>NC_069133.1:10817785-11525774 GCF_026914265.1 Mya arenaria
CAGACCCCCCCCCCAGGGTCTGGGGAATAGCGGGGACTTTGACTTTCGGTCCAGCCAACCCCGGGTAAAATCTCCGCCCTGCGGGGACATACTGATGGTCAAATCCCCGCCAAATGCCCCCGCACCCCAGGGACCCTAGGTAAGGTAAATTCCCCGCTATATTTTGCGGGAAGACAAAACCACCGCATTCACCCGGCACTGCGGGGCCACCTGAAAGGTAAAAACACGGCCCATTTCCCCGGCTATCCCTGGTATACCACCGGACCTGGGGGCGTGGTTACAATTGACTGGTGCATTACCTTACACGGATTGTGGGTGCAATACTTACTTCGTATATATATTATATAGTGAAGTGTGCAATAAATTTTACACAACTCGAGCTGTGTTGCAATAGGTATTATATAGCTCACATAGTGGTTACAATAACTATTAAATAACAAGGATTGTGAGTGCACTAACTCGGATGGAGTAATGCTAAATTGTTTTAACAAATGCTGTTTAAATAGAATTCTTCAACGTTTTGATACCGATGTGAAGCATAAAGAATACAACAATTCCGCAAAACGTGTATCCATTACTAATTGTATATATATATATATGTAATCATGCATTAATAAAACACCGTAACACGTAAACTTAACGCAAACTAGGACGATATTTTAGTAACTTAAGTGAAAATCTTTCCGGTGTATTGAATATGTCTTCAATCAAAATACAAGTTCATTGACCATGTGATAAATGTCAGTATCCAGCTCATGGTTTGCTCTATTTATTTTAGAAAAAACAAGGTGTAAGGATATTTCGCAATAATTGAAAGAATATAAAACACAGTGACAGGTGAAGGTAGCTGTACGTTTGTTTCGGCTAGCAAATAATATGAGGTAAGGTGCATTTTTGTTCTATGCTGTTCATAATTACATATATTATTGTCTAAACTATATAACCTAATTTTCCTAATTTCTTAATGCTTTAGATCAGTTAGTTTATCTTGAAACATGCAAATTGGGTGGGGGAAGACAAAAATGAAAACTTCTATGGATAAACCATATACTCTGTGCAACATTTCTTGTATGCAATGTTTATCAAAGGTTTGTTGAGATTCTATTTGCATTCAAACAGAAAACCCTTTCGACTAGTTCCTAGGTGATCTGAGAGTATCGTTAATGCAATTAAAGTACCCGGACAGTGCTTGTACAGATGTAAGAAATAAGCTCAAATGAATTGCCCGGATTGTTTAATTTATTAAAGATGATAAGAAATAAAGAAAAGGAACATTTGACTAAATAATAGAGAACTAGTACCTTATTCGACTTTTGTTATTGTCACGTAATTTTATATTCCATAAATTGCATTAATAATGTTATGTATTAAAATACAAACACCAACACTAAGAAGTGATAACATGCTCATTTGCAATTAATTATATTTGGAAAAAGGAACTTGTCCCAATATCTTATTCGAAAAAGGAATAAAGATTACGTATTGACTATATGAATAATATGGGCAATATAATAATTATTAATGACATTTTTGCTTATTCATAGTGTACGATCCGTTGATCTCAAGATGCAGGTTGGCCTTGGGGTTGCTTAGGCATGGCCAGCAATTGACCAGGCGAAACACATTGTTGGCAGTGATGACTTTCCTAGCCATGTTTTTTTTACTCACTGTTATTGGTAATGCAGAACCTACAGATATATGCAGTATATCGTTTGCCTTGCTAGCCAGTGTTGTCCTGGGGTGCTAGGGCTTGGGCAAGCAGGAGAATTGGTGGCGTGCACTACATCATCTCTGAGCGATGCATGTATTCATATATTAAAGAATGTGGCCATTTATGTATCTCCTATTGTAGTGTAGTGCTTGCCTTGCCGGAAAGTGTTGCCTTGATGGGCTGGGGTGTGACCGGCGATGGACATGACAGGGAACACGGTAGCGTGTACAACATCACCGAGCGATGCTTGTTTTCATTTAAGTATGTAGTCATTTAAGTATCTCTAATTGCAGTTCAGCGCTAGCCTTGCTGGCAAGTGTTGCCTTAATGGGCTGGGGTGTGACTGGCAATGGACATGACAGGGAACATGGTAGCGTTCACAACATAATCTCGGAGCGATGCTGCCCGAGTGATGAATGCTACCCCTCTCAGATGGACATGGCCGCCCTCAACCATGATATGAACGGGCACCTGCTGTTGCCAAGCTACCCAGAGTACAGTAAACAGGCACATATGTACAATACCGTTGAACAGAGGTAAACTGTTTATAATGCCCGTATATTTCTATAACAACGTTGAACAGAGGTAAACTGTTTATTATGTGTGTATATTTATAACACCGTTGAACAGAGGTTAACTGTTCATAATGCCCATATATCATGCACAAATGGACAGCACCGTTGAGCAGAGGTCATGTGTTTATAATGCCCATATATGTACGACGTCCGTTGAGAGATAAACAGGTAATAATGCCCATGATGCCCATAGATCTGAAATAGGAAATATTAAACCTTTGAAATAAGAAATTTATAGTCACCGCCTTTGATTTCAGTTTAATATTGCGTGTACTTAATCCAACCATTCCGATGCATGATTATAAACAATCGACATTGATATATTGTGTTCCCATATGCTTCAACAAAACAAAATCATGAATGAGTTGCGATTATTTTAATTACACTACTATTTTATTGGTACTTTCACATTTAAATAGTTCAACTTCATGTTTAATGCAAAACCGTCAAGCGAAGTGCCGAAAATGTTAAGAAACGCAGCTCGAAACATGGTATTGCTTACAGACACGGGATATTTAGCATATTTATGTTTTGACCCCTTCTGGTAATATTTTAACAATCAATAATTCTCCAGCTGACATTCGATAGGCTGCGATACTCAATTTGCAATTGTACGTGTACATTAGTTATGTTTAAACTCTTTAATTTTACAACGATTGTGAAACAAGCTATTACAACCTTAAATTAATCACTCTCACTGACACGACGTAACGTGGGAGTGCGGTCTTGCGTTATGGGGGAATCCGGAGAACCCGGAGTACCCGGAGGAAATCCACCTGTACGGCTTATGGCGAAAACAAAACTCACCTTCGCGCAGGGTAAATTTCAGACATGTGGAATTTGCACTTGGCCTCCGGTATGCTGATCCACCCTCGCATAAAGTTCTTTTCTGATTAGCGTTCGTGTTATACTAACCCATACCTGTTCCATGTAAGAGAGACATTTTACATGTATCCTGGTCCATAATTCTCGAAACATCTAAAGTGCCTGATAACATTATTAAGCTGTGTTCATTATTCTTGTTTGGGTAAAAAATGTGTAATATTGACATTCTTACTACTAGTTTTTATTACGGGAGGCTATTTTTTATGATTATCACAATAAACTAAAAATATTTTTTGTAAAATCAAAATAAATTTAACATTTTGGTTAAAAATTATGAAATAATCTACTTAAGCTACTAACGCTGAAGAACTTTCGAAAATTTGAATTTCTGCCTTTAAACGAGTGCAATGTACACGTGCCTGATAAGGCAGCACCTAAAAGGTAGTACACAAGTACTACCCGACAGCGCCACCACTAGACAAACAGAGCCACCACTTTCATAAATATGTGCATATTTCCGTTTTAAGAAGTGCTAATTGGTTTTGTTGTGTTCCGACGTAAGTAATATACGTAACAGTTATATTTGCGTGCACCAAAATGCTCTTACGGTGTGTGTAAGCATCGTAGTGAACAGATCTCAATATATGCACAAGTCCGATTCGAGAGAAAGGCTCCAGTCACCACAGTTCGCATAATATTGAAACGAAATCGCAGCCAGCCTGCAGCCAAAGTGTTCTTACGCGGTACCACATTCAGGGATTTTTGAAATATGTTCGTTTGATAAAATTATCAAATAAACTATAAATCATACTCACTTATGAACAGGTAAACTTAGGGCACAGCTGCACCACGGAAGTGTCGACAGCTCATTTTCTTTGCACCACCGTTAAGTGGCGGAGCTGGCGTTTAGAGACCATGAAGTTGTGTCACAACCACTCTTTTATCTAACACCGTGTACGCTTTAAAAATACACTGAACATGTTAACTGGCATGCGTATTCATGTTCACAGGTACCCAAATTTGGTCGCCGTGGTAAAGAACGCTGAGGACATCCAGAAAGCGGTGCAGTTCGCGCGGAAATACAACTTACACGTGACAGTGCGGAGCTCGGGTCATGACTATGTGGGCCGCTCCACATGGGAGGGAAGTTTCCTCATAAGCCTGTCTGAGATGAACGAGATGGAGATAGACTTGAGCACGGAGAGGAGCCCACATGGCACGGTTAAGGTGCAGACCGGGATACAATGGCAGGAGATATACAAGAAGGTTAGAAACGTGCAGTTTTACCATGCATTAAGTTTGATAGCTAATACATGTAGAAACATGCAGTTTGAGCATGGAATATGTTTGGTTGTTATTGAATCGGGCAGTTTTGCTATGCAATAAATCTGGTAGATAAATGAACCACGCTGGTTTACAATGCAAAAAGTCTGGTGGTAATTGAAGCATGCAGTTTTACTTTACAATAGCTTTGGTGGTTTACTGAGCCATGCAGATTTAAGATGCAAAGATTTTATTTGATAACCAAACTTGGAGTTTGGCCATGATATATCATTTGTGGTTATTGACATGCAATTTGCAGTTTTACCATACAATATGTTTGTAAGAAATTTGAACCGTGCAGTTTTACCATGCAATATGTTTGGTGGACAATTTAAACATGCAGTTTTAACATGCAATATGTTTGGTGGACAATTTAAACATGCAGTTTTAACATGCAATATGTTTGGTGGACAATTTAAACATGCAGTGAACATGAAATATGTCTAGTAGTTTTGACATGCACTATGTTTGGTAGTTTTGATATATCATATGTTTGGTAGTTTTGACATGAAATATGTCTGATAGTTTTGACATGCCATATGGTTGGTAGTTTTGACATGCCATATGTTTGGTAGTTTTGACATGAAATATGTCTGATAGTTTTGACATGCCATACGGTTGGTAGTCTTGACATGCCATACGGTTGGTAGTTTTGGCATGCCATACGGTTGGTAGCTTTGACATGCCATACGGTTGGTAGTTTTGACATGCCATACGGTTGATAGTTTTGACATGCAATATGGTTGGTAGTGTTGACATGTCATACCGTTGGTAGTTTTGACATGTCATACGGTTGGTAGTTTTGACATGCCATACGGTTGGTAGTTTTGACATGCCATACGGTTGGTAGTTTAGACATGCCATACGGTTGGTAGTTTTGACATGCAATACGGTTGGTAGTTTAGACATGCCATACGGTTGGTAGTTTTGACATGCAATATGGTTGGTGGGCAATTGAACCACGCAGTTTTTTCCTGTAGTTTAACCATGCGATACGTTTGGTGAACTATTGAACCATGCAGTTTTACCATGCAATTTGTTTGGTGGGCAACTAACAAGCACCTAACAGTGATCTAAATACGCAGTAAAATGTTAACCTATATGTCTATTCGTTTATTTTCACATATTTCTCGTACATGTAAGATTAGAGGAATCGAACAAATAATAGACAGGTTTAATCAAATATCTTGTAAATTCATAATGGATGGTTTAATTATGATTTTGATATTTAATATTGATTGTATAATTTGATGGAACAAGACTGTATCTGATACATATTATATATCAACTTGGGTGTGTTATTTAAGCTGTTTGTTACTGCAAGTTCTCCCCAAACAAAACCCTATTCAACGGTATGTTTGATTTAAACCATGTGTATGTCCCTATGTCTAGCGTTGTGAATGTCCCCCATTTCTCGAATACTGCTGCCTCGTGGTAAGGAGATTCGAATCAAACACAGTCGTAAACCGTAAGGAGAATCGAATCAAACACAGCCTTGAGCCGTAAGGAGTCTCGAATCAAACAAAGTCTTTAACCGTAAGGAGACTCGAGCCAAACAAAGCCTTTAACCATAAGTAGACTCGAGCCAAACAAAGTCTTTAACCATAAGGAGACTCGAGCCAAACAAAGCCTTTAACCATAAGGAGACTCGAGCCAAACAAAGTCTTTAACCATTAGGAGATTCGAATCAAACAAAGCCTTTAACCATAAGGAGACTCGAGCCAAACAAAGTCTTTAACCATAAGGAGATTCGTATCAAACAAAGCCTTTAACCATAAGGAGACTCGAGCCAAACAAAGTCTTTAACCATAAGGAGATTCGAATCAAACAAAGCCTTTAACCGTAAGGAGACTCGAATCAAACAAAGCCGTGAACCGTAAAGAGACTCGAACCAAACAAAGCCTTGAACCGTAAGGAGACTCGAATCAAACACAGCCCTAAACCGTAAGGAGACTCGAATCAAACACAGTCGTAAACCGTAAGGAGACTCGAATCAAGTAGACTTAGATAATACACAGTTAGTCATGAACCGTTAGGATACTCGGATCAAACACAATGACTGGGTGCTTAACTGAGCTTGAACGTAAGGGGAAACATGTAAGAAAGTACGAAAAACATGGTTCAGACTCTTTAGACAATGAACCATCAGAAGACATAGATCAGGCACGTTTTCACCCTGCTAAATACAACTGAAGAACGTTTTAGGAATTTGGATGAGATACAGTTGGTCGTGTACACAACTGAGAAAGATCGATGAATCGTTAGGGGACTTGGATCAGGCACAGTTGCCTTGAACCGTAAGGAAACATTTATCAGACACAGTTGACCGTGAACTGTAAGGAGACTTTGAACCGACACAGTTGGCCATGTGCACAACCTACCCGGGGATTGAGGCCAGAACAGATGGGCATGCACTCTCAATATGCTTGTTTGTGTAAGAAAGAGACCATTGCTATGTTGGTCACAATAATGTTGTCTGTCAATGTTAGTTATTTTAAATGTGTTTCAGTTGAACGCGGTCAAGCGTGTGGTAGTTGGCGGCAGCGCACACACGGTGACCCCGGGAGGCTATACGCTTGGTGGTGGACACAGCCCCGTGTCCCGTTCCCTTGGATACGCCGTCGACAACCTGCTAGAGGTTCAGGTAAGGAATGGTTAGGAAGATAGTGTGGACCGAGTGTCTTTGGTATACAGTTTTCTTACTGGACCTTTATCCTTAGCATAAGTATCATGTATCAAGTAACCTGACACTTGTAAGCAAAAACAATTGTCCAAGAACTAAAAAATGCAAAACAGCATGAACATCGACACAGTGAAGTTTTTAAACAGTACTAGTTCAATAATATTACCTCAGCTAGGTTTTCGTTGTACATAGGTGGTGCTTGCTGACGGTTCGATCGCCACTGCGACGGAGAACAGGACGGTGATTGTCACCACGGAAGGCGATATCATGTATCACGAGAACGGAGACCTGTTCTGGGCACTTAAGGGCGGCGGTGGGGGCACATTTGGAATTGCCGTCTACTTTGTTTTCCGCCTGCACCCAATGCCGTCCCAGATGGTAGTTTTCAGTATGCCCGTTCCTATTGAAATAGACGTGTATGGGGTAAACTATTTCGAGGAGTTATTTGAAGTTGTTGAGCAGCTCTTAGAGAAATTGCCGCGTACATGGGGTGGCTACTGGTTGTCTACTAACTATCCGGGATCTTTCGAGGACGGTGGCTCCAAAACCATGATCAATTACAAGGGATTGCTAACATTTTACTTTAACAAGTTTGCACCCTGGGATGGATCCGAGTATGAAGAATTAGAGCCCGCAGTCAGCTGGGCAAGAAGCAAGTGAGTTAGACAATCTAAGTTTGAGACTTATGTTAAAGATCAGAGACTGTGTTGATTGACATCGTCCCTTTTTATAGTGAAATTGTTAATTTACAGTCGAAACCCGTTGGCTCGAACTCGCTTGGCTCGAATTCCTCGTTGGCTCGAACTTGATAAAGAGGACCGATTTCTTTATACTTAAGGTTAACAATCCCGCTTGGTTCGAATTTTCCGACGCTCGAAGTATTTTCGCCGGTCCCTAGAAGTTCGAGCCAACGGGGTTCGACTGTATACGAATTCCTTTTGCTTTTTTCCCGGACTGACGAAAACTGATGCTTTAGTCTGATAGTCAATATAATTGCTCTTGATTCCGTTTCATGGGTAAAAAATGTACTGAATTTATCATATCGAGAGGCAATGAGGAAGCTCTCCTAGCGGAAAATGAAAAAGCGACCTCTTGTGTGAGAGGCTTACACCTATACCACTAGATCATTCTTACTCTGGTGGGGATCGAACCCACAACCTCTAGACAACTCTAATCATTGTAGGGATCGAAACCACAGAGTGTCTGACATTGCCTAGAGATGATCGTATTTTCCGAAAGGTTGATATTTTCATTTTGGGGTTTCCTATTTAAATTCGATGAATAAAAATTACGCGCCACAGACTATTGAATACTGGTGGATCTCCGCCAAAATAACACCCGCAGCACACCGATAAAATTCGTAGTCAGAAATAATCATTCAATTCCGTAAAAAAATGACCTACTTTGATCATTGGTGATCTTCGTCACGTTAATTAGCTCTACATTGAGGAATTATCCGAATAACTTCGTCATCATTTTACGACATATCTCAGTGTGTGTATACCACGTGATAAATTGCGTCATAAATGCTACGTCGGAAGGCAATATTTTGATTTAAAAAAAGACTTTAAACAAAGATAACTTCACTATTTCTTCCCCATTTTAAATGAAACATAGCGCAGTGTACGCTGCTCACGGAGCCCCACCTTCGGTCTTTTACCAGAATTTGATCGAGAGTTTAGTTTCTTAAGACACTTCGACAAACCTTTTCACAATACGGCCGTCTGACGGAGCACTGTCAAAACATTATTTTGGAAAACGGTTTGTCTAAGTGTTTGATGAAACTAATCACCTCATCAAATTTTGGTAATAAAACAAATGCGGGGCTCTTTAAGCGGCATAGACTGCCCTTTGTTTCATTTAAAATGGTGTTGTAAATGACAAGTTATTTGATTTAAGTCTTCATTTTAAGCAAATTTTTGCCTTCCGACGTAGCATGTATGACGTCATTTAACACGTGGTATACACACACTGTTTAAAGTGGAGCCCATCTTACTGTGACAAATTTTGCCATTATGTTGATGCAACATCTATTGAACAAAATCTTCTTTTTTTAAAGAAGAAAAAAGTGAACAAACAATCTCAATTCACGTATCCCCTGATACTTTTATTTACTGTCATATCATACTTGAGTTTTTTCTGCCCTGGTAGAGCACACAATATATCCAAGTGTCTTTGTGTTTGAAATTGTCAGAAGAGGCTTTGAAATTCGTTATAGAAAGCTTAATTCCGGGAGCTTCCCTAGCGGTCCCCTGGTCCCCAGCAAAATTTCCAAATGCTTGGTCATTTAAAATACACTATCCTCATGAAGCCACAAAATGGAATAATCAATTTGCATTTTTTCTGTTCTTTAGAAACATTATAATAAAATTCTGCATTGATGGATCTATGACGAACCGACTGATCGTAGTTCCATCACGTCATAAATTTACAATGTTTTTTCTTAACAGACAAGTACCTTTCACCTTCACAAACAAGACGGATTTCTGGGACTACGAGAAGGACTCGAAGGACCCGCCAATCGTGCGCACATATATGGCGGGCACTTTGTTGCAGCCGGGACGGGTCGGGAAGGACTTCCGGACCTTCATTAGGGAGCAGCTGTTTGTGGGGCCGGCCAGGGATTTGTATATCGCTTGCACAGGAATTCTTCTGGGAGGTAAGCTGAACGGCGGCCTTAAGCTTGACGACACCAGGGACATATTACATTCATAAACAAATCATCATAAGCACATACTCCGAATTTCACACCTTTATTGTTACCCGGGGTTCACTCTTAATTGATTAAATATAAATCAAACGCCACACCCTTCTGATAGGTCACTTAGGCAATCGCAGCGAGGTAACTGTGTCATATAATATCGGCTACATCCATCTTACAGGCAAAACCACGGAAGGCTCCTTAGAGGGCACACCCCTACATCCGGGCTATCGGACGTCAGTGACGTCATTGGCATGCGGACTCTTCCTTGGCGACGCCGGAAGCGGGGCCCCTCTCTTGAATCAGACGACCGGTAACAACGAACTAATCGAATACTTCCAGACGTTTGCAAAAGGAATAAGAAAGTAAGACTTATTGAATGAACATGCCTTTTACCGGCCTTTTACCCACTGCATATATGACGTTAAATAGTTTTCTGCGACGTCGCGACCTATTGTCCTTACACTTGAAAATATTTTTAATATTATGGTGTGCCAATATATATAGTAGATGTTACGCTTCGTGAACGAAAAGTGTGCTCATAAGATTCAGATTTTCTTAAATTGTACATGCTAACTTTATACCTGTAATTACCCTCCAATATGATTCTTATATCAAAGTTTGCAAACTTATGTACATGTCGTAAAATTTACGCTTCGTGAAGCAAGCGCACACGCATTACATTCAGATCTTCTTCCATCGAACAAGATCACTTTATACATGTGGGTTTGCAAAAACAAGACATGTACTTCCATGTGTATGTATACCTTCAGTGACATGGTCAAGTTGCAGTTGAGTGTAAAAGGCGTTTTCAAATGTTCACTTAAAGCTCGCATAAATCACTCAGCGACAATATATAACCCATAATTCACTCACCGGCGAATATCACACACATAAATCACTCAGCGGCAAATATCACACACATACATCACTCAACGGCAAATATCATACACATAAATCACTCACCGGCAAATATCACACATATAAATCACTCATCGGCAAATATCACACACATAAATCACACATAAATCACTCACCGACAAACATCACACACATAAATCACTCGCCGGCAAATATCACACACATAAATCACTCACCGGCAAATAGCATACACATAAAACACTCGCCGACAAATATCACACACATAAATCACTCGTCGGCAAATATGATACACATAAATCACTCGCCGACAAGCATCACACACATAAATTATTCACCGGCAAATATCACACACATAAATCACTCACCGGCAAATATCATACACATAAATCACTCGCCGACAAATATCACACACATAAATCACTCGCCGGAAAATATCACACACATAAATCACTCACCGGCAAATATCACACACATAAATCAGTCACCGGCAAATATCACACACATAAATCAGTCACCGGCAAATATCACACACATAAATCACTCGCCGACAAATACCACATACATAAATCACTCACCGGAAAATATCACACACATAAATCAATCGCTGACAAATATCACACACATAAATCACTCACCGGCAAATATCATACACATAAATCACTCGCCGACAAACATCACACACATAAATCATTCACCGGCAAATATCACACACATAAATCACTCGCCGACAAATACCACATACATAAATCACTCACCGGAAAATATCACACACATAAATCAATCGCTGACAAATATCACACACATAAATCACTCACCGGCAAATATCATACACATAAATCACTCGCCGACAAACATCACACACATAAATCATTCACCGACAAACATCACACACATAAATCATTCACCGGCAAATATCACACACATAAATCATTCACCTGCAAATATCACACACATAAATCATTCACCTGCAAATATCACACACATAAATATATCACCGGCAAATATCACACACATAAATCACTCACCGGCAAATATCACACACATAAATCACTCGCCGGCAAATATCACACACATAAATCAGTCACCGGCAAATATCACACACATAAATCACTCACCGGCAAATATCACACACATAAATATATCACCGGCAAATATCACACACATAAATCACTCACCGGCAAATATCCCACACATAACTGGGCACTCGCCGACAAACATCAAACACATAAATCACTCGTCGACGAAATTACACACATAAATCACTTACCGACAAATATCACACACATAAATATATCACCGGGAAATATCACACACATAAATCACTCACCGGCAAATATCACACACAAATCACTCACCGGCACCATAAATCACTCACCGGCACCATAAATATCTCACCGGCAAATATCACACACCGCACACATAATTAGCTCGCTTTAATAACCCAAAAGGAATAAGAAATTAAGACTAATTCGCTGTTACCCAACTGGTCCCGTATCATAAACGCAGTGATCTTCCGTGTCGTTACACTCGAAAATACTTCTAATGTCACTGTGTGCCAATTTACTCGACGTCACCCAGTAGAAGAGACGAATTTCCTTAAATCTTTTACGAACACTTTTTACTAGATAGTTGTGAAACGCGACTCTTAACGTGTTCCTGTGCGTGTAACTATACGTAAAACGTAAAAAGTTCCATTTAGTTTAAAAATAATTTTGCGAAATATTACTTCAATCTCAGGGCTAATTTTCGCTCAAATCACTTTACTCGGTTCATCCAACACATTATCATTCTAAACGTATACTATATACATGCATGGATGACGTCATGCACGGATGACGTCATGCACATAAAGTACCCATAGGCCATACACAATGGAGTTTGAACCCTGGCTAAAAAACGAGTAAACATCGTGTGCATCTTTTTCAACCACATGCCTTATTTTGCAGTTTCGGGAGCGGTATGTACTTGAACGAGCCGTGGAAAGATAACCCTTACTGGAAGGAGGACTTCTGGGGAACCGAGAACTACGAGCGTCTGTTGCTGATCAAGCGTCGTTACGACCGAGACAACTTCTTCACGTGTCATCACTGTGTCGGTTCTGACGTGATGGATGAACCGGCAACGCCCGTGGGACACGCGTTTACCTGCCTGTCATCGTGGAGTTTAGTTCTCGTCTCATATCTGGCGTCTCGTTTCCTATTTTGAACACGGCGTGGCAAAGAACGTCATGCACGCAAGTTCTGTACACGAATATGTCTCATGATATATCGTTTATCAAAATCTAATGCGTTAACATATCCACTACCCTCGCTATTTATCGCGCTGTTGAACATCAAAGCGGCATTTACCTTAACGTAAACTGATCATTACTATTTTTGTACTATTAAACTTGCTATGTCGAACTCGGTTATCTCGATTTTCTGGAAATGTCTATTATTTGGATTTTTTCGATTGAATTAAATACTGTTTGTATTTCGGTTGTATCGAATGTTCGTTATCTCGAAGTATTTCTCGAGGTCCCAACGACTTCGACATAGCGAGTTTTGACTGTTTGTATATATTTAAGGTAGTATTTTGGCCAAAGACTCAAACATGTACACATTTTTAAATGTATGGCAGATATTTAATTCGGTGAATGACAACTATAGTAACCAGTAACAGTTAACGGCAAATTAATTTGTTATGTGCTATGACTATATGCATGTAAATATTGTTTCATTTTGTATCTTTTTTTCATTATTCAGACTCAAATATCATTAGACACCTGTATTATTTAAAATATATTGGGTTAATGTAATATCACGTATTAATAAATGGTTTTTATTTTTTGTTTGTTTTATCTTCAATATCTTCACAACTTATACTCGTGCTGAGTTAACTATATCAAACCAACATTTGTGATCAGTGTGTAGGTACATTGTGTCTGTGATCAATCGCATCAGTGGCCTATAGATTTTGAAGCTAAACTTGGCAAAAGCACAACTTCACAATACATATGTTCTATCTTTTCCGTTTCTTCTTGCACAGGTATAGATCTTTGGTCAACATGGATGAGATGCAGGGGACTTGCTTCATTCTGTGGAAGTCCTCATTGTCCGGATTACTGGACTGGAAATTTTGGGCAACCTGTCTGTTCACAAGGGTTAATAACTTTCTTATTTCAATTCCCTTTTCTAAATGTTTCACCAAAACAGCACACAATGCTTGGATAAACCAAGAACCGTTTGCACCGTTTCTCCAAGAATAATAGCCAGGCACAGTAGAATACGCAAAAAGAAAGTCTGCCTCAACTGGAAGTTTAATAGTTAAAACGTCTTTCCTAACTTCGGTTTTGTCATCAGACGCTTCTTTGAGCGCGTCTGTGACATTGACCTTCACCCCGGGATCTGTCTGGTTTCCGCGACACGCTTGAATGATGAACAGTTTAGGCTTTCCGATCAACGTTGGACAGCGGTCTCCCCTGAAATAGCTGGCAAGTTCTTTGATTTCAACCTCTTTATCTGTCCCATAAACAACTCCTTCCTCGCCGTGACTCAGGATGACGAAGACGAAGCAGTCACAGTCCGAGTGATCCTTGTCAGCCATCTTGGCACACATGTTTTTAATGTGGTTCGCAGTTAAATCTGGAAATATTGTTACGTCAAATCCTGAAACAGAAAAACAATTAACATGTATAATGGTAGATGGTACATGATAAATCTACTTATTCATGACACTTTTTCTCGTTTAACAACTTAGTGACCTTTTACATGAATGTAAATTGCGATTGTGTCGAAGTGTATAGACAGATATAATTATGGATATTTTTTATTCATCAAAAATGAAGAGTTCATCGTGTTTACAAATCAATAAAAACATTCTATATAATCATCGTTAAAATATCATTGCATATAAACAAATAGAATGGTAGATGAATGCAAAGTCATGAAATTTATGGGTACAGAATTTGTTCATGCAGGCATGACAATTTGTTTAGATAGCATGGGACATAAAACCAATACTTAGCCAAATTACAAAATCTGTGAATATTGGGGTAACCTTATTTAATTCAAATATAAAGTGACAAATAAACATAATCATGCTTAAGAATTAATCTTAACTATAATAAATACAAGGTAAAGGATGTTTTCATTGATTTAACAGGGTGTTAATCATTGTCGAAACAATATCATATACAAAACACTTGAGGTTGCTATATGCGAAACACAATTAAAGAACCACTGAGGGTAAATATCCCATACATCTCAGCTTCTTACAGTGTAACAAATAATTTATATTCTACTGATCTTGTGATTAAATTACTTTTGGCGTTTGCTGAGATCACAGAAAGCAGTAATGCATATATAGTTTATGTTGTTGCTGCAGTAATTGGGCAAATCCCTTGACATGCCTGGAATACCCCCTACTACATCATCTCAGACATGTACCTAGCTCCTTGAGTTTCCTGCTAATGTTCCTCTCGTCGACCGCCGTACCCGTCCTCTTGGTGTAGCCCTGCCTTTGCAGATCCGCACTGAAGCGTTCCTGGTTGATGAGCAGGGCATACCCGCGCCGCTTGTGCTCCATGTTGTAGCTGTCAGACTCAACACTCACAGGCTCAGGTCCGGGTCGCACCTAAAAATAGAACAATGTGATATTAAAGCAGATCACCGGATGACAAGGTCAGTCCATTTATCTCTCTTGATCAAGGGACATAACTCAAAGCATACACTTTTTTAAAGTTAAGGGACTTGCTGCACGCAATTTCATTGGGGTCATTTCCAAATGAGATTACTTTTGATATTGGTAAATCTAAGTTGTAATACAATTTATTTCGAAACAAATAACTTTAAGACACAACTCGTTTCAAATTAAATTAAACAAGCAAATTCGTTGAATTGATATCCCCCGCCTGATTAGGCAAAGTTCATGGATTTGAAATGAAAAGTAGGTGGAATATTCCTATATTAAAATGTCATATGGCTGCAGAGAAATGTACCGTTATGAACGTTGGATATAAGTTTGAGTTTGTTTGGAATTATTTGAAATAAAAGTTTTGTATATAAAGTAACATTTGAAATAGTTTCTATGAATTTGAATGATTTCAAAGTGAAAGTTCATATGTCTTATGTGATAACAGTAAATAGTGGAAAATGACATTTTAAGGTACCTGTTCATTGTGTGTTATTTTCAAGCTCATTTTCAATGCCTCTAGTTTGTTCCAAAGATTTGACCTTGTAACCTAGTTTTTGACCCCATGTGACCCACTTTTACAAGCGATCCATATTTCATCAAGGGGTACATCTTGACCAAGTTTAAACAGAATCTGACCAATCATTACCATGATATGGTTCCTGACAAGATTTTTTTTAAGATTTGACCTAGTGACCTAATTTTCGATCATATGTGACCCAGTTTTATATACGTTTAAGAGTTCATCGTTCATTAAGGAAAACATTTTGATTAAGTTTCATGAATATTTGACCATGTATAATGTCTCTAGTTTGTTCCAAAGATATTTCTAAAATTTGACCCAGAGGCCTAGTTTTTGACCCCATGTGACCCACTTTCGCAAGTGGTCAAGATTTGATCAAGGGGAACATTCTAACCAAGTTTGAACATTTTCTGATCAATGCCTACCAAGATCTGGTTCCGGACGGAAGGTCGGACGGAATGACGGACAACGCAACGACAATATCCCCCTCCCGAAACCTTCGATTCGGCGGGGGATAATAAGGTCAATTAGGTGACCTTATGACAATCTTAATTAAATGTATTTATCTTACTACATTTTGGTCGAAAGCTAGACGATTAGAAGACCCGTTAGTGAAAATGTATACTGAGTTTAATTTTAGTGTGGTTTACGGTTTAAGTCATTAATCAAGATTTTACACAACGCCGACGAGGTCGCCAATGCTATTGGCATTACCTTGACCATTCGTCTTTGCAAAACACTAAATGACAAGCCAATAACTGGCAGCACAGTGTAAATGATTCACTAAAATTAGTATTAAATGTTTAGATTATAACAATTTGTTGTAGCTCGATTGTTTAAGAAAGCTTGTTTTAAAAACTCTCGTGTCTGCTTCCGAGGTTTAACTCACGAGTACTAGGCGTCCATGTGTGAGGCCACAAGAACGTTCCCCGACCGGGGGACGAACCAGGGACCTCTTGGTCGGGTGCCGGGCACTCTACCTCTGGGCTCATCCTTATTGTTATAGAGCTTGGGTGGCTCTATCCAAATGAAGTACTTTTAAAAAAAACAGTGTCACTTTTTCAAGACATATTTCCAATATAGCAATAAAATCTCACGGAGCAGGGTTTTTTAGGGCAAATGTTAGGCTGAGACTAAGCATGTACATGTACAATCAAAGACCAGAATACCGCTGATGTTAGTCCTGTGCTGGCTTTCACAGCTCCCCTGTCAGGCATCGTCTTTTCTACGTTTCCCTTTTTTCCCACCATGTTGCCGTCTCTAGACGTTCCTACGTCCACGTCTGTACCAACATCGGACGTCACGTCGACGTCAGTTTCTACGTTATGCGTGGTTTCAACATCTGTTTCAATGTCTGTTCGCGGCATTCTATTTACCCTGGATGAAAAAATAGGTACAGCATCATGTGTCTGACTCTCTCAGACTGTGTGTCTCACTCTATGGTATAATAATGAAACACTAGTTTTTTTTGGTACATTAAGGTCATGCCACCAAGCTGTGTATCAAAACCATGTAAAACAATAACATTGTTTATTTCGATACTTTCTGAAGTGTGCATACTTAACTAGAATACTTTGCCTATGATAATGAACAGTTGGTACCTATAACTATGCATTTAATGTACCTTGATGTATCTCCACCTTCTCCGTCGGTGTCTTGGCGTCCTGAAATGGCGTCGACGTCGGTTCCTTCGTCTTTGTACGGATTGCTATCAGTGAAGTCCGCCATTCTTTTTTCTTAAGAGTAACTGGACCTGAAAATAAACACTTGAATCACTAGCGGACAATGGGGAGGGGGCGCACCCTCGTCGCGCTGCCTCTCTCAAGTGAACTCCTTTGTGTCTGTATCGTAGAAAAAATAATACGCCAGAAAGCACATATTTATTTGGACTAAAAATAGCAAATTCGTTGAATTGATAGGCACCCGCTAGATTGGTCAAAGTATAGATGACATGAAAATCATGTTTTGGTAAAATATTCCATCAAAACATGCAATATAGCTGCAGTGTGTTGGTCTCTTATAAACTGTGGACAATGACCTAGTTTTTGACCCACTTTTAAAGTATATCTAGATTATATTAAGGGGAACAATCTGACCACAGTTTGAACAAAGTATGACCAATCAATACCAATATTAGGTTTCGGGAATGATTTGTTTTAAGATTTGACCTAGTTTATGACCACATGCGACCAGGTTTCAAACTAGTCATTGATTTTATCAAAGAAAACATTCTGATTAAGTTTCATAAATATAGGACATATTGCCTCTAGTATGTTCATCACAGTCTGATAAAGTTTCATGAATATTGGACCAAATATAATGTATCCAGTGTGTTAAAACACAAATATAACCCCTTGATTGTTTTCTAAGGTTTGACCTAGCGACCTAGTTTTTGACACCACGTGACCTTGTTTCAGATTAATCCAAGAGTTGATCAATGTTCTGAAAGAGATGGACTACATATAATGTATCTAACTGTGTTCCAAAGATTTGACCGAGTGACCTAGTTTTTTACACCATGTGACCCGAATTTACAAGCGGTCGAGATTTTATGACGGGGGACTTTCTGACCAAGTTTGAACATTATCTGAACAATCCGTAGCACGATATGGTTCAAAACTGAAAAATGTGACGGATTTACGAACCAATGACGGACGGACAACGCCAAAACAAATATAACCTTCCAAACCTTCGATTCGGTGAGGAATTATTAACCGAAACGATATTGAGGGAGTTGTGTCCCCTCTTAACAAATTACTGGATCATCCAATGTGATTGAAGAGTTGAATTTGAATAGCATAATGGATTCGGTCATTTATTTTAGTCAATCAATGTTGTTGTCTTTCCAAAAGAATAGAGTAATATTGTACATGTACTACTTTAATAACACATTGTGATAAAAATCATCAGAGATGATCACTAAGTACCGTTATTAATATTTGTTTTTTCAATTGGGGTGTGTGAATATATAAAAATAATGTTTTGTTTATGTTTGTTCTGAGCGAAACGAAACATACAGGTAGTCTCAATCATGGCAAATTTAGGCATGTACATTATCAAAGTGAATTCTGAACTTTTGGCTTATCAAACTAAGTTGTTTGCCAAAAAACAGTGAAGCCTACCTTTGATATAATTAAACACGAATTCGTTGAACATTATCAAATAATTAATGATGATCGAAGTGGCTTACCTATTTATATAACCCCATGCACAGGTAATATACCGATTATATCCGTATAACGAAGTCGTATATTAAGATGTGTGTGATCGATGTTATAAACAGCAAATACACCTCATCGTGTTTATGCTTGATGACTCAGCATGGAGTTATAAATATGTTTCTTATTCAGGTTGTCATTTAACAGTAGCCTCCCTTGGCTGATGTTTTAAAATGACCTTGAATCTCCCACTGATAACAAGCGCAGAGACGAATCTTTACTTTATGTCATTACTATTTTTATTTTTAGGTGGAGAATACGGAAAGAAAAGTACAAGTTATGCAATGACAAATTTTATAAACATTCTCAGCTCAAGTACGCCCTTGATGAGGATAAGATATTCGTGTCGTCTGACTCACTTTTTAAGTAGCGTTAGATGTGTGACAAGTTGATAGCTCATATCAGACGTTCCAAGTTATTAGAACCCAAATGTCAATCTCCTGGACAGGGATCATCCCTGACACGCAGAATAGATCTCTGCCGCCATGAGTGAATATGGCTGGATTTATGAAATATCGTCGTCTGCAACCACTGTACAATTTTCGCTACACTTCATAATTTGAATTATTCAATGTACATTGAGATTAATGTACAAACATATTTAAAATAAGATAATTGACAATCTGTACCGTAATCATATACGGTCACGTGATTTTCATGATGGCAATGAATTGAACAGATGGTTGCGCAATTCGATCAATTATTGTATTAACTGTTGGCTACACGCTCCGATTGGTTGAAGTTTTGAAGATCAAATATACTGACAAGGTATTTATAAGATTATAAAGGAGAACTATTTTCCCGAATAAATACTGAAACATTCATCTCGGCTATACACTTGATCGACCAAACATGAACCAGTCAACATTTAAATAACCATTAGCCCTCAAGCAAGAAAAACAGACAACCTAGACATTAGCAGCCAGGTTATTGATCTATTCCTACAAGAAAACCTTGACATTCACACATTCCTTCAATGGAAATCGATATCCAGCGAAACCTGCTGTATATATACAGAACAGGAATATTCCGGATTTACTGAAATGTCAGTTCATTTTATAATAGTCATAATCTTCACCGTATGCCACATACAAAGAACAAGACCTTCTATTTTTTAACATATTTATTACAATTAGAATATCCGTATTATAACTACATCAACAATTTAATTACATAACACAACATAGCATAAAAAATCACAGCACAAGTCAGATACTGCCTGGCTGTATTGAATATGGCTGAAATTATGCGGGGGGTCCCCCCTTGCCCTGTGGATTTTCGTTTTGAGGGGTGTCGAGAGTGCTCCAAAAGGCCCCTTGCGGGTCCAGGGCTGTGCCATAGTGGGGGTCATAGGGGGCTACCCCTAATGCTCCTTGGCATGAAGCATTTTTTGAAAAATGTATCACAGTTTCACAGTAATATGCTGAAGCACTAAAACGCCATTTTGTTATAATGTTTAAAGACTAAAAACATAAACAACAATACGAGTCCATGTGCTCTTAAAAAACACAACTTTTGTTCACATTAATAGAAATAATCAGTACAATCATAGAAAAATCAATCAGCTGTCAATTAAAATATATCAAATTAATTTAAACATGATTTTTTTTAGGTTCAAAAATCACAAAAATACACTTCTGATCAATACCTTGACAAGACAGAATGATCATAAGTATATATAAAGAACTACATCTTGTAATATTTACACAAAATGAAAGACAAATAAACATTCATAACATTCTTATCTTTTATCGTCCAATCCCTTTGAGGGTAACAAACACATTTATCGCACATATAAATAGAACACATATACTTTCTGTACTGCACTTGACACTTATTTTTTTTTTTAATTTTAATACTTTTGCGTATTCTTTCAATACTTTTTTAGTGTTTTTTCTGCAATTTCTCTTTTATCAACCATTAATGACAACCATGTCTAGTTTATAAAAATCGTCCAAGATAGACGACATCATCTTGTTCGCTTGAATTAACGGGCGTGAAGCCCATCAGTCTGTAGTGTTCCAGCATACACTTGTCGCCCACGCTCAGCTCCACGTACACTCCTGTGGAGCCCTGGGCTCTCAGCCCAGACAGACAGGATGCCAGGAGGCGCTTAGTCACAGCACAGTCCTCCATACGGTTCGAGAGAACATCAAGACGTATTACTGATGGGAACGAGCTTGTCACACTCTCCGGCACCGGTGCTGGCTCATTGTGGAAATTCTGTATCAACTCCTGAAATGAAGTGCAACCACATATTAGAAACAATATCTATTTCCACACTTACTGGATCAACTTATCCTTACATACCAGTTAATCTCCATTGACAAATTGAACAGTCGTGTAGTATTACAATGGTACACTTAAATTATTTAGGTTTTTTTGCAATGTTACCTTAAGGAATAATAAGAGCTGTGAATTATTTCAAGCTGAGGCCATTTAAGGTATATAGTAGACCACAAGACTGAACCTGTCTGACCCACCTGCCAAGTCTGATAAAAAAATTGGTAAGTCTGTCATTTTAAAAATTCTATACAAACAAAGAAACAAAACATACTGATATTAATTGTCTTCATCTGGTAGTGAGTCTCACATGATTTCCATAAAAATAAATTGCAGCATTTAATGCTTAAGGCCTACCTCAGCTGGGGTTAATTCTGGTAAGCTGGCTGGTTTCACATATTTCTCTCGAAGAGCCGGTATCCAAGCTACAGCCTCCCTCTGCTTCAGTGTTTTGGCATCAAGAGCAGCAACCGCGTATCCCATGAGCCCTTCTTCGTCCTCCACCACAAAACATTGCTCTGGGTTCAGAGTCAGCATACCCCCGATCAACCTGTGTGAACAGTCAGTAATTAAATAAGCTTATATCCTCCTGTTTGTGCTGAATAATTTTAACTTCATAATGATGAAAGCCATTGCCTTATAACATCCCACTCATTCAGTGTTCTGAGTAGAAACCAGTTCCTTAGGGGCCATGAAAAGGGCCCGTTCATTGGAACAAACCAACAACCACTCTTGCGCAGGGCTTGTAAATTTAACGCATGACAACTCTTGCCGCCTGTCAATCTCAGACTTTGAAGTGCTGAATGGTTACAACTACAGAGTTCTAAAGATTATATGTACCTTGTATAATAATGTCCATTTTGAAATACATTGTTACATTATTGTATGCATTTTGCATTGTTGAAAAATAATGGAACAGGTACAAAATTAGACCATTAACAGGGAATTTCACTTACTTATCGCCAATCACATTAGGGTGTTCTGGGAAAACCTCTGTCCCGTCTGCGCCATCATCACAGGTCTTTAGACAGATATTGTACAGCTCAGCCTAAAAGTAAAAACAAATGCCAGTTGTTAATAATGCCATTTAAGCAAACATTTACTACAAAATGAGATTTCCTGTATTCAAGATTCATTTTCCAAACACCTTTTAAACGCTGGGTGTTAGCCTTATATCCTGCAATAGGAAGGACCCAACTATCAGACATTGTGAATTACAGATTTACAGATCATCTTATCACTTATAAGCTAAATGACACTTCCATTCATATTCTATTAACATAGTTGGTGACTCCATAGAGTTGTTTTAGATCAAATACAAATGTACTTACATCTACAGTTATACTGCATATCACATGAAATAGGACACGAAAAGACCTACTTGCCACTATTTTAAGGTCAGAAAAGTATGTAATATTTATTTTCATTTTGTACAAATTTTGGTATTTTTTACTCACAATACCCTTTCAAATGATAACAAAATAATCACATGGCACCAAAATTAAACATCTGAATATTGGATGACAGTTCAAAGGAAATCTTACCTCATCGCTAAGCTTATATGGTCTGTACTTATAGGATTTCTTGAGGATCACCTCTGGGTGTCGAATGTAAAGCAGATCATGTGCTGAGGCAATTGGCAACATGCGCTGCAAGATTGAAAGAAAATCATTAATACAGTAACCATGGCGATTTTGATGCGCAGGACGGATCCATTGTAGGAAACGACCCTAGAGCAAGCCAAGCTCTGAAAACAAATGGTTATTGTGATGCAATATGACAGCTTTTGATTTAAAGGTTTGAAATATCTCGTTCATTAATGCAAACAACAAAAAATCCCCCGTTTTAATATCTTATCAGCTGTCATAGAAGCAGGCCTGTATCCATATCTCAAGTGTTTGGACATTTTATCTTTCAGCTTCACCAGTTAACAAACATATAGCTTTCCCTGCTGAATGTCATTTTACTTGTTTTAGTTAGCAATTTAACTTTGCATCATTTTAAACATAACTAAGAAACTTAAAAACGGTTATCCGAAAATAGACAACAAGTTCTAATATTGACAAATTCTTACAAACCCAACCCTTCAAAATATTTTGAGCACAGCAAATGACATAAACTTCAGGAAAAGCTACAGTTTACACTGCTGAAAAAAGTACCAAGTACCATATTAAAACGTTCTGCAATAAAAATCCTTTTATAATTACTTAATCAGAGGCATGTGTATACTTAATGTTCACCAAGCTTTCAAACCAGAATTCCTGGCTTAAGATGAAATATGTAGAAGTTCACAATGGCTTAGCACACTTGGACAATGAGTGTCGAAATGTACTAAGTTGAGTGTAACCTATTTACTAATTGTTACAATTTTCAATTTTGAAACAAGTTACGCCGGTTGTTGCATGTTGTATGCAAATGCCTCTGCTTTCTGCAAATAGATCTTTTATCATAAGTTCAAGGATTTTCAAGTTGTGTACAACATTTTCATTTTCATCAAGATAAATTAACGTCAAATACAAAAGCAATGAAGCTGTGATTCAGTCTGTAAACCATTGTGCATCTGACACGGCCTGATCAGAATGGATACCTTCACATGAAGGTTAGGGCTTTTCAGATACTGTTTACTTTACAGACTGACAAAACAAGAACTATGTCTGACCCTATGAAAAGGTTGTACAAGTCAGAAAACCCCTGAAAAGGTAAGCATTACTGGAGACCTGTAAAATAACCCACTTGAGATAAGGATAACAGAACCTGCAATGGAGTCTTGTTATTGTGTGTTCGGGAACAAACCACAAGCAGATTATACAATTCATTTTATATAAAACTTGATCCCTCCAAAACTAGAATGCTTCGGAGCAGAGTAGTTGAGTGGCGAGGATGTCCGATGATGGTCGGGTGGGTTCGTCGACTATACATACTTGAAACTCGGCTTGTAAGCCACCCTGGAAGCACCATGGTTCTTGATCGCCACTCAAAAACGCATCACGATAATCCTTTGTCATCCCTGTACAAAAGAAAAAGTGAAAATAACATTAGAAACATGTTCAAAATTGTTGATTGTTGAATTTTAATGAAAATTTTATTGTTTAATTCATTACAATTATCTTTAAATTTACTTTTTCATTTGTTTACTTGAAAAAATGATTTTAAATTATTATAATTTGATGTTTACGTTACTTATCATTATGCATTTAAAAAACTTTATATGATGGCTTAGTTAATTATCAAAATTTACAATTTGAATACCGACTACCTGTCCTGGCCTGATTCTTGTTTCATACGTTACCAGTATTGTATTCTTCTGTAGTTGCTCAGGTAACTTTTACAGTACAGCAACACAAATGCTATGTGAAATCTACCCAACCGTAATTCAGCATACAGCAATATCTTGCCAGCAACAAATTATATATAAATCTATAAATTACATGTCCCAGCTATGTTCAAGTTTTTATCAGGCATCATTCCCGACTGGTTTCGAATAACGCACAAAAAAGAAAGGCTTGTTAAATAAAGCAAAAAATAAGTTTGTATGAAAATCATCACATGATAAAACTTGAAAATGGCTGGTTATTCACATATTGAATATATACAATAGGTATAAAACAACTCGAGAAACAGTATTGAAGAAGTTCATGCATTTATCTATGATCATCAATGCAATATGCATTCAAAAACAAGTCTTTGATCTCAATGTTCTTGATACACCAGTCTTCATGATGTATTTTAATCTTGTCGCCCATTTGGACAAGAAGCTGTTGAAATGAGCTTACCATTGTAACTTGCCAAAACACATATTTTTTTCAATAGTTTTTTAACTACATTATGCATGTTTACCATGGAAAAAGATGTCCAAGCTGACTGAATTGCTTACTTGCACTTTAAAAATTTTACTTGTTAAGGCTTAGGGCAAGTGGTTTATCATGAAGACTGATATTACAGTAATTATCATCTGGCAGTATAGCATTTTTTCCAGCATAATAAAAGAGATGGCAATATTGCAATTAAAACCAGTTGAAAAGCTGTTCACTGTTAACCTATACCATAATATAACACACTGTCACAAACTATTCAGAGTTCATATATTTAAGTTTTCCCAAATATTTAGCATAACATAGACTGTATAAGTATCTCTTTGTCTTTTTTTATAATTTTTTTCCTCCGAAAATAAATAGTAAACAGGTCGGTTTGCTTTCTCAACCAGGTTATTGGAATTCAGGAAAACTTCAATAATAAGAATTCCAAAGAAATGACAATCAAATGATAAAAGATTATAGTAATATTTCAGCTATGATCAACATAGGTTTTAAAAGCACACAACCAGGTGCTATCGTGGAACTTTAACAGCTATACTGCCTTAAAGAAACTATATCTGAAAATCACAAAAAGTGTTCATACAAATTAAAATTCATAGAGAAATGCTTGCTTGCCCAACTGTCTACCCAATCCCCTGCATGTTACATACTAGAAAGAAAGACTCCTGTTTTGAGTCCAACATTGTCCCCAAATTTGGCTTAAGTAACGGAAGTTGTTTTATACCATTTCACATACTAACTTAAATATTGCTTAATATATCAAGACAGCTGTATACGAATATTTGGCTGGGCAGAAGTTTCACTACAATGACATAAAGCGTATAGTGATCAAACAGAAGCTAAATCATACATGTATATGAGCTCTGCATTTGTAGACAGCCAGCCGAGTTCGTAATTTGCCCCAGACCTGCAACGAGATCCAAGCCTCAATTAATATCAAGATAATTAAAATAAGTAATCATTATATTATTATCTCCTATTTAATTTATTCTTTAAATCTAACAGAGTTCAACTGATTAAATGAAACAGAATTGTTTAATCACCTGTAGAGAGCATGAACAAAATGCAACTGTTCAACAAAATGAACATGTAACTATTGCTTTATCAGGCAGAATATCAGTTTATTGGTACTGTAGACCTTTTGACCATTTCTATTTACCTAGCCATCTGACAAAGCCAGCACAGGTTTGCAGGACTCCGACCATGTCCCAAAGGTATGGATAGAAGTAGTAGCCAACTGCCTGGTTTGCTGTCTTCTTCAGTTGCACTATCAGGTTCTGTACTCGGTCAACAGTTGTCAGGAATCGGTTGGATGCTTCCCACCACTCAGATATCTGAAGACAAGAAAGCCACATATGTGAAAATCCTGACCTATGATTATCTGTACTAAGTAGATAGCTCAATACTAGTCTCATATTTCATAACTTTATGCATGACCAACATTTTGTTCTATAAAAATAACCATCACAAGTCATCACTTATTTAAAAAAAGTTATATTAAGATTATTCCATGATATTTCTGTGCCAACACATACCTGTGCTTGGTTATCAGAAGATGGGTTGCTAGACAGGAGATAGCAATTTTGTTTCATCAAGTGGAGATCCTGCAGCATTTGTACAGGAATCGCAGCATACTCGAACGGGAGGTAGAAAAAGCTTATAAGAAGTTCCAAGTCTTCATGTGAAATAACACTTTCAACAACACGGGCTAGTTTTTTATCTTCAGCTGTGCTGGCATTTGGAGGCTGACTATCTAACTGCATTAGACTGTCAGCAGACCCAATATTTGGCACCATAGAAATATTTTCCAAGACATTAATACTGTCAGAAATAGCACATGGCACACAGTCCATTGGTTCATTTTCATTAGAGATTTCTGATTCATTGTCTGACTCCCGTCTCGGTGAGACTTCAGGAGAACACAGGGGGTCTACAAGACTGTTGACAAGAATTGAGGTGGTAGGGTTCATCATAGATGGGTCTACAGGGTTCACATTGGTGGTAGGGAGGTTTGTGGTTTCCAGCTCGTTGTAAGCCTGAATCGGTGCAGGCATGTTAATGTTTGGTACTGGCACAGCGGGAGCCAGAGGGGTGGTTGCAACGGCCAATGATTTGGGTGGGTGGCGAGACTTGTTCAGCTCCATTAGCCAATCAGCTATGGCAATCTTCAGGGCATGCTTAGGCTGGTATTTGGAGTCGAAGTTGTTGATATCATCATCTGTCATGAAATCACACTCACTCTCCAACTTAATGTCTGATGCAACTGGACTCAGCTGGTTCTCTGTTGAGGAAAAGCAAAATGAGCCCTTAGAATTGTAAAAATCATGACAAAAAAGCCTAAAATTATTAATTTACCATATACTTTCCAACAAAGAAATAAGGTTTGATGAATTTTAACAGCAAATGCCGAAATTAGGAATTTTTTCTGTTAAAAGAAAAAGCTGTCTAGTTTCCTGTGATTAAGGACATGATTTAATATTAGTTTATTTTCCCCTTAAAAGACCCCAAATATATCAACCCTAAAGCCCTCCTAATTGACTTGTCAAGAATTTAATTGGGTCCACTTTTGGTGAAGAAATTGTGAATGGAAATTTAGAATTGAAAACAAAACAAAAAGATATGGATATAAAAGCCAGCATGACAATGAAAGATGATATCAGTTATCATTATCAATGGTCAGATGATTATGACTGTGTCCTCATACTATTTTTACATGGTAATATATTTCATAAATTATTATTGTCAAGTATACATATCTGTCAGCATTACAAGTTGACAATAAAACTTAAAACAATAGCCCAGTTAACATTATTTGACAAATAGAGCGCTAACCTGTAATGATATCTTTCTTGACTCCATTCTTGTTGGACCGTGACCACTGTCCAAGCGTATGTAGCGGAATGTAGTTAGCCTCAAACTCGCAGTTTGGGTTTGTGAGGACACCTCGCAAATAGGGAATGATGTCTGCGGACCGGCCATCAAACGGACCCAGATACATGCGTCTTTGGTCATAATCATTTGCGTGAATGTTGTCCCAGATAACTGGAGGCCTACGGAACACTTTGGCCACCTCCTCTAGCTCAGAGATTGTGATTTTCTTACTGATCACTTTACAGCCAGTCCAGAGGATGTGAATGTCGTTAAGTAATTTGGACCCAACTGTGTTCAAATAACCTGATGTAGCAAGGTTGGGCATGGCTCTTGATGTGCAGTACTCTAAAATATAAAAATATCACGCTATGAAGATATTATAATCCTTTGACAATATGCTAGGCACTTAAATAAAGAAAAACTGAGCACACATCTCTTGTGCAATGCAGGGCTATCCCAATATTCCAGGCGCAACTTCAGAAAGGGGTTTGCTAGAGCGCACCTGCGCCCTCACCAAGTCAAATATATTTCAACATAATTGTGCATTCAAAAAATAAATGATGACTTATGGCACAAAAAGAGTCAAGGCATTAAAACCCTAAATACCTCTTGTTTCACAATCTGTTTAAGAAAACACTTACTAACAAACCAACAGTATTATATGTAGCATGTAAGTTCTCACTCACCCGTTGGACAAAAGTAGAACTCTGGCTGGCCCAGGTGCTCGAACAGCTCATTTGTAATGGAAACTTGGGCACAGGCAGAGGACTGGAATGCACTCTTGTCAGATGCACTTAACTCTGGGTCTATGTCATCGAAGAGCAGGGCAAAGGCATGGCACCCAAATGCAGCAACCTGTTATAAAAGGAATCATCATAAATCTTTGTAAAATAATGAATAAAATTCATAACAAGAACTGTTTAAAACGCCTAGCTTATAGTCAAGCCAAGCCTGGCACAAAAAAAAATCTGATGCAGCTGCATGGTTTGAATATCTCTACCATGATTTTACCTTTAAAACAAATTCAATAAATTAGCATTACCATGCACCAATAAATTAAGGCCATTTAAATAAATTGGTTTCCCTATTAAATCCAAACATACCTGTTCACATTTCCTCTTCAAACACTGTACATCTTTGGCACTTGAGAAGCTGATGTCCAACCCTGGGGAAATGGCATATACAAAGGTGATGTTGTTCTCTGTTGCTGCTTCAATAAGACCAGTCAGGTTATCTGTAAAAATAATAATGTGTTATTTTAATGTTGAGTCAGATGCACAAGAGTACAACATATTGGCAAAAAAAAATCAAAAATGGGAGATAAAGATAAACAAATTATAGGCATATTTACCTGCTTCCTCCACAGAATACAAATCTCTCCAAAAGGCCCTGTGTTTGGCATCATCTTTGGGGGCATACATGTAGGTGGTCATCCCCATGTAATTCATCCACTGGAATAGGAGCTTTCTCTGCTCCGTTGTCCATGGTATACCATAGAATCCTGAAAATGATTAATTAAGGTAAGTTTCTCAGTTTATGGTCAATGGGAATGTATAAGTGTTATTAAATATGAGTGACCAAAACTCAAACCTATGACAAAAGTGACTGGAGGCCGAAATTGTTGTGTTTGATATCAGCGTAGGTGCTGAACAACGATGGAGTTCACGTAAAGTAAATATAAAAATGGTTTAATCAATGACGTAAGATCATATATATTTATGTAAAGCGTCTACTAATTACGTATATAAGTTGATGACATCAATGCAAGTGTATTTTTCAATTTTGCGGACAATAGTAGAACAAGAGGTCACTGTTTGAAGCTTGCAAAGCCTAAAGCTCACAAGTCTATTCGATTAAATTCTTTCGGACATCATACTATATCCACTTGGAACGTTCTTCCACAAAATGTCGTTACATGCAGCACCGTGAACAGTTAAAACTCACAACTGGGTAAGTTATGGTCACACAAACATTTTGACCTAAGTGATGTGTATTAAAAACCATAAATAAATTCATCAGTAATCAATCAGACCGGAGTGAATTCATCAATATTTTCATTCATAGACAATCAGACCGGAGTGGAGATTTGCACAGAAGTAGTCTAAAGGGATCAACTAGCATAAAGGGCTAAACATTTCCCTATAACACAAGGTAGGTATCCAACTTGTATTTTTCTCCAATTTAAAAATACAGTTGAAAGTGATGATCATTTTTTAAAAGTGGGTTGATTAAATAAATTAAAATAACAAAAAATTAATACTTCTAGTACAACACAAGATCAAATTATAAAGCATCAACTGAGTTTTCATCAAAATGATAACCAGCTTCCAGTATTTCTACAGTGTAAATAATTTTAACATCATTTTTTTCGATAACAATTATTTAGGTAAATGTATGGACAATATCAGTATAAAACAGATAATTTGGAAAATACTGAAACTTGTGATATTCCCCAACCCGGTGATTCCTTTTTGAGGATATTTTTAGAAAACGAAACAGCTTATATGTTTTTTAAGTATCACCTTTCCAACCGGGTTTTAAACTTTCCAATGGACACATACTATATGAAAGCATAGTAATATAAATTCAAATCTGAATAAAAAGCGTTATAAAAAATAAACAATACGTTTGGAAAAGTACGCGGGCCAAGGTCGATCCAGACTTGGAGATTTGCCAAGTTTTGTCCGCCATTTTGAATTAATTACCTTCGACGACCCCACAGAGGAATTTCGCCAAGGGTTGGTTGTCCAGAATCTCTGTAGATCCTGTCATTTCCGTTTTCTTGTTATAACCAAACCAAGAACTGTACAGTCCTCCTATTTTCGACTTGAATTTTAAACTCTTAACAGAAATATAATCAAAATATACACAACGACTTTGTCTTCACTCTCTTCTTGTTGACGTCGAGCTCGATACTGAATCGTGATTGGATAGAAAAGAGCATTTGGATTTCTTCGGACCTAGCAACATTAAACCGGTCAGAACCAGTTATCTCGGTTATTTCCGTGTTCGACGGACATTACCGAATAATTTTTCATGCGGTTAGACTCTAGACATATATATACTCGGCAAAAAAAGTCATGCGACAACGTGTTCCCTTATGATTTTTTTCAAGCACTTGAAATATTTATCAATAATGGTAATATATTTTGTGAAAGTACTTTTTATTTTGAACAACTGCATGTATAATAAAGATAATTAATTGGTCATTCACATTATGATAATACCGTGTTAGAAATGGGTAGGGGTCTACAGTAGCTACAATAATGAGCGATCAGGGATGCTGTTTAATAATTTTGACATTTCCTATGTACCCCCTGTCACGAGTCTGGCATAGTAAAAAAATCGTAAAAAGACTCGTTGACGGCCATTTAGGTGGACTAGGGTCTACAGTCAAAACTCACAAAATGGAAGTGTTTTTTTAGATTTACGGAGAAATTGCATATCTTGTTTTGTTCGCATATAATTGGTACCGTTTTACAAAATAAGGATTTCAATTTAAATTAGGCACAGGTTGTTTTAATTGTGTACGTCCAAACAGCATATTTGATAGAGATGAATCGTAACCATTTTTCCGACTACGACCGGTTACGTGCTATCGGATTTAAAGAAGCGGGATGTAACGTTGAAAGCATTGCAAGACGCAAGGTGCATTAAACACGTGTGGGGTGTTCTTGGACGCAGCGTTTCTTTGCGTATAAAGCCACATAGCACCCTAATGGATCTTCGAAGATTTCTTGAACAGGAATGGGATGCGATTCCACAACAGGAAATGAAAAAAAAATACTTGTTTAGTCATCAAGAGCGAGAATGATTAAATGCAGGGACAATTTCGGGGGATATACACATCATTTAAGGAATGAATGCGAGATTTATGTCATTATCGGGGTATGAAAGCAATTGGGCTGGTCAAAGTGTGTGGAGTCCGAGGGACTCCACGCGTACTTTGACCGGCCAAATTGCGTTCATATCCCCGATAATGACATCAATCCCGCGAATCATTACTTATATTTACACCAATAGTGCATTATTCCATTCAAGAATTGTTTAAAAATACTTTATTTCATTTAAGAAAACCCTTCAGTAATCCGTTCTTACCCGTTCTGTAAATAGAACGAACCGACCGTGACCGGAAACGTTTTATCAAATGACGTCACCATAACGCGGGAAAAGATCAACCACTTGAAATCAGTTTTAAACGTATAAACACTTGAGGCAACGATACATTTAACATATCATAATTTAACACGTTCTAAAATGTTTATTTATATTTTACGGCACCTGCTGACACAATACAAACAATATTAAACAAGATAAAAATGTTCATGTATATTGTTATGCGATGAATTGCGATTCGAACATATCCGAAGATGTTGCGTTCATCGATTGATAAACGCAATTGCCAAAAGGCAGTTCATTTAAGGAATGGAAGTGTAAATATTAGCGTTTAAAAAGAGAAACTATACGAATTTATTAACATATAAAATGTTAAAATAAGGCTTTGTAGTCGTGTGATAATCTGTTGATATTGTTGACTTTTCATTGTTTTACATTATTTTTGTTGATGTTCTTACTGTATATTTCATTCCAGAGGCTGGTTATACAAAACGGTTTTACGCATAAACGAGCTGTATTGTGAGTTTTACACGGCCCAGACCCATATACTGGTCAAATCGATAAAATGTATTATTCATAGCAATAAACTTCATTATTTTTTTTAATAAACGATTGTCCTCGATTTATTCTTTCATATCATGTATGACATAAAATATTTTTTAAATACATTCAAAATTATACACCATTATATACCTAGTCGCATGACTTTTTTTGCCGAGTATATATTATTATGTATGAGCTGACTACCCCTGACAACGGTCTTTTGTCATGACATGAATGGTTATTAACTTTAAGATTAACTGTAACTTAAAAACAGGGAACCATGCTTAAACTTCAAGCAGGAAGCAACTCGAAAGAACAAGCTAGTGGACTGAACATTTAAGAAAAGTGAACTACAACTACAACTCGTGCTGTATCAGTGCTTTTAGATAGAACAAGTATGTTCCTTATACTCGTAATATGTCAGATCAAAGTTGTATAAATGTTTTAATCCCAAGTGTTTTTTTAACCATAAACGTACTTCTACTTTTGTTTTGAACTTCACGGGATGGCAGTTTTGTTTTTAAGTTTTAGGAAATGTATATACAATTATATTAGTAGTCATTGTATAGTACTTGTTTCATCACCATTTACGGTCGAAATAGGAAATGACGTCAGATCAAGGGGGCGTAACTGCACATCCTTTGACATTCGCGTCTTCCTCAGAACCTAAATTTGAATGGTTTAAAATGTTGGCAGGGGAGTTTGGGGGGTTCCCAAACAAAAAAAAACGTATTTCTTGTTAGAAATAAATGGTTCATTTGAGCGTATTTTATTACCTTTTTTCTCCGATATTGACAAAGAAGTTAACTTGTGGAACTTTTAATAGTACTACACATTCACTTTAATAGTGTTGGTCCACATGCACAATATATATAGAATAATCTATACAAGACGTCATCAATATCCCAATTCTCCAGAGAATGCGTGTATATACATGTGCACACATGCACGTCAAGAGGTTTGGGCGAGGCAATAAAAGTGGTCGGTAAACATGTACAATTTTTAGGGGTTATTTTACGCGCAATTTGCCGTTGGCATTAGAAGATACCTAGAAAATACATAGATGACAGTTCTAGAAGGAGAAGAGTATGCTCAACTGGCTACACGTACTAGCGATATAAAACATGACGCTGATAATATATAACACATATTAACATGTACATAAGTTAGGCAATAGTTTCAGTACTTACAATAGTTCCATTAAGAAGTAAATACAGTAAGTGTAAGTCTACGAAAGTATATTCAACTCAATATTTAATGCATTTTTCTTTAAAAATAATTACTGTAGTGGTCTCTGATATGCTCTGTGTGGTCTGGAAAGCCCCGCCTACCAGCATGTAGTCAGCGAATAGCATTCATGCATTATATTCATATATTTCAAGAATCATAGTTAGTGGTTATTAAGCTGTTGTACAAATGAACTGTTCAGGTATATGTTTATAGCTGTAAATGTAATATGATCAGCATGCTCAGAGATTTATACTCCAACTATAAATGGCCATATGTATTCAGTCGCTATAATAAACTCAGTACAGAAACATTTCTGTTGTTATTCTTCATGAAAGCACCCACAACTGTGACACAAACCTATTAACCAGTCTCGCGGCGTTTCGGGTCTGACTTACTCCATTACATACACAAGTGTAACATCTTAGAGGTTTAAGGAATGAAGATTCAACACGCTATAGGACTACATATCGAAGTCTCAAGTCACTACACCGCGGGATCTTCTTTTCACATAATAAACCGGAACTCGTTTTAAAATACTCGCTCACATTTATTCCATACAGTCAAACAGTCAATCAGTCAGCATAACAGAACGTTATGGAACACATCGTAACGCTAAATTGTACGTATAGGAACGTAGGAACGGTTATCTGAAATAACCCAAACACAACAATCAAGACACACACATCAAAATATTGCAATAAAAATCAAAATAATGCAATTAACATAGCAAATGTAGGCTCACAAAGTATTTTCATGACATTCAAAAACACTTAAAGTTACAAAGAATGCTCTGAAGTGGTCTAGCTATCAACAATTGCCTTAACTAACCTTGCCTTTATAATGTAGGTTAACTTCATTTATAAAAAGCAAAAAGGTAACAAAATACAACTTACTAAACATTGGTACGTATTCCGATTTATTTAACAAAAACTGTTCAGATATAAATTGTTTGACATAATCATGGTCAGGTATTTTGGGTGTGACATTTTCCGTGATAGTGGGTTTAACTGATCTCAGCTGTCTACCCATTAACAACTGTGCTGGTGAAACCACATTCCAATGGTGTTGCTCTCTATTCCAGAATACCTATCATAGGATCTTGACCATCATACATTGATTTTGACAAAATGCGTTTAATAATACCAACATATTTCTCTGCTAATCCATTCGACTGGCTGTGATATGGATCAGTCATAATTTGCTCAAAATTCCAATCACTTGCAAATTTCTTGAATTCATGACTTGCATAGCATGGACCACTGTCAGAGACAACTTGATATGGTATACCAAATCTACCAAATATGCCTTTTATTCTATCTATGACAGTCTGACTTTTTGCATTGGGTAACTGTTTTACTTCAAAGTAATGACTATAATAGTCCACCACAATGAGATAGTCTTTTCCTTGGAAGGAAAATAAATCTGTTCCAACCTTAAACCAAGGGTGTTCAGGGACATAATGTGGTTCTAAAGGCCGTTTTGCATTAGAGTACATTTTCTCTAAGCAAGTTGGGCACAATGAAATCATTTCTTTGATCTCAGAAGTTAACCTAGGCCAGAAAAATAAATTTCGGGCTCTTTGCAAACATTTTTCTACGCCCATATGTCCAACATGGACATTTTTCAACATTTCCTGCCTAAGGGATTTGGGTATGACGATCCTATCACCTTTCATTATAAGACCAACAATATATGACATTTCGTCTCTGAAATTCCAGTACTCTGTAACCTCTGCAGGACAATGTGTTTTTTTGTTAGACCAACCAACCATTATTGTATCTCTAAGGACGCTAAGAACTTTGTCTAGTTTTGTTTCCCTTCTTATCACATTTAATTTCCTATAGGTTAAGTTTGTCATAACCAAATGCACTTTGAGGTCCATACGATCCGAGTAACCAGGGAAAGTGTCAACGGCACATTCTTTCCGTTCTTGAACTCTAATTTGATGTTATACCTTTGCAGTTGTAACATCATGTTTTGTAACCTAGCTGGGGCCTGGTATAATGTTTTTTTTTCATGATAGAAACCAATGGGAGATGATCATTTTGAACTATGACCTCTCTGCCGTAGATGTATTGCTCAAATTTACGACAATCAAACAAAATGGAATACATTTCCTTTTCAATTTGAGCATAGTTTTGCTCGCTTTTCGTCAATGATTTTGACGCGTATGCCACTGGACGTTCATTTTGTAACAATGTGGCACCTAACCCTAATTTGCTGCTGTCGCATTGCAAAGTACAAGGCTTCTTTGGATCATAATATGCAAGTACAGGAGAACATGTCATTATGTCCTTGACATTTTGAAATGCATCGTCATGTTCCTTTTCCCAATGGAAGTGAACATTCTTCGCACAAAGCTGCCTTAAAGTACTTGTGACTGTTGCCAAGTTTGGCGCAAACTTCGATAAGTAATTGACCATACCCAAAATTGTTTCTAACTCAGTTTTGCTTTGTGGGGGCTCATTTCTGCTACAGCAGATATTTTCGATTTGTCTACTTTTAGACCATCACATGTTAAAACATGACCAAAATATGAAACTTCACTAACACTAACATGAAGCTTATCTTGGTTAAACTTGATTCCCATTTCTCTTAGCCTATTCATGACCAATCTCAAATTTGCATCATGCTCCTGTTTGGTCTTTCCAAAAACCAAAATATCATCAACAATAGCTACAATGCCAGGCAAACCTTCAAAACATTCGTCAGTTTTCCTTTGAAACTGATCTTGTGACAGACAAAGACCAAACGGTAATCTTTTAAATATGTATCTTCCATTTATGCTGTTGAAAGTAGTCAAAAACGAGGACTTATTGGACAATTTCAAATTCCAATATCCTGACCTGGCATCAAGTTTAGTGAAAAACTTCGCTCCACTTAGCTTGGGTAACACATCATCAAGTGTTTTCATTGGTTAATGAGGTCTAAGTATTGCCCTGTTTAAATCTTTTGGGTCTAAGCATATTCGAGCACTTTCTGAATTTGGCTTTTCAACAATCACCATTGAATTAACACAATCTGTTGGCGTTGTGACCTTGGTAATGATATCATCATTTACCATAGACTGAAACTGTTATTTATCATTTTCCTCTAATGCTACAGGAATGCGTCTTGGAGGATGAACAACAGGGGTGGCATTAGGATCATTTTTTATGTCAACCTCACCAGGAAATAGACCAATGCCATCAAATACACCAGCCTATTCTTCAAGAATGCTTGACTGAGTGAGACTTTTCTCACTGTCACCTACTGTGTATACGAGTTTGACCAAACCTACATCTTGACATGCTTGTTAACCTAGTATTGCAGGAGATCTAGTTTTCACAATGAACAATTCTAGGATCTGCTTGAACTTTCCATACTGATATGAAAGAGAACATACACCTGCAACATTCAATCGACCACCATTATAGTCTAGTAACTGATGTTTGGGCTTTTGCATGGGATGGTACATCCTAAGTTTATCATACAAATGCTTTGGAATGATGTTGACCTGGGTACCAGTGTCTAACTTGAACTCAATTGGAAATTTCTGAGGACCAACGTTAACATTTACAAAAGCTTGGCCTTTCTTAATATTCGCTCTAATATGGTCTACAAAACATTTTTCATTACCTTGGCAGTGATCAGGTTCGAAATTTAATTCATGCACGTTTCGCGATCTACACACACTAGCAAAATGATTCAGCTTTTTACACTTGAAACAAGTTTTGCCTTTCGCTGGGCACGGCTCACTGCGAGAGTGTTCAATACCACCACACTTCGAACATTTCCTACACTGACTGCCGGATTTGGTCTGAGTAGCTGGGCCTTTCCTTTTCGGTCTCGCTCCCTGTGTTCTCGCTCCCTGGAATTTCTTATGTTGGAATCCTTTCTGCTTTACACCGTGGACTGGGGCCTCCGGTGGAGCCGCGGACATGGACTTTAATTGCTCCGGCGCATATTTGATGTTCTGCGCGATTTGAATGGCTTTGTCCATAGTAAGTTCTGCACAAGTATTTATCAGTTTTTCTCTGATCTTTGATGAGTTAATACCGAATACTATTCGATGTCGGATCATTTCCTCTGCATTGGTGAAATTGCAGTCCTTTTCCATAACGGGTTGTTGAACACCTGTTAAGTCCATGATTCTTTTTTAAAGTAAGTCAAGTTTGATCAAAGAATTAATATAGATATCTTTTTACAATTCCATAAATTCTTTTATATATATATATCTAAAGTAACACTTCTGACACCATGTTTTGGGTTCTTTAATGAAGTATAACAACAGAGATGTTTCTGTACTGAGTTTATTATAGCGACTAAATACATATGGCCATTTATAGTATGGCTATAGGTGGGGTATATATCTCTAAGCATGCAGATCATATTACATTTACAGCTCTAGACATATACCAGAACAAACTCAATTATAATATTTGGAGGCGGTGCTAATATATAGCTAGGCGTGGTTAACAGGTTGACATTTAAATAATAATAAACATTACATCCTCTCTCAACTCAGATTGAAATTCACATGACTTATTAAATAATAACTATTTTTCTAAAAATAATTGCCTTCTAATTCAAAGTTCAGTTTTACACAAGTTTTGTCGAACCAAATTAATTGTTCCTATTTGATGAAGGTTGTATTAACATAAAGCACACACAGTGTTGCACGTGTGAACCATTTCAACATTATAGCAAATGTCAAGAGTTAATAGATATTAATGCCAAACTAATCTGTGCGGCTTGAAAATTTCAGTTTCAGTTTATATCATGTTTCACTTGCTTATGAATGAAATTCCATAGTAATGAGAGTGTTCTTTCCAATATTCCAAACTGGTGCTCAGTAGTTTAGACTGGTCACTGCCGGATTCAAAATAACAATTACATTTTAAGAAATGACACATATAACTATATTTAGAAAAACAACATACATGTAAATATACGAAGACTGATGGTAACCCTGATTAAAATCCAACTTTGAAAATAATTTCGCGCCATTCAGGTCTACAATCATGTCATCAATTGTCGGTATGATATGCCGTGTTCTCTTTATGGCTTGATTTGGCTGTCGCATATTAACGCAAATTCTTATTATTTGCCTTGGATTTTGGCTTAGGTGCGACGACTATCAGCGACACCCAATATGTACGACCATCCACTCTTTCTATGATATCAAGGTCCTCCAGACGTTTCAATTCCTTCTTCAACTGTTTTCTTTGGTGAAAAGGTATACGTCTGTGTGGTTGTTTTGCCTGACGAAATTTGTAAATTCCGTGCACTTTTTGTGCGCAAAGTAGTCCTTCAGTTTTGCTAGCGCTGTCTTGTAGTCTTCACCTGTGTCCGGTAGAGTATAAAAGACATCGTTGACGTCCTCGCCAGCATAGTGGAGGAGTAACGCTCTCTCCCGTTTTTCATCCTTAATGTCTAAACCCACGAGTAAGTTTTCCAGTCTACTACACCATTTTGTCCATCTGGTGTCTACCGCTGGTTCATTCACAACAAAGTTCGGAAACACTGGTAATCCTTGTGCCATTGTGTCAGTAAATCACCAATGTTTCATGTATGAATCACCTTAATGTCACAAGTTCATTCCAATAAGGTTTATTAATCTTTAAACCAAACTTTTAACATCCTCGTCGCCATTGTAACATCTTAGGGTTTTAAGGAATGAAGATTCAACACGCTATAGGACTATATATTTTAATGCCTCTAAAATTACATGCTTGCTATGATGCGATCAGCAGAGAATAGAACTCAATTATAATATTTGGCGGCGGTGCCAATATAGCTAGGCGTAGTTGACAGGTTGACATTTAAATAACAATAAACATTACAACAAGGATCTGTTACTTACTGTTCTTATTATACATAACACAGAACATTACAGTTACACACAAATCAACTGCATACTACAAAGACTGATGATGTTGTCTCTCCACAAAAGTATACGTTCACCCATAACCGTACGAACAGTTGTCTGTTTGCACATGCAGATCCTTGTGTATTTCAATTATTCTCGGGTGTATTTGAAACATAATTTTTGCGTTTAAAACATCATTTTGTAAAAATTCAGTTACATTTGATTATTATTTAAACGGTTACTAAACACGCCATGAACTTGAACTTGTACGTATAGCTACACATAAAGGTAAACGTTGCAACTGAGGTTATAAAATCGTTTGCGATATTTCTCTTTAAACCTGTACTCATCGCGAAAATAAATTTCATCATGGTCTCGTACATGTAAATCTAATTAAGCTTGTACAATGGACGCATATCTGGTTGGCGTTGTGCACAAACGAAGACCACACGTACACGTAACCGTACACATAGTGTTTTGCAACTTCTCTAAAACAAATCCAGGTAACGTGTAATATAACGGTATTAGGAGCTAGACGATGAACTTTCAATTTCTTTATCGGACCATGTAAGAGTACTATTCCAAGGATCTCATGCTAAACAACAACAACAACAACAACAACATCAACAACAACAACAACAGCAATATATGCATTGCATTAGCGATTATAAAACCCAATAACTTGCATTGGCTACAACATTCATGTTACTTCAGATATGAAGGATGTCCCGTCCTAGCGGTAGCGGGAACGAGGAAGAGTTCGCTTACAGCAGTTCGGGCTCCGAGGGGGAGGGAACGTGGGAGGGTGAGCGACCCACAGGGAAGTCCGTCCTCAACGTGTTCAAGGGATACCACGTTCCGGGCAAATACAAGTAATTATAACCTAATGCCAAACTTTATAAGTTGGGTGTATTTTTACAGATTCCAAATATTTTCACCATTATGGTAAATGTAACCAAGTAAAACACGTACTTTTCACATCAAAGTGTTCTTAGACATGTATATTGTAATGCTAAAATACTTTAAGTTTTATGTGTTAATGCAGTAGGATTCCTTAAACTATTAGGCATGTATGAATTGTGAACATAAGCTACTGACTCAGTTAAACTTGAGTTTTAGACCTAGTATGGACGAAAGCATAGAACAAAGCATGTACCAACAATCAAGCGACAATCAATACAATAAACAACCAGAGGAGAGCGCAGCGTCTCAAATCGAGGAAAGCATCCAAGGACCATCATTTATAGCTAGCATGCCCGATTCAATGCAGCAGCAGCATTCACTTTCAGAAGACTGTTCAATCATTGGAGAAGGACCTACACTGACTCCAGAAACAAGCGAGTCTGACATTAAGAGGTCTCCACCTCCCGTGCCTCACAGACATTTTAAGTCCCAAATAGTAAGAGAGTTGAATAGGTCAACCCTCTCAGATAACATGATCGAGACTGATGCCATTTCACTAACAGTTGAATCTGATAGTGTCGACCATTCAGACAGTGAAACACAAGAAAATCTAATGGCAGGAAGTGACGAATACAGCAGTTACACTGACTTCACACACGCTCAAGGGTATCCACCCGCTGCTGGATATGATGCCAACGCTTTTCAAGGACAATATGGAGTGCAAGCGGAACAAAAGTATGATCCGCAGCCATACTGGCAACCTTATCCAGGACAACAACCATACATACCAAATGCACAATATCAGGCACCAAGGTTTCCACAGTGGGGTCCTTTCCCATACTATCCGTATGTACAGCCATATCAACATACACCTGATTTTGATAAAGCTAACAGGCCAACATTTGGCTACGAAAGTGCTCCATTCAAACAAAAAGACAAGGAATCGTTCAAACCAGAGAAAACGCCTAGGAGAACAAAGGATACGGCAAAGCAAAGGCAACATAGAACGCCAACCGAGCCCGCAGTAAAGCTTGAACAAGAACGAAAACAAAACCAAAGGCACGTTGAGTCGAAGAAGCCACAAAACAGGAACCAAAGCCGGAGCACAGAGAGTCTTCGACAGGTTTGTTGAATAAAATTATAAGAATATAACACAAAATGCAGTTTTTAAATTTTGCATTTGTTTTGTTTTATATAACACCCACTTCTGATCAAATACGCAAACAAGAAAATGTTCAAACCGAATCACGAAGAGAATCAACACCGACACAGGTACGACTTGTTGCGTCAAGTGCTTAATGTGAATTTTTATGATCGTTGGATATACGTCGTCCGTCCGTTGCTCATCGTCCAAAATCGGTTTGTTGACGTTCACTACGGCACAGTTTTCATAATAAATAACTTGGTCAGAATGTTAGACTCTGCTGATTTTAGGTCAAGTTCGATGTTTGACCATATGCAGTTAAAAAACAAAGTCACTCGGTTAAATGAACGAAAAGAACCTGTTGTGTTTACTAAGTTCAGGTCAAGTTGGATAATACCTGTAAGTAAAATGGGGTGCAGAAACCTGTTAACCATCTCGTGGCCACAGGTTTGGTCAAACTCAATATATTTTGTTATTTTGTTGTCTGCATAAAACGTAGGTACACTTCAATACTAGGTTATTTTGGATCATAAGATCATATTAAAGAATAATATTCGTTATTCTACAGACCGAGATGTGGTCCACAATTAACGAAACTTGTTCAAAGCGCTTGTATCAGCCACCGTAACTGCACGCTAATAATTGATTACTGTTTTGTGCCATAGGTCGAAAATGACACTACGAAGTACTGTATATTTGCAAAAGGAATAGACCCAAAAGCTCCTGAAGAACACATCATAACTCTCTTTGAAGTTTGCATGGGCAACACTGTCGACTATATTCAAGATTCAATGGTTTTCAACTTACCGAAAACATGTGCCGTGTTTTCTGTGGAAGGAAAACCTGGTACGTAGCCTAGGTCCATTTCACTAACGTCTTGAATTAACGAGATGTCATTAATATCATTCCTTTTGACAAAATGTTAACAAATAAAGTTAGAATTAGCCTCATGTAACATACACAGCTTTTTAATCATGAATACATTGTTCATACTCATGTAATAAAAAAACACAAAAAAAACACGATTTACGGTTTGAGCCTTTAGCCTCAAAGTTAGACTCAAACGTTAGTAGATATGGGCCCTGCTTTCGTTCACTTTTTTGAAAGTCTTATAATATTATAAATATATATGTTTGAGAAGTAAACAGTAAAATGTAAAATGTTCTGTAAACTACTTTACGTTATTCGATTTGATGGTTCACTGACTCTTGATATTAAATGCTGTTTTAAATTATGTTATGTTTCTTTATACTGTCAATATCCTGATAAAAGCAACGCTGGTTTGACCTTTTGACTAAATGCGCCAAATCATAAGGTGGCCTTCAACTTTAAAAATCCAATAAAGACGAGGCCAGTATAGTTATCTCTTATTAATTGCAGATATGGAGTACATGAAGAGAAACTTTGCCAAGAGGAGGAATTTGTCCTTTTACCCGGAGCTGCACCTACTGGGCAAAACACCGATGATTGCCATTAGCTTCAACGGCGGTGTGACGGTTGACATGCTGGAGCTTTACTTTGAAAGTGAGAGAAATGGAGGTATGCTGTTAGACCTCGGATGTTTGAACTAAGTGATGATATGTTCAAATTTATCACCAAATGTGTTGTATATCTATGTGTTGAAAGTTCTTTTATTTCCATAAGAGAGCTAGGTATGTTTTGTTTATTGTATGTTTTTAGGGGGAGACGTCGAGGGCACCCCGTATGAGACCGACGACGGAATCTGTACTATTGTGACTTTCTCAGATGCGGAAGGTAAAACATAATGAGTTTAATATATCTATATTGCATTCATACAAATGCTATTGATATACGGTACTTTTGAAAAATAATTACTTATAAGCCATAACTATTTTCACCATTATTTCTTGTGCATGTATTCAGGGGTTTTAAAGTTCAGGAAATCAGGATTCCGACCTTTTTTATCTTTAGACTATTGTACAGTTATAAATATTGTTTTTGTATTGACAATTGCATCAAAACCTTGAAATGGATATAAATGAGTTTGGAAACAATTGAAAATGGGGTCTAAGCCCCATTACCATGCTTTGGGCATGACTCCCTGATATTCAAACCGATCCCCGGCCATTTTTAATGATTGGCAATTAGTAGTGCATTGTACACTGAATTATTGGATACATATTTTATTTGTTTGTCAGGCTAGTCTACTTGGTATATCATCTTATTCATGATGTGTTTCACTGAAATGTGTTGTTTCAGTTGTCGAAAGGGTTTGTGCCAAAAAGGACCACACTTTGAACGGACAGTCACTTCGAGTGTCGCCATTTTACAAGTGCGAGTTGGGCGAACTTTATGATGCAGAACTTCACAAGTTTTCTCTCCCACAACCAATTGCTTTTTCATTGTCAACAGCTAAATCTCAACTTTTGAAAAAGTGAGCATCGTCATGTCTTTATACACACGGTATTTCATAATTGCTGTTTAGTTTATATTAGTTTCATTAAGCTCGATTTTAACGAAAGCTGATAGCTTATAGAATCACGTTCGAGTCCGATAACTCAGTAGAAACCAGTACTGATGTCCATTTTGGGAGGTCATGGCTGGGGTCGCATCAAAAACCTCTAGGGTAAATGTCGAATTACATATCAAACATATTAGTGTTAGGTGGTATGATAACATTGTGCTTTATTATGACGACATGTTATAAGAGTATTTTGTCTACTTAGTGTTTCATTTTTCAGGTGAATTTAAGAATCATTTTAAAGTGTTAAGACATGGTCCAACACGAGTTATGATTTATGGTAAATGATCCATGTGTGTTGTGTTTATATGTTTAAAACCTATGTCATGCTTTATTCCTATCATTTATTGGGATTATTTGTATTCATTTTTTAGAACATGCTGTTCGAAGTTTCTGAAGGACTTGGAGGCACACTTTTGCGAATGCGAAATAACCGAGAATACACTTAAACTTTCTTGTTGCCTCACGACAGCCACGCCGAACGTAATGCAGTTGAGAATGAGTTGGCTTGGGGATGTGACTTATCTGGTCGAACACTTTTTTGAAAATGTCACTGACAACCGCATACTTGACTTCAGCCACAAGATTTTCACAAATGTCAATGATTATTGCACTAGTAAGTTTGATACGCACCATTTAAAACGTGTTAATTGTTTTTTGTATTCTTTTTTTTCGAAAAAGGAATAAATGTATAACTTTTAAAGACTTCACGCATACCGTTACTTTGCCCAAAAACTCTTGTACTTGATTTCATAAACATACAATAACCAATACATTAGCCCTAGCCTGGGTAAAATACAACATCTTAAATAATAAATCGTTTCCTAACTTAGGTTCTTTTCCTTATTTATATATCTCGGTACTGAATTTATATATTTATATAATTTAATATCCTGATCATGTAAAAAAAACAAAAACTTTATTTTCATTGACTTTATTTATAAAAAAATACCTTACAGTAAATCACATATCAATATATTTTGATTTTATCATGGACGTTTAAGGAAACTAACTTCAGTTATATTTTTTAAGATGTTATATGAATACCGGCCTATAACTGTTTTTCACATTGCTGCATTTTAGCCTTCTCCAAACACCCAGACGTTGTGGTACTCTGGGATGAATCAAAGTGTCTGATTGAAGTTTTTGGCTTGAGGGCAAGTACATCTGCTGTTTTTGAAAACATCGAAGGCAAGGTGAAGCAGTGGGAAAGACAACTGACCATGATAACCGAACGGATACATATATCGTTTATTCACATAAAATTGATGGAAAAACGCGGTTTAATAAGAAGGCTAAAAGCAATACCGGAGCTTGATGTCAGAGTTGACGATGATTTTGTTGATTTAAAAGGGCAACCAAGCGACATAACACAAGCAAAACTTGTAATTCATGAAAGTATAAACAAAATGAAAGTCAGTAAATACAAACATGGGCTATCGTTTGAATGTGCTGAGCTTGTCCGATCAAAAGCAAGTGTAATTGCACTTATTGACGAAAGCCTTAAAGAAAAGAGAATCGAGGCCTCATGGAAAATAGAAGGAAGTGCGTTCCACGTCGTGTTTGTGAAGGATCAACAAGACGATTATGGATATGCAAATATGAGTGATATGGACTCGGACATAGTGAGTGTCTTCTCAAATATTTTGGAGAATTTTATTCTTTATGAAAGGGGCGACAAGGGTGTGTTCCATTCTGGTGAATGGATACAGTTTATTACTGATTTAACTAAAGAACACGATGACTTTGCAGCTTTTGATATCGACGAGAAAAAGTGCAGGATAGGTTTGCATGGATGGCACGAAAACGTGAACGAAATGTACAAAAGTATAGAGTCTTTCCTTGACAAGAGAGTCTTAAGGACACTAGTTTTGAAAAGAGGAACAATCCAAATTGGTTTTATTCAACGGTTCAATCGTGTTGATATTGATGATTTGCAGAAAAATCTAAAAGAATACAATGGTTTTATTGCATTTTCTGGTAAGTATATTGTGAACCCTGTTTTAATATTGTCTTACGTACATTCCTTTTTATTCAATTATTTTTTATTATAAAACCTAAGTTATCTTAAGTTTATGAAGTACCAAATGAACACTCAATTGTTATCAACGATTTTGCAGAATTATGACAAAGGAAAATACCAATACTTTATTACCGAAAATTCAATTTAGCTTAAGGTTGAGCCATTCTGACGGGTCACTGTCCGTCGTCAGCATCTCCATGACATATCCTAAACTACTAGGCTTATTCCAGACTTCACAAGAACGTGTCTTCCAGATTATAAAAAGTGTTGTTCTCTGCATAACTCTGGTTGCCTTGGCAGCTTAAAGGATTGTTTTCTCTCCTCATAAACGGCTGGCGCGATTTCAAACATATTTCAACGAAATGTTCCTAGTTTTATAAAGAAAGGAAGGTTATTGCCTTGGAGCGGTCGGTGAAACACGAGTACATTGTCCAAACATTTATCAATAATTAAAAAAATATAACCCTTATTAGAGACAGTATCATTGTTTGAACAATATAGAATGATGAAAAACTAATATATACACTTAGGAAGTAATGTCAAGTACTCAATGACCGGATACAGACATCCCCTGCAAAATGAATGAATCTCTTAAAAGGAACGATGCGGTCATTCAAATACAGCCATCTGACAAAGCTCGCCGTAGCAAATTCGAAATTATGAAATAAATTATAAATCCATATAGACTCATAATGAAAGCATCATTGTACAAACAAGGGATCGGGGATAGTTTTCATTATGGCTGTTTGGAAAGTTTGGAAAGTCTTCCCATCAGAAACCGCTGGTCCGATTTCAAAATAATTTCACAGATAAAATATTATGTTCTTTGAGTACCCTCTACCAAAATTCTTAAACATTTTGTTCTTTCTTAAACACATGGCTGCCAGGGGGATTTGCGGGCTCGTTGACAATAGGGGTGCTAGGGGCCGGGCTCGTTTTAACTATATCATTATACGGAAAACTGAAAATCTTCCTGGAAGACACCGCGTACATAATTTGAAACCAAATCACAGAAATTTTCCCTGTGTATGTTCCTTCAAATTAGGTTAGTTTGTTAAAAATGGCAACCATAGGGTAGGCTCAGCTTTACGTTAACTTATATTAGAATAATCTTTAAAAAAATACTCAAAAACTGCAATACTTCGAGCTTAGTTTTTTTGGCATGAAGCATTGCCAAGTGGTTCCAAATTTGTTCAAATCATGCGCATTGAGTCAATGTTGGCCCCTCCCTGGAGATTTCTAGTTTACCATAGTTTTATATAAGAACAATATTTAAGATATTTTTACCCAAAACCCAGAGCGGATATGTTTACGATATAGATTTGTCCTTTACCAATTTCATTACAATCATCATATTTCCATGGCAATCATCAATTTCCTGAACAATCTTTGACCTCTGTACCAACCATTTGCAATATTGGCAAACTATTTTTAAGCGATCTATGACTGCCTAAGCAGCAGCTTATTTTCCTAGCAACCATGACTTGAAACAAAAATGCACCGCTCCCAAACTTTATTGACTGATTTTCCTAGAAACCAACAGCTACTTAGACAGTGTCTTGCTTCCCTGTTCAACATCAACTCACCATTAACCTCCTAAGCAGCCACCAACATTCTAAGCAGCCACCTTTTATCTTGCCAACCAATGACTTCTTTCGCAACCAATAGCAGGTGGGCGATATAGGGCCTTCTGTTTTAAGAAAATGCACTTTCATTCAAAACATTTTAAACCTTACTTGGAAACCTATCGACATCATGTTGATGACTTGGTCATGTTGTCAAGTGGAAAAGAATAATTCATTTTTAATGGGTATATGCTCTGCATAATTATACATAATTATGTTTTGAAGATGACAGTGAAACTGTTGAAATTCGCGGGAGAAGGGAAGATCGAGAAATAGTCCGTGATGAATTGGAACAAATACTCAACTCAGTCATACGAGAGGAGCACACCATTAAAAACATGTCAGTGAAGGGTGCGTTGCAAGATAAAAAATCTCTTGGAAAAATCGATGAAATTGAGACGATTACTAGGTATCTATCATCAAGAATACACTCAAGTATTTTATACTTTTACTTGTATGAAAACTTGTCGTATTTGATTTAAAAGGAACTTAATCACAAATTTCATGTTATAACTGACACTGAGTTCTTTAAGTAGTGACACTCTTATTCAAAATCAATACATACACATGTATAACAAAAATGTTTTTTGACTGATAAATCTTTTACTACTTACTTAACTATACATTGGAATGGAAATATTAATTTCTGATTACAAGATTGTAACCGTGTATTTAATAGCTGAAAACGTAAACAAATTAAATGATTGGTGGATGCTCAAAGATTTACTGTGATCTACTATAGTCTCATAAGGTAAAAATACCCTGTTTCATGCTCATTTCTTTCAAATTAAGCTCGGTATGCATTATTAGAACCATTGATTTCGACATGTGTTCATCCTTTTTGGAATATAAAAACAAAACTATTAGTTGTGGTATATCGTTTTGGGAAGTAAGACTGCAAATGAGCAAATTGTTGTCAATACAAGTCTAAAAACAATCATGCTTAAGGTTATCGGCTAAATAAAGCAGTGTCCGTCGCCCTTTGTAAAAACTAATAACAAAGAAGCTTTAATTTGATCTTTTGGTGAGGTTTTATCATTGAAAAAAGCAGTTGCATCACATCTCAACTGAAGTTACTTTTAAGATGTCTGACCGTTTAAAATCAGAAAAGAATCCTTTTAAAACATGTATTCAACAGCGAACCCAATTTCTCTTTCAGATGTTTGATACGGCTACCAGGCGAGCATGAGACATTCCAGTACGGGGCTAAAGATGACGCAGATATCGGAGATGATCAAGTTCCCGGGGCAATGGCAGCATCAGGTCAGTTATTCCTTCTGTATATATAAATACAGTTTTGTGGTCGCCCTTCTTTTTTCAGTAGCGTCCCAGTCCATGGAGCTTACTCCTTCGATAAACTGTGCTTTTGGCATCTTAAAATATGTAGCATGTGTTTTACAGTTCTAGACAATTACAAATATTTGAAACACCTCAATTATGTTTTCTGTTTTATTCTGTTTCTTTTTCTCTAGCACGTGGAGAAATAGGAAAACTTAAGGTAATGCATCCTTAAAATATTTTTAAGCATGCCACATTCATTTTCTTAACAGTTTAGCATTTTATATACAATTGTGTCTATCAGTGCTCTGAACGTTATTTAAAATACATACAATATGTTTAACTTACTCAGATATTCCAACATATAGTCAACAATTTCTTTCATTAACTGTTTCTGCTTTGTTTATTTTGTATAATTTGGTATTCCGATATGAAAGCGAGTAACACGAAATGCCTATTTTCCTATTACCTGTACTTAATTGACCATTATTGACAGTTTCAAAGCTCTTCTCGACGTATGAATGTTCGGTTTATGGGAGAAAGGAACATGCAATATGTAAATCCAAAGATACGACAGAAGGCCTATTCCAACACAGGCTATGTCATAATTGAAAATGGCAAGTACTTATGTCGATTTGATTGACTTGATACTCATGGGCTGTGTAATATAAGAATCACGTACCGCTGGCTTATTTCGCTTATAGATATTAATGGAACTCCCTACCTTCTAACTTATGGAAAATCGCAAAGAGACATGTCGATTTGCTGGAATAACGTAAATAATTTCCAAAGTTACCAAAACTAAGGTTTGCATGTTGTACTAATTATAATTCCGTTTAATGATCTACATGTTCATGGCTTCTGACTTTGAATATACAAAACTAAGTAATTAAATCTTTGTAACCCCTGTACAAAATACAAATTTAATATATCTAGAGGCAATAGAGATAATTTAAAATGTCGATAACAATTGTTTTCAGGTGTTCGTATTTTCGGAGTAAACATGCAGCTGTTCATAGGGGACATTTTTGAGCACAAGGCAGATGCCATTGTAACAAGCGTTGGATCAAATTTAGAATTGCATGGTAAGGCTGGGCACAATTGAAAATAACTGACACAATTCGCATATGTCACGAAAAAAAAGAAACATGTTAAACTATTCGATTTGGTTATGCTCGCAACTTGCTTTATCCACAGTGAACTAGTTTTTCAGCGAAGCCGTGTTTTACTGACCGTTCCATGGCCCTTCGTTTTTATGATAAAATTATATTGACCTTCCTTCTCACTGACTGACATTGTGGAGTTATTAGACCAACTGATATATTAAAATACAACTGGTGCCAAATATCTTAAATAATTGAGTTAATTAATATGGTTGAATCATCATCTTGACTGTAAAAGTTAAAAAAGGCCAATTAACCTACTGAAATACTACTGCTCAAATGTAATTATAAGAAACACACTTCTTATCAAACTGTACTAAATAGGAAAAGAAATACTAGATTCTAGAACTGACTTACCTTGAATTTATATTCACTCAAACTCAAATTAATAAAACTCTCAAGTAAAAGAACGGAATGGCCTTGTGTTCCCACCAAAACTATCAATTGATGACTATAGTCACAGATGAACAGATAGCAATGATATTTTAAAAAGACCAAGAAAGACCACTCTGTTAATTAGGTCAAAGAAGATCGCTTGTTTTCTCCCTTACATCAAATAGAACTTAAATAAATATAAACTGTTATACTCGTGAAACTCCGATAATGTTACACACGTACCTGTCTTCTAAGTCAGATTACAACCAATAATTCAAAATAATTAACACACATCTCACTTTAAGCACAAGTAAATGCAAAATATATGCAAAATCCCTAAACAAACAAAATTAATTGCGAAATGTAAGTACAACATACCAACGGTATACATTCATGCCATCTTCTTCCAACTCTATGAATAACTCTCAACACACATAAATTTCAACACACAAATTAAAATATTGGAAAGTATGTCTATAAACAACTTCTCCTAAGCATACACATAATTACAATTGTATTTAAAGTATATATCCTGAATAATTACATAATTTCATTAGCTTCCGTCACTAATCTCCTCGCAATCTCACCATCCCATCCATACTTCCCAATACTGAACTAATGATAATCTGCAACGCATTGAATCCGGCTTGATCTGGTCTGCTGTCCATTCCATACATCACGTAACCGCAGTATTACTCAGAAGCTCTTTCAGCTTTTACGGATCTTCGGATTGTTGGGTGCGGTAACTGTCTTTTTCTCTTCTTCTTATTTGTGGCTAACGGAACTTCTTCTATGCAACGTCTCATAAAGTGTTGTGCCCTTCTCGTTGCTGAAAGTATCTTCAACAACAGTCTAACCCTGTTCAGCTTCATGTGCTCTCATCTACATTAGGACCTCCTGAAACAGCTTCGGCAACATCACTCCTGTCCACTTCAACTTCGACCTCTGCATTGTCCTTTTCAATCATATCCTTTTTTTACCTCCAGATCAGTCTGTAGCTGAAGAACTTCACTTTTTATCCTCATCTCCATCATCTATATTTATATTTTCTATCTTTATTTGTTCCTCTGACTGATGCACTTACACACGGGTGTCCCCGTGAACATATGTCTGTGGTACATAAATCACACCATCATCATCATGGTACCACCTGACTATTTTTCATCTCTGGGTGCATCCTTTATCTTCTCTTTAACTATCTATTGTTCTGTTTTCTTGATATTCTCATATTTGACACATTCATCTCGCACCCGGTGGTTCGCTAAGGATACATGGTTCCGGTACAGGGTCGTAACTCATTCAGTACTGGTACCTTCTTATGTATACAGGGGTACTTCTTATTTCTGTCCTCCCACCGTGTATACCCCCTCTTAAAACTTGTCACTCAATTTGTGTTTTCCTTGACCATTCGCCAAAATCTTCACTTATCGGTTCTCCTATTTCAAAGTTGACACCTCTGACTTTCATAGCATAATATTTCTTTTGTCTGATTGACTTTCTCTACATATTTATGGACAAAATCTCTTGTCTTCGTCAATTCTTCTGATCTTGCTCAAGTGTCCTTAGTATGCTGATAATAGTCCTGTCAAACCTTTTCGGCTCTGCGTTGCCTTGAGGATGGTACACTAAAGTGACACTCATGTTGGTAAGCTCACATAGCTTCTTTATCAGTTGACTTTCAAAGTTGGCACCTCTATCAGAGTTGAGTCTATGTAGAATTCCATTCACAATGAACTGATTGTAAAATGCATCGACAGTAGTTTAGCAGTCTATTCGCGTATTGATATTGCAAGTGTATTTTGTAAAGTGGTCGGTGACAACTAATATATTTGAGTATCCTCCTTTAGATGGCTCCAATGTCAAATAATCAAAACTCTGTACAGAACAACTGTTCTAATCTTGAAGTGTTTCCAATATTTCTTCATTATGTACCTTCTTTATTGTAGTTATTTTCTATTCTACGCTTACCTATCACCTCAATCCTCGGTTTTTCCTATCACGGGGTCCTTTTTCTGTTTACTTCTAATCTCTTTTAACTCTACTTGGGTAAAGGTCGGTATCTGATTTGAAAATCATAATCTGCCAAAGCAGCTGCCCATCTCTGGCTTGTAGCAGCATTATATGAGTCAGTGGGTTATTGTCAGTATATACCATGAAATGATTTCCTTTCATATATTCCGAAATGTTGAAGTTACTGCCCACTTCAACGCCAATTATCAACGCCATCTATTGTTTAAATAATTCTTCTCAGATTTACAAACTGCTCTGCTTGCATAAGAGATAACTCATTTCATATCGTCTTGGTGTTGGAATAATACTGCTACAAATCCAGATGTGCATGCTCCGTTTGCAATTTAAAGGGTTTACTGAAATCCAGGTAGGCTTATATTCCAATTATTTTGTTCCGCTTTCTTCTTTGGTCATTTCTTGGAGGTGGGGTGGGGAGTCAACTCAGCTAAGGAGCGGATAATCCTTGAACAGTATTTTATGAATCTACAGTTATACCCCGCAAATATTACGAAACTGTGAAAATCTTCTGGTGTGTTTGGTGATGGCCAGTTTCAGACCTTGTCAATTTTACTGGGATCAGTCTTATCTCCGTCTTTGCTTACTACATGACCAAGGAAGTTGACTCTTTCTGTTAAGAAACTACAATTCACTTGGGCTAATTTTAGATTACATTATTTTATTATGTCAAAACTTAATCCAAGCGTTCCATAAAACTCATTAGGTCATCTAAATATATTATACAGATAGAAATGCTCATTTGATCTATACCCTACTGTAAATGCAGTCCTTTCTATTCATTCTTCCTCCATTGGTAGCTGATGGTATCCGTTCTTCATGTCCTTGGTGGTGAAGTAGCGAGCCCCGTGTAAGCAGTCAAACATCTCTTTTTTCTTGGAAGACCGTAGACATAATTAATTGTCCTTTCATTTAACATCCTGTAATTCATACGCAGCCGTAGTTTTCCATTTTTCTTTCTTACTAAGACCACTGGGTAAGCCCGTAGCGAGTTTGATTGCCATATAATGCCACATGACAACAACTATTCTAGATGCGTCCCGACCTCTTGTACCATAACAAGTGGTACCCGCGGGTTACGTTGCTTGAATGGTTTAGGATCTTTCAATTAAATTCGATGTTTGAAAAAATGCATCTGCCTTTGTCCGTATCCATACTGCTGAACGTATCACGATGGTGTAAAAGCATGTAATTCAATTTCTGTTTCTGTTCCTCATTAAGTGCCTGGCCCGTATATCACAAAAATACTTAAGTCAAATCTCAATCTCAGACTCAACCCATTTAACCAAATATGTTCAAAGGATATTAAATGTATATAGGTTTTTACACATTTTAAAACCACATTCTATCATTGATTATTTTGTTAAAACATTTGGTCTAGATTCCAATGGAACAATATTCAACAGCCAAAAACGTACTTGCAGAGTACAATTCATTTCCCTTTAACATATACTCAAGTTTATTTTTTTCCTTTGAATTAATTTTCTTTAAAATATTGTCAAAATCTTTTTATGAACACATTCTAGGAGAAAATACTTTTTTAAAAAGTATTAAAAACATGCAAAATTTTCAATCATACTATGCTTTTATGTGGTAAAATGAGTTTAGATTGGTATTGAGATTTGATTTGGGTATTTTTGTAATATTGCGGCCAGATCTGAATTTATCTTCAGCTCTTGAACTATCCTTCTTCAATTCCGATCTATGTCTTTTCCTTTTTTTAAACTTTTTCATTAACTGTTACTGGTTTTAACTCACACACAATTGCGGTTGGTGATGAAACACAATGACCACCGCCAACCTTTTTTTTCCCAATTTAGCACATCATTTCTATCTAGCTACTTAGTGTTTTTAAAAATGCCGTCTAAAAGGTTTAATTTCATAAAAGCCGCACTACCGTTACCGGCAGGTGACAATGACAGATGGATCAGTCAATTGTTTAACATATGCTCAGCTTAGGATGGCCAGAATACTTAAATACTATTTAGATCATCATTTCTATATAGCCAATAATAATAATAATCGAAGGACCTATCCTTTGTTTAACTTGGTTTCATCAAAGATCAAGCTACAGCGGCCCAAGTCAACCGTTAATGGCTTATTTAAGTACTGTCAAAATTAGTTTAATTACCTAGTTTACTAAAATTCTGTCGAAATGATTTAGCCAAGCAAAACTTTACGTCGCTGAAACTATTGACAATCCCTTGTACTGGCGATAGCCGAAATAACAACAACGGTTTATCACACTAGAATACTTTAAATCTGAAGCAAAGAAAATCGATGATATGCTTTAAAGGCGTTATTATTTTTATTATATTCCTTCCGAGTGTTTATAGAAATTCATTAATGTAATTAAAATGATATTTCTCTTTTTCAAACAGTGAAATAACAAGTTCATATTTTTCTGTTTTAAAGTTGTTACCCTCTCTCATCTTATAATCATTTGTTAGCTCGCACGGGGCTCGGACACAACTTCAACGACGTCATTTCCAATATGACGCCATGTTCGCATACAGATTGGCGGAAAATCTGGAAAATTGCAATTATATTATTTGATATCCTTTTTAAGCATATACTTAAATGATTGTTTCATTGTAACAGTTCTAAAAATTTCACCTCGTGAACACCAAAAGTAAATATTTCCCTCTTGGCTACGCCACTCGTGGAATATAGCTTTTGGTGCTCACTCGATGAAATACAAAACGGTCTTACTCTAATGCAAATAATCATCTTCTAACTATTTGCTTTTTGATTATTCAGTAAGTACAGGCAAAAAAAAAAAATCATTTTAGTGAATTTTTTGCCCAATTTATGTTAAAGCTGCGCAAACATTAAGACATTTGCAACATTCGCATCAGATTTCTACGAAATTATCTTCATAAATTTATATAATATTAGCAAATCAGCTTTGAATATGTAATTTGCATTATAAGTATTTAAATATTCAAATTTATTTAGCGAATTAAATGTGTATTTCAAAAGGAGCAGTTGCCAATGGGTTGAAAAAGAGATGCCCGCGAGTAAAACAACAGTGTCAAGGTAATGGAATTATTTAAGTGTTATGCTGATTGTTTGTTATCGAGGAAATGTGTTTGTCTTAGAACCATTAAATATTTATAAAGAAGATATGTGTGTGTATTAACAAAGTGCTTAAAGAGGTCATATATTAATCAAGGATTGAATGTTTTACTATTGTGGTTTAACGGTGTATGAAAACATTTGGTCAGTGCACGGTTTGTGAAGGCCTTCACGATTGTCCGTGAACTAACCAAATATGTTCATACAAAGATAAACATCAATTCTAACTTATTTAATTTTTATATTTGCAGTCATTATTTTTAAAATTACTTTCCGATAATCAAAATAAAATGGTAAAAAATAACGTTTTAAATACTATTGAACGTAGAATGATCTCAGCTGTTGGAACAGCGTTTGTTTCAGAGACGTCACTTGTTCTATCGACATACATTTTACCGCAATAAAATGTCATGTCGTCTTTGTAGAATAAGAGGTATTTCAAGGATGTTGAGCTAATCGGAATATGAATACAATTGAAAGAATATTCGTTCGTCTAAGGAAGCGCACAAAATGAAGATCTTAATACTGTGAAATCATTTATATTCGTTTGCATGAAATTTCGTGGTTTGCCGAAAAATTACCATTTCGTGGGTACTTCAATTCGTGGTTTTTCATCTTTGAAAAAAAAAATCGAACTTGCCGTCGTTCTAGATCGTCTGCATTATCTCCACGCGCTGGCCCGTGATTTCGGTCTTCATCGTCACTCCGTTTATGACACACGCTAAAGTGGTACGACATGCCAATAAGTGCATATACCAATGTCAATTATCGATTTAATTGGAAATTAAGGTCATAAAAGAAGATGTACCCTGATCATAAATACAGATAGGCGAAGCCATTGAATGCCAATTAAGAATTTTGCAAACTATGAAAACACCGAGAAGGACCATATATTTGAGTAAAAAATCCTAAAAGATAGCTGATATTTACAAATTCAATCACTTTTGAATATCATCTTTTTTCAAATCGAATCATTTCAATATTTATTCACACGTTTTGGTTAATAAGTATATTGAACGCGTTGTTTTGTGCATTGTCACGTTGGGTGCTAAGTGGCCTTCATTAAAGAAAAAAAATCGAGAACCGACACTCATCACTCACATCTTGTAAACCTGGAGATTTTCATGAACAGCACACACGTGCATCTGTCATTTGGTTCATCAAAACACATTTAAATGGTTTGATTATAATTTGTTAAATGCAGATATATTAACAAAACAATTATAGTAAGATATACAGTGTGGCGGATTTTTACGCTGTATAGTGCGGCCTCTGGAACGAATAAACTAAAATATGTACATAACATGACAATTGAAAAAGTGAATAAAGGGTCTACATTTCGTGGGATCTTGAATGCCCCACGAACATTAATGATTTCACAGTATGTATTTGTGTGATTTGTTATAGTATTTGTTTTTAACTTATCAAATGAAATATACATTAATTAATAGAAATTGAAATCTACTGTAGCACAACTGTCAACTTTTCAAAAGGATGGTATACTTATCACGACATGTCAAGGGCTTGAAGCCCGACAGGCAATACTCGTCAAACATGTGGAGAGACCATCAGACTGGAAGGCGCAAATGAAGATGTGTTTTGAAGTAGCAAACCGATCCGAGATTAAAACAGTGGCGTTTCCAATTCTAGGCTCAGGTAGATAAATATTTAATAAGATTCTATTTAAGGTAGCCGATAATCAATTATGTGATTTTGGATGCCTGTTGACTCCATATTATTTTAAAAGTGTTTAGTTAATGAATATTTTAAAGATATACCGAACGAAATGTTACAAACGAACTGTTTGGACATTGAAACTTGGTAATTTACTTAGCATATTAGTCATCATCAAACAAGACGCTTTACAAATAAGTGATCCCAAGGATATATGGGGTCACCGAGCATCACAATTAAACTGTGGCGCCAATGGCCTCTAGAATGAAAATAATACAATGAAAACTACAGGGACAAGCCCAGTAGCCACTTCGCGTACTATATAAATTAAGGTATTTAAATGCTAGGACAGCAGGATATATTGCCGATTTATTGAAACTATACGAAAACATATGTCCAGGTGCAGAAACCCTTTTTGATGCTCTTGACGAGTTTATGTCAGATGGAAACACTGATTTGAAGATAAGTGAGGTTCATCTTATCGTCTTTAAAACTCAAGCGGAACGATTTCAACCAATCATAGATGTTTTATGTAGCAAGGCCATGAAAGCGACTTCAGACTTAGAAAGTGGATCATTTGGACAGATAAAGAAAGGTAAAAACTACTAATATATTTCTTTGCCGACAGTATTTTATGCATATTTGTAGTTTATCATGTTGAACCGAGTATTTATTTTTCAGTCTTCATTGTTTTTCATCGAACGCATTAATATATTTGTATAACTTGAACAACAATAAAATATTTTAGAGGTCTATACATCATTTTTATTATGGCTTAAGCTGGGAGGAAGTTATGGAAGAGGACAAAGGAATTTGTAGATGTAGGCTATATGGTATCTGAAGAAGGAGCAACGACACAACCCCGTCATTCACCCTCTTCTTCGAAAAGAAACACATCGACCCTTGCACTGTATATTTACTCCGACTCCAGTGAAAATATACAGAGATGTAAATAACGGCTAGAAACACATCTGGAAGTAGCAGTGATAACCGCATATGTGAAAGAAAACAAAAAAATCGTTTGCTCGTTAACAAAAGAGGAGGTAAGATTAAATCGTATAAGTCCTGAATCCGAATAGTTAATAAGAGTGTCGAAATGCGCAGATAGTACCATAACCGTGTCAGAAAAGCAGTATTGAAGCAATGTATTTTACCATGACTTCTAGAAATTATCAATGAAATATTGTTTTTGCATTATATGTGTACAGTGCCAATAACTTCATTGTTATCAAAATCAATCATTGTTCAACGTGATCATATTGCATTATAATACATAATTATAGTAAAGCCTGTATCAAAAAAAGAATTTGAATTTAAAATAATAAAAAAAACACAATATGTGCCTACAGAATAATGTTTATGTAGTGTTTATCCTGTATCAACTCTTTGACTTTAATTTTCAGAAAGAAGAGCTTAAATCATTGCCGCTAGTGGTTGACATGAAAATAGATGAAAACGATGGAATAGTGGTAATTAAAGGCGAAAGAAAGCTCGCATTCGAAGCGCAATCTAATGTTAGAGAAATGTTGATGCGATTTGAAAAGAATCGATGCGAACTTGAACAATCTCAAGAACTCGCGAAAAAGATAGAATGGCAGTATGAAGAAGAGGATAACACCGAAGCGAAATACAAGTTCTATGGGAATTTACAAAGTTTCAAAATGGAGATGGCGTATCTAAGAAATGAAAGATTTGTCAGTTTCATGGACAATGATGTCGAATATGAGATCGACTTCAATGACATGGTTGAATACGCAAAACATGACAAAGCAGATCTTGTTCGTGTGGTTCGCAAGGAAATTATGAAAGGTTAGTGTTTTAAGGAGAGTCTTCAAGTCAATAAATAACCAAAACCTTTTCCCCAAGTGCTATTTAACGCTAATGATGAGTGCAATCGAGAAATTGCGCTGACAATGTATTATCGGCGCCATTCGATTGTTATTGTTCAAAATCGATGTCGCTTATGTTACTTTACTTCCGGCCATTACGTATATTTTTGTAATGCGTTTACTTGTTAACTTATATGTACTTGATGCGGTGTGCATCATTTTTCAACTGATGTGCAATTAATATATTTGTGTTTTGTTGTTATGTTCGTGCGTGAAGTAATTAAAGCCAGAACAAGTTTATGGAAGTTTACTAACTGTTCCATTAAGCATGACTATAATATCACACTTACTGACTCAAGGTTAAACCATTTAAATAATAATGATGATACTATGTATAAGGAATATATTTCCAAATGATATTATGAACTAAGGATTATGGGCCGATAATACATCGAAATGCTTGGTCCGATTCGCTTCGATTAACGATAGCTAATTTCCGATTTTTAAACACAATTTTACGGGTGTTTTTTAAGTTTGATATATACGTGTTTGCCTACAAAGGTTTGTAATCGTATTTGTAACGTTCATCAGATTAATGCATACATTAACACCATTAATATGCCAATATTAAATATTCTTTCACGTTTGTTTTCTAGGACAACAGGTGCCCTTGCCGACTGACTGGAAGCCTATGAAAGACGGTGTCAATATTAAGCTTGTAGAGCTCAAGCCCGATGAAAAACAATTCAAAGACATTGAAACTCGCTTCATGTTTGAGGTACAATCAATTGGTGCGAACAGTCGTTAGTTATATTGCAGCAGACAAACTTGATATGAATGCGTTAATATGTTGTTTTGATAATACAGTGGAAACAACAAAAGTCAATAATTATGTTTACTATGAGTTTTATTTTAAATACACAAGAGTCGAGGCCAAACATCTCTAAACGAGACACTCAACGCTAAAGTACAACATTAGGAGTGAACAAGGAATAACACTTAACTAGTCTAATGTATTCACTGTTGTGGTTAATTAATATATTACACATATTGTTTTACAAAATAATGAACTATCGTTAATATATTCAATTTGCGCACGAACGTATTACTAAGCAAAAATGGGATATAAGAGCTACTGCAAAGCACGCCAGAATACGTCGGATTTTGCAGTACTTATTGTATTTTTAACACTGTATCTTATTGTGATCTTCAAATTTCACGGGAAATGAACTGCTGTTACGGTTACATTACTTCTTTAATCGGTTGTTAGTAATCGCCCAGTATTTGCAAGTTTAGGGTTTTAATGCAAACACTCATTAAGCTGTGACATTAATTCCCTGGCTTCATCGACGAACCGATTTACATGTGCAGTAACATAAGTATTTATGAATGATAGTATTACGAACTTAAACAATGAATAAAAGACAACAAAAGCTGAGTTGATAGACCAACTTTTCGTTTGGCGTAAACACTTTGTATTGGGTATATATTATATTATGACGGTCAAGTGCGGTAAAGGGTAAATGTTTCGGCCGAAGTTTGTGACGTCAATTCATATGTCACATTTTTCATACATAGGTTATAAATTGAGAGATCGATATTTGTTACGGGACTTGAACAATATTCAATACGAGCTCCTTAATAGGTTTTTTAAATGCTGTATGTTTCCCTGACGTTTGTTTTTTTCATTTCAGAAAAAAACGCATAGCCATATCTTTCGTCAATCAATATTAGTCCTTTAATTTTCTTTGTACTTGTATTCAATTGAACTTTTTAAAAATAAAACGAAAGACGCAGAAGTCTCTAAAGTGGATATTATCTTATGAAACACTGAAGAATATTTTAAATCGTCATGAACGTCGTCTGATCTCAACGTCAAAACCGAAGTTGTAACCTGGATGACTTAAAACAAATGTCTCTTTTCTACAATAAACCAGTATTTTTTTCAAGCAACACTTTATACCTTTTGCAGATGAAACTAAGAAATACATAGCTTGAATGGTTTTAACAGTCAGTACAAACATTTTTGTATAAAGCTTGTAGATAAGAATAATAGTACATGCTCATAGCATTAAATTGTTTGAATTTAAATTGAATGCTTCCTTTTTTGATTCAGGTGAAGAACGGTCAATATGCCAATAGTCCAGGACACAGATACGATAAAAAATCCATTAAAGTTGTCAAGGTAGGTTTATTTGCAGCGTAAATGGTGACACGAATAGTTGTTGAATTAAACGATTATTGATTTTGGAAGAATAGCTGGAGGGGTTTACATATCTTTCCCGTCAGAAGCATTTTCAACAAATATATTAATATACACAGACGATTTAATTCAGCTTTATATAATGATATCTGTTAGAAAAGCTGACATTATAGCGCAGTCATAAACACCATGCTATATTTGATTATCAAAGCATTTTTATCATTATTACTACAGTTTGAGTTCACGATTGGGCTTCAATATCTTTGTAACTAATAGCGACTAAATAATAAAGTAAATAGTATAAACTGCTTTTTACCCTAGCATTCTGGGATTGTTTATAACCAGCATGTTTTGGTCATTGTAATGAAGGAAATTCTAAAAAAGTATTGGAAATACTTGAGCGTACAAGGAAATGATTTATCCTGAAAATGCGAGAAAACCAATCTTCTTAGGTATGAATTTTATTTGCACCATATAGCTTAGGTAAAGATAGCTTCTGCGTGTCGTCTTTGAAACTATACATTGTATTATAAATATTTGCTAATTTAAATTTACTGTGTAAATGATGACAGATTGAACGCATACAAAACAAGGCTTTGTATCAGCGATACCAAGCAAAGAAAAGCTTTCTGATTGAGCAAAAGCCAAACCTTCCACCGAATATGCCGTTAGAAAGAGAGCTCTGGCATGGAACTAATGAGACTGCCATGGATATGATTATCTGTCATGGGTTTAACCGAAGTTATGCTGGTGATAATGGTAGGCTTTTTAAGTACCTATCCATTTATTGTGTATGCTTTACTAGATGTTCTGATGTATTACCTTCTAATCTGATTGAAATTGATCTATTGCTGCATTAATGTTGATGACATGTGCTGTAACAAAGTCAAGACACCATTGCCAAATTAATATAAACATGTTTTTTTCTTTTCTTTTAAGCCGGTAAACCGTGGTTCGGACAGGGCGTTTACTTTGCCAGTGATGCCTCGTATTCGGCTAGATCTTGGATGACCGGTGCAGGAATAGGGAAAAAAGGTTATGTGTTTTTGGTCAAAGCTTTAACGGGTAAGAATGTGCTGTTTTCAATATTGTTGAAAACAGCTTTTTCATGCGTTATGTTGTCGATACTCTCTATTTCTTTTTAAAATAATATATTCCATTACAAAGGACAAGAATAAACGCAAAATCTAATGTATAGTACAGCTGAATAGAAAATGAAATAGGAGTTTTCGAGTGTGCCCTTTGCAAGTGAACAGAAACATGAACAGACCTTTGATTGTGGCCTTTGCGAGTGAACTAGAGAAAACAGAAACATGAACCGTCGTTGATATACCCACTTGTCAGTCAATATGTTTCTTGGTCGAAGATAAAATCATTACTCTGTCAATATCAATGGTCGTTGTTTGAAACTTCATATACAACAGGCAACGTGTAGGGCATGCATGTTGAAAGATGAATTGAACTTGGATATACCTCCGTATACATTTAGCCCTTTAACAGCCGTTCTTTGTGTGTGTGTGTATATATATATATATATATATATATATATATATATATATATATATATATATATATATATGTATATGTGTGTGTGTGTGTGTGTGTGTGTGCGTGTGCGTGTGCGTGTGCGTGTGCGTGCGTGATTCACATGTACTCTAATGAATTAAATATATATTCGAAGGTCACTTGTGCCCAGGGAAGCAAGGCTTGCGGGTTCTTCAACCAGTAGATAAGGCAAAGGATCCGCTAGTTATGTACGACTGCGCAGTCGACAAGCTGGCTAACCCTATGGAGTTCGTGATATTTTCCGACACGCAGGCCTACCCAGCGTACCTTCTCACATTTTCAAGTGGATAATCATCGGATGTTGTTTCAGTAACCATAGTCAATAAATTGGAAACAACTTATTGAATGTAATACTAGTGTTGCACATGTTTTATTTCATTGTGTTTTGGACTTGAAACACTGTAGACGTGATTCTTAATGTCTGATTTATAAGTTGATGTAAAATTGTTCCGAATGTGTACTCTATGTACAGACCCATTTAAAATTATATTCAATTAAATAACTTGTTTACTCATTTTAATACTTTTGAATGAGCATGCTGTGATTTTTTAATCGGAATAAGTTTACTAGTTTATTCAAATTTAAAAAAACCCATATTTATATAAAGATTTTCGTATAGTATTGGTCGCCTAAAAATGCTGATAACGGTTATAAATCACATGTATTGTAGGTCATTTATGAATTTGTATTGTCTGTGAGTTATCAGTTTATGGACAATTGTTTCGAATTTGTACTTTAGGTTCAGACCTTTAAAACGTTATTCAATTTAATAACATGCTTACACATTTTTATACTTTTGAATGATTGCGCTGTGATGTTAATCAGAATAAGTTTATTAGTATATTCAAAAGTAAAAACATGTTTTCGTAAAGTGTTGGTCGCCCAAAAAAGCTGATAACGGTTGTTAGACACATGCAGTGTAAGTGATTCATGAGTATGTAATGTATGTGCATTTTCTCTACCATAACGTTACTCTTATAGTATGTATATTTTTAAAGTGCTTGTAATTAACCGATGTTTAAATCATAATGCATTATATAACAATGATATGTTTTGTTAATGTTGCAATGTATTTGTATAAATAATATGTTCTGTTGTTATCTGAAGATTACAAGCTTGAAAATCACTGGAACTGCTTTCACAATTTAGAATTTTAAGTTAATATAGCAGGATCATATAAGTTATAAAGCGAGTTGTAAATAACGAAGCCATTTCCCTCCAATGTAAGCTCTCGACCTAAATTTTAAAATCAAAATAAAATAAATAAAGTTCTGATTCTGTCTGATACCAGTTCAGTATGACAAAAACGACAGCTGATTCAAGCCAATTAGTATAAGATTTTTTTTTATAATTTTCTTTTCAAAAAATAATGTTTATATATACATTGAATATTTCTGTGTATCTATGTGAGATTGTTTATAATCCGAGTTGTAAATTATATGCATGTTTATTGTTGCTTATAGTTTCACTTTCGGTGTATATCATCTAATGATCATTTTAAGTTTATGTTTAAGAGAATACTACCAATCAAAAAGAATGTGTTTAGTAGAAAAATATTATGTTGTGAAATATCATAAGATGAATTTATGTGTATGTATGTTTCAACCCACCCATTCGAATTCGACCCATTTTACGAGCATTTAAATTTATTTGTATAACTGCTGACGGACTATCCATAAATTTGTGTGTGTTCGAATCATATTTTGTCTAATCGGATGGCAGTATTTTTCAAATTTGCTGTTCATGTATTCTGGTGATTCGGCGTGATTATGATCAAGTGAATTGTAAGATTTAAATAGAGGCAGGATCAATAGCCAATATATTATCCCAACACTTATCTGGTTAAAGTATGAATTTATCGACTATATGAGCCGAGTGTCAGCGACATTCCAGGCTTTTCTTGGTATGTGCATAACAATAACCTTTTACCATAACATACTATTCGCGCATATAAGCTTAAAATTGTATGGCTGTATTGTAATCATGTTTTTTTGCATTTGTAATCCATTGAGAGTTATATCACTGAAAGGGGAATTTTTTTTTTCGCATCTTGAAGTGGGAGAGAACCATGTACAGAAAACTTAAATTTAAATTTTAATTGCAAACACTATGCCTGCTCGAGATAATCAGTTATTTGCTGCAAACCTACACAAAGTTTCCCGTCTGGGTCAGTGTGTATGTGTGTGTGTGTGTACTTGCGTGCGTGCGTGTATGGGTGTGTGTGCGTGCGTGTGTTAACGTTTGTGTCCCTCTTTTAGTGTCGTTTGCCTTGTACCTCTTAACCGGGTTTATATTTGAATAATTGGCTTGCTCCTTTGTTTTTCATCGAGTTATTTCAACCTACTATTTCAGAGCACATTTCGCTTTCCGTTTAAATTGCTATATCTTCTTTTAAGCTATATTGAATGCATGTTTATAATCTGAGCAAATAACTTTGTTAAACCAAATTTTGTACTTCATTACGTTGATTCGATTTTTATTACATTTCCATCTGATGATTAAGTCTCTGCTGTGCATGTGTTGACCTTGGTAAGAATGAATAAATTCATCTCCATTCATTTAAACGTTTTTATCGTTAAGATATACATGTGCTATAGCATGTCGAGGAAAACGATGTATGTTCGTTGCATTATAATGGTTATTTAACTGATTGCCGAGCTACCAAACACCAAACAACTTGCTTGTGTCATTGGAATGAGGTGTCAGCTGAGCAACACCCAAAATCGATTTGGGAGGGAAGGGATGAGGAGTTTGGAAAAAAATAAAAACTGGTTTTATAGTACCTGTAACGTTTGTTACGTTTTGTAATATATTCTACTGGGAAAGAAAGAAGCAACACCGTCTTGGTCTCTATACCTTTATTAACAAATTATATGTACAGCGGCCAGTAACCAGAGAATCCTAAAGCTCCGCCTACTAGGGGCTGTGCCTATTAAGAGAAATATTGCAGTAATGAAAAAAGACAAATATATACCTCTTATATTATTTCTGACCTTCAAAATGCACTTGAGGAAATACTATTGTTTCATTCTTCAACCAGCTTAAACAAAACGCACACACATTAAACTTCGATCGACTCAATGAACCAAGTTGAACATCCATTTTGCAAATAGTGAATTTTATAATGCTATTGTTACTTTATAAGGCAAGTTTTGAAACAGGTTCGGGTCTAACATGTAGATGAAAATGTCAAAGATTTAATTATCTGATTTTCCTGCGCCAATATTTAAAAGACAACTGATGCGATTTCTTGCTGGATATTATCGGAAATTCTGTAATAACTTTTCAGTTATTGCAGAACCTTAGATTACTTTATAAAACAAGGATCTATGTTCATTTAGAATGACAAATGTCAAAATGCTTTTGATAGAGTGAAACCCATAGTCCATACAACAGTTCTTTTGTCACCTAATTTTGACAAATCGGAATCGTTGGATGTAGATGTGAGTGGATTTGGTGCAGGTGTGGAATTGATACAAGGGGACAGCAACGTGGTTGAAGATCTTGGTTGTTATTTTCTAAGGGATTAAACTGACATCAATTAAATTACTCTACAATAGATAAAGAGTGTCTTGCTCTTGTTCTCTCTATTAATTTATTTTTTTAAATTTTATTCGACTTCTTAATGTTCACCAATTCTTGACTGCAGTAATCACGATACCCTCAGTTTCTTACACACATTGCAAAACAACAGCAAAGGTTGTTGTGATGGAGTTAGGTGGTGTAGAAACATTATCTTGAAATTAAATATAAAGGGATGATTGCGAGTGATTAGATTATGTACACTTCCTTAAATTCTAAGGCTAAGGTAAGCACTTCAGTTTAATTCCTGATGCACTATCCCGTTTATATTTCGTTCCTGCTTAATGAACATATGTTGATTTATGTTTTCATGCAAATGATATTAACGTCACGAGATATAATATTGTTATTTTATGCGTTATTCCAATTCTCCTTATCCATTGCTATTGACATGTATTAATAAAGAAAATTTTAGTAAATAGAAACTTTTCTTTCTTGAAAAAATGAAGTGTTACATGTATACGTAATTTAGTACTTTATTAGTACTTTATTGTTTAATAATTTACTTTTTATTTTATTTTAGTTCATGTATGATGATTCGGAATAAAAAAATATTCCTAAAGAATTTAAGAGAAAGCTTCTGAGAGAAAGTTCCTGAGGGTTTTCGAAGAATGTACTAGAAAATTTTCATCTTGTATATAAAGGCAAACTTCTCTCATTGAGTGTTTGAACAATTATAAAATATTGTATTTTCAAGATATATTTCTATTTTCTCATTTATTTTTTTCACATAGAGTACAAACCAATACATACATATTAAATTCTAATTAAGGCATACTAACAATTTTGTGCATTTTTATTTGTATCTGTAAGCACAAAAGCACACACTTATTTTATACTACGTTATGTTAGAGTGCCGCCTTTATTGTCGTTTTCATAAAAACCAGAGGTTTTAAACTTTTCTTCATTTCGAGTCATTTTTGTTTTCAATACCAAATACTGCTTATTTTATTTGAAAGGTAGGTATGTGAGGGGTGATCCAGAATTAACGGGTATTGGGTTAATTCCTTTTTTAGTATAAGTGCGAGGGTAAAGAAATTCGTACAGTTGTATAAACAATCTTTACTGGATTATATCTGATAATTTCAAAACAATATCACAATAAATATTCATATTACGTTAATAAACATAATGTATACCAGCAACATGCGGGTACAGTTAACGTTCACAAATGACGTCGTCCGGCGTCGTGTAACAGGTGGTTTCATTAATCATTTTTCAATATAATCTCCCTTGACGGAAATGCATTTTTGATGCCTTGAGATCCATTGGTCAAACATGTCTTTATACCACTGAGTATCTAAATCCGAAACAACACGATGTACTGCATGTGACAGTTCAACAAAAGTATCAAATCTGGTACCCTTTAAGGTAGCCTTTACCACTGGGAATACACGAAAATCCATCGGAGCTAAGTCCGGAGGATAAGGAGGGTGTTCCACTGAATCGCAGCCAAGTATATTTATCTCCAACCTGGTGGATTCTGTCGTATGAGCGGGGGCATTGTCCTGGTGTAACACTATATTATCCATGGTAACGTGGGGCCCCTTCTTCATCAACACACGTGGCAAATCTATGCGCAGAGCCTGAATACAGAAAACATCAATGTCTTAGAATAATTTTAAAATCTACTATCTATTTGACTACTTTCATATTGAGTGCCTATAATTATAATATTAAAATATTGTGTTATGATTTGTTTTAAATATTGACCATACCATTATTTAAGAAATATTTTTTATATTTTCAATTTTCAACGAACCTTTCCAATAGTAAGCAGCATTAACCGTCTGTCCAATCAGCACTGTGTGTTGTAGAATCATCCCATGGCTGTCGGCAAAGAAAATGTACATTTGCTTGCCTGTTGTTCTGGTAACTTTGGCCTTCTTAGGTGTCGGTGATCCCGGAGTCTTCCATTGACGAGACTGCTCCATAGTCTCAGGATCAAGCAGGTAAATCCAGGTCTCGTCACAGGTGATAATGCGGTTCAAGATAGCTTCCCCTTCCCGTCGATAACGTTGTAAAAACTTCCTGGAGGCATTAATCCGTTTTGTCCGGTGTTCATCTGTTAGTAGGCGGGGTATCCACCTAGCACTGACCTTTTTCATGTTCAGTTGTTCAGTAATAACTCTCTGGACTGTACCTAAACTATAACCAGTTATGTTACAAACATCTCGTATTGTTGTCCGCCTATCTCTGTAGATGACGTCCTTTACAGATGCCACTAACGTTGCGTCTACGGAACTCTCACGACCACGCCCTTTTCATCTTCCACAGACGATCTGCCGTCACAAAAGCGCCGATGTCAATCAAAAACCCGAGTCCTAGATATCTTTAGTCCTGCAGACGTCTTCTGTATCATTTCATAGGTTTTCGTCGGCGAATAACCAAGCTGACAGCAAAATCTAATGACAGCGCGAGTTTCTATCGGATTTATTGTCGCCATAATTTTAAACAGGTAGTTACGCTTGAATTGCTGTTGTTTCTAAACGGAAACAACAATGACGTTGAAAATTTGTAAAATGACGTAAAATACGTTTAACGTTAGTCGTGTAATTTGGCGCTAAAATATCTCTCATTATTATGAAGAAAATGACTTCCACATTTTATGCGATAAATTGTTAACGACAGCGTCCCCGGTATTACGTCACTTGGTTGCTATAGTGATTAGTAATATGGAATAACATAGATCTGCAATAAAATTAATTTCATAAATATCTTTGCCGTAGATAAAAGAGTGTATTCAGAAATTTTTATAAAAATATTTTGTAAAATAAAGGAAATATAGGGACAATCCCGTTTATTTTGGATCAACACTCGTAGTGTTAATAATTCAATACACTATAAAGTTATATAAGAATCCAACACGTGTATTGAAACACCATTTTGTTATAACAGGCCAACGACCATCTGGTGTATCATTGTTTTGAAGCAACTGAGAAGTAATGGCTACATGCAGAAGCTCCAGAAATTGTACACAAAATCATACCTTTGTCACTACAAGTTAAACCTTTGAAACAGGTTTCAAAACCGAAAAACTCGTCAATATTTATGCAAAAAGCTACAGAAACAAGCTCAGTAGCAAAACGTTTAAACCAAAACTGAAACTACATGTAGTTTAGTTACAACACAAACGCACTTAATATATTATAAAACTAGCAACATTCTTTAAACAAACGTAGCAACTGTTAATATATAAAATGTTGTCCCTGTGGTGGCTTTATGTTGTTGTTGTTTTGTAAATAAAATTTCCCAAGGAAACAAAGAGGACCAGACACATAACGGAGCATGAGCCGGGACAGTAAGGGCCATATGTTTGGATAAAACAAAGCACATGATGGATATAACGTACAATGCACACTATTGTCAGTACGGCATGTTGTTATATGGGGGGGGGGGGTGACGTCATGGGAAATTCATCCATCGGCCCCAAATAGTATAAGCATTGTAAGGTTGTGCACAGACAGGATGTTACACAGGTAAGAGCTGCTCTGGTCTTTTGAAATGCGATTATATGGCACTTACTCGGTCGTATCCTAAAACTATGTTGACAATTTCAGATGACCTAAGTGAATGCTTTAAAGTCCTTATCTAAGTGTTCTTATCAATGCCAAACCGGTACATCTAGAGATAATATGCTGTACGCAACCAAATAATATTTCACTTTATACTGGACTACAACAAAGCCAAATATGCGCGTATTAATTGTGTGTTATATATTTGCGCTTGCTATGGCAATTGCTCAGGTAGGCGATTTTAAAATCAAAGGAATCTATATAATATAACATCAGCATATATATGCAACAATTGCTAAGCGTTTAGATAAGTAAGCAATTCACTACAAAAATTGTGGCATAGGTTAGTTATGTTTGCCTTTATGATAAAGACACTTTAATAAAATGTTGGTTTTAAAACGGAAAGCTAAAGCAAAATTAAAATAAAACGCTCGTCTATAAATCATGCATCCAATATACAGTAGGTTGAGCCCCAATTTCTCGAAACTTCCTCTTAGCTTAACAGGCTTGAATAGCTTATTTCAATTAGCCAAAATACATACTTAAATTGATTTTTGATCAATGAAAAATTGTTACTAGTGATAATCATAAAGGTCATTCCTATCTTAAGTATAAAAACACTAAAAAGTAAATGTTACCCAAATTATTGAAAAACAAAAAAGTGAACATAGCTTAATCCTGTCAGAAGGGACTTAAGCCAAATAGACAAACATTCAAATATTAACCCTGTTTAAAGGTACAAGGTAAGTGCCCAAACGACATCGGGCGAGATACGTGGAAACACCACCACAAACACACCACAATTTTCAACTAGCAAATGATCGATTAAATATTACACGTGCAACTACTAAATTAATCCACTAAACATTTGACAGATGATCACTGTTTTGTCGCACAGCGTAAACGTGTACAATCTAGTTCACACGGAAACATACTTTAATGTTGTTGAAGATATCGTAGTTATAGTTACTGCACCAATAACAGAAGTACTTGGACTTGTATACCACAGTAGCTATGTATACTTTACATTTCGAAGGTTGGGTGTAGTATCTGTTTTTTTTCTTATACCGGACCTAAAGTCATTTTATAAAAGCGCTTCTGAAAGTGATACAGACTTGAAGTAATCAGTAAATCCTGATTTCGTAGCGTATTGCCATTTTCATATGTTCTATAGAAGCGAAATAATAATAAAAGTCCTTTAAGGTTGCAGAGTCAGTTTTATATATCATAATTTACACATAAAAATCGTCGAAAATTTTGCCCTGGCATTTTTTCTATATGTTCTATAGAAGTGAGGTATACTAAGTTAAGTCATTCCGTAATATCTCATGTCATAATTTTAATACTACACTCGCCTTTCAATCCAGGCGCAATAGGCGCTAATCTTATTAATATAATATATATACTTATACATGTAGTTGAAATTCCACCTCAGAAGACGTTAAGCGTTTCGCAGACGCACTTATTTAATCGGAGCACCTCGGTCGAAATAAGCTTGGATGAATATGGATGGTTTACCATTTCAGAATTCTTCAGAATTCACTACTTTGCAAGTAGATCACGTATTAATTTATTTTTAGTAGTTAAGTATAAGGACTTCACTCTTAGTAATCTTATTAATTAATGTACTTCACTGGAAATCATTCTGAAGTTGGTAATTAACAATGAATTAATATTAGTATTATATATTTTACCAACTTCGTCGCTCGTCGTATAGAGAAAAAACACCATTCGGAAGTGCTTACTCATTGTTACATTGTTGTCTTATTTCATTTAATTGACACATGACACTAAATCAAAGCATGCTTTTATACCATCTCAGACAATCGGTTACCTTCCATATTTATAGGTTTGGAAGCTGAATGGTTTGTGCTTTAAGAAACAGGCCGAACATGCTGGAACTACTTGTACTTGATCTAGTTGTTATTGTTAACATCTTTAACGCATTGTTTGTCCGCGTACACCGGATATTGTCATTTTACCGAATACACAGTGACTCCGTTCAACCATTTTTATGTTTTTTAGAAGAAACGTTACTTTCTTTCTTACGTTGATTCATGTTTAATCCACAAGCGGAGCTTTCTCCCCATGTATGGTTTTTGGGTCGTGAAGGACTAGAAATTAGTGAAATCTGGCATGCAAATTGGTTAATTGACTGTAGAATACATAGGAATTACCTATAGCGGAGATGGGCGAGGTGTGCAGACTGTCGCAGACGTCACCGGTGTAACAATCGCTGTTCTATTTATGTTACAATAAACTGTTGTTTCTTCTGACATTGACATCATCCTAGATGTTTCACAAACTATTCGTTTGGTATGTGAAAAAACATATCAGACCCAATATAGGTCATATAATCCTCATAACAGACACCATGGAGATAATATAAACCTCATATCAGACCCCATGAAACCATATAGTGTTAACCCTAGAAACATTAACGGCTAGTGACTCGGTCGACATTAACTCTCTCGGATTAATATTATATGCTGACCATTCAACGGATCTGATAATTATATAGAACTATGTTGCCGAGAATACCTAACAATAAGTACCGTGCGTATATTGAAATAACGTTGTAATTTTGCATGACATATGCCTTTTTAGTTTTTAGTTAACCTTTGAATGTGATAGTTAATGCATACACTAAAACGATACAAGAAACAAGTTACAAGAATCTTTATTTAAAGTCGGGTATATCTTATCAAGAAACATTAGCTCAATGAGCTATTTTCCGACATGAATAACAAACATACATAACACATCAAAACATAACAATGAATGTGTGACCTTGAAATAAAAGCATAAAAGCATTTAGTTTTAGGAACAAATAATGGAAAAAGTATTTACAGTACGAAACACTCCCCAATTCTGCACAAAGCGAATAATGATATTTTATCCAACTTCTTTAAACTTGTCTACAGGCGACTGTGTGTAAGCTGAAGAGCGAATGTGCGAGCACCCAATGTTGTTACATCAAGCCAGAGTTTGAGGTGGTGAGCAAGAAACGCCAGTCCATCCTACCGTTGCAGCCTATATCCACACATAGTGACACGGGTATGTAGACTCAAACTAGTCACCCTACTGCTGCAGCCTATATCCACACATAGTGACACGGGTATGTAGACTCAAACTAGTCACTCTACTGCTGCAGCCTATATCCACACATAGTGACACGGGTATGTAGACTCAAACTAGTCACCCTACTGCTGCAGCCTATATCCACACTTAGTGACACGGGTTTGTAGACTCAAACTAGTCACTCTACTGCTGCAGCCTATATCCACACATAGTGACACGGGCATGTAGATTCAAACTAGTCACCCTACTGCTGCAGCCTATATCCACACATAGTGACACGGGTATGTAGACTCAAACTAGTCACCCTACTACTGCAGCCTATATCCACACATTGTGACACGGGTATGTAGACTCAAACTAGTCACTCTACTGCTGCAGCCTATATCCACACATAGTGACACGGGTATGTAGACTAAAACTAGTCACCCTCCTGCTGCAGCCTATATCCACACATAGTGACACGGGTATGTAGACTAAAACCAGTCACCCTACTGCTGCAGCCTATATCCACACATAGTGACACGGGTATGTAGACTCAAACTAGTTACTCTACTGCTGCAGCCTATATCCACACATAGTGACACGGGTATGTAGACTCAAACTAGTCACCCTACTGCTGCAGCCTATATCCACATATAGTGACACGGGTATGTAGACTCAAACTAGTCACCCTCCTGCTGCAGCCTATATCCACACATAGTGACACGGGTATGTAGACTCAAACTAGTCATCCTGTCGCTGCAGCCTATATCCACACATAGTGACACGGGTATGTAGACTCAAACTAGTCACCCTACCGCTGCAGCTTATATCTGATACGGATATGTAGCGTATATCCACTAACAGAGATACAGGTATGTATAGAGCCTAAATCCACACACGTAGTTTGGATATGAACACAGAGTGGCACGTATATGTATATTCGCTGCAGCATACCCAAGGAGGGGGGCGGCGGTAAGGTAGACTATTCATGCCTATATCCACGCAGTGACACGAGTAGGTAGATAATATCAAAACATGAAGACACGAGTAGGTATTCTATATCCACACAATGGTTTGCGTAGGTAGACTCGCTGCAACCTATATCCACACGTAGTGACAACTGTAGGTTGAATATGTCAACACACATGATCACGGGTAGGTGGCATATATTTACACAGTGGTTTATATAGGAAGTCTCGCCGCAGCCTATATCTACACGTATTGACAAGTATAGGTTGTCTATGTCAACACACATGTACACTGGTAGGTAGCCTATATTCACTAAGTGTTTTGCATAGAAAGACTCGCTGCAGCCTATATCCACACGTAGTGACACGTATAGGTTGTCTATGCAAACACACATGAACACGGGTAGGTAGCCTATATTCACACAGTGGTTTTCATAAGAAGACTCGCTACAGCCTATATCCACACGCAGTGAAAGTAGAGGTTGTCTCTGTCAACACACATGGACACTGGTCGGTAGCCTATATCCACATAGTGGTTTGCATAAGTAGACTCCCTGCAGACTATATCCACACGGAGTAAAACGTATAGGTTGTCTCTGTCAACACACATGGACACGGGTCGGAAGCCTATATCCACAGAGTGGTTTGCGTAGATAGACTCCCTGCAGTCTATATCCACACGCAGTGAAACGCAAAGGTTGTCTCTGTCAACACACATGGACACGGGTCGGAAGCCTATATCCACATAGTGGTTTGCGTAGATAGACTCGCTGCAGCCTATATCCACACGCAGTGAAACGCAAAGGTTGTCTCTGTCAACACACATGGACACGGGTCGGAAGCCTATATCCACATAGTGGTTTGCGTAGATAGACTCGCTGCAGCCTATATCCACACGCAGTGATACGTATAGGTTGGCTATGTCAACACACATGGACACTGGTCGGTAGCCTATATCCACATAGTGGTTTGCGTAGGTAGACTCGCTGCAGCCTATATCAACACGCAGTGATACGTATAGGTTGTCTATGACAACACACATGGACACTGGTCGGTAGCCTATATCCACATAGTGGTTTGCGTAGGTAGACTCGCTGCAGCATATATCAACACGCAGTGATACGTATAGGTTGTCTCTGTCAACACACATGGACACTGGTCGGTAGCCTATATCCACATAGTGGTTTGCGTAGGTAGACTCGCTGCAGCATATATCAACACGCAGTGATACGTATAGGTTGTCTATGTCAACACACATGGACACTGGTCGGTAGCCTATATCCGCATAGTGGTTTGCGTAGGTAGACTCGCTGCAGCATATATCAACACGCAGTGATACGTATAGGTTGTCTATGTCAACACACATGGACACTGGTCGGTAGCCTATATCCACATAGTGGTTTGCGTAGGTAGACTCGCTGCAGCATATATCAACACGCAGTGATACGTATAGGTTGTCTATGTCAACACACATGGACACTGGTCGGTAGCCTATATCCACATAGTGGTTTGCGTAGGTAGACTCGCTGCAGCATATATCAACACGCAGTGACACGTATAGGTTGTGTATGTCAACACCATGAACACGGGTAGGTAGCCTATATCCACATAGTGATATGCATAGGAAGACTCGCTGCAGCATATATCCACACGCAGGGAAACGTATAAGTTGTATATGTCAACGCACATTATCACGGGAAGGTAGCCTATATCCACATGCAGTGACACGTTTAGGTTGTATAAGTCAACACACATGGACACTGGTAGGTAGCCTATATTCACACTTCTAATGCCGCCAAAGGTCTGCCGTCAAACGAAGCGAATGACTGCTATTTGTATGGAGTACCCGAACATCTACAGACTTTGACAGTGGAATTTGGACAAAAGCATCACAAATTGTTCATGATCAGTGGATATGTTCGGTCGCATTTCCCCTGTTTGATCAATACACATATAGATGCAATTACTTAGTAAAGCTGTCTGTATATTTTCTACTTGTATTGACCATGTATTGTTTATACATGTTTACTTGAAGGTGTATGTGAAAACTACAAGCTTGAAGGCGTGCCTTGTTGGCCTTTGGAGACTATGAACGGCCACTGCGGCTGCACACCCGGAACTTCTTGCCAGTTTGTCCCCGAACCAACCCTTCCGGCGCCAACCTTAGTCGCCATCATCCAGAGAAGCATCTATATGCCAGGACCTGGGTCCTACCAGTGTGTCACTAAAGTGTAATGTGTGTGCGTTTTGTTTTAGCTGGTTGAAAAATAAAAAAAGTATTCCCTTATGTGCATTTAAATTAAACATGAAAATCATATATAAAATAAGAAGGATGTTTTTCGTCAGTTTTTTTTTTCATTTTTATACAACAAATCATTACTCTTTTATTCAAAACTCCTGCCCTCCTTAATCGATTAAGGGTGTTGCCTGGCTAATACCTGGATTTCAATGACACAATCAAGCTGTTTGGTGTTTGGTATCTTGGCAACCAGTTGGATTACCATTATAATGCAACGGACGTACATCCTACTCGATGCAAAGTCGACATGCTATGGCGCATGCATATTTTAACGATGAAAAAATCAACATAAAATGAATGGAGATGAATTTATTCATTCTTACTAAGGTGCACATCAGAGATTTAATCATCAGATGGAAATGAAATGGAAATTCAATCAACGTAATGAAGAACAAAGTTTGATTTAACAAAGTAATTTGCTCAGATATTAAACATGCGTTCAATATAATTAAAAAAGTAAACATAGCAATTTAAACGGATAGCAAAATGTGCTCTAACATAGTAGGTTTGAAAAATTTAATGAAAACAAACAGGACCAAGCAAATAAATCAAACATAAACCCCGTTTAGAGGTACAAGACAAGGGTGAAAACAACACTGAACTAGAGAGGCAAACGTACATACGTAACCCACACACTCACAGACCCAGACAGGAAACCTTGATCCTCGTCGAATGTTTCAGAAAGTGTTGTAGGTTTGAAGCAAATAACTGATTATCTCGAGCAGAAATAGTGTTGACTTTAACATAAGGCCATGCCATGTGTCGATTTTATGTTAAGCGTCATCGCGCACGGTTTTTGACTTTAAATCGCCAAAATATAGTAAACACAAAACAAAACAGAGCCAAAAATTACAGATTTAAGTACCTTATTATGAAAGAACACGGAATATATTTAAAAAAAGAAAAGGAATGATCCGAAATACCTGGAAAAAGAACGAAGCCGTGTGTTTAAAATTAAATGCTTAACTTAAGTTTGATGTACATGGTTCTCGCCCACTTACTGCTTCAAGATGCGAAAACAAAATTCCCCTTTCAGTCACATAACACTCAATGGATTACAAATGCGAAAAACACAATTACAATACAGCCGTACAATGTAAAACTAATATGAGCGAACAGCATATAATGGTTAAAGGTTAGGATTATTCATTTACCAAAACAAAGCCTGGAATATCGCAGACACTCAATTCCAGATAAGTGTTGGGATAAAATGTTGTCTACTGATCCTGCCTCTGTTTAAATCTTTCAATTCGCTCAACGCCAAATCACCAAAATTTATGTACAACAAATTTGATAAATAGTGTTATCCGATTGGACAAAGCATACAGACCACACAGACAAGTAAGTCTAGTCCACCAGCAGTTATAGGAATACATTAAATGCTCGGAAAATGGGTCAAACTGGAATGCGTGGGTTAGTACACACAAGAAAATTCAGTTAATGATAAATCACAACATAATAGTTTAATACATGAAAACACAATCAATTCTTAAACATAAAAGTGAACAATTATTAAATGATAGTGTTATCTTAAAGCTGCACTCTCACCGATTGATCGTTTTGACAACTTTATTTTTTGTCTTGGAATGAACCAACCTTCGCGTAAATATCTGGAGACCAGTGATATAGGCTGGTTGTAAAAAACCAGATCGCAGTTTTTCATATTTACGTTCGAAAGTTTTGTAGCTAAAGAAGTTACAAACGTTTGTCAGCAGTCTTATTTAACAAGTTCTTAGACAGGTACACAAAAATGGTTCATTCCAAGACATAAAATGTCAAAACGGCCCATCTATAAGGGTGCAGTTTTAAACATGAATTTGAAAAAATCATTAGATGATATCCACCAAAAAGTGAAACAAAAACAACAATAAACATGTATAGAATTTACAACTCTGATAATAATCTTTAAATAATTACACAGACATATTCAATGTATACATAAACATTATCTTACCTAAGAAAATTATAAAATTATTCTAATACTGAACGCAACACGCTCATCATCCATTGGATTGATTCTGCTGTCGTTTTTGGCATAGAAATAGTCAACTGTCAACTTGTAAGAAGAAAAACTTATTATCAGACAGAGGCAAAACTTTATCTATTTGATTTCGATTTTAAAAAGGTCGAGAGCGTACATTGGTAGCGTACTGGCTTCATGCTTCACAACTAGCCTTATAATTTATATGATCCTGCTAAATTTACTTCAAATTCTAAACTGGTGAAAACAGTACCAGTGCTTTTCAAGCTTGTAATCTACAAATGACAACACAACAAAATATATTCGTTATACAAATACGTTACAACAATAACAAAACATCTCATTGTAATACAATGCATTATGATTTTAACACCGGTTAATAACAATCACTTTAAAAATATACATATTATAAGAGTAACGTTATGATAGAGAAAATACACATACATTACATACTCATGAATCACTTACACTTTATGTGCCTTACAACCGGTATCAGCATTGTTGGGCGAACAACACTCTACGAAAATATGTTCTTACTTTTGAATATACTTGTATACTTATTCTAATAACATCACAGCATAATCATTCAAAAATATAAAATGTTTTAGCGTGTTATTTAATTGAATTACATTTTAAGGTGACTGGACATAAAGTACACATTCGAAACAATTTTCCATAAACTGATAAAACATCCTTTTAGAATTACATCGACAGGATCCCTTGTCCAAAACACAATTTGCGAAAAGACGTGTGCAATGGTCACATCAGTATAATATTCAATAATTCCACATTTCTCGACTATTCAAAAGGCAAAACAACACATGATGATTATCCACTTGAAAAAGTGAGAATGTACGCTGGGTAGGCCTGTGTGTCGGAAAATATCACGAACTCCATAGGGTTAGCTACACTGTCGACTGCGCAGTCGTACAAAACTAGCGGATCCTTTGCCTTATTTACTGGCTCCAGAACCCGCATTCCTTTCTTTCCTTGGCACAAGTGGCCTTCGAAAATATATTAAAATTCATTACAGTACATGTAAATCACATATATGTTTTAGAAACCTATATATTTCTATGCATACACATACAATGAAGTAATAGGTAATTGATAAGCAAAAGGGAGGCATATCCAACTTTTAACGTGCATGCCCCACTAATTGCCATTTGGAGTATATGAAGTTTCAAACGGCGACCAAAGATATTGCCAAAGTTACGATTCCTTCTTCGGCCAAAAAGACATATTAACGGACAGTGTTACGTCAACGACGGCACACATAGTTACTGTTTTATTTCAGGTTAATCGTGAAGGCACAAAACCAAAAATTTCCCATTTAGCATTATGCACATTATTTGATTTTTGCATTTCATTATCCGGTCTTTTGCAATGGATTCTCACTCAGAAAAACAGACAGTGGGCCGATTATAACTATGTTCATAACTTCTTTTTTAAATAACAACGTTGTTAATGTCATCGTTGTTTCAAATCCTTACTGCTTTGGAAATTAAATGTATACATTTGTGATCTGCTGTAGTTCGTACATACTTTGAAACAACGGTTTCATCTTTACTGGTTTGTATATAAATATGTGAGCACATCAAAACATATATTTAAAGTTTTAAAAATTAAAGGGACTGTACACCAGATTGGCACCAAAAAGGTTTTTTTTCTGTAACGAATCTCAGGACAATTATTTAATAAAATGCTTTACTCTTTGATATCATAATTGTAGAAATACCAAAATGTAAAAAAACGAGTCGAAGACCGGGTTCGAACCGGTGTCGCCAAAATTGCATTCCAGTGTTGTATCCACTGTGCTACGAAGGCTTACTCAAAACAGTTGGAATATTTAAGCTACATACCTAACTTGGTAATATCACGTGATAACATTGACTAGCCAATCCCGCATTAGGAATGAATTCTACTAGGTAGACATACCTAGTAATCTGTTTTAATTGGAAAAATACGAAAACAATGCGAAAAATAAATTAATTGTAAACTATGTGGTACTTCAGCTAATACGTTTCAATGCATTGTACACATCGATACAAAGTTTATATCAGTTTTCGGCATTTATTTTCGCTATTTCATCATACGGAGTACAGCCCCTTTAAGAACGAATTCTTTAGTCACGTTGTTTATCTAAGGGGACTCGCTCATGTTTTTGGACCAAAAATAATTTTTCCCGGTAATGTCTCTTTATCATTGTTTTACTGTTATATCGAAATTATAGGAAAAATACACAATTATTGTACCAAACAGTATTTTGATTTTAGTGGGGTGCGAACCAACGCCGGTAATGTCAAGAAAATATCAGAAAACCGTCGCCTTAATCACTATGCCATCATCTGATAATGTCAGGCAACAATAAAGCCGATAATCGCGTTGCTAATGCTTATGAAATGGTAGTCTTCATAGACGATTTTTGAATAAATATTATCATTTGCTGAAGGATTTCAGTTGTTGGTACCTTAGTGTTGACATTCTTAATGATTTGACAAAACTGATTTTTTGTCGTACAAAAAGTGCATTTTACAAAAACATGAGCAAGTCCCTTTAAACAATTTTCTGAACAATCGGTCCAGTATCGAGACCAAACACATATATTAGTAATTTTCAACAAGATTGAAAGCAGCACATTCTTACCCGTTAAAGCGTTCACTAAAAACACATATCCCTTTTTGCCTCCTGTTCCTGCACCGGTCATCCAAGATCTAGCCGAATACGAGGCATCACGAGCAAAATAAACGCCCTGCCCGTACCACGGTTGACCGGCTTAAATAGAATAAAATGTTAATTAATTTTCATTTCGAATCGGGACTTGATAATTTTATAGAACAATATCAACAACTCAACAACATGAATGCAGCAATAGGACATTTTGAATCAAACGGGAGGGCATTACATCAGAAAATCGAATAAAGCATAATAATTTACACAGCTACTTAAGAAAAAACCTACCATTATCACCAGCATAACTCCGATTGAACCCATGACAAATAATGTTATCCATGGCAGCTTCATTAGTTCCGTGCCAGAGCTCTCTTTCTAACGGCATATTCGGTGGAAGGATTGGCTTTTGCTCTTGAAGAAAGCTTTTCTTTGCTTGGTATTGCTGATACAAAGCCTTGTTTTGTATGCGTTCAATCTGTCATCATATACTTAGTATTTTAAATAAGCACGTATTTATAATACAATGTACAGTTTTAAAGATGACATACAGAAGCTATCTAGACCAAAGCTTTAGTGAGCAAAACAATTCATGCCTGGTTTTCTAGCAGTTTTAAGATATATCTTGTCGTGTATGCTAAAGAATTTCCATTTCTTTTCTTTAATTTCCTTCATAAAAAAGACCAAACTGTGCTCCTTATGAACAATGCCAGAATGTATCGGTGAAGAGCGGGTTTTGTAATTTACTCGCTAGAAGCTACCAAAAATGTTTAAGCCCCAATCGTGAACTTAAACTGTAGTAAATAAAATAGAATTGTTTCGATAACCACATATAGAATACACTATAATTGCGATATAATGTAAGCTTTTTTAACAGATATTATATCAAGCTGAATTAAATTGTCTGTGTATATAATAGTTGTTGAAAATGCTAATGAAGGAAAAAGATATGTAAACCCCTCCAGCTATTCTTCCAAAATCAGACGCATACCGGTATGTTCTATTAATAAACTTCTTTAATATTTCAGTTACAAATAAGCATACAGCATAAACGTTCAATTCAACAACTAATAGTGTCATCATTAACGCTGCAAATAAACCTACCTTGACAATTTTCATGGAATTTTTATCGTATTTGTGTCCTGGACTATTGGCATATTGCCCATTCTTCACCTGATGCAAAAAAAGGAACCATTAATTTCAATATCAATTTAATTCAATGCTATGTAAATGTACTATTATTCATATATACAGCCTTTATACAAAACAGTGGACTGATTGTTGCAATGTATGATTTCTTAGTTTCAAACTTTCTGCAACAGGTATAAAATGTTGCCTCGGGTCATCTCGGGGTATCCAGGGCACGACTGTGATATGAGATAAGACAATGTTCATGACGATTTAAAAGATTCTTCCAAGAATATTTAATTTCACTGATCAGATTTATAACTATATTTTCGTGCAATGTTATTTGCAAATGTAACTGATTTATATTTCAATTTAGCGTCAATTTAACATTCACTCGTTTCATGTTCAAAAAAGATTGTCAATTGAACTTTACACTTTTGAACTTTCAATCGTGCAGCTTTATGATTGTTTGCATTAAAACCCTAAACTTGCAAATACTGGCTGTTTACTTGAAACCGATTTAAGATGTAATGCCACCCTAATAGCAGTTGATTTCCTGTGAAATTTGTATCAAGATCAAAATAAGATATAGTACTACAAAAACTGATGTATTCTGGCGTGCTTTGCAGGAGCTCATCAATCCCACATTGTGCATATTTTATCGCTAGTTCATTATTTTGTACAAAAAATATTTATGGAATATGAATAACCTACAATAATGGATTCATTAGTTATATCTTTTTCACTCCTTTTATGTTGGGTTTAACGTTGAGTGTCTCGTTTAGAGATTTTGGCATTTAAAAAAGCTCATTGTAAAGATATCTGTTGACTGCTGTTTTTTATCAAAACAACATATTGATGCATTCAGTTCATGTTTGTCTGCTACAATATATCTAACGACTGTTCGCACAAATTGATTATACCTCAAACATGAAGCGAGTTTCAATGTCTTTGAATTGTTTTTCATCAGGCTTTAGCTCTATAAGCTTAATATTGACACCGTCTTTCATAGCCTTCCAGTCAATCGGCAAGGGCACCTGTTGTCCTACAAAAAAAAGAAAAGAAGGATCTAATGTATGCATTAATCCGATCACATTTACAAAACTGTTTATATTCAAGGAACGTTTCAAATACGATTACAAAATCAAATCGGACCAAGCATTTCGACTAACTATCGGCCCATAATCGTAAGTTCATAATATCATTTGGAAATGCATTCCTTAAACATAGTATCATCATGATCATATAAATAATTTGACATTGAGTCAGTAAGTGTGATAATAAATCATGCTTATTGGAACTGCTAGTAAATTGCCATAAACTTGTACCGACTTTAATTACTTCACAAATGAAAATAACAACAAAGCACAAACATACTAATTGCACATCAGTTGCAAAATGATGCACACCACATCAAGCACATGTAAGTTAACGCATTACAAAAAGATACGTAATGGCCGGAAGTAAAGTAACACTAGCGACATCAATTTTGGATAACCACTACCGATTGTTTGTCGCCGATATTACATCGATAATCGTTTTATCATTAGCGTTAAATGACACTTAGGACAAAGGTTTTTGGTTATTTATCGACTTAAGGACGCTCCCTTAATCACCGACCTTTCAAAATTTCCTTGCGAACCACACTAACGAGATCTGCTTTGTCATGTTTAGCGTATTCAACCAAGTCATTGAAGTCGATCTCATATTCGACATCATTGTCCATGAAACAGAAAGATTTTTCATTTCTTTGATACGCCATCTCCATTTTGAAACTTTGTAAATTCCCATAGAACTTGTATTTCGTTTCGTTGTTATCCTCTTCTTCATACTGCCATTCTATCTTTTTTGCGAGTTCTTGAGATTGTTCAAGTTCACATCGATTCTTTTCAAATCGCATCAACATTTCTCTAACATTAGATTGCGCTTCAAATGCAAGCTTTCTTTCACCTTTAATTATCACTATCCCATCGTTAACATCTATTTTCATGTCAACCACCAGCGGCAATGATTCAAGCTCTTCTTTCTGGAAATTAAAGTCGAAGTGTTGATATAGAAGAAACACTACATTATCATTGTTCGGTAGGTACAAGTTGTGTTTCCTTATTATTTTACTATATTATAATGCAATATTACTACGTTGAACAATGAATGCAAACTATTCATTAATACTTTCTAGAAGTCCTGGTACACTAGATTGCTTAAATACTGCTTTTCCGACAAATTGGTTACAGTACCACCTGTGCATTTTGACCAATGTACAAACTACGCGGATGCAGGTCTAATACAATTAACCTTACCTCCTCTTTTGTTAACGAGCAAACGATTGTTTTGTATTGTTTCTCATATGCGGTTATCAGTGCTTCTTCAAGATGTGTTTCCAGGCGTTGTTTACATCTCTGTATATTTTCACTGGAGTCAGAGTAAATATACAGTGCAAGAGTCGACGTGTTTCTTTTCGAAGAAGAGGGCGAAGGACGGGGTTGTGCCATTGCTCCTTCTTCAGATGCCATATAGCCTACACCTACAAATTCCTTTGTCTTCTTCCAAAACTTCCTCCCAGCTTAAACCATAATAAAAATGCTATATATAAAACCTCTAAAATATTTTATTGTTATTCACGATATATATAAAAGTGTTAATGCGTTCGATGAAAAACAATGAAGACTGAGAAATAAATACTCGGTTCAACCTGATAAACTACAAATATGCTGTCGGCAAAGAAGTATTTTAGTTGTTTTTACCTTTCTTTATCTGTCCAAATGATCCACTGTTTAAGTCTGAAGCCGCTTTCATGGCCTTGCTACGCAATACATCTATGATTGGTTGGAATCGTTCTGCTTGAGTTTTAAAGACGATAAGATGAACCTCACGAATCATCAAATCAGTGTTTCCATCTGACATAAACTCGTCAAGAGCATCAAAAAGAGATTCGGCTATGTTCTCTGGTTTAATAGGCGAAAATCCTGCACCTAGAAATTTAGTTTAAATAAGACGAACACATATCCTGTTGTCCAAGCAAATACATACTTTTAAAACAGATAAGGAAATTACTTAAATTGCTTAAGGTATCCTATGTACAAATAGGTTCGTCATTATGTTTTGGGCTTCTGGGCTGTCCCTGTGGTTGAATTGTATTATTTTCATTTTATATGAAATCTGCCACGATGTTTAATTTTCATACCTGGTTACCCGTGTAATTTTCGAATCACTTGAAAGCGTAGTGTTTGATTGTTGTTAACATGAAAAAAACACATTTCTGACTAAGTTGTTGCAATTCGTATTTTTGTTCTTAAGTTCAAATAATGAGTCGACGGCAGCGGCCTGTTCTTTATAGGTTCAAGGACTAAAATGTTTGTTTGTAATATTATGTTCGGTATATATTATACATATTCATACACTGAAGAAAAACACACTATTAAATAACATTCAGTAACCATGCATTCAACAATATTATAATTTGGCATCGACTACCTTAAATACGAACTGCAAATATCTTACCCGAGCCTAAGACGGGAAAAGCGACTGTTTTGATCTTGGATTGGTTAGCTACTTCTAAACACTTCCTCATTTGCGCTGTCCATTCAGATGGCCTGTCCACATATTTGACGAGTATCGTCTTGCTAGCTTTAAGCCCTGGACATTTAGTGACCAGAATTCCATCCCTTTGAAATGTTGACAGTTGTGCTAAAAGTATTCCATTGATTTTTAAAATTGAAAAATTGCCATTTTATGGCGATTTAAATATTTGTGAGGTTGATGGAACAAGTGACGTCTCAGATGCGAACGCTGTTCAAACAACCAAAAATATATCGACGTGTAATTGTCTATAAAGCTTATTTTCTTAGCATATTTGAAGGACTATTGCTTGGAGATTCTGCGAATAATGAATGTTTTACGAGGTTTTAGAATTGCGGTTCATCTGGTGAAGTCCACACCCGTGCCCTGAACAAATGTTTTAATTGAACCACAATATTGAAACATTCAATCCTGAATGAACATACTTGATATACTGACCATTGCATGTACACTATGCATGCAAAAATATATCATCTATCTTAGTATTAAATGGTTCAAAAATGTTTCCTCGTAACACACAATCTGCTGAAAACTAAAAGAATTGCATTACCTTGACACTGTTCCTCTAACTGCGGGCATCTCTTTTTTAATCCCTTGGCAACTGCTCCTATTTAAATACACAATAACATTTTTTTCATTACTATACTAAGTACATTTTCTATAAAAAAAATCTTTGAAAATTTATCAACATCACAATGAAAAATACAAAGATAAGCCGTACTGTTAAAAGAAAAATATAAAGACACAAGGCAATGCCAAACAAAGTAAACGAGAAACGCAAAACGTACAAACAACACAAACTGATCATACGCTCATCAACATATCTTAAACAAGGGTTAAACAAGTTGATGCGCGCTCAACCAAACCGAATAGTTTCAAATATCAATTATTGCATAAAATGTGTGTTTTCGGTCCGTTATCGTGGTGTGTTAAAACGCAAAAACCCGTGCGTTATCGGTAGAAAAAGTGCATTATTCAGTAAAGTCACGTGCCGTTAATGACCGGCTTTTTGTTTTACATAGGCGCTTTCAGGGCTCGCATCATTACAATGGCAGCTGAGCGACCTGGTCTCTGACCGAAAGTGGGTCAACAATGCCAACTTTTGCACAGAAACAAATTTCAGCATATATAGCTGTATATAAATATCAACAAATTAAATAAACCGCATCTAACTTACATATTTTATTCTCAGTTGTCTGTTCCTGGCAAGCTGATGTGTGTTCACTAGATAGTACTTTCTACAGTTGTTTTAACTATTTGTTTGCTTTAAAAGCACTAAATGAAGTCTAAAACGTTCAACTTCTCCGAAAATTAGTTATTTCTGTCGATTTTATCCAGACCGAACGACATATATGGACATGATTTCATTACGTCATATGCAATGAACAAAGAAATTTCATATTTTTTTTCTCTGATGCTGAAGATGCTGTACAAATTATCAAGACCATGTTTGCAAAATGTTCAGGCTTAAATTAGTTGTCAAAACAAATAATGGTTAAAGTAGGACTATATCGGTAATTAATCGATTACCCAATAGGTATTGTGTGTAAATAATCCCAGTAATCCAGTCAATTTCCAAAAAAAAAAAAAAAAAAAACACTTTCCAATCGAATGAACACTGCAAAAAATGGCTTCGAAACAAAAATGAAACTGCCGAGTTATGTTGCGGCCCGAATCGAGCTTCATGTAAAAGTTTTTCAATGACATCACTCATGACGTCACACAAGCACCTGTTATGGAGGTTATTTTGAACTAACTGTTTTTGCATTTTCATGACATTTAACAGCCTTTTTAAACACAAACGTTTTTCATGGTGTGTATTTTATGCAATAATAGCGATAATACACCATTTTTCGGTCGTTACCATCTGCAAAAGCACTTAGAATAGTTTACAACCCTCGTGCTACGCACTCGGGCTGTAAACCGTTTTGCGGGCCTTTGCAGATGGTAACGACCTCAAAAAGGTGTATTAACCCTATATTATTCATGAAATACGCGAGTATCTATATGAAAACTACAGACACAAGTCCAGTCGTGGAAAGCTTAAACATAAACCCCGTTTACTGGCACAAAGCCAAAGACAGAATCACAGTAAAACAACACGCACAACAATAACCACACACAAAATATAGAATGAATAAAACTTAGAGCTGTTCGAGTACCGCCTTTGAACGGTCAGCCAAATGTAAATTTACTGGGGATTTCAGCTATTTTCCGTGTACAACCTCGTATTGTGTTCAATACAGTTATTGTGATAGTAACATGGTGTATTGCTTTTTAATACGTTACAGACATGCAACCACTTTTTACCTGGCTTTTTTCCCTAAAAACACATTTATAAACGTGTCCAGCCTTACCATGCAATTCTAACTTTGATCCAGTGCTGGTAACAAATGCATCGGCTGTGTGCTCAAGAATGTCGCCTATGAACACCTTCAGATCAACTCCGGAAATACGAATACCTGAAAAATTCGTAATCATAATTTTAGAATGTCTCTCTTGCCACTAATTAAGAGTTATTTGAATAAACATGTATTCATTATTTAGTGTGTAAGTTCAAATCCAGAAGGCACGAACATAAGTATAATTAAACAGAACTATATATAGCTAATACAAAAGTTGTGAGAACCGTAATAATTATCTCCCATATTCCAACAAATCGATATTTCTTATGCGATATTTCATTAATTAAAAGTTGGGATATATATGCAATCATTTAAGTAGTCATTTACAAATCATGATAAGTAATAATCGACATAACTACTTGCCATAGTCAACGGTGTCACAACCTGTGCTGGAATGGGCAATATTTCGATTCTTTCGTTTAACATCTTGCATGTGCCTTTCCCCCCTTTTCCCCTGCTTTGAACGGCTCTCCAAGTAACGGCGAAATATCTAATCAAGAAAAGTAGTTAATCATATTTCCAGCGATTTCCATATGTATACATGTGATTCATATTGTTTTTGAAAAAAATGGCCGAAGAGTTTCGAATGGGTCTGCCACTATCATTCGGAGCTCCTCGGCCATTTTTATCGAAAACAACCTCGGATGTATGCCGGTACATCAGTTGAAGTAGTTCGTAAATTTTTGAATCATTTATGAAATGAAGTGTTTTAGAATTGTATTTATTGATCTAAGTTTAAATTGATTGCCAGTGAAGTAAATTATTGCAAACATAATTAAGATTTCCAAGAATAAAGTCATAAAGTTTAACTGCTAAATAAAATTACTACGCGATCTACTTGCAGCGGACTTAAACGTACCTCTTTTTGAATATGTAAACCGTCCAAATACATCCGAGGTTGTTTTTTATCAAAATGGCCGAGGAGTTCCGAAAGTGCCACTATAAAGCGATTTTAACGCAAAGAAAAACTAATGGAAAGTTCTGTAAGAACTCAAAGTAGCGGTTACTACCCTTAGCTCTAAGTTACTGCGCTATATAAAGTTGGAAATTTACTAGATTCAAGCATACGTTGTTTTTTTCGATTGTTCGGTTATGGAACGATGAGGTCGCCGATCGCCGAGTTACGAATGTCTGCCGATATAATCGATATCGGCGATCATCGGCCCATCACTACTAATGATATGACTATGGGTAATTTTAAAAGGACAAAGCCACATGAGGTATACTGAAAACAAACGCCTACCCCAATCAGGTCATGGTCCTTGGCGTGCATCACAAACTTTACAGTAAAAGGTTTATTTGCTTCCTCTTGTTTTCCAAGCTCTATGAAGGTTTCAAACATGCAGCGACAAACGTCCTCTTTTGGATATTTCAAATTGCCTGTTCCCAAGGCCGGGATGGCTAGGGATGAATACTTTCGAGTTTCAGCGAGTTTGAAAGCTGTACGAAGCATCTCTTTCAATTTCTGTAACGGAATATATTCACCAATGGACAGTGCAGCTTCTCATGTTTTTGTATAGTGTTAACATTGGATAAAAAGTAGTCGTATTTGCTTAGAGATAGTATATTATTCAGAATAAATAGTAATCATAAATCAGTGCGAATAGTATAATTGTTCTATACCTGTTTATTAAAAAAATGTTGGCCTAATGTAGACAATTAGGCATTATATCGATTAAATGTATAGTAAGAAGCGCGAATAGTTTGTTCACTTTTAAACCTATTAAGATTTCCGAACCGCTGTGTACAATTTACAGTCCAATCACCGCCTATCTTGTGACTACGCTGTTCAACTCCCTCCCGCAAATCATTTAAATATTTAATAATGACCTTCCCGTAAAAAAGTATTCATGCTTATTTCGGAGAGGTGTTTTCTGTACACAACACTTCTCAATTTACAAACCACATACGATTAGTAAATATCAATTGAGTATCGAACAGCATTTTTAATAAAAATACATATACAGGCTTTCAAGTGACCAATGACAAAAAAAGTAGGAGGATGTTTTGAAAAAGTAGGGTAAAATAGGGATATTAGGAGCAAAAGGTAGGGATAGTAGGGTTCTTTACTTACCCCTTTGGGTGCAAAAAATGACTACTAAACCTATTCCTCAATTAAGATGTTCCTGTTGTTAGCTTTGCTTAGAAACCAGTGATTCAAGAGAGATCAGCCACAGGATAAGCAGATGAACCTGAAATGGGTCTCTGACTTGCCAACATGCACCACTCATTCTCATCATAAAACCCCTCTTTCAAACCATGAAATGAATGAATATCCAGACATGTATTTAGTTAAAACTTTTCTATTATTTCTCGAACCATTTTTACAAACAAGTAGGGAAAGAAGGGATTTTTCAAGAAAAAGAAGGGAAAAGTAGGAGCCGAACCAAAAAAAGGGACAAGTAGTAAATGAAGGACCCGCTTGAAAGCCTGTATAATAATATTTACATTAACATTATTCCAACTTTAAATCTCATTTTTAATGTCAAACCTAAAACTTACGGTTATAGATTCTTCTCCAGCATGGCGTGGAAGAACTGTCAAAAACAGCTTCTTACAGGGAAGATCTCCGGATGATATTTCGGCAATTTGACAGTCGTCCAAAGTGTTGCTATATTTTGATGCACACTCCTCCTCCAGTTTCTTACCACCTTTTTTCAAAAGAGCCTGACACGCTCCATGTTTGAGGTCCATGGTAGAAGACGTGGAACACAGAATGACGTCAACCTACAAATAACGATTCATAGCGAGATTACGTACAAATCCCAACAATGGTTCAATGGACACAAATATTATATTAGATATAACTTAAGTCAGAAAATAAATAAATTCAGTACCGTTTGTTTGTTGTTTATTTTCAAATAAATAAGAGCTCCTCATAATATCTCCCCAGTGAAATATAAGGGGTTTAAAGTAAACTGTATTTTAAAAAACAACCTTTTGTTCAGCCAAGTTTTCCACAACGAGCTCAATTGTTGCCATTCCCTTCTGCATTTCTGAAATAGGATAAAATATATTAGTGCTTAATCAAACATATGACGGAATCATCAAAGGGGACATTCTATTCGAGTAATGCGTATACTCTCAAACAACACATTGTGATCTACAGTGAACGAACCTCCTGTTTCAACGCACACGGATTATGACAGACACTTATATGAGTGAAACATAACAAAGAAACAGACAGATCACAAACGCATCAAAATATATTTTTGTTAACACATGTTGGGGTGAGACATAACTTACTGTAAACGGGTCTTTTTCCACCACCATCTCGCCTTAATCTCAGTTCATCTTTGAACGCCTATAAGCAATAAATCATATGAAGGCTATCGTTAAATATTCTAATATAATGTCGCCTATTATGCAATGGCCAAGTAAAATCCTAATTATCTAAATCAAATCATTTAAAACTTCTAAAAAAAATCTTCCTCTATACCATGTTTGGTCAATCAAAGTATTTTTTTTTATAAGATTCAACATTTTTTTTCTATTTCTAGTAACAGTTACCTTGGCCAATGTGGCTTTAAGCACAATCAAATGGAAGGTCTCTATAAAATATTCTTATATAACAAGTTTGCTAGCACAAGTCAACCCAAACTTAAGACATTTAGATTCAACCGTTTCTATTTTCAGTAGCTGTGCCCTTACCATTGATCCGATAAGCGCTTTGTTTTTTTTCTCTAAGTTCAGTCACATCGACATTGTCGATAGGTGCACAAAAGGCAACGCCATGAAATGTCTGCTTATTTTTGTATATATACAACTTTATCACAATATGTCCACTCAGAATAAAGTTTTTCGTATTAACCGTATTTCTATTTTTGAGATACAGCGACCTTGACGTGGACTCTTAAGGACCTCAAACGCAATCTTATAAACCTTCTCAATTAAGTCTGCTATATAACAATTTTGGTCACAGTATGTCAAACCGAACTCAATTTCATGATTTTGACGCCGCACGTAAGACTGCCCGCACAAACAACGGCGTATATCATTCTAATTACTAGGTAACTATGTGAAAACCTGGTTAATTAGTGATTTACCTTTTTAACGTGTTCATCTGACGGATATATCACGAACTGAACTGTTTTTAGGCTGGATTTCTTGTTGTTTTTATCGAAGTCTATCGCAGTATCAAACATGATCCTCGCAACAACTTCCACGGGATATTTCAATTGGCCGCATCCCAATGCACTAAACACTATCGACATCTTATTTTCTTTTGCAGCCTTTTTGAGGCAGTCTTGCACGAGTTTCTTCAGCACCTAATGAACAAATATTGAATAAATACTTTTATCAATTGTCAATTTTTAAACATTAAATATGCATAAGCATAAGGTAGACTAGAGTAAATGTTAGTTTCAAGATAATGAAGCATCGTTTACCATGCGATCAAGATACATTGACAAAGTAGAAAAAAAAACTAATTTGAATTGCAGGACTAGTCTAAAAATTCCAATTTTATTCGATAAATTGGAGATATTTTAATCGTCACATAAATGAAATGAAATTGCGCATGCGCAGTCAGTAAGTCCAGTCGCATGGTAATACCAGTTACCAAACGCATAATCAAGATGGCAAAGACATATCTGAGATAGCTCAAGGTTTGTGAAAATCAGCAGAGTGTGAACGTTCTGTCTGAATAAGAAATGGACAGCAGCTCAAACAATGTGTACAGACATTATCGACATGCATAACTACTATCGCCCTGTCTAACCCACCTCCTGTGCTTTATGGTCTGCAGCTTTCCATCCAGGCAGAGCTGTGAGGTACATACAGTCACATTTCATTTTTCCCCCTTCAACGTCAGCAATCTCCCCATATGCAATGTCTTCCGGATAGGCTTTCTTAATCTTTTGCTGAAGGTCATGCCCAGCTACGTGTAGAATCGCGCGTCCTGCTTGTCCTCCTTTCAGGTTTAAACTAGGGGACGTCGACACGACGAAAACATCTCCCTGAAATGTATTCATATTACATCAAATGCTTTCATATATGGTATTTAATATAGAAACAATCAGGTGAGATAATTTGATCTTTAAACAGGCTTTGATTATTAAAAAGTGAAGAAAAATAGCGATGTCGTGTTATTTCGCAATCAACTTGTTATACAATTTGAACGCAGGAAACTAAGCAAAACAAAACTAATGTAAGAAATTAGTGATTATATGTTAGGCTTATATTGAGTTATGAAATACAAACGTTGTAATGATCAAATCTAAAAGGTTAGTATATGAATGGGGATCATGTATCTATATAGGCGCACAATGTAGGTTGATGCTAAATGTTCTAACGCATCATCATGTTCAACTAATTAGACTTAAATGCCCAAAAACAAAACAAAAAAGCGTACGATTTTTGTACAAATAAAAAAGTAGCCTTTGTTTGTTTGTGTGTAATTAATAGCTATGTAGCCACAAGTAACCACAGTTTCACCAGTTAAAAAGGGTCAACATCATACTTTTGTTTTGATCATTGAAGTTATATGAGTTAACACGATAGTGCATTAAAATTAAAATAAATGTTTTACATCAACATATTGTGTGCGCCTAATAAGACTTCTAGACATTACCTTTTGTTTTCCTATTTCTCCAAGTACAATAGAAATGTTCGTTCCGTTCTTTGCTGGAAACGAATCAGTATCACTCGTCATCGCTGCTTTACCTGAGCAAAAAAAAACCAACATCTTAAGTCAGAAAACATAACTGAGGATTAAAGAACGTTTAGTACAAAACATGCTAAATTAAGTTACATGCCACAAGATAATATTTAAGGATAAGGCTCCATGGACATGATCGCTAATGTGACAAAAAGTGCATAAATGTAGAATATTTGGTATGGGATCTCTTCCAGAGTTTACACTGTACATTACTTACGTATAACAACTACTGGTTTCAGTCGAGACGATTTTTTCAATTACGTCTCTCAAACCATCACGTTTGTATTGTGATGAAGGTGTTTTTTTCGAAAACAAGTCAATGAATATAAGCTCCATTGATTGCTGCCATATCATTGACGAATCACCCGTGTTATATTTCAGTGAAAATCAGCTTCTTACAACATATTTTAAGTACATCAGTGTTGTTGCCACGGCAACCAAAGATACGCAGTGTACATGATTAAATAAAACCAACTAAGGATTATCTTTTCCTGTGAAGCTTTAAAGTTATAGTTTGTAAGCCGGCGACGGAGACAAAAAACATTATCTATGTATACAGAAGCTAAAATTGACCTGGTGCTGCCTTTGCCCCGGGAACTTGATCATCTCCAATCTTTTCGTATGCATCTTCTTCTGTCTCATACTCGAATGTTTCTTGCTGACCTGGAAGCTGTATCACACATCTAAACGAAGAAATATCAATGTGGGTCGCAGTTGAATACAGATTTTCAAAAGATTCTTTCATTTTTGATATGGTCAGACACCACATGTGGTTTGTGTGAAATGTGAACAAAATGTGTGTTTGAATGATAAACCTTCAACCAATGTTTACATTAAAGCACTGTTGTAAATAACAATATTCAAATGTGACAGAAAATGCTCAATTTCGCCGAAAAGCTACTGAAGATCGATTTATTCCAGAGTTGCATTGTGACAGAATTCAGACCAAATTGTTGTTAACATTTGTTTCATTAAAATTAGTAAATAACTCAATTTCAACATATTTTAAACGCGTTGCTAATACATAATCTCTGAGTAAGTTCCTTTAATGTCAAATACGACATGTTTTCATAGAAGTAAAGGTAAAACTTAGTTTTCTATTTAAAAACAAGGTAAAACTCAGTTTTCTATTAAATTAAATACCTTGTACTCTGTTCTATTTCATCGATTTTTCCACGCGCTTTTTCATCTTGAAAAACATCCTTCACTGACACCTTTTCAATGGTGTGTTCCTCTTTTATAATTGAATTGAACACTTTTTCCAATTCATCACGGGCCATGTCTCGATCTTCCTTGTTGCCGCGAATATCAACAGTTTCTTTGTCTTCTACAAAACATAATTATGTTGAGCATTTAGCTTATATAACGTTTTAAATATTTTGAGTGAAAACTCCCTATTATGAAAACAGGGTCATATGACCAATTTATGCTCACCAGTCATTGGTTGCCAAGAAGTCATCGGTAATTAAGACAAAAGGTAGTTGCTAAGAAAGTAAGTGTTTGTTAAGGAGGTTGATAGTTGCTAAGGATTGCGATGGTTAATAGGAAAGCAAGCCATTGTCGAGGTAGGGATTGGTATAATAACATGATTGAGAAAGTTGGTGGCTACTTAGACGATCCATGTTTGTCAACGAAAGTGATGGTTGCTAGGGGAGCAAGCTGCTGTTAAGGTTCTCAGAGTTTCCTGATATAATAATACATCAAATTATCCCTCCGCCCTGGCGGTCATGTTTTTAACATCACTTGAAGGTATTTGGTAGAAGATCACACAATAGTGTGATTCTTGTATAATCGTGTGTACAGTGTCTGACAGGAAGGTTTTCAAGTGTGTTTTTCCATATAGTCGTATTATGAACCTCTGGAGCCATGTTTTAACGAACTAACAGGATGAGGGCCCCATGCAACATTTTTGTTAAATAATTTTGAAATCAAGACAGCGGCTTCCGAGAAAATTCTTTCTCCTAAAATTTAGGCCATGTTGCTTAAGGGGACTATTTCTGTGAATATATTTTGAAATCGAGCGAGCGGTTTTTAAAGAGAAGAGTTTTATATATATAGAAAATATCATAGGGTTACCGAAATAAGAAGACAATTATACACATTGGAAACAATTAATCCCCGCGTCCGGATGTGTACAGTGAAGTATGTTTTATTACACTATTAAATATGAGGACATAATTTTAAACCTCGAAAATGCTAAGGCAAGCTTTGTTAGTTAGATGACAGTCTTCAAATGACTTCAATGTACTGTTTGAGAGTTGGCATTGTTGCTCCGGCTCCATTCATTCGTTTGCAGGTGATGACAGTATCCGGTTGTTGAGAACTTATTTTCTTAGTTTATAAGTTGGTTTTACTGTATTCTTCTTTCTTACGCTAATAGTGGTTCCGGTGAGGTTAATATTTTTAACTTTGTTAGCATTGATAAATATTGGGACAAGTCAATTATACTTGTGTTTCACTAAAATTGCAAAGGCGGTAATAACATTGTCTATTAACTATTTGTTTATTATTATTGCTGTGTTGGTGGGATTGATTGGTTTGTAGTGTGTGCACGTATCTCAATCAGTTTGGTTTGGGTTTTCACCTTGTGCCATAAAACTGGGTTTATACTTGCATTTATGACTACTGTGCCTGTAAATTTATATGTGGTATCGAAGGAATGGAATAGACGGTCACCTAAGAAACAGTTCTTTGAAATTATTTTGAATTTAGGGCAGTGGGTTCTCGAAGAATATTTTCGAAGTTTTTCTTTTAGGTTGCCATGACAACCAGAGTTATATATGGAACATTTTAGTTGACCAATCATGAAACTCTCCTGTCAAGGTTGGTTAAAATTGACCCATTGGTTTAGATTTCATTTGAAGGAAATTGTTAACGACAGACGAAGACGGACGGTGACCCATCTGAACGGCTCATCCTTTAGCACTTTGAGCTCGAATGATAAAGTTCTATTTATTTTAAGGTGGAAATGTATTAGCAGTACTAACTTATCGACATTAATCTGTGTTTAACTGGTTATTTATACTCCATAAACTTAAAATAGTTGAGTTCTACTATAATTTAAAAACAAATGTAAAAAGAGAATGATGATCCTTCTTGGCATTGTTTACTTTAAGCAATATCTAGCTGGGTTCACGAAATACTTACCACAAAATGCAATAAAGCCATTGCGTTCTTTAAGATTGTTTTGCAAATCATCAATAACATCACGTTTGAACTTTTGTATAAAACGAATTGGGATTGTTCCTCGTTTCAAAACTAGTGTCCTCAAGACTCGCGTGTCAAGGAAAGACTCTATACGTTTGTACATTTCGTTCACGTTTTTGTGCCATCCATGCATAACGAGTCGGCACGTTTTCTCGACGATATCAAAACCAGCAACGTCATCATGATCTTCAGTTAAATCTGTAATAAACTGTGTCCATTCATCAGAATGGAACACGTCCTTGTCGTCCCTTTCATATTTAATAGACTTCTCCAAAATATTTGAGAAGACACTCACTATGTCCGAGTCCCTATCAACCATAACTGCATATCCATAATCGTCTTCTTGATCCTTCACAAACACGACGTGGAACGCACTTCCTTCTAATTTCCACGAGGCCTCGATTCCCTTTTCTTTAAAGCTTTCGTCAATAAGTGCAATTACTTTTTTCTTTGATCGGACAAGCTCAGCACATTGAAACGATAGCCCATGTTCATATTTAGTGAATTTCATTTTGTCTTTACCCTTATGTAATTCAAGTTTTGCATGCGTTATGTCGTCTGGTTGTCCCTCTAAATCAACAAAATCATCACCAACTCTGACATCAAGCTCCTGTATTTCTTTAAGCCTACTAATAAGACCGAGTTTTTCCATCAATTTCAAGTGAAGAAACGAGTAAGTTATCCGTTCGGTTGTCCTTGTCAGTTGTCTTTCCCACTGCTTCACCTTGCCTTGGATGTCTTCAAAAACAGAAGATGTACTTGTCCTCAAGCCATATACTTCTATAAAGCACTTTGCTGCATCACAGATTACCACAACGTCTGGATGATTGGAGAAGGCTATAATGCAGCAATATGAAAAACAGTTATGCAGATATATCAAACATTTTCATAACTTAAGTCGATTTTATGAAACTCCTTAAATGAAATCAAAAGTTATTACCTTAAATGAAATCAAAAGTTATCAATAAGTGTTTTTACATAAAATTATGATCTTTTTGCCAAATTCAACGGTACATTATATTTTCTTGATTATAATGATTAGATTATATGAATAGTGAGATACATAAATGAGGATAAGGCCTTGAGGTATTAGGAAACGACTTAAGTTGTTAAGTTGTTGTATTAATATCGGCCATAGATTGGAGTTTATTTTAATAAATGCAGGATTTCTGAAGCAAAGTTATATTAATATGCGTTTTCAGAATTTAACTAAATGTTTAACAATTCCATCTTTTTGGAAAAAAAAATCCTTTTTTTTTAAATAAATGAAATAAAATATAACACGTTTCAAATTTTCAAACAACCATAATTCAAGGGGTGAATGCGAAACGGTTCTAAGAGACATTAAATAAAATTTAAGATAGAATATGTTTGCTTTCAACCCTCAATATTTTAACAAATTTGCAAATCAAACTTACTAGTGCAATGTTCTACGACATTTGTGACAATCTTGTCGTTAAAGTTCAGCTTGCGGTTGTCTGTGTTATTTTCAAAAAAATGATTGACCAGATTAACCACATCCCTGTCCCAACTTCTCTTTAATTCCTTTACTTTTGGTGTGATAGGACAGAGGCAACAAGTGAGGGTAAGCGTTGTCTCCGATATATCGCATTCGCAGTAATGTGCTTTTAAGTCCTCCAGCAACTTTGAACAGCATTCCCTAAAATATAATACCAATGTATCAACATAAATGATGAGATTGAAGACAATATAGGTTTTAAACACATTACACATTGTTGATTTAAACGAACTAATCTAAGTGTATCCTTAGTTTAACAAATATTAATAAGAACCCCTTTCCAAATAATGCCCTTACACGGTAAAATGATATTAAATCATCTGAAAGCTGAAACAGTAGGTAGACAAAAATATGTATTACTTGTCAACATAATAAAGCAATGATTGTTATCATACGCACTAAACATATGTTTGATATATTGAAAACCTTACTAAACCTGTAGGAGAGTAAGAGTGGTCTAAAGTAATAGTTATCTGCATCTCACACAAGATGTTGTAGGTGCGAATCCCGCCAGAGGAAAATTCTCATGGCCTCCCGACAATTGACATCAGAACTGATTTCTACCCAGGAAACGGACTCGAGAGTGATCCTATAAGCCTTTCGCTTTCGTCACAATGAGCTAAAGGAAACTAGTGTAAACTAAACCTCACGAATGAAACGGTGTGCATAAAGACGTAAAACATTACGATACTCACTTTTTCAAAAGTTGAGTTTTAACCGTAGACAATGTAAGAACAATTGGCTCTGGGAGAGAAAACTTGTGCAGTTTTGCATCATACAGTTCGCCCAACTCGCACTTGTAAAATGGCGACACTCGAAGTGACTGTCCGTTCAAAATGTGGTCCTTTTTGGCACAAACCCTTTCGACAACTGAAACAACACATTTCAGTGAAACACATCATGAATAAGATGATATACCAAGTGGACTTTCCTGACAAACAAATATATATCAGTGAGGTTTTTCTGACAAACAAATATATATCAGTGGGGTCTATTTGAGTATGAGGGTTCCATGCCCAAAGCAGGGTAACGGGTCTTAGATATTTTTTCCAAAGGCATCTCTTTTTATTTCAAGGTACGTTCTACTGTTTCTGATGCAAATGTCCGAGCAAAGCATTCTTAACAAATGTACAATAGTCTGAAGCTCTCAATCCTGAACCTTAGAAGCCCTGCACAACTTATGTTGGTAAAATAGTTACGGTTTGTAAGTAAATGTTACGCAAAACGTTCCGTATATCAATGGCATTTGTCTGAATAAAGTATAAGTTTTTGAATTTATTCTATTTTACCTTCCGCATCTGAGAAAGTCACAATAGTACAGTTTCCGTCGTCGGTCTCATAAGGGGTGCCCTCTACGTCTCCTCCTGAGGACATGCAATAAACAATTCAAAGCTAAAAAACACTTAATAATTTAAAACATATTGTAACACAGCACAATTAAAATTTGAACAAGTCATCCATTAGTAGTATACACAAACAAACAAAGCATAACAGCATACCTCCATTTCTCTCACTTTCAAAGTAAAGCTCAAGCATGCCAACCGCCACAGCGCCGTTACAGCTAATGGCAATCATCGGTGTTGTGTCCAGTAGGTTAAGCTCCGGCTGAAAGGACAAATTCTTCCTCGCCATGTTAGTCTTCATGTTCTCCATATCTACAAATAACACGAAATGTGTGTCAAACATTATACTCCCCCCCCCACCTGACCGCCATGTTTTCAAGAATATTTGGACAATTGAATGAAATATGCATGGACCGAGATGACAGCTGATTATATAGTGATTGACAGAGTTGTGTGCTGTTCTATGTTTCTTGTTTGTGAATTTGTGTTCTATGTCTTTGGCGTTGCCCATTGCCACTAAACCGGGTTTATGTTTAAAACTTTTTGCTACTGAGCATGTTTCTGTAGCTTTTTGCATATATATTGGTTGCAGTTTTAAGATTATGACCATTTAAAGTGTGAGGATAGAACGTACAGTTTTGTATCATGTTCAGATGATGACTGAAATTTGCAGATAAACACGATAATCACTCGGAAAACCTTTTCGCATTCGAGGTCACTTGTACCTTGACCTTTGACCTGATGACCCTTTAATCAACAGGGGACATCTGGTCAGGCCCAGCCTCTATGTAATGTTTGATGACCATAGGTCCAGGCATTGTTGAGTTATCACTAGAAGAAGCTTTGCCAACCTTTTCGCGTTTAAGGTCACTGTGACCTTACCCTTTGACCCGACGACGCCTTACAAAATAGGGGTCATCTACTGGTCAGGCCCAACTTTCATGTTTGATAAACATAAGTCCAGGAATTGTCAAGTTTGCGTTCAAGGTCACTGTGACCTTGACCTTTGACCCCTTACACCGATTGGGGTCATCTACTGGTCAGTCCCCTCCTCCGAGTCAATTTTGAGGGCTATGGTTAAAACAATAGGGGTAATCTATTGGTCAGGCACAACCTTCATGCAGAGTTTGATGACAATATGTCCAGGAATTGTCGAATTATCACTCGGACAAGCTTTGGTCTACCGAAGGACCGACCGACATGTGCAAAGCAATATATAGGCATATTAGGAGAGTAAAAACTATACTGACCCCAGCTTTTCAATTAATACACCACTTACATTTGGTCTTACAGACGTACTGTTTCACGGACACCCTTGGACAATGTAGCCCAGAGTACTCAAACTCCAGAACACTGCCAGGTTTTGGGTACTATATATGCTAAGGGTACTATATCTACTAAGGGTGTTGTTTAGATTCTTATTGGCAATGAGCACTATTTGTGGGCAATTTGGATGACACATTACCCACCAACTTCATATGGTAAAATGTCATGGTTACAAAATGTGAGTTTTACGGAACGATAGTATAAATGACTTTAAACATTGACATTTCTGAATCGGAGTCTCTTACGTTATAGAATATGGACCAAGGCTACTTACCAGGTTTTCCTTTCACAGAAAACACGGCACACGTTTTTGAGAAGTTGAAAACCATTGAATCTAGAATATAGTCAGCAGTGTTGCCCATGCAAACTTCGAAGAGATTGATAAGGTGTTCTTCAGACGCGGTTTTGTCTATTCCTTTTGCAAATATACAGTACTTCGTAGTGTCTTTTTCAACCTATGGCACAAAAACAGCAAATAACTATTTACGTACAAATACAGTGACTGATAAATATTGTTATTTTGAGTCTTATATTCGAAGTTTGAAGAGTCAACATTTTAACTGCAAATGGTACAAAGTGCTAAGATGCCCTTAATCGCTCAACAAGTTGCACTACTTTTGGGGAAAATATAAGGCCTCAAAACAGTACACAAGATTACACCTTTCATTCGATCTCATGACTTTTTGACCGCAGAGTCGGATATTTCACATAGATATTATGGTTTGACTAAGTCTTAGTATGTGTTGATCAAAATTGTAGTCTCTTTTTTTAATCAATGTTGTTCCTTGATTTGAGATTGTGACGTCGTTTTTAACGCGACATAACCAAATACTTAGGTTTACCTTTATATATGTTATGCACACAAAAAATAAAGTTATTAATCATTTACTAAAATTGTTGCCTCAAGTTTGTTGACAAGTTTTTGTAACCTTCTGGTCTACATGCAATATCAAAATTGGCATTGACTTAAGGGAAACAAAATATACTGTCATTAATTTTGACTCGCACTATAGCCTCTAGAGTTTAACAAGGTCTTTCTGTTCAGTTGATTTATGACCTTGATTGCTTTAACCGCACATCGTTAAACTTCAAACATTAATTTTACAGAGATAAACAACAAGTACACATTACAAATCTGTGACCCTTAGAGTGATTAAACACAATTTCGGACAAAGAACTATGGACGGACGACGGACATCCAACGAACCTACAATATCACATTGAGCACTTGAGGTAACAATAACATACCTTTATCGGTGTAGATTCTTTTCGTGCGTCTGTTACAGCCTTTTCTTGCTTACCTACAAGATCAAAGTGAAAATTTTATATAAAAAAAATGCAAAATTAAAACTATACTGCATTTTGATTTTGATTCGTTATAATTTTAATCCACAAACCTGCCGATGACTTCCTGTGTTCCGGCTTCGGTGCCTGTTTTGTTGGGTTCCTCTTCGGCACATGTTTTTGGTGTTGTTTACTATCGTGAGCATGCTTAGCTTGCGGTTTCGAAGTTGTCTCGGTAGGAGTTCTATGTTGCCCTTGCTTTGACGTATCCTTTGTTTTCCTAGGCGATTGCGATTTCTTTGGTTTGAAAGATTCTTTGCCTTTTTGTTTGGAAGGACCATTCTCGTAGTCAGACGTTAACTTCGAAGCTTCACCAACAAACTCAGGAGCATGCGCAGATGCATTACTCTGTCCTGTTGGAACTTTTTCGAGTTCCTGAGCAGGAATGTGTGGTTGATCACTAGTATTCGAACTGTTGAACTGCAGACTGGTTGGATAATTCTGTGCATACGGAGGATAATATTGGTAAGGATAATATTCCGGTGGTAAACTTGGTGCCTGATAATGAGCATTTGGCGTGAATGGTTGCTGTCCTGGATAAAGTTGCCAATATAGCTGCGGATCATACTGTTGTCCCGCTTGCATTCCATATTGCCCTTGATAAGCGTTGGCATCATATCCAGCAGCAGGCTGATACCCTTGAGTGTATGTGTAGTTACTGTAATTACCACATTCTACACTTGTTGTCATTATATCTGCTTGTGTTTCACTTTCTTCTGACTGGTCGACCCTAACTTGATCAACTGGGAACGGCTTGGTATCATCTGGGGTTGGTGTATTGGCATGTTGTGATGCCAATGACTTAAGCTCCTCAAGGACTGCTTGTGACTTAGGAGGAGGTGGTGGGGGTGGCGTTTGGTTGTCCTCAAATGCACCATATAGATGATTCTTTTGTTCACCATCATGTGTCGAAATGTCTGCAACACCGCTCTTCACTATATAGTCTTGAAACGTCGTTGGGCGGACAACAGGTGGTGGTTTCTGAGCAGCTGTACCCATTTCCTCTTGTTTCGGTGTCTCCTTAAATCTTCCTGTGGGTTTAACTTCCTTGGTCTCTTTCAGATGGGAGGGACGCATTTCTTTTACCTCATCTTTATCAACAGGTAGAGATTGGTTAAAACAAACACCTTCAGAAGATAAAGGTGTGGAACGTTCCATTGATGGACATTGGTCTGGCACAGCAATGGTTTCTTCGACAATTTGACTGTTGTCGACGATCTGACTGTTTTCGACGATTTGACTGTTTTCGTCACTATCAGATTTTGATAGTATTGAAAAACTGCCTGATGACTGAGACGAAATGCCCTCTTTACCTTCTTCAATATTTTCGTCAATAGTTTGTGGTATTATTGACCATAACATATCTGAAGAGCCAACTGAACTAGACATACTAGAATAGGCTTGTTGAGGCTGAATGATGGTCCCACTGCCAATAATTTCGATAGACGGAAACATTTCATCGAATTCAGTTGCAGCATTTGTTTTCGGCATTTCTTCAGTGACATCATCAACTTTGTTATCGTCGGAGTCAATGTCGCCTTTTTCTTCAAAGTGCTCAAGCGGTTGCATTGACTGAAACATTTCGATATCGTCCCCCTCGTTACAATCCTTAAAACTGTCATCATCAGACGAATCAGCACTTTCTTCTGCTAGGCCAGTGTCTTGTATCTCTGTTTGCAATTCATTGGTTCCCATTTCATTTTCCTTCCTTTCAAATGTCTGCTTTATTTCGTCAGGATCTGTTTGCAATTCATTGGTTCCCATTCCATTTTCTTTACTTTCAAATGTCTGCTTTGTTTCGTCAGGAGGATCTGTTTGCAGTTCATTGGTTCCCATTTCATTTTCCTTCCTTTCAAATGTCTGCTTTATTTCGTCAGGATCTGTTTGCAATTCATTGGTTCCCATTCCATTTTCCTTACTTTCAAATGTCTGCTTTGTTTCGTCAGGAGGATCTGTTTGCAATTCATTGGTTCCCATTTCATTTTCCTTACTTTCAGATGTCTGCTTTGTTTCGTCAGGATCTGGTGTCACGGATGAAACGGGCGGCTCGCCTAGTTCAATTTCTTTTTCAGTATTATCAGTTTCTTCCTCTGTTGTATCAATAACGTGTGAAACTAATTCTGCAGTTTCCATACTTTTAACTTGTTCATCTTTTGAGTCAGCTACAGAAGGTACTGATACTTCCTTTTCTGTCAATTGGATAACGCCTTCAGAATTTACACCATCTTTGTCAGACTGAACTTGTGAAATGATCTCTGTTATGGAGTTTTCCTCAGAACCGGCTTCCTTTTCATCTATGTCATCAGTTCGGACATTTACAGTATCATCCGTCATTTGGACCGATCCAAAATCAACGGCTGTAATATCTTCATCAAACTCCGAATCATTTAATTTTGAACGATCTACACTTTCTTGTATGTTTGCCTCATCCCTCATATCCACATCACTTTCTAATTTCACCCCAAGAAATTCTTTATCCACATCGGTCCCTTCATCTGTGTTTGTTGTACTCACAATTTCGGATTGGAATAGTTCGTCTTCTTTGCTCAATATAACAAAACTTTCCATTGGAATATCCGACTGAAGAGGCTGTTCCACAACATCCGGAGGCGGAGCATCAGCAAAAAGTGATTTGGTAAAGTCATTCTTAAACACCATTTTCGCTGATTGCTCGTCATCCGAGTCAACTGAAAGTACTGTCGCTTTAGTCTCGATCGTGTCCTCTGTGAGGGTTGGCGTTATCGATTCTGAAACTACTAGGGACTTGGAAGGTCTGGGGGGCACAGGAGGCCGAGAGCCCTTATTCCCAGACTCGTTCGTTTCTGGTGTCATTGTAGCTCCAATGATTGAACAATCTTCTGAAACTGAGTGCCGCTGTTGCATTGAATCGGGCATGCAAGCTACGACTGACGGTTCTGTTATTGCTTCAAACATGCTGATTCTGTTTTTGACACTTAGTCTGTTTGTCTCGCTTCGAGACACTGCGCTGTCCTCTGATTGTTCCGTATTTTGATTGTCGTTTGACTGTTGGTCTATGCTTTGTACAATGCTTGCGTCCATACTTGGTCTAAAATCGAGATTAACTGAGTCAGTATCTAATGTGCTCACGTCATACATGCCTAACAACTACGCTATTACCTAAATCATTTCAACTAAAGTACTTCATTAATACAACATATATGTATGAGAAGAAAGAAAAAAAGTGTTGTGATATGGCGGCATTTAATAAAATGATGGAATGATTTAAATCTGAAAAAATTACTCATCTTATATGTTTCTGAAACCTTGTTTTATGTAAGTTACTTGTATTTGCCCGGAACGTGGTATCCCTTGAACACGTTGAGGACGGACTTCCCTGTGGGTCGCTCACCCTCCCACGGCCCCTCCCCCTCGGAGCCCGAACTGCTGTAAGCGAACTCTTCCTCGTTCCCGCTACCGCTAGGACGGGACATACTTCATGTCTGAAGTAACATGAATGTTTTAGCCAATGCAGGTTATTGGGTTTTATAATCGCTAATGTAATGCATGTATTGTTGATGTTGTTGTTGTTGTTGTTGTTGATGATGTTGTTGTTGTTGTTGTTGATGATGATGAGGATGTTGATGAGGATGATGATGATGATGATGATGATGATGTTGTTGTTGTTGTTGATGTTGTTGTTGTTGTTGACGTTGTTCTTGTTGTTAGTGATGCTGTTGTTGTTGTTAAGCATTATTGTTAAGCATCCGCTTAAACTGGGCATACTACTATTACATGGTTCGCCCAATCAATTGAGCATATATTGTCTTGTTTCTGGTACCGATATAATACATGTTACCTGGATTTGTTAATACATGGTTTGCAAAAATAACATGTACGGGAACGGGAACTTGTGGGCGTCTTTTTGTACCCAACATCATCATGGTATGTGCCCTATATGTGCACAAAGTACATGTTTTGAATAGCATGTAGGACATGTCGATATCACGAGAAAAAGATATGAATTTGATAACAGTGAGTCGACGCGTACAAGTTTAGAGAGTAATTTTGCAAACGACTTTTAAACTCAACTGCAACTATTACTTCTTCGTTTAGCTAGACGTTCACGTGTTCTTGTACTCGTCGTTTTCTGGAACCTCTCTAATAGTATTTCAAATACAAGTAAATGCTTGAAATACAAGTAAATGCTTGAAAAACATCTCAATGTTTGAAAAACAACTGAATGTTTAAAAACAACAACTGAATGTTATAATTACAACTCAATGTTTGAAATACAACTCAATGTTTGAAATACAACTCAATGTTTGAAATACAACTGACGCTTCACGAATGCTATGGTGCAAATAAAATGCAATGCTACCTGGTGAAAAAATAATTAAATAATTCCTTATGTTATTTGTTCCTAAACGACTTTCACTAAATACTTTATAAAACGATGTTTAAAATACACTGAAATAATACTTTATCAGATGTCAAATAGATACATGGGTACATGTGTTTAACTATGTTATGATAACAGTAGTGTTTAGGAAAAACAGTGTCATCACAAACAATTTCGAAAAATCCAGTGATCGCATGTAATGATTAACTTCCTTTTGTCGTATTTCAAATATTTATATTAAAAATCCACATTTATATTCGATATAATTCATATAAATACAAAATATAAAACAAACTCAGTTTAAAAAGAAGCTAGAAAAAAACATCATGTGAAACGATCACTTCGATTGACTTTAATCATTCAAACTCTTTGTTAAGCGTTTTCAGAAAATGAAACGAAACTAATCGAATGTTTGGAATAGCGCCAATTGACATATAAAGAGGTGTGTTCTATATTATGACATGACAAAACAGTTGTTGACTATATTTATCATGCACGTATTCTGTGCCATAGAACCTAACTGCCATCAGAAAAAGTTACAATTTTTGAAAACCCTGAAAAGATGTTACCATAGTTATATATATACATATATATCAGGCTCTTTTTTCGCTTTTATTTCAACGCAATTACTTTGTTTGCATTGTTCGGAAATATATTTAATTTGCACCAGCGCTGAAATGAATGCTGTGTTTACAGCAGTATGCTTCCTTTACAGCATGATGAAATGTAAATGTGATACGAACTTAGGAAGTTTCGGTGTAGAAGCCTAAAAACGCGGTTAAGAATACAACCTACATTTACACCCAATGAAATTGCATATGAGCAATCATTAAGTATCGCGGGTGTTAAAAGGTCCGTCCACTGACACTCATCTGATACACACTCCCGGCGTTAGATTTTACATTGACCATGTGTCAGCCAATTTTTTTCTATATCAGTTAGATGACCTGAATAAAATATTAATGATTAAGAAGGGCTCGTTTGCTAAGCTCACTCCGAAAATTCTTAATCATTTAATATATGAATTCATGTCATCTTACTATTATTTAAAACTGAATCATCTCATATAAATAACCTAGTTACTTCGGCGAACATAGACGTATATCGACTTACATTGGGTACCTGTGTTGTCGGCAAATACTAAAATTCCCGAAATGACCCTTTATCGTTGTAGCAGTAACTCAAATGCGTTATTATAATGCGCAATTTAAAAAAAAACAGAAAGGGCAATTAAAATTAGTTTTAAGCATAGCGTAGCGTATCACGTGTTTATGCGTTCGGCACGAATTCTACAAACCATTACACCAATTATTAACCGAAACGGCAGAAAAATGTATAAATACGTCGACGCACGATACTGATAACGTTAATTCATGCTAAAAAGCAGAAACCATGGTTGCAAACATGACTTCTCCAATTGAATACATGTAGGTCAAAAATTAACCATAACAAATACATTATATTGTAAAAATGTTCATCTTTTAACAATATTGGCTTCCAAATAAATGGTTAAAAGATAATAATTACCCGATGCAAAAGCATAAATACCCAGTTACAAAATGATGATTATCCGTGCCTTCAAATATATGGAATGTTATTGTACGGGAGTGATGTTGGGCGAGGCAAATGCTTGTTGTTGTTAAGCCTGCCGTAAACCTTTCGGGGTCAAAATCATTAATACCCCGGCTCGAAGATGTTCTGAAATGGTCGAGCTATTTTAACCTACAATACCAAGTAACTATAAAATGCAGCGCAGGAAACTAAGATCTGAAATAAGTATAAATCTACTTCAAGGTTCACAAAAAGATAACTCAAAAAGATAACTAACAAAATAGTCTAATCTTCATATATGCCTTCTACATGCATTGTATTACAAAAATACAAAGATAAACAAGTTTAAAGGGTAATATTGATTTACAATCGTGTGATGGGGTAAGAAAATCCTCGTGCGGCTGTTTAAAAGTTATCAAGGTTGTTTCGTTTTCCATATATGTAGAACAACAACGGTATGTTTACATTATGATTAGGACGAGATGTTGTAAAGAGAGATAGAGAAATGATAATTGTTTGTACAATTGTAGGATCGTAATATATCGATCTTGTACTAAAACAAGCATTTTTCCTTTTATTAAATGCATAAAAAGGATTTTAAATGGCGGTTTATTTAATATATTCAGAGAAGCGTGAACGTAATGTCATTTCGGAAATGACGTCATTGAAATTGTATCCTAGCACCGTGCGCGCTGAGGTTTGATTTGATAGTGAGAGCGGGCTAAAATTGAAAACAATAAAACATAACAAATTGTTATTTCACTGTCTTCAATGAACAGTGAATTATCATTCTCATTTCTCTAATAAATCTCTGTAAACAACCGAAAAAAAACATGCCAATTAAAGTATGTCTTTAAGGCATATATAGTTCACAGAAAAATCGGATGGTCCCAAAATGTGTTCATAGTATTCGCAGATAATGCATTGTTACGAAAATACTTGGCATTCAACTCATTATCCATGGCATTTTTCCACGTACAATGCATTCAATATAGTTTTAATTTACTTTCTTAGACCTGCACGTTTTCTTCTCTTTGCTTAGCCTTTTCCACAATGGAACTATTGTAAGTCATGCTATTCGCTACATGTAGTGTTGTTGACCATGCTCTAATCTATGTATTATCTAATGCAATAGTAAAATTACTTGTTATACAAACCCATTAATCAACCATTATCATAATCAATGATGTTTTTGACCATACATGTATATCATTGCCTCGCCCAACAATAATCATGCGGTGCCTGCGCGACCATAAAACACGCATTTAAAGAAAAAATGTTACCACTGTCATTTATGTCAGCGCTGATGGAACTAATTCACAATGATAACCAATATTAAATAAGTAATCATTTTCCTATAATTAAACAAAACAGCCATTCACGTATTAAATTTCAGTTACATTGAAAACGAAAGTAGACGTACGTTTCTGGTTAAAAAAATACTTGTACAGTATTGAAATTATCGTAGTTACACCTTTGATCATTCATTGATTTAATTATAACGAATGTAAAAAAACCATACTTGTTCTGTCTAAAAGCACTCACTCTATTTTTCCCTTTTCTTGAATGTTCAGTCGGATTGTTCTTTCGATTTGCTTCCTGGTTTTTACGTCGTTTGTGCGCATGCGTGAAGTTTTCAACTTTCGTTTTCAGCATGGTTCCCAGCCTTATATGAACAATTGATTTTAAAGTTAATAACCAGTCATGTCAACACACAACACAAATACAACTTGCAACTATAATTCGATAAAGCAAACCGTTCAACAGAAAAATGGGATTGTTTGATATAAAATTCAAAAGTTTCCGTTTAACATTGTGGTTTGTGTCATCAATCAGTGCATATGGTATGTTTTATCTTACATTAACTAAATTACCATGAATACGGACAGATCATTTTCGGACAAACAAATTATATATTTTAAGTTCAGTATTGTTTCTTATATGATTCTTCCTTGAAGTTGGTTGTTCACCATAATGTGCTTCAATGTAAACTATTATGTACTCCTGCTTTGTAACATAATCAACTGCTTTACTATATCAACGAGACCCTAGTCCACCTAAATGGCCGTCAACGGGTCTTTTGATTATTTTTTTTCTATGGCAGACTCTTGACGTCCACCATCCCAGCAAAAAGTAGCGAACGGTCCTTGCGCAGAGAATCCTTGTGCCCACAATTTTGCAATTATCTCCCGTTTCAAATTTAAATTTCTACGAAAATATTATTGCCTACTATTAAACACATCTTTATTTATGTCATTATGTAAAAAAAAACATGTTCAGTTATCATAAAACACTTAAATGTGTCAATTGTTTATCAAGAATCCCGATATCTGTTAATCTAGGACAAATCTGACTGGTTGTGTACATGTATAACAGTATTCGTGACCCAGAATATATTTATGTGAAAAAAACGACTAAATTTAATCCAGTTTAGATCACTGTCGGGTAAATATTGAACAACTTTGTCATCTTTATATTCTTTCACCCTGTGTTAAATAGTAGAGAGTTGTAGTGTTTAAGGGATACATAAGAAATGTCAAATCAATAAAAAAAGTATCCCTGATCGCTCATTATTGTAGCTTTAGTAGATCCGTGCCTACAATGGCTACATTGTAAGTCTTAAGTATAATGTAGCCACTAAAATGCGCATTAAGGGAACTTTTTTAACTTTTGGACAGTTATTATTTTCCCTTAGAGTCGCCAAAACAAAAAAATTGTCAAAGACTAAACGGCTGTTCATATGGACTAATGTATAATGTACTGTTACTAAGCCAAAATTTTAAGGGATGATGAGTTTTCTGACAGGGAACCTTTTTATCATTTGGAATTTTAATGTTTGCCTGTAATGAGTCTTCCGATACTAAGAACTGTAAAAAGTCTCCTGGTGGTTATCTAAATAATTATAATACTACATAATGGACTCGGGCTGACACTGACTGAGTGACGTTTTCAGGGAATTATTCAACTGATGCATAGGTTGCCTTGATGCGCATTACTGTAATGTTGATGTTCTGTAAGGAAAGCATTTTAAAGCTCAACTATGTTTGTTATGTTTTTTTAGCCAAAGGGGTGCCGACACCAAATTTGTATGAAGATACATGATGTGATGTGTAATGCACCAGTCAAATGTAACCACGGCCCCCCTAGGTCCGGGGGTATACCAGGGATAGCCAGGGAAATGGGTCGTGGTTTTACCTGCCAGGTGGCCCCGCAGTGCCAAGTGAATGCAGTGGTTTTGTTTTCACTTCAAAAATAGCAGAGAATGGGGGCATTTGGCGGGGATTTTACCAACAGTTTGTTCCCAATTTTACCCGGGATCTGCTGGACCGAATGTCCCTGCTATTCCCCGGACCTGGGGGTCGTGGTTACATTTGACTGGTGCATAAAATGGATGTAATTCATCAAGTCACAACATTAGACTTTATTTTTTAAAGACAGGGATTCTACTGATCCCATTAATAAGTTTACCATATCAAAAACTGCAAAAAATATCTACTGACATTTATTTGGCACAGAAAATTATCAAATATCAAAATCAGTTAGCCTATTCTTTATAATTGCAGGTTGGATGTTAGTGGAATTTGGCAACGTACTGTCCTACGGACCACAAGCAGTAAAACACAAGAATGACCTTACAGAGCGACTTGTATCGGTAAGAACTGAATAATGGAGTAACCCTTCTCCCCTTTGGCATACCGAATACTCCTCTTTTTTCTATCATAATGTTAAGTAACAATTATAATTTAAGTATTTGATGGGTCTGTGTACCAACAGAATAATGCCAAATCTTGAGTTTCTTCACAAAATCCTTAAATTTATAAGCCCCTGAATACTGCATACAAAAAAGGGGGATTACACCCTCCAGAATTAAGCCAACTTTTCAGCATTGTGTCATTGTGTATGTGACACATTACAAGATGATATACCTGATACGAAGAGCTACACTAAATTTATGTTTTATTGACATTTTTATAACTTCAGATATGTAATTTTTAGAGTGAAACAAGACACTCTGGAACAATCATATTCAGTTACTAATTTATAATGTACACTCAATTTTACAGCACTTCAATGTAACCAATATCTTGAAGCAGAACAGAAACATTTTGTTGATAATTATTGCTCATAAAGAGAATAATTTCTTTAAGTTACTGAATTATTTAGGTAAAAAAATATTTGAAATCATGTTTGATAAACATAAAATATTCTGTTTACCTAAATAATTCTATAACTTAAAGAAATTATTCTCTTTATGAGCAATAATTATCCATAAATTAAATATAATACAACAAAAAATGCCTTTAGTTTTCAGAAAGGTTTGCAGCCAAGCGAGCTCCCTGGTGTGTGCCAGGTGGCAGCAAAGCTCCAGCTATCACACTTTTCCAGAAGACGGTAGATGATTATATTTATATAACTGTTTTGATTGTCTTATTCTTGTCTTTTTACCTGACAACATTCTTCCCAATGCACTAGCTTGTATTGCTGTTTTAATGAATGATGATTACCGGTAAAATATGAAACATTATCATTTTTTATGTAGTGATACAATTTGTATAACAATATTTTTTTTAGCTGCTGTTCTACACAATGGATGGACAGACTCCACTGTTTTATGAGAGTCATGTGACAGACAGACGAGGGCAGAGCCATGGGTTCACGAGCATGTTTCCCCTCGGGACGCTTTACCAATTGACTCTTGAATGGAAGCAGGGCCCTGCAATACTGAGACACCACTTTCAGTTTTCAACAACTGTTGAGGAGGAGCAATTCTTTGTTTATTCACACACTGCTTATATAGAACATGCAAACAAAACTGGAGAACAAATCAAACCATCAACAATACCTGCGTACATATTTCCTGTAGGGACGAGTTATTTTAAGAATTTTATTAAATTTGAGCCTGAATCTAAATATAGCTACAACTATATGGGCGTGGATAATAGTTTATCAGATGAACCGGGTGAGGTAAAAGATGCACCATCAAAAGATGAATATATATCCAAAGAGAGCACATTCCAATCTCATAGTCTTAACTCCGGACAATTTTCTGTGATGTCATATAATATATGGAATATGAATTCCAAACCAGCCACATCTAATAGTTACACCAAGCGAATGAATCGTGTGAAGAATGTAAGTAAATTGCACCAGACATATTTAGTAATACTGAAATAGTAGAATAATTTATCTGTTTACTTTACCACTGTGAACAAAAACAAAAAATTCTGCACATCCGATATCTTATATACCCAGACGCCAAAAAAGTGCTGGCTTTTAGATGGAAATCAAGCATTACTGGTGTAAGGGTCGTCAAGTTCCTATGTCCTGACTTTATGAGTAATAAAGCTTCATTTTCATGGAATTGTGGTATAATATCGACAAAGAAAAGGGTTTCAGACGTGGACCAAAATTGGGACTATATTAACATAAATTAGATTCATTGAGTACCATCATATATCTTTTCCTCATCTCAATGATGGACATGCGTCCATGTTTTGCAGGTGCTGCTGGGGGCGCGGCCAGATGTAGTTTGTATACAGGAAGTGCGGTATGCCGAGGGGATGGGTGGGGACATGGGGCCCGCACAGGTTGCCACTGTGGCAGACTGGTTACAGGAATATCAGGTTGAATGCCAATTTCACTTAAATTTGCTGTTAAGTATATACTAAATTCAATAATTATTATACCATAATGATAAAAATAATATATTCTTCTTCACAATCCATGTTTCTTTTAAAAATGGAATTCTTATGTTACAGCAAATGAAAAATTAACATTGCTTGCAACAAAACTGAAGTAGATACAATATCCAACACAGTGTTGGATCAATCACTATAATTTCAGTTTGAGCTGTGAGCAAGGCACAATATTAAACTAATATCGACTATAATTTTCACAACAATGATGCGTTCACCTGTCAGGATACTTTGTTTATATTTCATTCCTAGTATAGAGTATTTCACTGTATAGTGTTCATTTACTGTAGAATGTTCATCGCTGTATAGTGTACATCACTGTAAAGTGTACATCACTGTATAGTGTTTATCACTATAATAATACTATATATCAGTAATATACCCTATACTAGGAATGAAACATAAACAAAGTATCCTGACAAAGTATTTTTTTTATATGGTGTATTTCTACTGTTTAGTATACATCACTGTATAGTGTATATTGCTGTATCATGTATATCTCTGAATATTATTACTGCATAGTGCACTGTATAGTGTATATTGCTGCATAGTTTACGTCACTGTACAGTGTATATCGCGACTTGTGCACTGCTGTATAGTGAACATCGCTGTAAAGAATATCATTGTATAGTGTAAATCCCTTTATGGTGTACATCCTTAATAGTGCTCATTACTGTATATTGTTTATTGCTGTAAAGTTCACATCCCTGTTTATTAAACATCACTGTGTATAATGCTGTTTAGTGTTTAACTCTTAATTCTATATCGCTCGCTGTTAAGTTTATATCCCTGTATAGTGTACATTGCTGTATGGTGTATATTGCTGCATAGTGTACATCACTGTATGGTGTGCATTGCTGTATAGTGTTTATCGCTGCATAGTGTACATTGCTGTATAGTGTATATCGCTGCATAGTGTACATTGTTGTATAGTGTCCATTGCTGTATAGTGTATATCGCTGCATAGCGTACATTGCTGTATAGTGTATATCGCTGCATAGCGTACATTGCTGTATAGTGTATATCGCTGCATAGCGTACATTGCTGTATAGTGTATATCGCTGTATCTTGTACATCACTGTATAGTATATATCACTGTATAGTGTATATCGCTGCATAGTGTACATTGTTGTATAGTGTCCATTACTGTAAAGTGTATATCGCTGCAAAGTGTATATCGCTGTATAGTGTACATCACTTTATAGTATAGAGCACTGTTTAGTGTATACATAAATAAAATAATTATTGAAAATAATAATAGATTATTCTTCACAACCCATGTTTCTTTGACGAAAAGAATCCTTATATAAAATCAAAACATTTGTAGTTTGTGTACGAGCCTGCCCAGATGCAGCCTAACACGATCCAGGACGGACGGACGGAGGAGGGCGTGGCCATATTCTCCCGCTACCCCATTGTGCACACACAGACTTACATGCTGTTCATGTAAGCAACATTTCTATCCTTTCTGAGCACAATATGAAGACAGCTCAGTGCTTAGCTTATTATCCCCAGCCGAATCGAAGGTCTTAGGATGGGGATATTGTATTTGATGGTGTCTTTCTGTTCGTCACTCCATCCATGGGCATTAACAAATGTGTATATAGTTGGTACTAGAGGGTACTAATTCCTTTATTACGTAAAGGACATAACTTTGTTAAGTTATTCTTATTTCTCAGTAGGGATGAGTGGGTATATTTTTATTATGGGAGTAATGGGAAAATACCTTATGAAGGATGATATGCGAGAATGTCCATCCTTTTGTCTGTCCGTCTGTTACATTTTTCTGGCTGGAACCATATCGTGGTACAGATTGGTCAGATGATGTTCAAACTTAATCAGAATGTCCCCCTTCATAACATTTTGACCGCTTGTAAATGTGGGTCCCATGGGGTTAAAAAACAAAGTAAAATCTTTTGAACACTCGTGAGACATAACATTTGGCCCAACTTTATCTAAAAGTTTTCCTTGTTCAACTCTTGGATTAATTTGAAACTAGGTAAAGTGGTGTCAAAAACAAGGTCGTTAGGTTAAATCTTAGAAAAACAATTAAGGGGTTATATTTATGTTTGGAACACACTAGAGACACTAGATTTGGTCCAATATTCATGAAACTTTATCAGACTGTAAGGAACATACTAGAGGCAACATGACTGGTCATATATGTATTTGATTTAATCAGAATGTTTTTCTTTGATAACTTCAATGACTAGTTTGAAACTTGGGCATATAAGGTCAGAAACTAGGTCACTAGGTCAATTCTTTCAAAAATCATGTCTGAAAACTAACATTGGTATTGATTGGTCAAACTTCGTTCAAACTGATGTCAAAATGTTGCCCTTTATGTCATCTAATTAGAGTTGAAAAAGTGGGTCACATGGGGTCAAAAACGAGGTAATTAGGTCAAATCTTAATGAAAGTTTGTAAACAAACAGAGGCAATATATCCCCTCCATTCTTTATGAATTTGCCTCCATGAATTCTTGGCCTAGTTTGAAACTATGTCACATGAGGTCACAAACTAGGTCATCGGGTCAAATCTTGGAAACAACACCTTTGAGGCTATATGTTTGCAATATTTTTCGTCCATCTGACCTTCATGAAATCTCTTTAGTTCTAAGCAGGGTAATGTGGGGTCAAAATACAGGTAAAATCTAAACGATTATAGTAAATGCTACTCTATATATGATATTCTTTTATTTCAAACAGTTGCAGCCAACACACTAGCGGCTATATTCTTGCAATGTTTCTTTTTCAATATGTGGCTGTGATAAAATCTTTTTTTAGTTTAAAACTTGGTCAAATTCTAGGTTACTATGTCAATTCTTAATGTTGTATTATATGTGATTTTTGTTTATTTCAAATAGTTGCTAACATAATCATATCTCATATTCAATATTTATAACAGTCCATCACTCTGCATCCTATTGCATGTTTTGATCGGAATATTTTACCCACATGATTTCCATGCCATCTACTTTTCCTAATCTGGCAGACAATATCAATTCTTTTCATTGTTATAATCTTAAATACCTTATAAACTCAACAGTTAGTTTTGCTGACAATATGACTGAAACATTTACAATAATGCTCATCACTTCTAAGCAGTTTGTAAACATTAATGAAACAATATGTAAATTTGAATTGAATTGGGGATTTAGAAGTCCTTTTAACAATTGACGCTTCTTATTTTTACAGTAACAGAAGTAATAGCGCTGATACTCACCAAAGAATCCTCTTACGTGCAGATATATACATACCAATTACTGGGGTGGTGAGTTACATACATTTAATTTGAATCTAGGTATTGAAGTAATCATTTATATTTAGTAGATTTTTTATGTAATTATATTAAAAAAATACAAACCACTCATTATAATGTCAGGAGGTCCGAAGTGCTCTGTGCTATTTCTTATATTATACTGCATTTTATAAATGTAGCTTGGAACTTTAAAAGGAGGTCTTTTCTGGATGGAAAGACATCTCATTCTGTATAACGTGCACATTTTAATTCAGACCACAGTCTTGTTTAGACTGGTACTCTTAAAATATATCTTTGGTGAAGTCTTCTCAGCGGTTACACAACTCGTCTTCAGCAAGCCTTATAAAAAAATAGTGTCTGGTTTATATTTAAAGGCCTGCTTAACTAGATGGTGAAAATTATACTGTTTAGAGGCCCACTGTCTCTTATAAGTAAAGAAGGAACATAATATCATATTATTATTATTAGGTGTGATATAGTTGCAATAGTTTACTTGCTGATTTTCAGCTTGTCAGAAGTCTATTTTTCTTGAGTATCTATCTATAAAGGATAGCTAATGTGCTTCAACAATCATAACCCATAGTTAACATTGACCTTTTCCTCATCTTATCCGGTTTATCGAACATTACTCATGGTTGAACACAGCAAAATTATTCGTTTTCAAACTGTATCGATGGTTTTGTTAGTCTTCGCTTTTTATTTGATTTCAAAGGAACACGTTCATTACTTGTTTTACCACATACACCATTTGCCCCCTGTAGGTACATGTGTTGACCACACACCTGTCCCTGAGTCACGAGGCACGGGAGGCGTCCGTCCGTCAGATCTTGGAGATCGTCAGTCAACTTCCAGGCCCGGCTGTCTTCGCTGGCGACCTGAACGCCGAGCCGCATGAGCCTGCTATGACGTAAGTAGAGAACAGACTTGACTGATGTTTCTCTTATATACTTAGGTATGTCTACTCTTGCAAATTGAATACTACAGAATGTCGAATTGATTCAAAGTATAGCTTATTGTCAACAGCGAAACCATCTTTGTATTTCCCCAGCATTCAAATAGGGTCTGCTTTCTCATAAGTGAGAATATATTATTGTAAAGTGCTATGGAGCTATTTCTGTTAGTGTATGTTTCGTTCTGCAGGTATCTGAGGGGTTTTCGATCCCAAGAAACCAAATTCCAGGACATCTGGCTTCACTCATATCCAGAAGATAAGGGCTTTACTTTCAATGCGCTCGAGCCCAACCTTACAAAGCGGGTAAGACATTGATGTGTTGTCTGTTAAAGTTCTTATAATGACACTTTCTTCAGTGTTTTGTTACACACCTTGCAAGATAAATTAATGTATTCAAACATATATCTTTCTTAACATAATGGAAGTAATGCTGTCAGAAGTAGTAATAGTATATTGTATATATCTTGTTTGATTAGTAGTATAGTAGGCATACAATCAAAGTGTGATACGTTCAAGTTCTTACTTTTTTCTGTATACCTTTTTAGCTCCACTGGCCGAAGGCCATGGAGCTTATGTCGTCACAGATTGTCCGTCGTGAGTGCGTGCGTGCGTGCGTAAACTTTTACTTTAAACGACATCTCCTCTGAAACTGATTAGCGGATTTTGACAAAACTTAATAAGAATGTTCCTTTGGTGGTCCTTTACCAAAATTGCTCAAATGGTTCCGGTCCATTGCACAATATGGCCGCCAGAGCTAAAAATAGCAAAATCTTTAAACGACATCTCCTCTGAAACGGTTCGGCAGATTTTGATGAAACTTGACAGTAATGTTCCTTGGGTGGTCCTTTATTAAAATTGCTCAAATGGTTCTGGTCCATTGCACAATATGGCCGCCACAGCTAAAAATAGCAAAATCTTTAAACGACATCTCCTCTGAAACGGATAGGCAGATTTTGATGAAACTTGACAGAATTGTTCCTTGGGTGGTCCTTAACCAAAATTGCTCAAATGGTTCCGGTCCGCTGCACAACATGGCTGCCAGGGCAAAAAAATAGAAAAACCTTTAAAGAACATCTTCTCAGAAACCGATGATCAGATTTTGATGAAACTTAACAGAAATGTTCCTTGGATGGTCCTTTATCAAATTTGCTTCAATGGTTTCGGTCCACTGCACAAGATGGCCCCCAGAGGTAAAAATAGAAAAACCTTTAAACGACTTCTCCTCAGAAACCGATGATCGTATTGCAATGAAACTTGACAGAAATGTTACTTGGGTAGTCCTTAACCAAAATAGCCCAAACAGTTCTGGTCTGCTGCACAACATGGGCACCAGAGCTAAGAATAGAAAAAAACGTTAAACTACATCTTCTCAGAAACCGATTATCAGATTTTGATGAAACTGTACATAAATGTTCATCGGGATGCCCTTTAACCAAAATTGCCCAAATGGTTCCCGTCCGCTGCACAACATGGCTGCGAGAGTTAAAAATAGAAAAACCTTTAAGGACTTCTCGTCCGCAGTCTTCACGAAAAACATTTTAACCTACTAGCCAGTTGGACTAGCATAATGGCATATTTTACTAGTCCGAATGACAATCTAGTAGTCCGACTATTTTGCCACATTATAAAACTGTATGCTTGAGGTAAATACCTATTTCAATTGAGCAGCTTGCAGTTTGAGTAAACATTTCTTTATTATGATGCTCATGCAGTGATAGGGAGTGACATCCTTCTGTTGGGAATAGTGCTCCTTGTTTTTCAGAACCTATGGTTACTATGTAAAAACAAAAGGCATCTTGCTTGAATAGACTGTAATAATATCAACATGGTTAGAAAAGAAATGCCATGCTTTAATAGCTTTGATTACATTTTACTACTGAATTACTTCCCTTTAATAGAAAAAAAAATAATGTCTTAATTTTTCACGTATAGCATCTTTAAATAATTTTTAAACAATAATAATTTATGAGTAAACATATAAGCATAAAGTTCTCACAAAAAGATCAATTTAAAAACCTTACATTTATACATAGGAAAGTATATATAGACTGAACATTAATTTTCGTTTAAGTGACATTCTGAAAGTTTATGAAACAGCTATTTTAAGTAACTTAAATGGCCGAAAAGTGTAAGTGAAACACCAAGTCTATTCTATCTCGTCAGTTCTTGTTCAGGTTAGATATTTGCTTCATAATCTATTGAGATTAAATGTTAACCGATGATCAGATTTTGATGAAACTTGACAGAAATGTTCCTTGGGTGGTCATTAACCATAATTTGTTAAATGGTTCCAGTCCACTGCACACCATGGCTGCCAGAGCTAAAAAATAAAAAAAACTTTATACGACTTGTCGTCGAAACCGATGACCTTTTTTCGATAAAACTTGACAGAAATGTTTGTTTGGTGCTCCTTTACTCAAATTGCCCAAATCATTTCGGTCCACTGCACAACATGGCAGCCAGAGCTATTAAAGTAAAAAATTTTTTTAAATAACTTCTCCTCAAAAATTGATGATTGTATTTCTATGAAACTTGACGAAAATGTTCGTTAGGTGGTCTTTGCTTGAACCTTTTGGCCAGTGGAGCACAGGCACTGATGTGCCTCTTGTTTTGGCTATTAAAGACGCTTTGTCGATGTTAATCTTTAAAAAAATTGATTAATTCTGATAATCATAATGTTAAAATTATGTTAGTATGCCTTCACAAAAATGGGGAGGGGTGCAGATACATTTGCCATTGTCCGTCCATGAGTCAATGGGTCCCGGCCAACCTATGTCCATTAGTCTGTGATTTTGTAATTATAAGGCGAACTTGTGTCTCTCAAGACTCCAAAAGTATGTTACCTAGAGTCATGAAACATTATGGGAATGTTAATGAGGTGATGTAATTGTGCACCTGGGGTTTTGTTTCATGCTGCACTTAGTAATACAAGAGTTATGGCCCTTGAATTAGCAAAAAATGGCATTTCTGGATTTGTGTCACTTAAAACACCAAAATTATATTACCTGGAATCATAAAATCTTAGGGGAATGTTTATGGGGTGGTGAAGTTTTGCATCTTGCGTTTTATTTCCCTTTGCACTTAGTAAAACTAGAGTTATGGCCCTTGAATTAGTAAACATTCAATTTGGCATTTCTGGAATTGTGACGCTCGAAACTCCGAAACTATTTTACTTTGAGTCATGAAATCTTAGGGCAATGTTTAGAAGATGTGCATCTGGTGTTTCGTTTCCCGCTGCACGTAGTAAAACCAGAGTTATGGCCCTTGAATAAGCAAAATGCCATTTCTGGAATTTAGTTGCTTAAAACTCAAAAACTATTTTACCTAGAGTCATAAAACCTTAGGGGAATGTAAAGGAGTTGATGAAGTTGTGTATCTGGGGTTTCGTTTTCCGCTGCACTTAGTGAAACTAGAGTTATGGCCCTTGAATTGGCATTTCTGGACATGGGTTGCTTAAATCTTCAAGACTACATTGCATAGAGTCATGCAACCTTAGGGAAATGATAATGTGGTGATGAAGTTGTGTACCTGGGGTTTCTTTTTCTGTTGCACTTAGTAAAACCAGAGTTTGGCCCTTGAATTTGCAAAGATTGGCATTTTGGACTTGAGGTGCTCATAACTTCAAAAAAAATCACCAGGAGTCAACAAACCTTGGCGGAATGTTACTTATAATTTGGTGATGAAGTTTTGCACCTGGGGTTTCGTTTCCCACTGCTCTTAGTTTGTGGAACTCGTAATTTTGATGCACATTTTTGGAGAATGGATAAAAAGATTGTCCCAAATGCAACATATGGGGGCATCCGTGTCCTATGGACACATTTCTAGTTGGTAACATAGATACCCTTGCCCTTGTTTTCAGATTGACTACATTTTCCTGAAATCTGACCAGGGCTGCTGTACTGTTGAAGAAATCAAAGTCTTAGACGATGGAAAAAGAGGGTATGTAGGAGATTTCGTGCACTTAGTTGATACTGACCCTTCTTTGCAACAAATAAAAATGACGCCATAGTGTACATGTACCTCAAGTAACGGTGAAAAAGGATAATAGATTGAAGATAATTGTTTTATTTCGATGTAACATTGAAAAGAATCACTGATTGACCAAAAAAATCCATATCACGAGTGAGGAAGCTAACATTTAAGAAAAATTGTCGATAAATTTGCGTTAATTGGAATATGGCGTGAGATACATTACATTGTGTCGTCATTGAAGAAATAACATTGCATAGTGAACTCATGTCTACATTACTTTTATAAAGCAACACAATAACTGAACCGTTTAAAAGCAGTGAAATAATAATAGTTAAGATAACATGATTTTCCACCGAAAAGCATAATAGAAAAGTTTCATTTATTACTTAATTAAGGCATTTCACATTTTCATAATACATGTATATGTGTTGTAAACAGTAGAATAATCACCTGGCATATAAACTTGTAAATATAATGAGATTATCTAGACTTAGCTACTACTTCGAACATATGAGCGATTTTCACACGGCAATACATAATCGGTGCCGATGTAAACAATCGGTATGACGACATGAAATTTAATGTAATGTAAGACGTCATAACAGACTAAAATGGAAACTTGTGTCGTTCGAAACATCGGATCACTCGAGCTTTAAGCTCCGACCCCTGGCGTCCTCGAGCTATCGCAGTTTTATTATAGTAACCGAATAAGTGCTTATGGTGGTATTGCCAGATCTAAGCACCAGAGGCATATTCCATTTTGCCGGTAATGTGTAAGCTTATTTATACTTGCACTCGGGCCTTGCCCTTTGGCGAGTGCTCTGATAAGATTGTTAGTCATTTTATGTCTTATGGAGCATAGTGCACAGACAGAATGTTACCCTGGTTAGAGCTACCCTGGTTCATTTAAATGCACCAGTGTATAGCACTGGCACTCAGGACCCACATTTAACGTCACTCCCGGAAGACGATTTGTGTTTTTTAGTGATGCGGCGAGAAATCGAACCTGCGACCCCTGGATTGACAGTCAAGTGTGTTACAACTAGACAATGGAAACGCCTTTTGCCTTTACTACTAAATATGTATACAGTCGAAACCTGTTGGCTCGATATCGCTTGGCTTGATTTCCTCTTTGGCTCGATCTGGATGTCAAATACCCATTTTTTTAAAATCTATTTAAGCCTTCTCGCTTGACTCGATATTCGCGAGGCTTGAAGTAGTTTGGCCTGTCCATGGGATACCGATCTAATGGGTTTTAACTGTATAGTATTTAATAACCAATGTAAATCTAATTGAAGTTTAAGAGTAAAATCTGAGTGTTTTGATTGGTCTAAAAAAATATCAGGTTAATAAACTGAATGAAATCACTGAAGCATATCTCAGGATATGGACTATGTTGAACACTGCCCCTGGTCCCTCAAATTCATCAGTACTGCATGCTTCCAACAAAACAGTTCACATGAGCCTACAGCTATTGGCCTAATTGAACAATTGAAGTATGAACTTAATTGGAAACGCTAAAACCATAGGCGGCAGTTGCGTTGACATGACCGCCCCTATGGCCACACCCCCTCCTTAAAAACAGTTATTTTTTTCAAGACCAAAATTAATTGAATTATTTTGGGGGATTTTTTTATATATCTTTAGCTCGACTATTCGAAAAATATGAAGAGCTATATACTATCACCCAAGCGTCGGCGTCTGCGTCACACCTTGGTTAAGGTTTTGCATGCACTCACACATAGGTTAATATCTCAGCAACTACTTGAGGTATTGCATTGAGACTTTATACAGTGGTACTCAACCTTCCAACCTGCTTCATTAACCAAGTAAGAAAACTTTAATTTGCATTTAATGCAAATAATAGGCCTTTATTATTCAACTTAGAAATTCTTGTTATGGTTTTGTGTGCAAGCACACATAGGTTAATATCTCAGCAACTACTTGAGGTATTGCATTAAAACTTTATACAGTGGTACTCAACCTTCCACCCTGCTTAATTAACCAAGTTGGATAACTCTAGTTTGCATTTAATGCAAATATTAGGCCTTTATTATTTGACTTAAAAATTCTGGTTAAGGTTTTGCGTGCAAGCACACATAGGTTAATATCTCAGCAACTACTTGAGGTATTGCATAGAGACTTGATACAATGGTACTCAACCATCCAACCTACTTAATTAACCAAGTTAGATAACTCTAGTTTGCAATTAATGAAAATAATTGCCCATTTTTATTCAACTAAGATATTCTAGTTAAGGTTTTGTGTGCAAGCACACAAAGGTTAACATCTCAACAACTACGTGAGGTATTGCATTAAGACTTTATACAATGGTACTCAACCATCCAACCTACTTAATTAACCAAGTTAGATAACTCTAGTTTGCATTATATTCAAATAATGGCCCCTTTTTTAGACATATAAAATTCTGGTTAAGGTTTTGCTTGTTACCACTTTTAAGTCAATACCTCAGTGAATACATCATGTATTGCATTGAAACCTTACACACATGCTCCCAACCATTTAACCTTCTTCTTTAATTAAGAAAGATAACTCTATCTTTTATATTATATAATTTTTGCCTCTTTATTATGCGACTAAATTCTGGTTAAGGTCTTGCATGTTAGCATACATAGGATAATATCTCAGCAATTACTTGATGTATTGCATTGAGACTTTATACAATGGTATTCAACCACCCAACGTAATTGAAAAACCAAGTTAGATAACTGTATTTTGCAAATAATGGCCCTTTATTATTAGACTAAAAAACTCTGGTTAAAATGTTCCATGTTAAAACATTTATGTTAATATCTCAGCACATCATGTATTGCATTGAAATCTAATCTAACAGTGATCCATGCATGTTTCGCCAAAACTTTTCATTCCTTACACTGAAAAGCGGCGGAATAGTCGAGCGCGCTGTCTCTGTGACAGCTCTTGTTATGGTTTATATTAAGGCTTTTGTGAATCCATTCAATATCTTGATGGTCCTATATTTCAGGGCATCAGCAGCCTCGGACCACGTTCCTGTCCTGGCCAGATTCTCACCGCATAAATCAAACGTCTCTTGACACATATTTTTTTATGTTATATTTATTTAATAAATTGTCGAAATTAAACATTTTTTTATTTGAATACCTCATTAAAGGGAGAAGGCACCAGATGATACAATTGAAAGGAAAAAAGAAATTGATATCGATGTGTACAACGCATTGAATCTTACTGACTGATGTATCACAGTGCTAACAACACATGTAAATGTCGCAGTTTTTGCGTATTTTCCAGTTCGAATTTAACTGTTTACGTGGTAGACAAACTACCACGTAAATACCAGTAAATTAAAAAATCAATAAATAATGGGAATTCAGCTAAAACAGCGACACCATATTCTTTTAATCATGTAAGTGACGTATTGTTGGCCTCATCCAAGCTCGTTTTGACAGTTCTAGGCTTGTTTTGAGGTAATATTTTTTTTGCCGATTTGTGGACCATCAGGTGTCTAGTCCCTTTAAAATGTGTGTTTTGGTATGTCCAGTTTTGCAAATGGATACAAGTTTATGCAAAACAAAATTAAAATCTACTTGTAACAGGTCATAATATTTTGATTTAAAAGGAACATGTACATGTATTTTTCGCTTATGTAAATTATCTAACTTCAGTGTTTATTGCATTAATTTACTCGATAAATTCCAAGGAAAAATGATTCAAAACTATAAACCAAAGCAGCAGTTTAACACTGCTATAACGCTGTTGTTGTTTCTAATTTTAAGAAAACTTGCTATTTCCAATACTTCCACCCTGGTCGCTGTAGCTTCGGTGAAGTATTCGGGTGACGGTTCCTGTCGATGGCTTGAAGTTCATCCTCTTTTGGAACAGAGACACGCTTCACTTGACCCGGGCTGGGCAGCAGTATCCCTGTGCTCTTATAGGCCGGCTGCAGCCCCTTGGTGAACCCGGGAGTTTTGAGAATGGAGCCTATTTGACTATTTATATAATACTCCATATTTTCATCACCAGTGTGAAGAGTCCCAACGGAGAGTTGACGCGGGGCTCCGGCGTCGTGAGGCGATGAGTTCTTGTTAACACTGGTTTCCGAGGATACATCTGTTGGATCTTCAACATCTTCAAGTTCCATTTCCTGGTGTTCCGTGCTCTTCGAGGCAGGGCGTTTACCTAATGACTTAGACTTGTCGGGGGATTCTTTCTTACCATTTACAGTTTTGGCCTGGTTATTATGCGTGTTTATATCAGGCTTATTTGTAATTACACTTCGTTTCGTCTTCTGTTTTTGCAATTTTGGTTTTAGTTTCAATGGGCCGCCAATGGCTATGGAGACGGACGGTTCATTAGATGCTCCCGCTAGGTCCTTGATCGGGTGAACGTGGTTAATCATGTAGCCTCGAAAACGGGCCACTACAAACTGGAGCAAATATCTGAGTTCATGTCTGATTTTGGACAAGTCTATTAAAACAATAATTCCAAACACAGAAAAGATCACACCTCCAGCTATTGCACCGATACCCATGGAACTTACTCGGGTATCCATTACGCTGATTTTCTTCCGCTGGGCAACGGTTGTATTTTTCCGCTCGATCGTCAGTGCTTGCACGATCTGTTCAACCTTTTCTTCCACAGTGAGGTTCTCTTCTTCTGGAGGCGGCAGTGCCAGGAACGTCCACAGCTGTTGGCACAGACAAGTACACGTTTTATTTCCAACTTCCGGTGTTGTCGTATCCGCAGCTGTGTTAACTTTGGTCGTCATAGTTACGTCAGAAATGACAATAGTTGGCGCCAGTTCGGATGTCATGCCGACTGTTGTAGGGGTTACATCTGTAGTGGTGTCCGAAGAAATGCATTTCGTGTCCGTCACTCTTGGGTTAGAGTCAACAGTCGATACGGGTATTGCTGTAACATACACATATCCTCAGTTATCTGATACATAGGTGTACGTTAACACGGTAGTCGAGGTTGTATAAAGAGTGAGAGCGGTTTAGTGGTGTAGGTGTCCACCTCTCACCCAAGAAGTTGTGGGTTCGATCCCTGACAGGATTAGAGTGGTCTAGAAGTGTAGGTGTTAGCCTCTCGTTCAAGACTTGAGGTTGTGGGTTCGATACCCACCAGGCTAAAACAAGAATCAACCTCTCGCCCATTAGGATGTTGGTTCGATCACGAACAGTGTGATAGTGGTCTAGAGGTATGGATGCTAGCCCCTCGCTTAAGAGGCTGTAGGTTCGATCTCTGCCAGGGTGAGAGTGGTCTGTTGGTATAGGTGTCCGACCCTCACTATAGAGGCTATGAGTTTGATGGTACATGGTGAGAGTGGTTTAGTGGTATAGGTGTCCCCCTCTCACCCAAGAGGTTGTGGGTTCGATTCCCGACAGGGTGAGCGTGTCTAGAAGTGTAGATGTTAGCCTCTCGCTCAAGGTTGTTGGCTGTGGGTTTGATTCACACACACCCCCTCTCTCAGCAGACTGTGGGTTCGATCCCAACGAAATTTCCCAGGGTCGCTCAATATGGATACCATTACGGATTTATTTACAGGAAACATACTCCAGACTTATTATATAAGCTTTAAGCTTTCGTCACAATCAAGCAAAAATGAATAAGTATGTTTATATGCATGCGCTCTAATATTTAACCAGCAATGCCTGAAAGCTGCACTCACAAATTGAACCTTTGACAGTTTTTTTATGTTTGTCTTGAAACGAGCCAGATTATGTGAAAATGCATGGAAACCAGTGATATAAGACTGCTGACATAAATTAGATCGCAGATTGTCATATTTAAGTTCATTGATGTTTTATGCATTTTTCTTAAACCGTTAGTAACGCTTTTAGCTACAAACCATTAATTTTCGAATGGAAATATGAAAATCTGCGATCTGATCTTTTGTCGGCAGTCTTTTATCACTGTTAAGCTGATATTTACGCAACAAAATGGCTCATTCCAAGACAAAAAATAAAAAAGTTGTCGAAACGGCAAATCTGTGAGAGTGCAGCTTTAAATTATCCACGAGAACATTTTAACGTACATATAAGACTACATACACAAACTTAATCAATCATTGACATACAATAAGGAAGTCATACCGAGGGAATCCTGACAAGTAGGAACGTAATCAACAGATGGAAAGTAGCACAGGCTGAATAATTCGGCGTGCACGTACATGTCCGGTGTTATATGGCAGAGGCCAAGCTGAAACGAAGCAGTATGTATTATTTCCTGACAATTTTGACCAAAGGCTATAGTGTGCCGTTAGCAGGGAGCTGAGTGGTTTTTTTTGAATTATGACTAGGTTAACAGAGACGTCCTTCGTCTTATTAGAAGCCTGTTTTATATTTTATTTTTCTAACAATTGTACATGAAATACCTTTAATTTGATTGTAACAATAGTACATGTACAAGCATTGTAAGATAAATTAAACAGAAAAACAAAAACTGAAACAACATCAATTGAATATAAGGGCAACAGTGTAACAGTGCTTCCGTCTCACCTGCGACAGGAATTGTGCGGTGCAAGATGCGCCCTCGCAGGCGGTCTTGCATTCGGTGGCAGTGGACGGAGCCAGTACCTCGTCACATGTTGCCATGCAACCGGAACCTGCACAGAAAAGGACGTTTTACTGATAATTCGATGTTTAGAAATGACAATTCGAAGTCATAGTCAACGTTCACCGCAGAAATCGACCTCGTACACATGTATTTATGAACTAGAATTGATATGAAGCCTCATTACTAAAACTGGATGTCCGGTTAGCGCATTCGCTTCTCCCCTAGGCGACCCGGGTTCCATTTCCGGCCCGGGCGCATGTGAGTTTGTGGTCGCCAAGCCGACAAGTGGGTTTCCTCCGGGTAATCCGGTTTTCCCCACAACATAAGACCACACTCTCGCGTAACATTGTGCCAACGAGAGTGATTAATATAATGTTGGCATAACTTGTTTCACAATCGTTGTGAAATAAATAAGTTTAAACTAAACTATACTAAAACAGAACAGTGGATTTAGTACCATTGGGTCAGCCGTATATATGCAGCTATCATCGAAAACCCTTACTTTCTAACATTTAGTTTTTGCAGCTATAACAAAGAGAGACCTTAAATAGCGCATGCATAAATTTATAAAAATAAATTGAAAATAAGTTGTTGAATGTTAAGTCAATATTGCGTATTGGCTTAATGATTTTTCATTTACATGTATTAAACAAATCGAAGCATCGCGTTTTTAACGTCTCTCCGTGTAATGTATATAAAATCATGGTCACCTCTAACCGAGAATTCACAAATCGGTTGCGCAGGAAGGCTACACATCTGACCTTTGACCCATACGTCTCTAAATACGTCATTAAACACTTCCACATGGACCCACATAGAAACACACTGGTATCCCGTCGCCTCGTCAAGATAGAACGCTGGAGAGCTGAACATGACGTCAGAACAGTCGTCCCAGGTGAGACGTTCAACATCAGTGACGTCAGGCGCATGGAGGCCGAACCAGTACGTCCCCGATTCTGCGCGTATGTAAGATTGGCGGGTAGTGTTCCTTTAAAACAATTAGTACCATGGTTTCAAAATAAACTAAGAGTGTTGCTTCGTTATGTTTTACAACGCTGCAACCAATGGTATAAAATGTGTTGTAGTGAACACTAGATTGTGAGATATGGTGAAACAGAACACTGGACGGTGGGTTATATGACAACAGAACCCCGGATGGTGAGGTATACGGAAACAGAACGCTGGACTGTAAGGTATACGGCAACAGAACACTGAATAGTGAGGTATACGGCAATTGAACACTGGATAGTTAGGTATACGGCAACAGAACAGTGGACGGTGGGGTATACGGCAACAGAACACTGGACGGTGGGGTATACGGCAACAGAACACTGGACAGTCTGGTATACGGCAACAGAACACTGGATAGTGAGGAATACGGCAACAGAACACTGGACAATACGGCATGCGGCAACATAACACTGGAAAATACGGCATACGGCAACAGAACACTGGAAAGTGAGGCATACGGCAACATGACACTGGACAATGAGGTATACGGCAACAGAACACTGGAAAATGAGGTATACGGTAACATAACATTGGACAATAAGGTATACGGCAAAATAACACTGGACAATGAGGCATACGGCAACAGAACACTGGACAATGAGGTCTACGGCAGCATTACACTGGACAATGAGGTATACAGCAAAAGAACACTGGACAATGAGGTATTCGGAAACAGAACACTGGCCATTGAGGCATATGGCAACAGAATACTGGACAATGAGGCATACGGCAACAGAACAGTGGACGGTGGGGTATACGGCAACAGAACACTGGACGGTGGGGTATACGGCAACAGAACACTGGACAGTCTGGTATACGTTAACAGAACACTGGACAGTGAGGAATACGGCAACAGAACACTGGACAATACGGCATACGGCAACATAACACTGGAAAATACGGCATACGGCAACAGAACACTGGAAAGTGAGGCATACGGCAACATGACACTGGACAATGAGGTATACGGCAACAGAACACTGGAAAATGAGGTATACGGTAACATAACATTGGACAATAAGGTATACGGCAAAATAACACTGGACAATGAGGCATACGGCAACAGAACACTGGACAATGAGGTCTACGGCAGCATTACACTGGACAATGAGGTATACAGCAAAAGAACACTGGACAATGAGGTATTCGGAAACAGAACACTGGCCATTGAGGCATATGGCAACAGAATACTGGACAATGAGGCATACGGCAACAGAACAGTGGACGGTGGGGTATACGGCAACAGAACACTGGACGGTGGGGTATACGGCAACAGAACACTGGACAGTCTGGTATACGTTAACAGAACACTGGACAGTGAGGAATACGGCAACAGAACACTGGACAATACGGCATACGGCAACATAACACTGGAAAATACGGCATACGGCAACAGAACACTGGAACGTGAGGCATACGGCAACATGACACTGGACAATGAGGTATACGGCAACAGAACACTGGAAAATGAGGTATACGGTAACATAACATTGGACAATGAGGTATACGGCAAAAGAACACTGGACAATGAGGCATACGGCAACAGAACACTGCACAATGAGGTCTACGGCAGCATTACACTGGACAATGAGGTATACAGCAAAAGAACACTGGACAATGAGGTATTCGGAAACAGAACACTGGCCATTGAGGCATATGGCAACAGAATACTGGACAATGAGGCATACGGCAACAGAACACTGGACAATGAGGTACACGGCAACCTAACACTGGACGGTGAGGCATACGGCAACAGAACACTGGATAGTGAGGTATACGGCAACATATACTTGACAATGAGGCATACGGCAACAGAACAATTAATAGTGAGGTATACGGCAACAGAACACTGGACGGTGAGGCATACGGCAACAGAACAATGGACGGTGAGGCATACGGCAACAGAACACTGGATAATGAGGTATACGGTAACAGAATACTGGACAATGAGGCATACGCCAACAGAACAATTAATAGTGAGGTATACGGCAACAGAACACTGGACGGTGAGGCATACGGCAACAGAACAATGGACGGTGAGGCATACGGCAACATAACATTGGATAATGAGGCATACGGTAACAGAATACTGGACAATGAGGCATACGCCAACAGAACACTGGATAGTGAGGCATACGGCAACAGAACATTTTAAAGTTTATAGAAAAAACAACAGGAAACTTGTTTTTAAATTTGTGTATTAACTTCACTGTAGTCATGGTATGTTTGCCGTTCAATTAGCTAATCTATTTAAAGCAGTATCAAGTGCAAAGTGGTATATTTGATCCACAGTGATTGTAAACAAATGTGATCATGACGATAAAGATGAGGTTTATAAAAGGGAAGTGTTAAATAATAAATGAAAGTGTTCTTCCGCGTAGATTGATACTGTGGCGACTTCCAATAAACAAGGAGTTTACAAATGTTGTGAGAACTACCGCCTACTAGAAAGCCGGGCTTCATAAAGCTGTTTAGTGAAAAACTTCAAATTAGTGAACATTTCTTTTTTTTTAACAACGAATAACTTAAATACTCTCTTTTTATCAAATTAACTGTCATGTATTCATTTTTTGAGGTATTTAAGAAGCTTTTCATGTTTTTGGTGTAAAATATTTGTAAGTTGTCTTTAAATTAAACTTAAAAAAATATGAATGTTTCCACTACTATGTTCTGTGTAAGATATATATATATAACAGGTGGTTTTATTAAAATATCATACAATTTTAATCAAATCGAATGATAGGAGTAAATTCAGATGTCAAATATAATTTATTATCCAAAGAAAGCAGACGACTTACAAAACATTTATCCAAACTTCCCAATCGCTGGCCGCACGGATCGACAGCAGATGCCCTCCCAGCTCGTGGCACGTGGTGCGGGCTTCATTCCACGTGCTCGTGTTGCCAAGAACAAGAAAGTATTCGGGTTCAGTGTAAAAGTGGGCATGAACTGTGGAATAAAACAAACTTTTTTTTCTCGGTAAACACTATTGAGATAGTGTCTGTGACAGTGATTCACAGAAAACGTATCGGGAACGCATACGGAGCGACACACTAGCGGCAACGAATGGTCGTGTCATATTTAAATACAGAAGTTGGCCCTACAATGGGAAACATGTTTGTGTCAATATAAACAATGAGCTTGCAGAAAGAGTAACACATATTTTTTATAAGTATTTTAAAACAAACCTAAATCAAGCGCCAACCAAAGAAGTAGCTGTTTTAATTCCATGATAACATGTGCACATTGTCAGCTGCCACGAGTATACGGTTACTGTCTTCAACGACACACTGATCTATCCACTTCTGGTGCCCGCAACATATTCATTTTTCATGAATAAATTATACTTTCAATTCAGATAACTTTTCCTGGACGCACTAGTGCTAAACTTTGGTAACCAAGGTACGACTATCTCTAGCCTGTCAATAGTTACTGCAGCCCGCGTTCGAACCTGTCACTCTTGTACTTTCCCGGTCTTTGATGATAGACGTATCTGTAATTACAATCTGACATTTAATTACTCTGCGTCCATTTATCTTAATTTTCTTGAGAGCGCAAAAGACAAAAAATAACCAATCATTGGAACAATATCACTGCCACCGCGCACAATGCACTGAATGCCCTGGGGAGGTCATCAGGACTGAATTAAACTACTTTTAATATTTCAAGTTCTGATTGCCGTTAGAATATTCAATGTTCATCGAAAGACGGCTATTTAAATGACGGGCAATTAACTTGCTCCTTTCTCAATGTTTTGTACCCTGTGTAAACTGGTCATGTAAAAGAACATGTAAATCATTAGTTGTCTTGAATTGTGTAACACGCCATTGAAAGCACTAGAGGATTTACAACGTTAAATATCCAAGTTAAAATCGGAAAGGGGGAAATTTCAATGGAATACACCAAAATGCACCATTTCAGACTAACAATAGTTAATATACCCCATTTCACACTAGCCAATATACCCCATCCTACACTAGCCAATATACCCCATCCGACACAAGCCAATATACCCCATCCCACACTAGCCAATATACCCCATCCTACACTTGCCAATATACCCCATCCTACACTAGCCAATATATCCCATTTCATACGAGCCAATATACCCCATCCGACACTAGCCAATATACGCCATCCGACACTAGCCAATATAACGCATTCCACACCAGCCAATATACCCAATCCGACACTAGCCAATATACCCCACCCTAAACTAGACAATATACCCAATTCGACACTAGACAATATACCCCATCCGACACTAGCCAATATACCCAATCCGACACTAGCCAATATACCCCACCCTACACTAGCCAATATACCCCATCCGACATTAGTCAATATATCCCATCCGACACTAGCCAATATACCCCATCCGAAACTAGCCAATATACCCCATCCGACACAAGCCATTAAACACCACCCTACACTAGCTAATATACCCCATCATACACTAGCAAATTTACCCCATCCTACACAAGCCAATATACTCCATCCGACACAAGCCATTAAACACCACCCTACACTAGTCAATATACCCCATCCGACATTAGTCAATATACCCCATCCGACACTAGCCAATATACCCCATCCGCAACTAGCCAATACACCCCATCCCACACTAGCCATTAAACACCACCCTACACTAGCCAATATACCCCATCCGACACTAGCCAATATACCCCATCCGACACTAGCCAATATACCCCATCCGACACAAGCCATTAAACACCACCCTACACTAGCCAATATACCCCCATCCGACATTAGTCAATATACCCCATCTTACACTAGCCAATATACCCCATCCTACACAAGCCAATATACCCCATCGAACACTATCAAATAAACACCATCCAACACTAGCCAATATGTACCATCCGACACTAGCCAATATACCCCATCCTACACTAGTCAATATACCCCATCCAACACTAAACAATATACCCTATCCTACACTAGCAAATAAACACCATCCAACATTGGCCAATATGTACCATCCAACACTAGCCAATATACCCCATCCTACACTAGTCAATATACCCCATCAAACACTAGCCAATATACCCAATCCCACACTAGCCAATATACCCCATCCTACACTAGCAAATAAACACCATTCAACACTAGTCAATAAACACCATCCCACACTAGCCAATATACCTCATTCGACACCAGCCAATATACCCCATCCGACACTAGCCAATATACCCCATCCGTCACTAACAAATATACACCATCCCACACTAGCCAATATACCCCATCCCACACTAGCCAATATACCCCATCCGACACAAGCCAATATGTACCATCTGACACTAGCCAATATACCCCATCCGTCACTAACAAATATACACCATCCCACACTAGCCAATATACCCCATCCCACACTAGCCAATATACCCCATCCGACACAAGCCAATATGTACCATCTGACACTAGCTAATATACCCCATCCGACACTAGATAATATACCCCATTCCACACTAGCCAATATACCCCATCCCACACTAGCCAATATACCCCATCCCACACTAGCCAATATACGCCATCCGACACTAGCCAATATACCCCATCCCACACTAGCCAATATACCCCATCCCACACTAGCCAATATACCCCATCCCACACTAGCCAATATGTACCATCTGACACTAGCTAATATACGCCATCCGACACTAGCTAATATACCCCATTCCACACTAGCCATTATACCCCATCCGACACTAGCAAATAAACACCAGTCAACACTAGTCAATAAACACCATCCCACACTAGCTAATATACCCCATCCAACACTAGCCAATATACCCCATCCTACACTAGCTAATATACCCCATCCGACACTAGCCAATATACCCCATCCTACACTAGCAAATAAACACCATCCAACACTAGCCAATATGTACCATCCGACACTAGTCAATATACCCCATCCTACACTAGCTAATATACCACATCCGACACAAGCCAATATACCCCATCCGACACAAGCCAATATACCCCATCCGACACTAGCCAATATACCCCATCCGACACTAGCCAATAAACCCCATCCGACACAAGCCAATATACCCCATCCGACACTAGCCAATATACCCCATCCGACACTAGCCAATATACCCCATCCTACACTAGCCAATATACCCCATCCGACACTAGCCAATATTCCCCATCCGACACTAGCCAATATATAACCCATTTCACACTAGCTAATATACACCATCCGACACTAGCCAATATGTACCATCCGACACTAGCTAATATGTACCATCCGACACTAGCTAATATACCCCATCCGACACTTGCTAATATACCCCATCCGACACCAGCCAATATACCCCATCCGACACTAGCCAATATACCCCATCCAACACTAGCTAATATACTTTATCCGACACTAGCTAATAAACCCCATCCCACACTAGCCATTAAACACCACCCTACACTAGCCAATATACCCCATCCGACACTAGCCAATATACACCATCCGACACTAGCTAATATACCCCATCCCACAATAGCTAATATACCCCATCCGACACTAGCTAATATACCCCCATCCGACACTAGCCAATATACCCCATCCGACACTAGCTAATATACTCCATCCCACACTAGCTAATATACCCCATCCGACACTAGCTAATATACCCCATCCGACACTAGCCAATATACCCCATCCGACACTAGCCAATATACCCCATCCGACACTAGCTAATATACCCCATCCGACACTAGCTAATATACCCCATCCGACACTTGCTAATTTACCCCATCCGACACCAGCCAATATACCCCATCCGACACTAGCCAATATACCCCATCCAACACTAGCTAATATACTTTATCCGACACTAGCTAATATACCCCATCCGACACTAGCTAATATACCCCATCCCACAATAGCTAATATACCCCATCCGACACTAGCTAATATACCCCCATCCGACACTAGCCAATATACCCCATCCGACACTAGCTAATATACCCCATCCCACACTAGCTAATATACCCCATCCGACACTAGCTAATATACCCCATCCGACACTAGCCAATATACCCCATCCGACACTAGCTAATATACCTTATCCGACACCAGCCAATATAACCCATCCGACACCAGCCAATATACCCCATCCGACACCAGCCAATATGTACCATCAGACAAAAATTAATCATGTGTTTTCGCTTCTGAACCTAAAGACGCCAAACCTTAAAGGTACGGCTTCATGGTACATAGTATACAGAGGCTTTTTTAGGAGAGCTTGACGGTACTGAAGTGGGTGATACGCGGCACGCAGAAACTCAGAAATACATGATTGGCATTAATAAGTTTGTACTAACGAGTCAATTCATAAAGCATACAAAAAGTTAAACAATGATATAGCATTCACCTTAACCACACGAAATCGCCTGTGATTTCTACAACAACAAATTATAATCTCCGAAATAATAGCAATTTCATTACTATTCCTCGCAGAACAGAGTTATTTTCAAAGTTTTTTATTCCATCAGCATTAGATTTATATAATAATTTAGAACATAACATTACAGATCTCTTTCAGTTTCAACATTTAAAGCAAATTTAAGGGAAAAAAATCAAAGGTCCTGTGGTTACCAAGTACTTTAATTCTGTTAGGAAAACGTGTTTACTCCGTAATGCATGCTCGTATAAGGAACCATTGTAGTATTCTTAACTTTGACCTCTATAAAAACCCTCACTCTCCGACGATGAAAATATTGTATTATTCCATTATGTACACTTATTTATAAAACACTCTAAACGGTTTACGCATTAGCCCCTTCTTTAAATATAACTGAACCAGGTTGTTTTATTGAATAGTTTACCACATATCACCTGTGTAGCAGTGAGTCATAATCCTTCTTCTTTTCTTGTTACTTCCTGTCTTTTACTAACATTTCTTTCACTTATCCATTTCCTTACCTTTTTCTTATTTATATGTATCGCCAAATATTTATCAAGTTTATGTGCTCATGGGGAAGACGTTACTAATGTTTTTAGAACTTGTGTCCAACCCATTTGCTTTTTGTATACTCTATATGATTATCATTGTTGTAAATACCGATCATGTTGAATGAAAAAATGCAATAAAATATGTTTAAATCAAATCAAATCAACTACACGTTCTTCAATATTAATACAAAATAGTTATTTATTTGAATTGTTAAATGACTTCAAATTTCACTGACATAAATTAGTAGTGTGTAACCGATGCTGTAAGTTACCTCCCCTATTTTAAAATTTGACATTATCATAGAACAAGGAAGTAAACGTTTAAGTGTTTTTATTTCGATTTGTGTCAAATGTTAAGCATTATTATGCACAATTAAAAGTTATAATAACGCAGAAGAACATACAAAGGTGGAATATATTTTTTTTTTTACAACGGATCTATTTACAAGTTTTAAAAATGTAAATTTTAACAGTTACCAGAAACTAATTCAGTGAACGTTCCTTAATTTACTAATTGCCATAGCTAAAGAACTTGTTGGTGGTGGTGGTGGTATATCGAATAATGGCATTGTTGTGGACCATGTTACATGCTATATAAATATAAAGTTTTAGGACCTGTTGGCTGAAGAGAATTTCGTATCCAAACATAACCAGAATTCATGAATTTTTTATGTCACACTGTTATTTCACTTGTATACTTTGTACAGACAAAACAAGTAATAAAGCAGGTCTTTTTTTTTCATTGAAGTGTTTTTCAGGAGAAAAATGTGACATTGCACAAAAGGAGACACCGGACAAGTATATATTGACTTTTCGGTTCAGCAGGGCTTTTTTTGGCGATTTTTATAGCCGTTATTTGGTCATTTCCCATTGGCATAAAGTATTGTTTTTTCCCAATTTTCCAATCAGAATTCCCAATCTGAAGTTCTGAAAATTTCGAAAAGAAAAACAATGATGAAAATATAAACAAAACAGTTGGTTTCCTTTCATGCAAGCATCTATTCATGGAAACAAACAACACCGGTATAATATCTGTCTCTCTGTACCGTAGAAGATGGGTCCCGATACCTTAGAAGCCTGTCTTAAGCAGTTTTTTTGTCTATGTTTTTATTACACTTTACGTATATTTTATTTAAAGGCCACTGTTTTTTTAATTGTTCATTTAACAACAAAAAAACGCGATTTCATGAAGAAAAGAAAATTGGAAATCGCAAACTTTTTTTATTCCCTCCACTCGGAATTTATCCGGCCATTAAAATAAAACGTTCGGGAAAGAAAGACAACTCCTTCCACATAAACTTTTCATCGTTTCTATAGCCATTTGTCTATCAGTCATCCAATCGTAAGCACTCATTTTTGTATCCAGACGTTTGACTGGACAACAATGCTCGAAGAAACTCTGACTGGTTACAGTTTAGCTATTTCTGAAGGGAGATTGTGATACCAAATGACATGCCTGGATCCATGTTGATACAATTCGGGGTCAAATTCATTGTCATAGAGTTTCTATCAAAAACAGAGGAAGGAAAGGTGCCACCTACAAAGACTGTCAATTTATTCGTTATAATGATGTCCACGGCAAAGAAATTTGATTGGGTACCTCCTGAAAAGTATTATTCTTGCAGTTTTTGACTCTGACTAAATGTTTTTATTGATGCCAATGCCACAAACCTATTATATTCAGTGTTTGTGCCATACCAAATAATGCTGCACATAATAAGTTCAAAATAATTTTTCCTTTCTTTTGCTGTGTATAGACCTGGTAAGAAAAGTGTGCCCTGGTTTGAGATTCGAACCCACAACCACCGGAGCACTTGCATCTAATAATAGGATTCAGACTCATGTTTTGGTCTAAAATGGTGTTTGAAAGTAATTTTGGTACCAAATTAGTTGAGCTTACTTGTATTAAGATTGTGATCAGTGTTATGATTGCGTGTCAGTATTACCAGTCATGTGATAATTCAAATGAAACTTAGGTGTTTAATATAAAACTTATGTTAACATTCTGAACAGTACCTAGTCAGTATTAACTATCATGTGATAATTTAAATGAAACTTATTAAATAATAGTGATCAATATCGAACTGCTGTTAAGATTTAATGATGTGAACACCATTCAGGCAGTAATTGTTCAGTGATTGGAAGGAAACTGTTGTTTCATATAGCACTGGTGGTAAGATTCAACCCTGTTTGGTGTTTAATTTTTAATAAGTAGCTTATTAACTTGTGTTTCATTTCCTACCAAAAAAATAAAACAAGATTTTTAGATTTTATTTTTTATTTCATTTCCTTCTCCTACAAACATATTCAATCATCGCGGTTCGTTAAACAAACAATACAAAACAAAAGGCCTAATAACAAAAACTAAATGGTTTCGTATAACAATAACTACACCCTTCTTTATATAAAGTTATATCCTCTACAGTTTTACTACAGTGGTCGTAATTACATGTAGCACAAGCCCGCAAGCCCTGCACTGGTAAAATGTCACCAGGCTTGCTCAAATTCTGAATATTATATAGCAGGGCTTGTTTAAAAATATGATTCCATGCAATAGTATAAGAATTCGGGCTTGTTCATCCGAAAGTCTAATTTCAATGACTGTTACTACCTGCAAAACTTTTTCAAATAAAAAAACGGAGACAGGGAAATAAGCTTTACCGAAAGATAGCGTTGAATTTAATCATATCCATTATTGAAAATGTCACACAATTCAAAATATTTTCAGAAAAAAACCCTGAAAAAGATGACAAAACAAAGCTGATCAATACTATTTTAAGCAATCAGCTCTCAACAGCATTTCTTTAGGTCTATGTCAGGGAATTAGTAGCAGTGAATCTAATGTTGATCTGGTTGATAATGTTACAAGGCCTGTGTCTTCCGAGTCTGAATCAGAGTGTGTCCCTCTTCCTTATCATCGCTTAACAACTTCAGCCAATTATAAATCTAAGTACAACTGGCTGTACTATAGTGCAGCAAAAGCAGGGTATTGCTGCAAAATACGTGAAATGTTCACTAAACAGTTGGACAATGTTTATATTTCTGGAACACTATTAGGAGATCACCCTACAAGAAAGCTAGAAGGTCACCTATCAGGGAAATGCCACACAAATAGCATGAGAAAATATCTCAAAGTTAACTCATGAACAATTTATGTACAACCAGACTTTATGAAGAAATTACCAATTTTGCCAAAAATGCTGCGAAAATTCCCAATTCCACGGGTATAGGTCATATTCCAAAAATACCAAAAAGAAACCTGATTTTGCTACATGTTTCTGGGCCAATACGTGTTTGCAAACAATATGAAATTATATACATTATCAGGATAATAAACCTGAAATCGTGAAATGTCTGGTTATTGGTATTTACTACACTGTCACACTTACGTGCCCTCAAACATCAATCTTTGGGCCAACACAAGTAGCATAAATAAAATGTTTGACTTGTTTTTAACTACCGTATGTGTATGTATAAATTTGTATGCCTTCATGGTTTCAAAAAAGATCATAACATATGTTTTTACTAGTTACATAAACCATGTAGGAAAAGTATTTGTGGAGCAGAGCTCTTCAAGTTCAGCTTTAATTTTCTCATACATGCTACAAATCATATGTTAAATTTGTGAGCAAGTCTCAAATGGAGAATATCTCCTTCATGCAGGGGGATGTTTGAGATTTCTTCTCTGAATTTCTTTCAAATATCTTCTTAAAATTTTGAGCTCTGTGACTATATTCATTAAGCATTAGTGAGAGCAAAAGGCTTCATATAATTTGGCCCAGTTTAATGACCAGCAAAAGCACACTACTCACTCTAGAATTATGGCCCTTGATTTGTCAGATTTGGACCAAATACTTACACCTTGTTCATTTATTAACTTTTGAACCTAGCATTTCTTTTCCAAAGTTCAGAAATTTGATATAGGCATTATGAAATTAAGTATTCTTTGGGAGGAGAAACAGTCTCTTGTTGGTATTAAAATACAAATAATACTGATGATGATTGTGGTGATGATGAGTCATGCACTTCAATGATTCAATGTATATCTGTGCTTTTGTCTTTGGCACTAATATATTATTTGTAATAGATGTTCCAAACTCGACAACTTCTGTACACATGTTTAAATAGAAACACGCAACTGATAAAGTGTTTTAATCTATCTCTATGCTTTAATCTTATTTGTTTACTTTAAAAAATCACAATCAAGGAAGTAACTTCTGACTAATAACTTCAGTTGGCAAAAGGCTATCTCGGTCATATATGTACTTCTTTCATTGGATAATTTACACAGAGGTATTATTATTATTTACAAAGTGTTTGAACAATTTTTCCAATGAACCATGATTGTGACATATTTTGAAATGATATATAAATAATTGGACAGATACATGTATGTCTATTTTTAAAGTATTGGTTGAACAAAATGAAGAAATATGTTTAAAAAAGTAGTTGTGGTACATTTTTTTTATCCATTTGCAGATTTAAATTTCTGTAGGTATATAAACATATATTTATTTGTGTAAGTTCTAACACGAGTTGTCATTTAGTTTGAAAATATATGAAACAAGTCTCTAAAACTTTTCTCAAATGAGTTTCATAAACCTTTGTATTAAAAAAAAAAACAATTACAATTATGTCTGTTGCAGACATGCTGTCACTGGCTAATGGAGTGAATTAAATACTAATTATTATTTATTTGTTTAAATATATTTAGTCAATGCAATGTATATTAATTGTTGTATATGTAGAATTTACATGGAATTGAACATGATATATTTGTAGAATCTTACTCATTGTTTAAGCAATGATTTTTTTTATCACACTCAAGTTTCAGAACGAGGAAAAAGACACACTTAATTGTTTTGTTATCGGCTGTATAATGTTTTCCCTCAATGACTCATTAACAGGATATTATAGTTGGATGTAATACAATGGTACATGTACAAACATTTCTGTGTATTGGGCAGCATTTCAAGTGCATGACATGTACTATCCAGTACACTCCCAGGTTGGAAATCAGTTTGATAAAGTTTTTTTTTTCATCATCCTGACTGCCTTTAACTCCACCCATCCTGACTGCCTTTAACTCCACCCCTCATAAGAATTGTTGATGTGTCAAGTTTTAAATGTAAACAATTGCTACTAAATCCAAAATGCACTTAAACTACCATTAACTGATGCAATCAAGAAATTTATTTAGTTTGAAATGTTGGCACGGTAAGGTTCGGGGTATTCCCAAGAAAATTTTAAGTCCGAAATGGTGCATTTTGGCATATCATATTACGTTTTTCCTCCATTATAAAAAGAAAACATGGAAAATTCTAGAGGGGGCCCCTCTTTATCCGCAAGTGCAATTAAAATTTAATTTTATTCTAAAAACTTTAAAAACATATAACTTCCAGAATACAAAAAAAAAAATGCTATGAAGCAAGCGTGCTATACATTTATACACCTCTTTTTGAAGTTTTACGTGTTTTTCAAGACTTTGGATGCAAAAAATTCAAGGGAGGAAAATTATGAGTGAATAAAAAAATCCTACATTCATAAGAAGAATGGTGTGGATTACTATTCATTTGTAAAACTTCAAGCAGAGTTTTCGGCTTTTTCATGTAATGAAATATAAAACTTTTCCTAAGAAATTTGTAAACCATACAAAAGTGAGAAGGAAAAGATATTAAATTAATTTTATAAAATTAAATAATAGAAAAGAAAATGAGATAATGAAAAACAGAAAAATATGTTTCGGTGGCAGCATGGCTCGAACCCGAGTCCGCGAAGTCTACAGTTGGGGACCTTATCCACCACACCACGTAGACAGTTGATCTTGATGAGTTTTATGCAAAATATAAACACAATTTAAAAAATGAAAAATGTCACTGATTAGATTGAAATGAAAGTCATTAACAATTGATTGTGTTTGCAATTCTAGTAATACACATTTATGATTCATGCATTCAATTTCTAGTAATGCTATATTGTCAACTTTCCATGAGAAACCATCATGTGGTATTGTGACACTGCTGACTACAACACACATAGTTCAAGTGTCAATTTCTTGTTTCATTTCAGATCGCCATTAGATTACATAATGCGGCATGGCCACACCAGTGACTGCGCAAAATATTCTCAAGCAGGGATACTTGAAGAGGAGTGTTCAGTCTGCTGACCCCGTGCCCTCCGCATCCAAACTCATTGCCAAGAACATCAAACAGGTGGGGGATCTTTTATAGATGATTTAATATTACACCTCGGGGGGAAAAGAACTTAACATAGACAACTTAAATGGAATATCCACACTGGGTAAACCAGTGAAAATATGATTATAAATACTAAATTACTGTATTGACCAGGAAATGCATGTATGTGTACTTGAATTTCACAATCCTGGATGTCCTTTCGTCAAACTTGATACTAAACTAGGGTATATTTTCTTTATTGTTGATTTTAAGTGTCCTTCAATGTCTTTATTTTGATTGTGATTTTCAACAAAACAAGGCAGTTTTATCTATTTGGCTGACACAATTTATTTATCAACGTAAAATCTGACACAGGGAGTTTGTATCGGAAAAGTGGAAGTTGGTGGACCTTTAAACACCTGAGCGAAAGTTGAAATTCTTAATGACTTAGCTTAGTACTTAGTGATTTCATTGGCTAAATTGTAGGTTGTATTCTAAACGGTTTTAGCAAAAGAGTTTTGGAAGGTGCTGCACCCTGTCATTTTAGAAGTATCTGTCTGCTTTTATGGAGATCAGCATGGTCACCTTCCTGCCCTCATGGTCACCTTCCTGCCCTCATGGTCACCTTCCTGCCCTCATGGTCACCTTCCTGCCCTTATGGTCACCTTCCTGCCCTCATGGTCACCTTCCTGCCCTCATGGTCACCTTCCTTCCCTCATGGTCACCTTCCTGCCCTCATGGTCACCTTCCTGCCCTCATGGTCACCTTCCTGCCCTCATGGTCACCTTCCTGCCCTCATTAAGTTAAATGCTTTAGACTGTTACTTATTAGAAATATTTCCTTTGTTTTGATTAAAACTTATGATAAGATTATAAATTGACTTTATGTATTTGGCAGTTGAAACCTGATTTTACTTCAATTAAACACAACCCTTAACTATTTCTGTCAAATGTATGAGATTCAAGTTCTTGACAGCCTAATACAATGTGCCATTTTTTCCCTTAGCACCCTGACCTCACTTCTGCAGCGTCCTATCCTGGCTAAAACCAGGCTTAAATACTAGTACGACTGGTTTCTAAAATATGTTTAATATTTCATATTACATGAACAGTATAATTTAATCTGCAGAAGCTAGAGCCTAGCCGTTGGTACGTGTTTGTGGTGCGTAATCGTTGCCCGTATCTGGAGCACTATGATCGTGAGGAGTGCGTGTTTACGGGGCGCCCCATACAGGCAGTGAACCTCTCTTCCTTCCAGAGCCTCTCGTACACGATGGGGAGAACCTCCAATGACCACACATTCTGTATCATCCTATCGGACAGGAACATTGAACTCACAGCATCCAGCAGGTAATATTGTACTTATATCCGGTATTCATGTATTTCATTTTAAAAGTTCATCTACATTTGACTTCTTTTATAATTGAACAATTTTCATCCCTAATAATATGTCTTCTACCGCCCTCCCACAGAGGACAGATGATAGACTGGTGCCGATGCCTGGAACGCCATCTACGGAATCTAGGAATCAGAGTTAGTTTTAGTGTAGTTTATAATATAGTAAATCATTAAACCTTGCTTGTGAAGACAGCTACAGATACACTTATAAACATCATGCTTCAGTCTATTTTTATAAAAAAAAACCACTTATGCTTGTTAACAAGGCTGGGTAATAACTGGGTTATTAGAATGAGGATGTTTAAGTAGGCGGGCATTGATGGATAGGGATGAAACTTTGTGTGTAGGTAGCTTATGTGAAGAGCTAGCTTGGGAGCACTTTTTGGGGGTGTGGGGTCAAGGTCATTGTTACTAAACACAGAAACATGGTGTCCCCCCGAATAACTTTAGTTAGGATTGATGGATAATGATAAAACTCGATGAGTAGATATCATATGTGAAGAGCTAGCTTGAAGGGGGTAGGGGTCGATGTCAACATTAATAAAAAATTAAAGTAGAATAGCTTTTTACCTTTAACTTAAGCTAGGATTGATGAATAGTGAATACACTTGCCCATTTGAAGAGCTAGCTTTGGATTACTTTGGGTGTATGTGGGGTCACTTAAAATAGAGAAATGGTGTCAGCTGAATAATTTATATTAAGAATGATGGATAGTGATGAATCTTGGTGTGTAAGTAGAAGAATGATTGATAGTGATGAAACAGTATGTAGGTAGCTTATGTGAAGAGGAGGCTTGGGATTACTTTTAAAGAAGGTGCAGTCAAGGTCAGTGTTACTTTAAATAGCATAGCAGTTTCTGCCTAATAACATAGGAATAATGACTTTGACCATAACTTGATGTTTAGGTAGCATAAGTGAAGAGCTAGCTTGGGGTTGCTTTAGAAGGGATTGGGTGAAGGTTGATGAAGCTAAAAATAGAAATTTGTTTGTGGCCAATAACTTTTTTAAGGGTAGTCAAAAATGGTATATCAAAATTTGAGTCTCAAGCTTTGACTAAAGATGTTCATGAATGTGGGCCACACTATCTGCTGATAGTGTGCATAACTGTAGCAAGGAATGCTTTATCCTAAAGTGTTCATGAGCAGATTAAACGTACAGAAAACTGTTAAATTAGTATTCAGTGCTGTCAGCTTGCGAAAATAGTTATATTCACATGAAACTTAGTATGAATGTTGCAGCGAAACAAAAGACATAAGACACTTAACTTCAGTTTATATAAAAGGGACAAATTCATGTTCTATATGGTCAGACTTGGGGCATAAAATCAAATGATGGATCTATTCTTAATAATTATTTGAAAATGTGACTGTGTTGTTCTGTTTTGTGAAAAAGCATAAGTGACGTTATCAAAAATGATTTTTTTTTTGTCTTTGGTTTACCAAATTCTGTTAAAAAAAAGGTATCTTCCAGTGCTGTTTGATGTTTGTCCATAAAATAAAGTAAAATAACTCATTTTCAACTAAAGTTAAAAGAAATATGCCAATATATCATGTGAACAAGCCCAAGAATGACAATATCATTTTGATTATGAAATAACAATTTCAGAGTAAAAATCAAAAAGCTGATCATGAATACACTGCTTTTCCTGTGCGTCGACCAGTGCCTCCAGAACCGCCTGACACCAGCCAATCAGATGACTCCAGATTCAGCCAATCAGATGAGGTGTTAGCCAATCAGCTAGAGGAAATGACATTTGAAGAGAGGCTGCTTAATGGAGTTGAAGAACCTGAAAATCTTGGGGTTGGCTTAAACTAGAATTAATATGTTCATATTAAAAATATTTTTTCAAGATAAGTATAAAAAACATATTTAGAACATATGCATAAGAGAGCCATTGTTTCATATGATACATAGTCATTCCTTTTCAATATTCAAGATAAAATCAAAATTTTCTTGACTTTGTATTGAAAAAGAAAACTAATTTATACGATGATCTGTTAATATGATTAATATAAGCTACTGGCCCCAATTTCTCGAAACTTCCTTCCTAAGTCTCTTATTACAGGATTAAGCTAAACCCACCATTTTTGTCTTTCAATATTTTGCGTTTTATATACTCCTTTAAATGTTTTAATACTAAAGATTGGAATTATCGTTACGATTATCACAATAAACCATTTTTCATTTATAAAAATTCACTATAAGTATGTATTTTGGCTAATTGATTAAGCAACTTAAGCCTGTTAAGCTTAAGAAGTTTCGAGAAATTGGGGCCAGGTGACTTAGTATTAATATAAACACAAGCTTAATTATTCATTGTGTGTGCCAAGGACGGTCAAGTTATAAATATCATGATGTACTGTCCCATATGAGCATGAAAAGAAATTCTTATGTTTTTTTTAGAATCCAGATTACGAAGATCCTAGAGATTTGAGCATGTCTGCAACACTACAGATTCGAGTCCCGCCTTCAATACCCTACCCTGAAGAGGCACCCCCAATCCCACTCCCTCGCAGATCCCAGGGAAACAAACATGCTGACGGAGAGGAAGTGTTTGCTATTATTTCCTCAATACACCGTAATGATAAAATGTCGGACGGCTCATATACCAACTTCAAAGGTCATGACCAGGAACCTTCTCAGAAAGAGAAAAGTTTCTTTGATTCCTCTTCAGATAGCTCTGATTCTGAAAATGAACCTTCTCCAAGATTTAGTGCAAACAAACCGCATGTTGAAAGCAGACATGCTGTCAGAACAAAGAATGATGATGATGATGATGACAGAGTAACTAGTCTGCCTGAGATAGTAAGTGTTCACCCACAAGAATCAGATACTTCTGAAGATGCTGATTTTCTTGGAGCCTCATTCTGGCTGCGAAATAGGAAATCAGACACCACTGAAGAAGAAGAGGCTGAGTCTTGTATTCCTCCAGAGCCTGGTGAACGACTTGACTCTCTTGGTGTCAGCAGGGAAACAGCTGACCCTCCAGTAGCACACAGTGTTTCTGTAAATGCAAACTCATACTTGCATTCCCTAAATCAACGATCAGATAGTCCCACCTTAAATTCACTGGGTCAGGCCCCTATCCCCCAAGCATGTGTTGAAAAGGATACTTATTCCAATACTGAACTTCAGGATGCGTTATCCCTGTATGATTATCCAAAACCTACAGCCAAAGAACAAACTTCTCCAAGTGCCTTGTATAAAGAATTACCTGCTAGGGCTGAGCCCAAAAGTGTACCAAGCAATCTTTCTAACTGTGATAGTGGTGCTGTAAGTAATAAGGATGATATTGGACAGTATGAAACCTTGGTAAGAAAAACTGAAGGAAATCCGATAAGTTTTGATGATAAACCGAGTAGAGAAACTACACCTGATCTGTCTATAAGTCAGCCGTATGAGACTGATGAACTATATGGAGCAGCCTGGCTCTGCTCCAGTGTAAAAGACCAAGAGGTGACTGACATACCATTACCTAAGAGAAATAACCATAAAGAAGACTGGACTCCGAACAAGAATGAACCGAAAAAGAGCTTTGATACAGAATTTGAACCAGGAATGAAACCTGAGAAATTCACAGTTGACCTTGATGTGCCAAATGCTGCAACAAAACCTGCTGATCATGAACAACATGCTACTAACAATCAGTCTAAAAATACATCAAATAAGGATGAAGGTTACATAAAACATAAGCACATGAGTAAGATTAAAAAGATGTTCTCAAGAAAGTCGGATGAAATTGAGCTTCCGGAAACATTAGTGGTAGATTTGCCACCAAGGGCCTCGCCAAACAGCCCAGGCTACGGAGCTTCAGGGTCGAAGGAGTTGAATATGTACTCTGACTTACCTGAACACGGATCAAGTGCCTCCTCAGCAAACCATGCGGCTGAAACTGACAAGAATCCTTTAATGAAACCTATACAAAATGGTCAGCCTTTCTGTGCTGTTAATAGACCACAACTTAATCTCCCTAGGAGAGACTTTGGTGAACTTAAAACTCCACATATTTTCTCAAAATCAATGGTAGAGAGATCGTCGCAAGCAATTTGCAATCAAGACACATATGAAGATGTGGATATGTCTAGGTCTGCTATTCTATCTCAATCAACAAATAGACCACCAGTACCCAGTCCACCGAACAGGCGGAGTAACAAGACTGTAGTAGGAACAACAGGATCTGCAACAGACGATGACATTCCCATAGCTCCACCAAGGAGGAACAAAAAGTCAGAAAGTGGAAACATGAATATGAACAAATCATTTCAAAGCTCCTCAAATGTAATTGAGACATTTGAGGACAGACCTTCCCAACCGTTACCCCGACGACCCGGTCTTCCACCCCCACCTTCTAGGCAGAAGGAGCCAGCCGTGCCGCCACGCCCCAGTGACCTTCAGTCTGCACCCATCCCACCCCGAAGACCTCCCAGCATCATGAGGGCTTCATTCGATGCTGGCAATGTGAAACGTAGGTCTTTCATTTTTTCAAATTGCAGACAATCATTGCAAATATTCTGCCTATATTTGCCCATTAAAGTTTTTTTTAAGAAAAAGTCAGGCAATATTGATGGCCTTGGTGTCTTAGTCAGCGTTGGGTAAAATCTCTAACCTGGAACATAAATAATAAACCTCTCCAAATCTTGAAATGAAATTTGGTACTGTAACAAATGTTGCCAGAGACAATTTGCTCATGTAGCAAGACACAATACTTTGTAATTTTGACAATAAACCCCAACAAACAAGGGTTGTTGTTCTCTCTGCAGCGTTCTTGTTGTATGTTTGTTTTTAGTTCTACTGGCCATAGGCCAGAAGAGCTTATGCGATGGTAATGTGTACGTAGTATGTGCGTCCGTGCGTCTGTAAACAATTCCTTGTTAACAGGATACAGCCTTCAGTTTTGATTGTATCTTGATGAAACTTGTACAGTATCTACATATCCATTAGAGGTTGGTTCCTTTCTTATAGTATAAAAATCAGTGCGCCTGTAAACAATTCCTTGTTAACATGACGTAGCCTTCAGTTGTATCTCTATGAAACTTGTATCTAGTTATCCTTTAGAGCTTGGTTCCTTTCGAAAACTAGCCCGATCTGCCTATGCATGTCATTGTCTAGATTAAGGGCCTTGATATTATAAAGAATGCTATTGTGTAAACAATTGCTTGTTTACACGATACAGTCTTCAGTTTTGATTGTATCTCGATGAAACTTGTACAGTATTTAGATATCCATTAGAGCTCGGTTCCTTTGGAAAACCACCTAGATCTGCCCATGCATGCCTAAATTATGGGCCTTGAAATGATTAGATAATGGGCCTTGATAGTATAAAAAAATGCTATTGTTTAAAAAATGCTTGTGAACATGATACAGTCTTCAGTTTTGATTGTATCTTGATGAAACTTGTACAGTATTCAGATATCCATAAGAGGTTGGTTCCTTTCGAAAACAGTGATGTTGACCACACAAACCCAGCCAGTAGAGCATAGGCCCTTTTGGGCCTCTTATTCTAGTATTTATCATTGTTGTGGGCTAACATGTACGTGTAAGGAGATAAGCAGTATTTGGGTATCAGCATGGCCTTATACATGTGTTTCATTATCTTTATGAAATGTGATAGGAGAAATCAAAGTAAAATTCAATAAACTAGAAGATTTATGAGTTTTCATGTACATTTGTATGTTTCACAATGTGATTGTCAAAAAATAAATTATTATTGTTATTTGTTTTTTTTGGCCATCAGCTCATGGTGGTGCCCGACCTAAGACAATCCACCTGTCATGTCGCCAACAGTCCACTTCACCATCATCAGGGGCCCTCACAGTGATGAACCTTAAGCAGAACCAGGTGGACATTATCAGAGCGGAGATAGAGTCGACCGGGGGATTGGTGAAGATGATCTCAAAACAACACTTCACAAGTGGGCTCGCACTTGTTGAATGCTTTGGTAGAATATGGTGGGTTTGTGACATTAAGCTTGAGAATGATCATGGTGGGTTTGTGAGTTTGAGCTTGAGAATATGGTGGGTTTTTTACTTTGAGCTTGAGAATAATCATGGTGGGCTTGTGATTTTGAGCTTGAGAATATGGTGGGTTTGTGAGTTTGAGCTTGAGAATAATCATGGTAGGTTGGTGACTTTGAGCTTGAGAATATGGTGGGCTTGTGATTTTGAGCTTGAGAATATGTTGGGTTTGTGACTTTGAGCTTGAGAAAAATCATGGTGGGCTTGTGATTTTGAGCTTGAGAATATGGTGGGTTTGGGAGTATGAGCTTGAGAATATGGTGGGCTTGTGAGTTTGAGCTTGAGAATAATCATGGGAGGTTGGTGACTTTGAGCTTGAGAATATGGTGGGCTTGTGATTTTGAGCTTGAGAATATAGTGGGCTTGTGAGTTTGAGCTTGATGGTCAGGAATGAATAGTTTTAATCATGTTTGTACAGAGGTATGTGTTTAAGAATGATCTACAAATTTGTATTAGCAAAAGATGCTAAATTTCTGTTCATCTGTCCCTGTGTTTTATGTCCTATAAATGAAGAAAATGGCCCAGGAATCACAATCTTTGTAAGCAAAAAACGTCATGACCAGCAGATGAGTCTTATTGATTTCATGGTTCTTCAGGTTTCTGTAGGTAAAACAGTTTCCAAGCAATAACTTGTTTTGCCTCAATTAGTAAGTTAAGTGTTCTTATAATATTGTGTCTTTTTAGTTCTTTTATAACTTTTACCTTTTGCTTCTGTTCACTTCTTTACATTTTGAAAAAAAGACATGAAAATGTTCTGGCTGTAACACTGTGGGCCACTATGGCGAATAATGAAAATATTCACTGCACCAGCTTAATATAAAGTTTTGTTTTCCTAAGGATTTGTGGCTGGGATGTGAAGAAGTTCCCACGACTGTATGACAAGTTTCATATTGGGGATGAATTGACGGCAATCAACGATGTACAGGTCTCGGAACTCGCATTTGCCAATAAACTCGTTAAAAATGTCAAAGGTAATTTTATATAAAGAAAAGTAAACTTGAAATAATCAAATGCATTCATTGTGACTAAAGAATAGAAGATGATTTTTCTGAAATGAAATTATTTGATATCAATTTTATGAATGTTAGACCATGATTTTAATAAGACCTGAGCCAGTATTCATAAAACATCTTAAGTCATTTACTAATTTCAGTCTTTTTCCTACAATATGTATCTCTTTTATCATATGATATAATAAATTAACTATTATATCTGAAATACATTATTTTCAATAATTTATTAAAGACAAAACATGCCTTAACAATAAAACATGAAAAGTTGTTCTGTGATATCCTTTCAAAATATTGCGTCTTACACTTGTTCCAGCTGAGAGCATTGAAATCACGATTAATCGGACACCATTTGCACAGGTGTTTGCTATACAGCGGGCTGCGGAAGGGGAATGTCTTGGTATACGAAGGGATGGTACAAGTGCTGAGGTAGGAAAACTTTCCATTCTCTAAATTATTTTCGTATTTAAGAAGCCTTGGTTTTTAAGTCTTTGTTGTTTGCAAAGACTTTATCCTCTGCCATACTTCTGCCAAAATCTATAACTCTGGCTTTAATAATTAGTAAGTGTTGTCCATTAAGCACAGGCACAGCAAGGTCTATAACTCTGGCTTTAATAATTAGTAAGTGTTGTCCAATAAGCACAGGTACAGCAAGGTCTATAACTATGGCTTTAATAATTAGTAAGTGTTGCCCATTAAGCACAGGTACAGCAAGGTCTATAACTATGGCTTTAATAATTAGTAAGTGTTGTCCATTAAGCACAGGTACAGCAAGGTCTATAACTCTGGCTTTAATAATTGTTAAGTGTTGCCCATTAAGCACAGGCACAGCAAGGTCTATAACTCTGGCTTTAATAATTAGTAAGTGTTGTCCATTAAGCACAGGCACAGCAAGGTCTATAACTCTGGCTTTAATAATTAGTAAGTGTTGTCCATTAAGCACAGGTACAGCAAGGTCTATAACTCTGGCTTTAATAATTGTTAAGTGTTGTCCATTAAGCACAGGCACAGCAAGGTCTATAACTATGGCTTTAATAATTAGTAAGTGTTGCCCATTAAGCACAGGCGCAGCAAGGGCTATAACTCTGGCTTTAATAATTAGTAAGTGTTGTCCATTAAGCACAGGCACAGCAAGGTCTATAACTCTGGCTTTAATAATTAGTAAGTGTTGCTCAATAAGCACAGGCGCAGCCAGGGCTATAACTCTGGCTTTAATAATTGTTAAGTGTATTCCCTTTGTTTGGCTGAAAAAGACAACTTGAACAACAGGCAAGTGTTCGGCCTATGCACTGATAATATATTAATATCAGGGGCGTAGCTTGACGAAAATATATGTGTAGGCCACGTTTTAGGGGGCCCGGGTTCATGCTCCCCACCCCCGGAAATTTTGCTTAGCTAGGTGATTGTAGGTGCGTTTTGGCGTATATTTCGTAACATTAAAGAGAGCAACAAAATCATTATGCTTTACCTTAAATTAATTTTGTACGTATTTTAGCTAAAGAAGACAGGCCATAGAAGTAAAACATTGTACATTTTATTAATTAAATTTACTCAATATTAATGCATTTTGTTGCCAAAATCAAAATTAATCATATGCGTATTTGCACAAACAATGCCATATATATATATATATATATATATAATGTCGCTTTCTACAGCACAGTTGACTTTCCGGGATCATTAAAAAAACTCTAGCTTCCGGAATGTTCACGTCGCAAACACATTGATGACGCGGTCAACATCTATAATCATGTTCTTGTGGCTGTGGATTAGGGTCAAGGATGACAACATGTCGCTTTACATTGTCGTTTGCAGGAAGTTTTTTATTCGTTTCATTCCACAAAACGACCTTTCACAAGGGGCTGATGTAGGTGGCATAGTAAGAAGAACCTCGAATATTGTAAATGTGCTAGGATACAGGTACTTTTTGGTCTGCTTCGTGGTCTCTTGTAGTCTAGATAAACTTGCGGCTGCGATGCTCCATCTCACATTCCATTCTGTTTTAAATGTGTCAAATGTTTCGTGGCGATCAGGGGCCTTAACAGCATAAATTGATGGCAGCATGTCGTCCTGCATAATTTCCAGTTTTGAAGGCAATAAATGTTGTGCACTGTATCTGTCTTTGAAGACATTGTACAAAGGTTAATCTGAAGTAGTCAGATGGTGTTTGCACCTCAATTTGCCCTGTTTTGCTGTCGACCAACTCTTCTTGGCATTGATGGTTGAATGTCGAAGCCTGAGCTCCATTCTGTCCATTCTACACATCAGGATCAGCCCTCCAGTCATTGCACAATTTGACAATGACGTTTGTTTCTTCAACAGCATGTAGTAGATCATTGCCTTCCCTCTGAAGAAGATTTGTCAGGTTCACAGTAGTACCCAATGTCTTGCGTCACTACAAGTCAGATAATGAATTCAAAGCGCAGTACAGTAGACAAATACTGGCCGGCCTTCTCGTCTCCGTCTTCATTAATAGTTTCAAGTGCGTGGACCACTACGAGGAAACGCATTTTGGAACGTTTCGAGTGCGTCCGCACGACTGATTCATCGTGTCTCACATAACGAGCGAAGCTTAGTGCGCCGGTTCATTCCTCTTTCGTTGCGACTTCTCTAGAAAGCTCGTCCTGAAACGCTGCTAGACGATTTGCTAAAAAAATGAACAAGAATCCAATGTCCTGAACTGTGTCCATCATAGTTCGGAGAGTCGGTGGAAACTGGTACTGAAGGCATGATTGCCAAGTTCCTTCTAGCAGTTGTTGTTTGATATCTTTATCTATTGAAGTCAAAGTGAGACTATCGAAATCAGGATACGTAGGACTATGTTCGGCAATACTGGCACCAGACCGTTTACAATATCAAATGATAAAGCGACTGCAAACTTATACCAAGCCGATTGGAAATGTTTAATGTACGGCTTAAACGCGCAGACTTCTGGTATTTAACTTTCGATAAATTATATACGGAACATTAATGATGTGTGAAAATATACTTTAGAGCAAAGGAAAACGATATATTTGAATACCAGGTTTCCGATATATTTAAGCGCATTTATCGGAATTTCATATTTTAGCCCCTCACTCTTCTATGCCTTCAGTTTTATTGCAGATTTGGCATTTTTATTTTTTCGTTTTTTCTGAAAAATGTGTAGGCCGCGGCCTACACGGCCTATAGGAAGCTACGCCCCTGAATATTGACTGCCTTCAGGGTGACATTGCATAGTGTTTACCTGAGGTAAATACTGTCGACCAATGCGAAGCTAAGGCAGTCAATATCTGTTATTATACAGAACAAAAACTGTAGAATTTGAAAGTATTCTATTCAAATTCACATGTAAATAAACAGAAAAATTGTTATATGTTCTATAGAAGTGAAAATTAATAATAGGTGTCTTCTAAAATTGCAATACCAGTTTTATCAATCATAATTTTCACATTAAAATCCATCATGGGTGCGTATTTATAGCATAATGTCAAGTTCATGATGTCGGAGGGTAACAGTGCGGCAGAGGATGATAATGCGAGGTGATAGTCAAAATTATTGCCTGCCATTTTTACTTTATGTTCCATAGAAGTGAGGCACTGGCACCAGATTTTCAAACGCAATCATTTTTTTTAAAAAATCAAAAAAAATCTTATAATTCCAAACTAAAAATTACAATACCAAAAATGTGAAGAAAAAAAATTCAACATAAAAAAAATAATATTTTTTTTTATATGTACTTTGTATTAGATTATATACCTCACTTCACCGGATTTTCAAACTCAAGTCATTGGAATTTTAAGATTTATTTAAAAAATCTTATTTAAAAAACAAACAAAAAATGACTTGAGTTTGAAAATCAGGTGAAGTGAGGTATATAATCTCCTAACTGATTTCTTCATCTTGAACCATTCCAATCTTGTAAAAGGGTTGGATGAAATACTTCTAATATAATAATTACAATGGTGTTTAGAATTTGTATGGTAGTGAAATTATAATATTATATAGGGCTAGGGTCATTACATGATGTATTCTTCAGATCATCTATGTGGACCCGAATGGCTTGGCCAGTAGACACGGTCTGCCCAACAAGGCAAAGGGTATGGAAGGGGGACCAGTCAACTGGATGCTGACTGAGGTCAACATGAGACCTCTTAACCTTTTCTCTAAAAACCAGGAGGTTTGGACTTAATTTCATTGCAATTTGTTAATCTTGAAAGATTATCTAGCAATTGTCTGATGGCTCCAATATTATGAACTGTCAATATTGTACAAGTACATCTTGTTTGAAATTAACATAATTGATCATATTTTGAAAAGGATTCAAGCATTATTTCACACCAATTTTTTAAATATATTTTGATAAAGACAGTTCCCAATTTCAACAATAACACATCATTTAGCCCTGAAAAAATATTAAACTGAAATGGCCAATCTATATAAGTATAATATAAAAGTGATGACAACTCATTCCTGTTTGTAGATCGAGCATCGGCTGTTGGCGGTGGGACGGGACATCTCCGTCGTTGTTCAGCCTTCAGACCTCGTCAAAGAGATCAAGAAAAACATGAAAAAACTGAAAAACCACAAGGACTTTCTCCTACACTGATTGTGTTTCACATGGATTATTAGTATGTGTTCTTTAAACTTCATATAATGCAAGGTTCTGAATTTCCGGATCAGAGGCTTCAAGGATACCTTGGAGATTGATGTTAGTTTTCATGTGGGAGGTTGAGGGGTCTTGGAAGGTCTCTGAAATGTCAAACTGTTTTGCTGAGATGCATTATAGAAGGTCTCTGAGGTCAATTTTGATCGGGGCTCTGCCTCTGAACCCCGAGGGGGCTTGCAGCCCCCAGAATGGGTCTTAATCCCTGCTGTATTTCAGGATTTACAATTATCAATTATCAGGTGTTACAACCCATTCATAATCATTCCTATTTCATAATTAGGGGCCAGGAGCCTTGTTTCAACAAATATCTTTCAGATTTATCAGGTGCAAGTTTAATGTGATGTTATGGCTAAGGATTGTTAGTATGTACACACATACAAGTTTTTAACTGGTCTACATTATATTGTGTTTAGTTCCCACTAACTTGGCCAGCCAATGTTTATATCTACCGCATCACCTGATTAAAATCAATAACAGCTGACTGCTGATTTACAGAAATAAATGTATTGGAAAACATGTGGAATTTTTTTTTCGCTCATTGAACAAAATATAATGATGACCACTAAATCGTGTTTAAGAGTTATTCTAAATGGCGTGTGCCCTTTATGTATTTTATGTTTTTAGCTCTCCTGAGCACAAAGTTCTTTGTTATGCTCTGCCTTTACAATGGCTTTGTTACTAACTTCAGGTGAATAATGTTATATTTTATTGTTGATTTTTGTATTTTTAAAGAGACTTATTTTACGGTATACAGTATATTAAAACTGTGTCATAGTTCTGTCAGTTAAATGTGTGATAGTTTTGTGCATTGACTATTTCTTATAATGCTTTAAAGCATTACAAATTTTAAAGGTATAGGATATACATTCTCATTCATCAGAGTTTGATTATGCTAAATTGAATGGTATGCATAGCATCAACACTCTGGTTAACGGGAATAAGAATTTAGGGTATTTTGCTATAATAATATTTAATAAAAAAAGCCTATCAAGGAATTTTGCAAATATAAATGGTATTAATGTAGACTTTTTTGAACATTGCTTCAATATGTATCAAAATTATAAAGACATTTATTTTATAACATTTTCTTGTTTCTGTAGGACAATAACATTTAACTTTGCATCCAGTCCGAAGGCTAAAAACTTTTACTAAATATTCTTGTATGGCATTTTATCATGTATGATTGCTTGCATGTTACATTGAAACTGCAGCTTTGTCCATTTTTAAATTGTCCGGTTTTTGAAGAAAAAAAGGGAGGTATTGTCATAGCCATGGTGTCGTTGTCATTGGCGTTGTTGTAAATAATCTTTAACCTTGCCTATAAATAAAAACAATGATCAAGATATTCAAATACAACTATATACACATGTTGCTAGAGACAATATGCATATTTATAGCAAGGGGCATAACTCTGTCTTTAATAGTTATGGAGCTATACCCCTTGTCGACTGAAAACACAAGAACAGATAATCGTTGTTCGCTCCACAGCCCTCTTGTTATATTTTTGATATCCTAAATGTGTAAATACCCGCAAGCAAGAGGTTGACTTGTTTTTGCCATATATAAATTGTATACAATTGTAAATAGTATTTGTATTTTGGGCCATTAAAACATTTTATTAGTATTGAGGTATGGTATTGCTTTCATAGACAGTCCATGTTATAATTCTGTTAAGTGTGTTTGTTAGAAGATAATGAAGAAAGCATGTTAAATCTAGCAGATCTCTTATAGTGGTTATCACAAATGATTCGTTTTTTTAAGAAGATGCAAGTCATTATCATGATTTTTGCCATCTGCTGCTTATATTCCGGATCTGTACTTCTTATTTTTTTGATGAGAATACCAATAATGACAAAATCATCCATGGAATTGTATGTTAGATGAGATAAAACTTATATGATGGTATACTGGATAAATAACAAATGAAGTTCTTTTCAGGAACCACTTTTGCTGTTTTACTGCTGTTATTTTTTTTTTTAAAGAGGGGTACCAATTTGATTTCTTTATATTGATGTTGTTATTGATTTATATTTAATTTATTTTGACAAATGAACCTTCTTTCTAGGGTAACTGGTGTTGATAATGAATTAACAAGAGTCTTCTTTTCAGGAATATGACTTGTTATTTCATTGTAATTGTTCAATTAGAACTTGAGTCATTTTCTCTCAGTATTTATATTCTATGTTCACATATATGTTCTTGTACTATTTGAAAATACCTTGATGTTTATATGTTGTTGTTTTTGTACATTGTTTCACTGTTTTTCTGTTTACTTCCTGTGTTCTATAAACAAAGTAGACTTTGAATTTATCTTTATACACTCAATGACAAAAAGAGAGTATACATTTATATATATATCAGATAAATCACTTTCTGGGAATATTTTTTCAACAAGTGGCAATATCTGTAAAAGACTATCCATATTCATTGATACCAGCAAATTTTGCTTTCTCTTATTGTGCTCTTAAAAAAAATCTGGGTTTTTTTCTTTAGAAAAATATGATTTGGGTTATTTTCTGTCGATGAAAATGGACCATTTCAAAACAAAAATAACCTAGTATGTAAGAGGCAATCTAAAACTCAAAAAGCACCTTCTTAACCATAGGGCCTGTATATGTTACTTTTTCACCACCAAAATGTTTTCGGTTTGTTAATCACCAATATTCCTAAAACTCTATATTACCTGCATTGAAATCTGTTTTCATGAGATTCTTTACTGATACATAAAAAACATGAATGAGTTAAAACAATTCAGGAAGTGTTAGTCAAATAATTATGAGATCATTCAAGAAACCAACATCAAGAAGACACCATTGATAGCCGACTTAATTAAAACTATTTGCAGATAACACACGATAAACTGGTGGTATTTTGCTGAATACACTGTTTCACCATTTTACTTCTAATTTTTATGGCGCTGTGTCCTTTGTTTGTGCGTCTGTAAACAATTGCTTGTCAACGCAATACTGTTTTGATTGTTTTATCAAACTAACACAGTAATTAGATTTCCATGAGAGCTCGATTCCTTTCGAAGCCAGCAAGATCCACCCATGCAATCCTGCTCAGTATTTTTGAAGGGAGACAACTTAGTGCAGAGAGTTGTGTATTATTGTTGTAAGGTTTTTTCCCTTTGTTCGAAAGTAAAAGTATTTTCTAAGGGAGACAAATTTGTACAGAGAGTTGTGTATGATTGTATTACTTGTGGAACATACAGTTCACTGATTGCTTAACTTTGAATGTGAGTTCAGTAAATAACCCCCAGAAAACATGTCTGTAAATCATACATTGTAGGCCCTTGTAGGCTTCTTGTTTATTTTTCATTGTTATAAGAATCCGAATAAAATGTGGGAAAGAATAATCACAATGATTAGCTATATAAAGTTATTAATTCAAGTTTCAAATAATATAACTTCCATTGCAAAATAAATCAAAAAAATTAAACACCTCATTTGAAAATGTCATTTGCCATAATAACCATATAAAGAAGTGGGAGAATAAAAAATGTATACTTTTGTTTGTCGTAAAGTGTATAACATTTTGAATGTTCAACATTTATTCAAAGTTTATGTAGCTGAAAAAAGGGCCGATTGTTCAGAAAATTGTTAAAGCTAACAGCTTGTTAACTTCGTTGTGATAACTGTTAAATCTTTGATATTCAGTTTCTTGGACACACGTAACAAGATGTGATCTATGGTACTTTTCACAATTATTGATACAAATGATTTAACTATAATTATATAAACCACATGACTAAAATAATCAACCTTTTCAAGTTAACAATGATGCCTTTAATAACGTTGTCAACTTTGACAAAGTTCTGACCAATCAACCCACTGTTTTACTGTAACAATTCATACAGCAATGCTTGTCAGATAAGTTATAGTTTAATCATGTAAATATAGTGCATTTATATATTAAAGCTACACTCTCACAGATTTACCGTTTTTACAACTTTTTGTCTTGAAAAAAGAAAATTGTTTGCGTAAATATCTACAAACTAATGATAAGAGATGACCGCAGATTTGAATATTTCCGTTCGAAAATCAATGTTTTATGGCTAAAGGTCTAAAAAAATGCACAAAACATTAATTTTTGAACTTAAATATAAAAATCTGCGATCTATATTTTTTCAGCAGTCTTATATAACTGTTTTCAATGGATTTTCACAAAAATTGGCTCGTTAAAAGACAAAAAAAAATAAAAAAAAAGTTGTCTAAACATTCAATCTGTGAGAGTGCAGCTTTAAAGCTGCACTCTCACAGAATGACAGTTATGACTTTTTTAGTTTTTGTCTCAAAATCGGCTGATTTTTTGCATTAATACCTTCAATTCAGTCATATAAGCTAACTCACATTAGAACACATCTCAATTATTTGGAAAACTTCTGAAAATATCACTTTTCTTTCGCGTTAGTAACGCGTTTAGCCATAAAACATCATTTTTCAAACGTAAAAACGAAAAACTGCTATCTGCTTTTTTTCAGCAGTCTTGTATCATAGGTTATAAGACATACAGAAAAATCGGCTCATCCAAAGACAAAAAAAAAAAAAAATATAAAAAGTTGTCAAAACGGTCAATTAGTGGGAGTGAAGCTAAAAGAACTTGTTCATAGATACCAAACATAACCAAATATTTGTTATTTCTTGCTCATATTTTATCTATCTTTTGAAACTTTCTGTTACTTACATTATCTGTTATGATGCATTTTATAATCGTTGCTTGTTTATTTTGAATCACTTTAATATAAGAATCACTTTAATGATTGAATAAATTATTATTTTGGTAAATAAATTTACTTTTACAATATAATATAGTGACTTTGTTGCTTATGCAATAACCCCGTGGCCTGTGCCCGTCTGTCACTGGCTAACAGAGCCTAGTAAAGTAAAATACATTGGATCTATCGTTTTGTTCCTAGAATGAATACCAAGCAAAGCCCCTTTACCTGGCCATCGTTTAATAACCTTTCAAGCTATTGACATGAAACTATGTTCACTAGTTACTCATGAAAATATGAACCTTTGTAGCCAACCCCGTAACTCTGGCTTTATTTACTGACTAGTTATGTCCCTTGATGGGTTGAACGGATCGTGCAAATCTGTAACTTGGCCATTACTTTATACACGTTCAAGTTAATGCCATGGAACTTTGTACATATATTACCAGTGACAATGCGCACGTATGTAGCAAAGTCCATAACTCTTGACTTAAATAATTCTCAAGGATTCATGTAAACTGATATGTAAAGAAGTAGGAAATCGCACAACTATGAGGCCAAAGAGTGTGCTGTAATACCTATCTGCTGGAAAAATTCGTATATTTTAATAATCATAATAATGTGCTATCAATTAGTCAAGTAGTTCTGGAAATTACACCATTCCATCTACAAAAATCAAAATTTTCTTCAAAAGGGATGGGACACTCCTCCCGAGCCTACCCCTAATAAGTCCCCCAAACAATGACTTGTTTGGAGCCGGTGTAACGTTGTAAAGTGACCCCCATAGAATAATGACCCCCCGGTCATTATTTTATATAAAATAATGACCCCCGGTCATTATTTTATATAAAATATTGACCGGGGGGTCATTATATTATGACTGGGGGGTCATTATATTATGACTCCTCACACGTAGAAAAATGACCCCTCACGTAGAAATGTGACCCCCTATAGAATAAGGACCCCCCCCCCCAATCCAAACCTTGACCTAACCTATCTAAGGTACACTTGCACAACATAATTATCTTCATCCATAGACATCGGAGGAGAGATGGCACCCGTCCGTGCATGCGTCCATACTGCACGTTTTTTTTTGACCGCAGTTAGATGGAATTGATCCAAGCTTCAGGGATTACCACTACCGATGCCTATTTGTGTGGAAAGAAAAAATGGTTAAAGTCTCCGACCGAGAATCACTTGCCCCTCACCGTTGTGAGTTCGACGCCTACCAGGGTCGTGTATGGGTGACAGGCATACAAACTGTGCGCTGCTCAGTTTATCATTTAAAACATAGGCGATGGACTGCATAGGAACGTTCCATCAACAAAATACGCAACTACTTGTTGTAATTTACGGCCTGTTTGAATATCAACAATCAAAAATATTTATAATCACAGAACTAGCTAGTTTTCAGGGGGCGAGGGTGGCTGGATTTCAATCTAGTATCGTTGGACTTCTTACCAGAACTCGTCTAATCCTGATCTGATGTAACATACTTCGATAGCTTCCTCGCCTAAGAATCGAATCTGTGCAACTGGATTAGGAGTCAACTATATAAACCTCTCTGCGATTGAAATTAAATAATTATTAATTATACAAGCAGAATCACTGTAAGTGCACTGTAAGTGACAAGTGTTTGTTAGTGATTTGAATCATTTTCGTAGTCATCAAAGTTGTATAGTGATTAAACGTCCCACACAGATTAATGGAACTAGCAATGATGAATGACTTAAAAATATTATCCCTTTTTTCTTTTCATGACCATTCGAAAAGTGGTTTTAGAAATCATTTAGCACAAAAAGGATAAGCAATTCATGCAAAAGATCTGAGTTACAGGTTAATTACAGCAACCTCTTATTATCATAAATGTTCTTTCTTCCCCAGGACTGTGTACCATTGGAACAACCTACCACTTACTGTTGCCCTCCTCCCTACCCCTGAGCAGTTCAGTGCAGCTATATTTAAGAAATGAACGCCTTCTCGCGTCGGTTCACGATTATATGAATACAACAAGTCTCGTGCATAGTTCGTAAACCCCGAAGGGGTTTACGTTAACTATGCACGCTACTTGTTGTATTCATATACCCGTTGAACTATAGCGAGAAGGCGTTCATTTCTTATATTTATATTATCATTTATATTATTTCTACTTATATCAAAAGAATAATAGTCGATTTATTGGATTATCTTCTAAGAAAATCGATTGCATCTTATTAACACGACGATCGCGTCCGTTATTCGGAAGAGCGGTGGCCAGCCCATATGACGTCACGGAGACTTGTTTATTTCGTATGTGCCAATCAGATTGCGTGACGAAATATCTCGCTCATTTTTTGAAGGAATTTAACATTAACTTGAGATATATTTTAACCTTAATTAGAAGACGTGTCGCGCACACCACCCAGATCCGCTCGTCAAAGGTCAAGGTCACACTTGGAGTCGGCGCAAAATCCGTGTCCGGAGCATAACTTCTATATGGATGGAGGGATTTTAATATAATTTGGCATAAATGTTCTCCATGGCAAGGCGGTGTGTCGCGCGAAAAAATTATGTCTCTGTGGCAAAGGTCAAGGTCACACTTAGAGGTCAAATGTCAAATAACAAGTTCAAGGTTACATAGACCTTAAAACTGAAAACGGTTTCCGCTCAATAACTTAATTATTGTTCAACCTTCAGCTGCCAAACCTGATAGGATGATCACCCATATTGAGTAAATGACCCCTATTGTTTTTGGGGTCACAATATCAAAGGTCAAGGTCATTATCATTCTTTCATCTTCACAAATGTCCATTATGAATCTTTCTGTGAAAATTTAAACCTACAAAGCGGGCTCGACATCTGCCCGTGGGCATGCAGAATGTATTTCTAGTTAACCCTTTTAAACATTCTTTTAAATCTTTTTAAACTACTCTTTAAACCTTCTTGCGATTTTGACGCGCAACCATGTCTACGTCCCCGGGGGTGTTTGACATTACCGGAAGACAGACAGACAGACGGACGGACGGACAAACGGACAGACGGACGGACATACTTCTAATTTTGACCTAATATGACTCAGTTTTAAACTCACTCGAATTAACTAGCATTCTGACCAAATTTTATAAAGATTCATATAAAAATGTGGCCTCTAGAGTGTTTTTACTTTTGTGTGAATATAGATACGGGTCTTGGTAGCATTATCGTTGAATTTGCTAGATCTGATTTTATCACATGACATCGCTTGTTTTTCATGTAATATAATCATTACGAATTTCTTTATATTTAACACGTGTAATATAACTTTGACGTGACTCATTTCCGCCAATACATTCCATATAGAAAAAAGGCGTGAAAAGCGTGCGTACTCATAGCGTTAAAAAGGGTTTATTTTATATGTTTTATTTTTATGTTTTAAGTCATGTGATAAAACGAATCTCACATTCGTTGTCAAAAAATATAATATTTTATTAAACTCGTTCAAGAAAATGTTATAAAGCTCGCCCGAGGCTCGCTATGTAACATTTTCTTGAGCTCGTTTAATAAAATCTTATATCATATGACAACTCATGTGAGATCCTATATATCCGTGGTTCGGGAGTGTTGTTCGGTATATAATAAGGACAATTTCATAAACGAAAGGACTTTTTATTTAAAACTGTATGGAATATAGAGGCGAATCCAACAAAACGTCCCAGGGTGTTGACCTGTGCTTTGGTAAAACTACATGTCACATATGTTTATATCTTAAGCTATTATTTTAGTTAGTAAATCACACAAGGTATATTTAGCACGCATTGTTATGCTCATCAGATGCAATATGTTAAACCAAATTTAGCATAAATTGTATCGTTCTCCACTGAGTTGTTGATTTATTCTTGCACGTGTCACTTATCAATTAAGTATGTTTTCGACATCGCTCCAGTCACATACTATATTGAAAATATTTGCATCCACCTCGTCAGATAACCCACGCAGCCCTTCTACATTGTAAGGCGTGTTAGTAAAAGCCTTCACATATACAGTCTTTACACTTTTGTCAAGTTTTAATAGCAAGGCTTCGTCTGCGTAACAATTCACTAAAGCAGCATCTAATATGTCATCACTTATAAGGGCGTGGTATCTTTCTGGAATGTGGTTCCGAATTCGTTTGTATGGCTTTCTTGAGAACTCTTCGCCATCTACCTCTAGCACCGGGACAAAATGGTCGCTGGAATTCTGAATGTACACTGCTCGACCCCTTAAATTACCACCAATGAGGCCTAACGGTTTGTATTCTAACCAACGCCACTGTTCCTTACTGCCATACTGTGAATAAACATACACAACGCTTCTGGTGAGAGTTGCAAAAGCAAATATCTCCACTTCTGTTCCCCAAGTGTTTTCGGAGGCCATCATTGACGTGTCTAGATATCTGGAAACCGAATCACGTGTAATGCCTTTCATTAGAGTTTCGTTTTCTTTCATGAAGTCAACAATCGCTTGCCTTATCAAGCTATGGTGTGTTTGTACGCCAAAAACTAAATAACTGAATGTTCTAAACAAACAATTGCCATCCCCACGCATGTTTACAGTTTTAGTAGGTTTGGCGTCTCGTCGTATATATTTGTCTGGACCGGATGCATACGTGTTTTTGACTGCCGACTTAAATACACTCGAGATTTGTTCCTGCCATTCTTGATTAGATGGTCTGAATTGAAATGGTTGGGGTTCTTGATTAGTAGATTCTGTAGAATTGGTAGGTTGTGTTGCAACATCTTCTCGCGATACTCTTCTCTTTTTTGGAGGGAGATTGCAGTCGTCAGATTTATCGTTTCTTTTTGCAGGTCTTTCAAACGCTTTCTCGTTTGCTTGGGTTCCTGTTTCTTTGTTTATTAGACTGTGGTCATCTTTTGGACCTTCAGTTGGTCGCTTTTCTGTGTTATCTGTAGCAGCATCGTCATTACTCTGCCTATAGCGATTCAGTCTGTTCCCACTTACACTTGTTTTCATTCCTTCTAGGAAATAAGTGCCTTTTCCAGTTACTTTTGTTATTTTGAATGGTCCTTTCCATTTTAGACCCAATTTCCCTCCTTTTCTCGTCAATTTTCTGGTGTTATGAAGAAGGACTTGGTCGCCGACTTCAAAACCTGCTGTATCGTCTTTAGGTAGTGAAGAATCGTAATATTTCTTCTGCTTCGATTGTGCCGTTTTAATATTGGACGATGCTTCTTTTCTGTTGCACGACAGTTTAATGAACGAGTCTATTCTTTCCTTTAGTGACAATTCAGAGTCTTGGTTATCATCCGATTGCATTGCTAAGTCTAGTTCTATTGGTAAGCGTGCGTGCCTTCCAAACACAAGATAGAATGGTGTTTGTTTCGTCGACTCATGTTTAGACGTTCTATAGGCAAACAGTACGTATGGTAACTTAATGTCCCAATTTTTCTGCGACAAATCTACACTGTGCACAAGCATATCGCACAAAGTCCTGTTAAATCTTTCAGTATGTCCTCCTGTTTGTGGGTGATATGCTGATGCAATTCTATGTTCTATCCCAAACTGCTTGCAAAACTTTTCATTCAAGTCGTTGCAGAATTCTCTCCCCTGATCCGTTATTAATACGCTGGGGCAACCATGTGTCGTGACAAACTTTGTGAATACTGATAGTACAGTTTCAGATGACTTGTCTGGAATCCCTTCTGCCTCTACCCATTTTGTCAAATATTCTGTTATAACGACAATGTACTTGTTTCCTGAAATGTATAAATGTAAGCATTTTACAATACTTATTTTAATCAACGATGCATTGTCAAAGACAATACTAGTATATCCCCAGCCGATAGATGTTTCTTTTCAAGTTTGAGTTTGCATAGAAACTAGAATTTCATTCTGCATGTCTACGGGCCAGCATCGCAGTTTTAAGATGTTGCATAAAAATTCCCTCATGCATATAGGATATCCTCTAGAAAAGCACTTCTAATGACCTCTGTTATCTTTACCTTTAACTGGAGACCTGGTTGATGCGTGCGACACTAGATCTCATGGTAGTTAACATTTGTGTGAAGTTATAGTAAAAAAAATCTCTTCATGCAGTTACCAGATATGCCCTGCACAAGCATTTATCAGTGATCTCTAAGAAGACCTTTACCTTTGACCCATAAACCCAGTTCATGCGCGCAGAACTAGAACTCATGGAGGTGATCACTTGTGTGAAGTTTTTACAGAAATTCCTCCATTTTCATTCAAATTGGAGTTATGGTCCGTAAAAATCAGGACGGACACATGCACGCACATATAGCGAACATCAAAACCTGGCGACTAAGGGTCGAGTTCACCGAAGGTGGGCTCGACAAAAATGGAAGGAAAATAAAAAAGCACTACTCTGTTTCTTAATAATATCTTTCTCAAGTTTACAGTTGATATGTTCTATACAAACTACTTTAAGAAAAAAATCCCCCATTCATTTCGCTTGAAAATTGCAAATTGCTAGTCAAATGCTATAACTCTTAAAAAAAATAATTGAAATCTGGCCAATAGTCTTCAAGAAATAGCCCGGAAACAAAATTTGGACGGACGGACAGACGGGACAGACGGACGGAGGGCAATCCTATCTCGGTTACACCGGTAGGGGAGTTCCATAAAAAAATTCAATGTACTTTTGGAGATATAGTGGAATCCAGTTAGGTTAAAGATGTGTTGAATGTTTTTTAAAGCAGACAGACAGACGGACGCAAAAACGAAAAAAATAAATAAATAAAAAGACGTGCATAATCTCCATATTGCCCTTTATCACTATTCCAAGTTTCATGAATTTTTTTTAAGTATTTTGAAGATATCGCGGGATCCAGATTTTCGGACGGACGGACGGACAGACGGACGGACGGACAGACTGACGGAGGGCATTCCTATAGTCCTCGTAGGGGACTAATAAGCCTGATCATATTTGACTGACAGGTCATAAACAGCTGGTACATTGACATATCAGCTGGCAACCGTCGACGGCGTTTAAGTTACAGAACTATCAAAATTTAATTTAATAAACTATGGTTTTCCCGTAAAAATACAGAACTATCAAAATTTAATTTAATAAACTATGGTTTTCCCGTAAAAATACGACATATATTTACAGTGCTTAAAAAGAAATGCAGTTGCTTTCGCACATGGCCCTGTTTCACATGGGCGGTCGCTTTGCTTGTAACTAATCGTAAACTGCGTAAAATCTATTTCAGTTTACCACCACTCAACAGGTGCATTACCGATACGTCTCTACCGCTCCAGTAACTAAAAATCTCAAGTTAAACTGACTACAATGTATTACAACGTTTCAAATGAGTACGGTGGTACAGAGGTGAAATACCCAGTAGGTTGTTTTCCACCATCATTTAGCATTAACTTCACCGTCAAACCACGTGAAGACTGGACATGGTGATTTTATCAATATAAGTATATTGTAACTTAGCAAACTGATCCTTATAGAAATATGAGTCGCATCATTACTTTTATGCATAATAGTGACTAAAAATGAGCAGTGCAACCGTTGGTACTATGTGAAGGGCGTTTTCTATGTGTAGGGGAGATGTAAAATTATGACCCCCAGTCACAGTTTATGACCGGGGGCACAATATTATGACTCTGCCTCACACAGAAAATAACCCTCATATAGTGGTTTGTGTGAGACTCATTTTCCTATGTGTGGAGGAGTCGTAATATTATGACCCCCGGTCACAGTATTATGACCCCCCGGTCATAGTATTATGACCCCCGGTCACAGTATTATGACCCCCGGTCATAGTATTATGACCCCCGGTCATAGTATTATGACCCCCAGTCATAGTATTATTACGGGGGTCATAACATTATTATGCCCTGTGGTGCCGCATAGCGGTGTTGCCGCATAAAGGTGGTCGGACTCGTTTATGCGGTGATTTTCAACGCATATAGAGGGTGACCACCTTTATGCGGCGACATGCCACGCATAAAACAACTAGATATGTGTCCATAGGACACTGGTGCACCCCTACATGATGCTTAGTAACATGTTATATCATTTGATCTTTAGCGCATATTAAGTTTGTCTTAAAAAGGTTGTTGTGCTCAAGCATGAAGAAAACTAATAAATAAATAGCAAAGTTTTAGTCACTTTTGGGAAATTTCAAACTTTAAAGTCCCATAAGGCTTTTATTTTTATGTTAAAAATGGGTTTAACATTTGTCTAAATAGGGAATGTCAACAATAAAACGTAAAGAAACACTCACTTTTAATTATCCTACATGTAAACATATAGTAAAAAGAATTAAGGGAGGTAATAAAATATTTTGTTTTCCTTATAATGCTTATTGGATATACAAATCTGTTAAAAAGCTTTAAGAAAACAGTTATTTCTTATATAATTTAACTTGAAAAATATATAATTTCTTTAGTATACTTTAGTCACAAAAATAGTGGCAGCCACTCCAAACACAAAGGCCTTATGAGGCTTTAAATTTGAAGGTCAAGGTCATTCAGAGGCCAAGGTTATCTTCATATTAATTTTTTGAAGGTCCAGTTCAAAGCTTTGTTGTGTTCAAATATGAAATTAATAAGTATATTAATACCAAAATTATTACTTCACAAATATTTCCTTATATAATGTATAGTGAATAAAACAACAAAGGGCCATAATTCTGCTAAGACTAAACGCAGCAAAAATTCCTGTCTGTACGATCATCAACATATTAAGGTTGATCATCTGTGAAAGTTTGAACAAAATCCCCCAAGCGGTGTAGGAGGAGTTGCGTTCACAATTTTTTTTCCATATATAATGTATAGTGAATAAAACATCAAAAGGCCATAATTTTGCTAAAACCAATCACAGCCAAAATTCCTGTCTTTACGATCATCTACACATTAAGGTTGATCATCTGTGAAAGTTTGAACAAAATCCACCAAGCGGTGTAGGAGAAGTTGCGTTCACAATTTTTTTCCCTATATAATGTATAGTGAATAAAATATGCCCCCACTTAAGATGGAATGACCTTCGGAACTTAAGACTTTTTCAGAGGAAGAGAGAGTGAGTACATAAAACTAGATCCTGGTCTGGTTGAAACTTCATAGAAGTAACTAGTAATTATCGTTTATGTTTTAATGGGTTTCTTTATGCGGCGAAAGGGGGCCTTTCTGCCGCCTAAACATGCCCTCTGCATGCGTTGAAAATCGCCGCATAATTTTGTTTGACCATCTTTATGCAGCAACACCGCTATGCGGCACCACAATGCCCCGACATATATTGTCTACGAGTCAAAGTCACCAGGGTCTACCAAAGCAGCCCAACAAACCGACAGACAAAACTTACCCTGATAAGAGGTTTCTAGAGGACCTATAAGGTCCATGCCCACTTGCTTGAAAGCCTCGGCGGGAACTGTGATAGGTCGCAGTGGCTTCTTTGCTTTCTTCAGGTTCACCTTTCTTTGACAGTTGTCGCAGTTCTGTATAAACGTGTGTACATCTTCGAAACATCCTTTCCAGTAAAACCTAGTCGAAATCTTTTCCCATCTGAAACAAAGCAAACATAACTATTAGTCCAGATAAGTTACCAAAATACAGTCAACCTTGCCTTAGCGACTCACTGATTTAGACAACTTCCTGCCGTATACGACCCTGTTTACGACCGCCTGACGTAAAAAAAATCTATATAAAGTCACTGACTGAATTAAAAGACTCCCTGTCTGACGCCACAAACGACCGTAATGTTTGCACCCCGTGATGATAATATGGCTTAATTAAACGAATTTCATGCATTTTTCAGTCATTAACATATAGCGCTTCGGATCTTGGATTTCTTACCAGCGTGTTAACTTTACTGTGTGCTATGGCAAAAATGTTTATTTTTCTCTTTTATTATCTGAGTTAAGTCAATTTAACCATAACTTCTAATATGTCCAAAATTGGACGATCTGTGGATGCACGAGTTCATTTTATATAATCCGTACGAACAACTTTTCTTGTGAGAAAATCGAATTGGAGCTACCAACCTAATTAAAATTTCGAAATTTCAAAATCCCTGCTCCTTTTAGTATTACCAAACAATAATAAAATATGATGGAAATATAATCTCATATAAACCTATCCATTACCCGATGAATAAACGCGGGATTTGAAAACTCAACCGATGTGCAGTAATATGATATCACGGCAGACAAAATGGCTTGCAAAACAAGTAAAAAGGAATTAGACAAATAATAATGCAAATACGTATACATATTCTAAATAGGGAATATCTTATATCAATTTAAATACCATAATCCAAGAAAAAGACAGGCATCAGGATTTACAAGAACAAATAATAAATTGAAACACTTGACGTTAGTGGACCTGAATTAAAAGACTCCCAGTCATACGTGACCTTTTTGTTAAGGTCTCACGGAAAGTCACCTATTACAAGTTTCACTGTAGTATCATTACTAAAAATAAAGCTAGCCATGGATGCACCTGAGACAAGTTGAAATCCAATACATGTTGTTCTAAATGTTCTAAATGACGATAGAATTATTAGAATTAGTTTTGAGTTTACATAAGCAACTTTCAATGACTGTGGCGTAGTGGTATAATGGAAGAATGCGGAACACTACACATGTTATGATCATGGGTTCGATCCTCATAAGTGCACAGATACAACCTTTTCCTTTTCGGCGGAATTCAAATACTTTCCTGGCATTCTTATAGTTTACTTGGAGGATACTGTCTACTTATTATGTGTACTCGGACCTTATTTGAATTATACATGCAAAATCGAGATAAGTGAGGTTCTCGTGATTTAGATTTTTACATAACATTACTAAATACAAACTATGTAATTCTTTCCAAAAATGAAATAACAAGAGCTGTCACTGTAAGAGACAAATGCCCCCCTAGCACATTGACCTTAATTTGACCTTTGACCTTGAAGGATGACCTTGACCTTGAAATGTTTGAACTCAAAATTTGCAATTCTGTGAAGTTTGATTCAAATCCATTCAATAGTAAAGAAGTTATGGCTGAGACACGAAAAAATTGAACTTTGACCTTTAAGTGTGACCTTGACCTTGGACCTGGGGGACCCGAGAGTTGGATGCGACACACCGTCTCATGGTGCTTTACAATTCTGTGAAGTTTGATTCAAATCCATTCAATAGTAAAGAAGTTATGGCCAAGACACGAAAGATTTGAACTTTGACCTTTAAGTGTGACCTTGACCTTGGACCTGGGGAACTGAGAGTTGGACGCGACACACCTTCTCATGGTGCTTTACAATTCTGTGAAGTTTGATTCGAATCCATTCAACAGTTAAGAAGTTATGACGAAGACACGAAACGGGACGGACGGACGGACGAACGAACGAACGGACGAACGGACAGACAGTGCAATCACTATATGCCTCCCACTTTGTGGGGGGGGGGGGGGCATAAAAAAAACTTCCTCACTTGAGGTTCGAACCCACAACCGCTATCGTCATAGATCTGAACGATACCACTGGGCCAGCGACTCTATATGAGAAATTAATATCTGTAATTTCATTAAGTACAGAGCATTTTAGAGGACAATTAAATTAAAGTGAATATGCTAATGCATCAAGTAAATAAAATACTTATCAAAACAATAACATTTACCTGGAGTCATCCGATCATTACACCCCTATTTATTGACAATAAACTCGTATCTCATAATCAGCTTTTTTAAACGGACTATACTTTAATATTGCACACTGCATATCAAAATAAACCAGTATCATTTACTATTGGCATGAAAAGCGGACAATATATAGACAAAACACTTTATTTCAGTTTTATCTAATAATGGAATGATCCAAAGACCTGTTCACCTATATTATAAACTTTAAAATCAAGTACCGTTATATATTCTTTACCTTTTTCAGTATAATGGTTTTGTCAGCGAAAACCAAAATATTGCGTTCGGACTGTTCTCACAATATATTTACAGTTATTATAATCGAAAATTAATCATAACTGATACAAAGATCTAGAGCTTAATGTTAGTTTGTAAAACGACTCATCTGATACGCCTTATTTATACATACATGACTGTTTTAAAGCATGAAATAACTTTGAGAGTATCCCCTGCCTGTCGGTTGTTCGCTCTCAGTGTCCGTGTCCGTCATAATCCGTACAAGTCTAATAACAAGATAGTTGTCTCGTTATAACGAGATACTTAGTCGTTTTTACGAGATATTTATCTCGTTATTACGAGTTCAGTCACGTTTTGACGCTTTTGTTATTCAGCTTTCGTACTAATTTAAATAATCTTAAATGTCATATCTAACACAGGCTCACAGGAATCACAAGTTCCTTTTTGGTCATGATAATGAAATCATTATATCAAACTTACGTTTTTGAAACTCCCAAATGTCCTCCGTGATCTGATGCATGCATGCTCTGAATGATGTCATCTGTCTTCCCTTTCTTAACAACTTGCAAACGTTTTGATGAGCTGGTTTTCTTATAATACAACCCGTCATCAAAAATAAAAGGTTTGCACTTTCTACGAAAATTCCTCTTTTTGTTCTTGTCTTTTACAGAAACGGGATACTTCCCATTTTTTACAAACTCTACAACATCTGTGTAATCTTTCTCGTCCATGCTGCAAGGTTGGACTGACTGCTTACCACAGACCTTTATATATACACGCGTTTACGTAGAACTGCTTTCGGTGTCGCTGTCGTTTTCTTTGATGTTGAACGAGCGGCTTTTCTGAGGTAAATCAAAGGAACTATTTTTAGAAATGATGCAGTCTGCATAAAACATAAAAAACACCGCTCAGTGACATCATGGACTTTGATGTAAGTCATGGCACGAACAGTGACTGCTTAAATAGCTCCTCAAAGCCTTGCATTTTTAACACATTCGTTTTAAGCAATGCCTCCACGGTATGAACAAAGGCTATCTAACGTCAGATGAAGTAGAACAATGTTGTCTTTGAAGTTGAATCATATACAGCTACGTTAAAGCGACTTATGTATATTGTATTACATTGATGATAATTTAAATGAAATTCAAATGGAAGCAATTTTATATTTCATTTCAATAGATGTAGACACAGCAGCTTCTGCAGCAGTAACATGCAGCGGCTCCAGAAGCAAAAACAACAACAACAAATATAAAAGCCATAGAAACACGACAGTGACTTGAATTGATATAGATATGTTAGTAACAGGCTAAGTGGGGGGGGGGGGGTCAATATTTTACAGATAAAATCGGGGGGTCATTATTTTATAAGGGGAGTCAGTATTTTATAGAAAATGGTCATTATTTTATATAAAATAATGACCGGGGGGTCATTATTCTATGGGGGTCACTTTACAACGTTACACCGGCCCTGAAATAATTGTCGAGTTAAGCCCCTTATTCGAATATCGAGCGTTTATATTGTATGACTACCGACGAATACTAGATATTCAACAGTGATCATTTATTTAACAATTTTTTGAAAACATTTCTATATTTTATTAGTAACATTTAAACAATGTGATAAACAAATGTAGACGGCGAAGACGTGTTAACAAGAACAGTAGAACAAAACCAGGAATACAAATGATGTACGGTTGTGTTTGAGCTGTATGGCAGCAACGTTGAACATTTGAGCACATGTAAAGTATCACAGGCATCTGAATCATTGTTTGTCACAAATATGTTGTTTAAAACCATTTTGGGTATATACAATGAGATAAACAACACATCTGAAGATATTTAATGTCTTTGATATACGACAAACAATGATTCAGATGCCTGTGTAAAGCATGTCCTTGAACAAGGTACATATGATTCCAGTAAAAGGAGCAAATGTCAGTCAGGTCAATACTTATACGGAAAGGTTATTATACTTGCACATACTCATTGGATGTCTCTCTTTAAGGTATATAAAGAAAGGTAACACAAGTATGTACCTAAATGAATCTAACAATAAGACCGCATATTTATGACCAAATTTGTCTATGTACATTGTATAACAATCGTTGCATGACCGTCTCAAGCATTACGGAATTCACCGAAGTGTTCCGAGATATGTAAAACGATCATGGCCACTGCGCATGCGCATCAAGGACTGACGGTTACCGAGGTCGTTGGTTCCACTTTTGTCGCTGGACACTGATCTGACCAATGAGTGTCCGAGCCATCCATGTCATGATCAACTGAAAATATACATAACCTTTTTTATATGGTATATATAATCATCACTGTTTTAACATTTGTTACGTATGATGCCCACCCCAATTAAATGTTTGAATTAAGATGGGAATATATATTAAAAGCACACCTTTTCTAGCAAGCCATTTTATAGCCATACGAAAAGGTCACATATTCTTATCCTCATGATGCTGATGTCACATATCCGCGTTATACCGTTTAATGTTCTCTCGACTACAATCATTGTTTTTTTCCGATTTCTTTACATTGTCCTAAAATTTAAGGGGCTAGCTACGACAAATACAAATTGCATTTGCAACCGGCCTATGCCTGCACATTATCCCAAAATTTGGACACGTAAATGCGTCTTATCCCGAATCGTTGGAAAGGTCACCAGAATTTCAGCCAACAATTTATTCTTGAGTATTACATTGTATGGACAATTATTTTCAGTTATTTAACTCAACTCAACTCAACTTTATTCAGTACATAAAGGCCTCCGGCCCAAAAGACATACTATAATATATACATCATTAATTACAATAAAGTGGTGTCATTGCTTAATACAAATTGTTTACAAATTTCAATCTGCCATTTTTAACAAGTAAAAAATAAATATTGCCACTTGTCGAATAACAAAACTATTATCTGACTTTAGGAGTCTGTAAAAGGCATGTAGGTCAGATCGACCCGTGTACCAGGTAAATAAAAACTGATTTCTTGCAGTAGAGAACCTTGGGCATATGAAAAACACATGAAATTCATCTTCTAATAAAAGCCTGTTCTCGTTGATTAAGCAGGACGCACATATTCTATCATTTCTGTCTATGTTAAGATGTTGGCCAAATTCGATTTAACCGGTGACTTGAACACCTAAATGCAATATTATTTGTCTGTCAAACACAATCAAAAGACAAATTTAAAGGTAAACAAGAAACAGAGGCGGTAATCACGTGGTATATTGTTTTGATATCAAGCATTAAAAAATGGCAGCGCCCAGTGAGACGGTATGTACTTCTGTTTAGTTTCTCTCAATAATTAAACAATTAAATTTCGTAACATCGACCCTGTTCCAGCGCCCAATTTTCCCCGTTATTTGGTACCTTTATTTTGTTAGACAGTTCTGTAGTTTATTTGGAATGCGTGTCACAAATTTTCAATCGAGGCGAAATGTGCTTCGGAAATCTTAGAACCAAGCATGAACTGTCATTTATTTTTAAATGTTGTCCTTAATATACGCAATTTCGTTTACAGAGCTATTTTAAAACATTGCATGAACACCTATCGGTATGCCCTAAGTTTTGTTTCCACAGCGACCATAGAGGCCCCAAACGCACTCCCATGAAAGGTCTTCATAAACACATCCAATATACTAATTTTGGTAACTTTATGTCAAACATAACTAAAATTATTCGATCCCATAGATGAGTTTGACGCCGCCCTCCCGTCGGCCCGCCTGAACAACGACGCACGTCATTCTAATAACGAGGTCTCATTTTGTGAAAACCTTGTTAAAAGTATAAAAATGCACCAGCCCAAAACAACAAAATAATTGGTTAATATGTAGTTATGTAGACTTATTGTGTGATGACTACTGTGTCAAGAATAAAGTATTTTGAATGAACAGTATTTGAGATCTGAGTAAAAATCAAAAGTTGTCTAAAAACTTTAACCAAACCTTTGAGGTCGATTTAGGGCCATAATTTGTTTTTATAGTTAATTTAGAGTTGTGTAACCTAGTTGTGTAATTGCCGCAAACAGGGGTGTGACGTATTATGTCAATTGAAACTTTAACCTGACAAAATGTGCCCTAAGACTTTCTAAACTAAAGTTTCTAAGTCGATCAGGGACCACAATTTGTATTTCGGATAACATGGAGTTATGTGACTTCATATTGTCTTGAACAATTGTGTGAAGTTTTAAGTTAGTTGAATAAGAGAATTGGAGTTACTGTGAAATCATTAATGTTCGTGGGCATGAAATTTCGTGGTTTGCCGAAAAAAAAATCGAAGATGCGATCGTCCTAGATCTTCTGCATAATATCCACGCGCTGGCCCGTGATTTCCGTCTTCTACGTCACTCGGTTTATGACACTCGCTAATGTGGTACGACATGCCAATTAGTGCATAAACCCATGTCACTTATCGACTTAATTGGGAATAAATGTAATAAAAGAAGATGTACCCTGATCATAAATACAGATAGGGGAAGCCATTGAATGCCAATTAAGAATTTTGCAAACTGTGAAAACGCCGAAAAGGTGCGTATATTGTCACGTTCGGTGCTTAGTAACCTTCAATATACTAGTAATCGATTAATTATTTTATTAAATAAAAAAATCGAGTATGGACACTCATGACGCACATCTTGTAAACTTGCAGATTTTCATTAACAGCACACGTTTAAACACGTGCTTATAACTGTCATTTGCTGCATAAAACATTTAATTGATTTGGTTCATTATTTGTTAAAAGCAGTTATAATATATTAACAGAATAATGATCGTAAGTTATACAGTGAGACAGGTTTTAACACTGTATACTGCGACCTCTGTAAAGAATATACTAGAGAATGTACGTAACAAGGCAATTGAAAAAGTGAATAAAGGGTTTATATTTCGTGGGATCTTGAATTCGTGGATCACCCAACCCACGAAAACCACGAACATAAATGCCCCACGAACATTAATGATTTCACAGTATAAGTGAAACTGCCAACTTGCCCTAAAACTCCGGACGCCGACGCAGACCCCGACGTCGGGGCGAGTAGTTCTTATTCTTTGAATAGTCGAGCTGATATATTCGCCATATGAAGATTGAATTTATACAGAAACAGAAGAAATAATTTCAGGACCCTTATTTTTTCGAAATAACCTGAATATCGAGGTAACCAATTTCGACATAAAGATTTCGACTGAAGTGCAATCCAACTCATTACAAACTACACTGCGATTATCAATACTCAGATGTGGTAGTGTCTTGCTTAATTACCTGGGGAATAAAGATTCCGATGAGCACAGCCCCCACTACCAGCACGTTGTCCCGCATGATGTCGGCGATACTTTTGAAACATCCTTTGGTGTATATAGTCTTTGCTCGTACGGTTGGGTCCTATCGTAAACAAAGGTTTGAAGATGTCAAAAAACCGATTGATGCACCAGCCAAAAAGGACATACTCTTAATTTAATGTTGTCTCTTGCATCAGCCCAAAAGGACATAATCTTATTTCAATGTTATCATTGTAGTCCTGTGCTTAACAACATAGGCTAAAGCATTTCATTTGGAGGTTTTCATTAGGGATGTGCTACCTTAAAGTATATATTGCAATTGTTATTCGCTACTGTGTATCTTGGCTTTACTTGTAGATCTTATGATATATTTCTGGTAAATAACGGATGGATGTCAACCTTTCGGATGGCCCAAGGAAGACTGACTGTAAGTACTCACAATATCATCGCTCTGCATGTTTAGGCCACAGGCGAAGTCTTTTAGCCCGCCCTGAAACAGAACACCATCATTATAGTACAATCAACACCACACGGATGATCACAATATCCCTCTGTTGTTTTATTTCTTTAAAAGGGGGCACAACACTTCCTAAGCCAGAGTGATTAACCTTGCTAAACACACGCCAATTGTGGCTGGCAACATTTTTATGTAAATATCTCGGGCGGCATCTTAGTTAATATGGCTAATGTTTAAGTTTTTGGAAGATCACGTCGACGACGACAACACCAACGCCGATGACGACACAAAGGCACTAACAATACAGCGATTGTTTTTCGAGCTGAAATAACATTTCGAACTTTATTGTTATTTTGTTATTTAATGTATTGTCCATCCGTATTCAAACATGCCAATCAAATGCAAGTTATTCGTGCATTGTATTTGGTTTACGGTGACTGTAAGTTGGTTAAACGATCCTATGGTCGCGCTGTCGCCCCCTAAATAGAACGATTCAATATGTAATACATGAAATACACGTAGAACCAAATGAATTAAATCGTTGCATAACTTGAAATATGTTCATTGATTAAAATAGCCCACTCAAAGCCAAATATTTCATGCACTGTATTTTGTTTACTGGTGTACGTGACTGAACCGTTGCTGCTTGGAAACAATTTCGTTTATTGCACCAGTCAATTGTAACCACGCCCCAAGGTCCGAGGGGATAACGGGGTATATGAGCCGTGTTTTTACCTTTTAGGTGGCCCCGCAGTGCCGGGTGAATGCGGTGGTTTTGTTTTCGCGCCGAAAATATCGGGGCCTTACCTAGGATGTCCCCGGGTGCGGGTCATTTGGCGGAGAATTTACCAGCAGTTTGTTCCCGCAGGACGGGATTTTACCTGGGGTTGGCTGGACGAAAGTCAGAGTCCCCGCTTTTCCCCGGACCTGAGGGCCGTGGTTACAATTGACTGGTGCACAATGTGATATACTCGAACTATGTATAGTTTAAAGATAGTTAGAATGCACGTGTATACAAAATGAATAGATACCATTTATTTTGCGTAAGTTCATGTATACTAACAATGTATTTTAAAACTTGAGACAAACTGCCTTCTCATTCGACAAAATATAATGATGACCACTAAATCGTGTACAGTTCATAACGACAGTAAAAATATTTATTTAAATAACAACACAATGGTGAATCATTTCGCTTGATAAGACACGACACGACGGTTGATTACAGAAGAAATGAAAAACATCGAAGATCACTCATGTTTCAGTCATACGCTTTTAAATTAAATATGACGTGCTACGAAGATAAGAGGAAACTCGTCGTGACCCGTGTAAGTATGTTTTATGACACTTTGATTGTTATCCGGTTGAAAAGACTATCGAATTTATAAGGCTATAAAAACCAGTTTTATCGTAACAATAGCAAAATAAGTGTGCTTTTAAGTCTTTATATGCATTCAAGTTTGTTGAGATGAAACTTCTCCAGTATCCAGGGATGGCATTATATAATCATGAGTGGTTTTGGGGAACAGAAAAAAGATCATTTGGTAAAGTTAAAGTTTGATTTAAAAGAGGTGAAGCGATAGCTGTAAACAGTGGCCGGCCCATTCAGTAGAAAGTTCACAAAACACGTGGACAATTTAAAAGTTAAAGGTTGTTAGTATGTACTAACACAAAATAAATTGTTAGGCGACTGTGCCGGATCAAACCATCTATTTTTGTAAGTATTTAAACCAACAACCTTAAACCATTACATAGTATTGATTGATTTTCGCTTAAGGCAGTTATCTTCAGCAAAAAATGTTATCGCATTAATAAAAGTAAAATAATAACATTATTGAAAGGGCAATAACTCTTAAATGTTAATCATTTTTAATGCTTCAAACGGTAGCAAATATACCATTAAAGGAATTGCAGAGAAAACTATGTCCGTATCATATATAGCCCGCAAGCACGATCCGAATAACGATGTACTTATGTAACTGTCAAGAATCTTAGAGAAACTATGGTAAGCTCACGTCATACGGATAACAACTGATGGCACGGGGCAGAAGAGCGCGTTGAATGACCGTTCAGGGTCACTATTGCTGTTACGGTTAGCTTAACTCACAAGAGTATGGCACGGAGCAGAAGAGCGGGTTGAATGACCGTTCAGGGTCACTATTGCTGTTACGTTTAGCATACCTCATAAGGATGAAAACAGGAGTATGGCACGGAGCAGAAGAGCGGGTTGAATGACCGTTCGGGGTCACTATTGTGGTTACGGTTAGCTTACCTCACACGAGTATGGCACGGAGCAGAAGAGCTGGTTGAATGACCGTTCAGGGTCACTATTGCTGTTACGTTTAGCTTACCTCACAAGAGTATGGCACGGAGCAGAAGAGCGGATTGAATGACCGTTCAGAGTCACTATTGTGGCTATGGTAAGCTTACCTCATTTGGAAAACAACAGGAATATGGCACGGAGCAGAAGAGTGGGTTAGATTTTTTCTGTAATTCGGAAACACTGCAGTTGTAATACTCGTTCTTTGCCCAGTCCTTATAACCCTCATCAGTGTCGCTCGTACCACAACAGGCAAACTGCAGAATAGGGTACAAATTAGCCCGTGTATTAATCTGATTTTATATAACTCACAAATGTTATGGTTTGATTTTAGGTCCTATTTGTCAAATAGTCTCAATCTACGTTTAATACGGGAACAGATTCCTTTGGAGTGGTTAAGCAAAGCAGCTTAAAGGGGTTAGACACGAAGTGGTTCAAAAATCGGCAATACATTTTATCCTCAAAACAATGTCAATGCGAGCTAGTTGGAGGCCGATATTACATAATTTTACATTATTAAAAGAATAAGCCCAAAAATCATGTTGCTGTCTCATCCGTTTGAAAATAGCGCATACTGGTTTCCCAGCTTAAATCATAACTGTTTATGAGTACAGATGAATATACCGACGCCATTTTTAAACTTATTGGGATCTACGTGGTAGTCAACCCCAGTAAATTGCGAATTTGAAAACTGCGAAAGAACTGCAAAAGTTGGGTTAGCGATGTGATACATCAGTAAGTAAAATTCATTGCATTGTACAAAACTTTATTAACTTTAAATAAGTTTTCGACGATTTTATTTCTCTCATGGAATTGTATCACCTGGTGTCTAGTCCCTTTAACAAGTAAACTTATTACATTTTCATTCATACAATGAAAACTACAGAGACATGTCAAGATGTCAAATATTCAAACATAAACCCCGCAGAATAAACGGGCCCAAACAACACTGAAAGCTAGACTAAAAGGCGTGTTTACATTTATATAAATCATTATTTCCCCCAAAAAGGATCAGTACAATATTTTCACCTCTTTTACCATCTCTGTAGGCATGAAAACATGTTATGTGGCCCGTAATTTATGCTGTTAACTTATCGTTAAAATATATTCGACAACTCATATGATAAATATATTCGACAACTCATATGATAATTGTGTGGTGGAACAAGAGACCAACGCACCGTTTCCTGGAAGTAGTTCACGAGGTCCCGTAGATCATCGTCGTCCCAGTATTGAACTACCGCCTTGTTAAGCGCATCGTCCGGGTACAAGTGCAATGCCTTCTGAGCTTCCGGCGAGTACACCGCCACGAAGATGATTATAACGAACGCAATTTGTAAGAAAAACAAGATAGTCATCATCCACACGTACTGAAACACAGGTAGGAGGGATTACATAGCAACTCAGGCATTGCCACACTGAAACATGTTCAGCTATCATCGTACTGAAACACAGACATTATCTGAAACTGAAATACAGATATAATCGTACTGAAACACTGGCTTTATCAAACTGTAACACAGACAGATACTATCGTACTAAAACACAGTTATTTCGTACTGAAACACCGGTAGACAGGTTTTATCGCACTGAAAAAACACACAGATAGTATCGCACCGAAACGCAGTTATATCGTACTTAAACACAGGTACATATATTTTATCGCTGTGAAACACAGACACACAGGTATTATCGCTCTGAAAAACACGTTTTATCAAACCGAAACGCAGATATTACAGTACTGAAACACAAGTTTACAGGAAATATCGCACTGAAGCATAGGGACACGGGTATTATCGCACTGAAACACAGGTACACAGGTATTATCGCACTGAAACACTGGTATACGGTTATTATTGCATTTAAACACAGGAACACATGCATTATCGCACTGAAACACAGGTACACGGTTATTATCGCACTTAAACGCAGGAACACATGCATTATTGCACTGAAGCACAGGTACATGGGTACTATCGCACTGAAACACAGGTACACGGTTATTATCGCACTGAAACACAGGTACACGGTTATTATCGCATTGAAACGCAGGTACACGGGTATTATCGCACTGAAACACAGGTACACAGGTATTATCGCACTGAAACACAGGTACACGGTTATTATCGCACAAAAACACAGGTTCTTGGAAATTACCCAGCCACTTTTGTACTGAAACACAGGTACGCGGGTATTATCGCACTCAAAAGCAGACGGATACAGAGGTAGACTCACACTGAAAAGCAGACATTACTGAAACACAGGAACGCAGGAAGTATCCCACTTAAACACAGGTACACGGGTACTGTCACACTCAGACGCGGGCATTATCGGACTGAAACATTGGTACACGGGTATTACCGCACATCATATCAACGTGTATATCGCTTTATTGGCCACAGAGGGTGACATTTACCGCGACTTCGTCTCGTTGAAAACGCTTTCCATAGCACAAACTTAACAAAACTTCAAACCTCATATTTTTTTTCGTTGAATTTTAATTTTCTAATTCTGGCTCAATAAGGAAACTATACAGACTAAGATCACTTCACTTTACGACTAAATTCGACCAGGATCTTTATTAAAAAGTGCCTCAGGCAACATTATCTTTATACTTGTAACGATAAACTATATGTTATTTAGTAAGATAATAGTTAAGTAAGAAATTTGGCTTACTGAATTAATATTTTTGAGCTTTTTACGCTTAAGAACTTGATAAGTTAAAAGTTCTGGTTTCAAAATTGGCATTGGTTATGCTGAGTTTTATTTCCAAATTAGATGGATGATTTATTTTAAGAATTTCTGTAGTTTTATTGTGAACAGTCCTCTAATCCATTTAACTTTTTGTATTTGTCTGCATGATCATATACGGCGTTTGTATATACTTTATTTCATGTGTAACCTATTTAAAACTATATGCTTTTATTTCCAGGTATGTTTGTTATTCATGTCGGAAAATAAATCATTGTGAAATAATATTGTAATCATATATTCGACTTTAAATTAACACCTCTGTATCTTGTTTCTAGACGCTATTGAGTGTTTTGTCGTCATTGACTCCTACTTCATATCTAGTATCGATTTCATTTTTTTCATCAATTTTGATGGATTTCTTTCACATGTGGATGATCTTATACCTATCACATTCTTACATTACGATGTGAAAATCTTAAACATAAAAAATGAGGAAGTATTGTTAATATTGCATCTACTCACTGCTCTGAGGACGCCCACATTCTCCCGGAAGGGCCCCCACCATCCGACTAGTGAGGCGAGGAGGGCGACACAGCCAAACAGGCAAAGGATGCAGGAAGGATCCAGAAAGAAGTCATATGCTTCTTCCACCTTCTTTTCCTTCACCACCAGCACATACGTCATCAACGCCACAACCGCGAGCGCAACGATCTGGAAGCAGACAAAACAATCATAATATAAAGATATTTTTTACAGATACAAAAAATAACATTTCCGCCATCTTTTTAAGTTATGTTCCAATGAAAGCAACTGAACAAAAAGCTATAACTAAAACATATCGCAGCCAGAGTTAAGTTTCATTGGCATTGCACCTCTCCTTCATATGTTAAAGAAGATGTTTGAGATCAATGTCTCAAACACTTCTTAAGTTAGAGTTATCCTCTGGGCACACATGATTACGGCACGCACGGACCCACACACGCTTACCATTTCCATATCCCATTCGCTTTTCGGCGGGGGATAAAACACATACGCACACGCACGCGCGCGCGCGCACGCGCACGCGCACGCACACGCACACGCACGCACGCACGCACGCACGCACGCACGCACGCACACACACACACACAGAGTGTTAAGTACCACAGAAGCAAATGCTTTCATGTAGATATACATGCATTTGCCATGCATTGACTTGTCATTACGATATAAAACACAAAAATGCTATCAATACCACCATCTTAAGCGTTATGATCTTTAAACATTCACACTGCCACAGACTCTTTAAAGCTGCACTCTCACAGATATAGCATTTCTACAACTTTTTTATTGTTTGTCTTCGAAAGAGCAAATATTTGCGTAAATATCTGCAAACCAATGATATAAGATTGCTGACAAAAAATCAGATCGCAGATATTCATATTTCCGTTTGAAAATTAATGTTTTATGGCTTAAACCGTTACTTACGTTTTAAGAAAAATGCATTCAATATAAATTTTTGAACTTAATTATAAAAATCTGCGATCTATTTTGTGTCACCCGTCTTATATAACTAGTTTCCTTGGATCTTCGCAAAAATAGGCTCGTTCCAAGACAAAAAATAAAAAAAAAAGTTGTCAAAACGTGCTATCTGTTAGAGTCCAGCTTTAAGACACATTCTGTCATTAGGTCCTGGAGAATTCGGAATTGCACCATCAAAAATGTCCACCTAATGTAACACTATACTTACACATATTAAGAAGTTGACAAAGAACAACACATATTTAGAAACGAGATTCACTTCCGACGAATTCTGCCCTGGAAGCTTCATCTTGTAGTTATTTATAAAGCAATTTTATTCCTTCACATTCGAAATGATAGTATCCCTATCGTTTGTCCTTTAAACGACAATATCTCATAAACGAAAACACACATACAGTCACTTTACAGTATGTCCAATGATCCACAGACTTAATAACTTGTCTAAATAACTTTACAATAGCATTCGAATCCTTCAAATTTCAGGTCAGCTTTTCAAAATCTGAAGTTCAATGTAAATACAAACACTGGACGTTCTCAACAAGGGTGTGTTCAACAATGTCACGATCTACATTAGATTTACCTAAAAATAAATCGATATCATGGTGTATTATTTCTTCCTTGCGAGAGTTCTTTACAAAGGGAGCATGACCGGTAGTTAATAAGCGCATCGTTTATCAGAGCGTTTAAATTCCTTTCTAGCCCTGGGGAAATGGACCGGTTAGCGTTTGTTTATTACTTGTTTTGATTTCGATAGGGTATGTACACATGGTATGGTTTATGTTAGGATAATATGGTATATAGTTATGATACGTTTATGATATAAATTTATTTTATATATTTATGAAATATTTATGGTTATTTTTATCATGTATATTTACGGTATCACATTCAAATCAGGTCCCCAATATTCGTTTCACGACTCTACACTATGTGCACAACGTAATGGCACGATATGATTTTAGTGAGATTGATATCTATGGTACATAATTATGATATATATATATATATATATATATATATATATATTTATTTATGGAATAGATATATATATATATATATATATATATTTATAATATAGTTATGATATATAGTTATGGTATATATTTATTATATATATATTATGGTATATATTTATGATATATTTTTATTATTAATATTGATGATATATTTTAAGACATCTATTTATCTTGTATATATTGATTATATTCATTACATTTTTTACGTGTATATTCATTATATATATTCATTGTATTCATTTATGGTATATATTGATGGTATACATTAATGGTGTATATTTATGGTATACTTTTATGATTTATTTATTTTACTGTTTATGATAAATGGTTTATAATGACAGTCTATTAGAAATATATACTATTGAGGTTATTCGATACATTCACTAACATGTACAAATTTAAATCAACTGTGCACCAGATGATCAAATTGCAAGAAAAAAAGAAAATTGTCGAAAACAGACATAAAGTGTGTATTAATGTGTACAATGCATTGAAACTTACTAACTGAAGTACCACATAGTTTACAATTTATTTCTGTTTAGCATTTATTTCGTATTTTTCCATTAATTGTTTTTACTGGGTATGTCTACCCAGTAGAATTCATTCCTTATGCGTGATTGTCTAGTCGATGTTATCACGTGATATTACCAGGTTAGGTATATAGCTTAAATATACCACTCGTCTGGAGTAAGCCTTCGTAGCACAGTAGATACAACACAATTTTGGCGACACCGGTTCAACCCGAATTTTTTTTATCACATTATGGTACTTTTTTTACAATTATGATATAAAAGCGTAACACATTCTATTAAATAGTTGTCCTGAGAATTGTAACAGAATTTTTTTTGGCACAAATCTGGTGTACAGTCCCTTTAAACGCCATAGTTTCATTGGGAGCATAATAATCAGTCAATGCATAATATATTGCACCCTGGTACAACCATCGACAAATGTTCACTTCTTAGTTAGAATCTAAGAAAATAATCACTGTCCATACACAAGTATTTTGTAAGTTGCTTAAAGCAATAAATAAAGATAAAGGTCATCACCCGGCTTTAAGGGAAGACCCAATGGTGTTTTGAGGTCAGTCTCATTGGTAAGTTAAATGTCATGGTTTAAATAGTTAAGGCCCTAGTAGTTGATTCACTCAGAGGTGGTATTCAATTTTGGTCTTAATTAGATCTAAGAACGATGTAGCTTATCGGATTACTGGTTATTCATAATCTTGAGCATCAAATATCGAAATATATGTATGTAGTAATAATTTTCATTAAATACGGAAGGAATATAATTCACATAATTTTCCCTTTAAGATAAGTTGACATTCTTTTTCATGTCAAATCTAACATTCAATTCTGTCTAGTCCTGTTAAAGCTGCACTCTCACGAATTGAACGTTTTGACAACCTTTTTATTTTTTGTCTTGGAACGAGCCAATTTTGCGACAATCCATGGAAACTAGTTCTATAAGACTGCTGACAAAAATATATATAGATCGCAGATTTTTTATATTTAAGTTCAAAAATTGATGTTTTATGCATTTTTCTTAAACCGTTAGTAACGGTTTAAACCATAAAACATTAATTTTCGAACGGAAATATAAAAATATACGATCTGATTTTTTGTCAACAATCTTACATCATTGGGTTACAGATATTTACGCAAAAACTTGCTCTTTTCAAGACAAAAATAAAAAAAGTTGTAAAAATGGTAAAGCTGTGAGGGTGCAGCTTTTATATAGATTCAAAGATTCAATATTTTTCATATAATATCCGGTAAGCCATGCCCCACGCGGATAAATAACTGTACACTTTTGTGATCAATGTATCAATCGATATATTACATCTATTAAACAATTAATATAAATATGTCTAAATATCAAATACGAATGTAAATCAATGCATTCTATTTTTGTATTTTAACATAAACTGTATCGACTGCAAACATTTTTTGTCGAAATAGTGCTGTTTAACACAACGCTTCGGCAGTTTAGAACTACTGAACTCATAAACAGTTGTGGTTACAACTGGTTTCCGGATGATGAAGGGCAACCAACGACTTAAATTTCATGGTCCTATGTTAAACGGTTATCAAGTTATTATGTGGACAAAGCTTTCATACCAATATCGACCGTGACCTTATTTTACCTACAAATCTCAAAATCAATAGGGGTCTTTTGTTGGTTCATGGCAATCTTCCATTTAAAATTGAAGTTTAATAAATTTAAACGAAATCGGTATCTAGGTAATGTGAGGTCAAATTGTTCGTACCGTTGCCATACCCTTAAAACAATGGGGTCATTTACTGGTAAATTGCAGGCTATCCCTAAAGTTTGATTGTATTTTGTCGAACTGTTCTTGAGCTATTTTTTGGCCGAATATTCATCAAGAATGTTGGCCGAAACTTTAATATGGATCATTTGTTTCGTGTCAAGTAAAACTGCCACTGAACCTCCATGTTTCTAGATTAGACCTTTCCCGAGTGATGGCGCGGGTAATGTTTTCATAATATTGTTGACTAGTCTTAATATTTTACCTTCTGGCCTCAAAAACAAATGGGGTCATCTTTTAGTCCATGGCAATCAACAAATAAGATTGTATAGTCCTATTTCAAACACTTCCGGTGTAATTGTGTAGACAATGTTATCCTAAGACTGTTGACCGTGACCTTGACCATTGACCTACTGATCTAAAACACACAGGCGGTCTTCGACTAGTCAAGGGGGCCTTGCACTGAACTTGAATGTCCTTGGTCAAAACCTTCTCGAGTTATTTTTCAGACAAGGTTTGGTCTACCGACCTGCCAACCGTCTTACATTTGCGAACCGTAATGCTTCTTTCTTTTTTTAAAAGGGGGAAATTGACCAAAATCTAGTTCAGATAAAAGTAACATAACACATAATTCTTCCGGATGTAAGCGATGAAGTTTTAATGTAAATAGAAGTACAGTATGGCTATTATTAAACCCTTTGCATCGAAATTGTTCAGGTGTATTCAAAAATGTCACGTTTTATACAAGCTATTACGAAATAATTAATAGTTTACTCAATTATTTCTTTGTGAAAATTCTTTTCTAAAGGAACTTGAATTGTAATTATAGAATTTTGAAAGATTTCATCTATCGAAGCGTTTAAGTTGGTGTACAATTACGGGTAAATGATCCATTGCGTTAATCATGATTTTGTGGTTTATCCAACAACATTTCATTTATTAACATGCATTGTTTTGGTGTGTTTAAATAAAACACAAGAATAATATTAACATGACTGTCCATAGTAGCAATACGTATCGTGTAACGGTTATTATAAGCGCAGAGGTTAGGCACACTTATTTGGTAGATGCATACACATTACGCAACAAAAAGTTTAGTGTTTCATATTATATTTCTTCTATTGGCTGTTATGAAAACCGAAAACGCCTGACTGGCGAATTTCCAATATAAAGAGTACGATAGATTTGAAAATACTACAATTCCATTGGAAAACATATAATTTCGATCACGTTTCGTTAGGTATTTTTAGAACTGCAGTGGCAACTCAAATATACAGATGATATTTACACTATACTTACAAATATTGAAAGGTTGAGGAAGAACAACACATATTTAGTTACGATATTCACTTCCGACGAGTCCTGCCCCGGAATCCTCATCTTGTAGTTGTTTAATACGTAACACTCTATTTCCTTGTATTTTCTTTACTTAGTTTTCCCTATAAAACTGTTATACTATAACCCACAAACGGAACGCTTTGCTGGAAAATTAATTTAAAATTGATCGGTTTATCCGGTGATCAAAATGAACACAAACTCGATATTTGTCCAGATATTTTTACAAAACCACACAAATCTTCCGGATTACAGAGTCGATTTGTCATATGAACTATATTGTCAAGACAAGCGACGTATAATCTTAAATAAGACAAAACCACTCCTTCTATACACGGGTGATAGCTTTAACAGTCACGCTCTAGATTATATTAACCGAGTATAATGATTTTTTTATAGTATATTTCTTCCTTGTTACAGATCTTTACAAAATGAACAGGATTAGTATTTAGAGCACATTGATACACCGTATGTCGATGCTTTATTACGGGTAAACGAATTTGTCCAGCTTGAAATGATTTGCTTGAGATACTATAATATACACTCTTTTAAAAAAGTCCGTTTACACGCACTGAGCCGTGAATATACATACATATATATATATGTGTGTGTGTGTGTGTGTGTTGTGTGCGTGTGCGTGTGCGTGTGTGGGTGTGTTGTGTGTGCGTGCGTGCGTGCGTGCGTGCGTGCGTGTGTGCGTGTGTGTGTGTTATACAATAAAGTACCAGTTCACATATTTGCGTACACAACGTAAATTGTCACGTTTTCAATTTTATTTTTAGTAAGGCTTAAAATGTCAATGAAAAAAGCTCTTTTTATAACCTAGCTGAAACATCATTACTGTGAAATTTATAAAAATGGAATATTTTATATATTGAAGATTGTCTCCCGTTTGCCCTATATAAAATTTGCCATTTATTTTTATGTGCGTGAAGTTAGCACCGTAGCACCGCAGCACCGCAGCGCCGCAGCGCCGCGGTGCTATCACCGAAACCACGGTGCTAGCACCGAATCATCGGAATTTTAAGTATATTAATAAATGTTATTTTAATATAGAATAGAAGCTGCTCTTGGTCATGGCATAGGTCACTGAACTGCGAACCTAGGTCATGGCATCTGTCAATTGGCTGCGATATTAGGCAGGCTCTGGGTTTTTGATATGTTTAGGCTAACATCATAGGAATTTTCAATCAAAGTTTCAACAATGTTTAGCGGTGATACCTTAAAAATGAGAAAAGGGACCTCTGACACCTATACCACAGTGTAGCCTAGGCCTTTACCTAGGTCATGGCATAGGTCAATGGGCTGCGATTTAAGGCAGGCTCATGGTTTTTAATACTTTTAGGTTAATACCCTAGGCATTTTCCATCAAAATTTCAATTATGTGTAGCGGTGATACCTTAAAAATGAGAAAGAGGACCAGTGACACCTATATCACAGTGTAGCCTAGGCCTTAACCTAGGTCATGGCATAGGTCAGTGGGCTGCGATTTTAGACAGGCTCATGGTTTTTAATACTTTTAGGTTAATACCCTAGGCATTTTCCATCAACATTTCAATTATGTGTAGCGGTGGTACCTTAAAAATGAGAAAGAGGACCAGTGGCACCTATACCAGTGTAGCCTAGGGCTTTACCTAGGTCATGGCATAGGTCAATTGGCTGCGATTTTAGGCAGGCTTTGGGTTTTTGATACTTTTAGGTTAATACCCTAGTCATATTTCATTATAATTTCAATAATGTTTAGCGGAGATACCTATTTAACCTATAGGTATCAACAACTAAGAGTCAGCCTAAAATCGCAGACTAATGACCTATGCCATGACCTAAGTTCATGCCTAGGCTACTCTCTAATATAGTTGAGAGTGGTCCCCTTTCTCATATTTAAGGTATCAGCGCTACAAATAACTGAAAAAATGGTAGACAATTCCTAGGGTGTATGCCTATAAGTATAAAAAAAGCCAGAGCTTGCCTAAAATCGCAGACCAGTGACGTCTGTCAAGACATAGGTTCATTGCAAGGCTACACTCTGGTATAGGTGAGAGTGGTCCCCTTTCTCATTTTTAAGGTATCTCCGCTAAATATTATTGAAATTATAATGAAATATGACTAGGGTAATAACCTAAAAGTATCAAAAACCCAAAACCTGCCTAAAATCGCAGCCAATTGACCTATGCCATGACCAAGGTTTATGCCTAGGCTACACTCTAGTATAGGTGTCAGAGGTCCCCTTTCTCAATTTAAGGTATCACCGCTACACATAATTGAAATGTTGAAATTCCTATGGTATTAGCCTATAAGTATCAAAAACAGAGACCCTGCCTAAAATCGCTGCCCATTGACGTATGCCATGACCTAGGTTAATGCCTAGGCTACACTGTGGTATAGGTGTCAGTGGTCCCCTTTCTTATTTTTAAGGTATCACCGCAACAAATATTCAATATTTGATGAAAAATTCCACGGGTAATAGCCTAAAAATATCAATAACCTAGAGCCATCCTAAAATCGCAGCCAATTGACCTATGCCAGTGACTTAGGTTGAGGCCTAGGCTAAACTGTGGTATAGGTGTCAGTGGTCCCCTTTCTCATTTTTAAGGTATCACCGCTACACATAATACAAATTTTGATGAAAAATACCTAGGATATTAGCCTAAAAGTATCAAAAACAGAGACCCTGCCTAAAATCGCAGTCAATTGACGTATGCCATGACAACAGTTTCGTCACCCTCTAATCATATCATTACATAAAAGGTTGTTGATGCACTATTATACGTATAACTTACTTTTCGAGATGGCCAATCTATATAGTATCGTTTTGAAGAATTTTCAGTTTGGCTAAAAAATATTGCAAAATTATGTAATTCTACTTCATTTTATTTGATTTATACTAATGTGTTTAGAGAACGCAGTCTGAAATTGAAAAGTGGTCGAAAGTTTTTGAATAAAAGTGAAAATGAAGAGAAACTCGCCAATTATGAAAACAAAAACATATAGGATATACTAGTTGATTTTAAACGGAAGAACAAACTTCTGATTTCATTGGTCATATGATATAATATAATTATCTATAAGAATCAGACGTTATGTGTCTTGCTTGGGTTTGTTTTGCTTTAAATATACTACAATGTATATTGTTCCCAAAATGTGGTCTTAAGGGCATTCTGTATGCTAACTTAGAGCTGCACATTGGTTTGTTTACCTCTAAACGGGCTTAATATTTGCCAAAATGTAGTCTAAGGGGCACTGTATATGCTGACTTTGAGCTTCACATGGGTTTGTTTGGATCTTAATGGGATCTATGGTTCCAAAATATAGGTTTAAGGGAACTGTGTATGGTTACTTGGAGCCTCACATGGGATTTGTTTGGATCTTAATGGGATCTATGGTTCCAAAATATAGGTTTAAGGGAACTGTGTATGCTTACTTGGAGCTTCACATGGGATTTGTTTCGATCTTAATAGGCTTTATGTTTTCCAAAATCAGGTCTATTTGACACTGAGAAGGTTTACTCAGTGCTGAATATCGGTTTGTTTGGATCTAAATTGGCTGTATATTGGTTGCTAAATATGTTTCTTTATGATATTGAGTAGGTTGAATTAGAGATGCACATGGGTTTGATTGGCTCTAAATGGGCTTCATGGTTTCCAAAATGCGGTCTATTTGACACTGAGTAGGCCAGCTTAGTGCTGCACATGGGTTTGTTTGCCTCTAACCGGGCTTAATATTTGCCAAAATGTGGTCTAATGGGCGCTGTATATGCTGACTTAGAGCTGCGCATGGGTTTGTTTGGATCTAAACGGGCTTTATAGTGATCAAAACTTGGTCTTATGGTCATTGTGTATGCTAACTTAGAGCTGCAAATGGGTTTGTTTGGATCTAAATGAACATAATGGTTTCCTAAATGTGGTCTGTTTGACACTGAGTAGGCGTACTAAGAGTTGCACATGGGTTTGTTGAACTTTGTTCTGATCTGAATGGGCTTTATATTATTCTATCTGAGATTTATTTGACACGCAGTAGGCTTACATAGAGCTGTACATATTAGTTTTTATCTTAATGGGTTTAATGGTTTACAAAATGTGGCTTGATGGGCACTGTGTATGCTTACTTAGAGATTCAAATGGGTCTGTTTTGATCTTAATGGGCTTTATGGTTCCAAAATGCGGTCTATTTGACACTGAGTAGGCTAACTTAGTGTTGCGCATCGGTTTGTTTGTATCTAAAAAACATTATTGAGGTCACAATTGACTTGATAGAGAATTTTACCGATTTAATAATAGACCTTTTTAGTATTTGATATGCTTAATTGACTGTACAATGGCACTGGAACTGTTTTGGCTCGTAAAGAACCTACATGGTCTTGAATAAAGAAACTTTATAGATCACTTGGCACTCGATTGGCTTCATACGGTCTATATTTGGCAGGTATCAGAATGAAAAAAAAGGTTAATTGACAGAAAGCGGACTTGAGAAAAGCCAACGTGTGATGATGGCCTGGAAGATTTTGTTTGGTTATAGCCCATAGTTGTATGGATTTTGTAGAGCCCTTCTGGGTATGCATATGTATATTAAGATGTTTTATGCAAACCGGCCCAGGTATTATTAAAACCACGTTCTAACGTACATAAAATTCATATCAAATATTTGTCTTTTTAGAAAAAGCATCTTCTTCTACTCTTTAATCACAAAGACTGCATTTGATTATTTAAAATTACAATTTAAAATTGCGATCTGCTCTTTTGTCAGCAGCCTTGTGTCATTGGTTCTAAGACATATCCGCAAAATTTGGTTTCTCCCAATACAAAAACATGAATAAAAAAGATGTCAAAAAGGTCAATCTGTGAGAGTGCAGCTTTAAGAAGTTTTTCCAGGGCACCATACATCACAAAATATTTTTTTTTATTTCTTGCTCATATTTTATCTATCTTTCTGTAACTTACGTTATCATTTTAAAGTTTGAATCATTTTGATATAAGAATCACTTTAATGATTGAATAAATTATTATTTACTTTTACAATATAATGTAGTGACTGTGTTTCTATGCGATAACCTGGATGTCTGTGTTCCGTCTGCAACTGGCACACACATTCTGGTAAAGTAAAAAAAAACCCATAAACATTGGAACTATCATATTGCTCCCATGATGAATACCAAGCCAAAAGCCTGGCCATTGTTTAATGAACTTTCAATATATGACATGAAACTTTGTGCAATAGTTACTCATGAAAAGATAAACCTTTGTAGAAAACCCAATGCTTTTATTTACTGAATACATGCAGTTATGTCCCTTGATATGTCGAACGAATCGTAGAAGTCGTTTACTTGGCCATTACTTCATAAACATTCGAGATAATGACATTTCATTTTGTACATATATTACCAGTGACAATGTGCACTTATGTAGCAAAGTCCATAACTCTGACTTAGATAATCGTCGAGTTAAGCCCCTTGTTCAAATATCGAGCGTTTATATTGTATATGTAGCGAGGCATACTAGATACTCAACATTTATCATTTATGTAACAATTTTCTAAAATATTTCCGTATTTTATTTCATTAATAACATTTATATAATGTGAAAAACAAATGTAAAAGGCGAAGATATGTTAGTAACACGAAAATAAGAACAAGACTATGAAAGCAACTGATGTACGGTTGTGTTTGAATTCTATGGCGTTGAACTTTTGAGCCCCAGAAAAAAGGAGCAAACGTCAGCCACGAAACTACTTATACTGGTAGGTTATTATTAGTGCGGGTACTCATTGCATGTCTCTCTAGCACTAAAAACAAGTCAAGTCAAGTCCACAAATTTATTAAGTAATCAAAGGCCACCGGCCCAAAATACGTGACATACATAACAAAACAAATAATATAAGAGTTGTGTCAAGAAAAGGAACTTAAGCATATATCCAAACATGAGTATATCCTTTTAATTTTTAATTTCTAAAAGAAGATGATATACATAGAAAGACAACTTACTTAGAGTCTCATAATTAGTTGTTTTCATAAGGCTATAAAAGTCATTTAAATCTATACCAGCAGAGTGCCAATTAAACAAATATTGTCTTCTTATATTGCCATACGTTCTACAGACAAAAAATGCATGATATTCACAATCTAAGACAGATAAATGTTCGTTATCATAACAAAAAGTACATATACGATCATCTTTTGGTATGTTTTGATGCCTACCAGTTTCTATTCTCAATTTATGGTTTGAACATCGAAATTTTGAAAGTGCTATCTTGTGCTTAAATGGTATAGCTACTGATAGGTATCTTTCAACATTCAACAGTGTTTTAAAGTTTTTGTAATGAGAACAGCGACCAGAATTATTTACAGATTCAGACCAGTTTTGATTATAACAATCAATAAGTCTCTGTTTAAAGATTGTTAAAAAGCACTAAAAACGTGTCACATGTATGTTTCTTAACGATTATTGCAATAAAGTCGCTTATTAGACTACATTTATGATCAAATTTGTCTATGTACATAAACATTGTATAACACTCGTTGCAAGGTCGCCTCAGGCATAACAGTATTAACAGAAGTGTTCCGAGAAGGGTAAATCGATCATGGCCACTGGGCATGCGCAAACATGACTGTCGGTTACCGAAGACGTTGGTTCCACTTCTGTCGCTGAGCTTTGATCTGATCCCTGAGTTTCTGAGCCATCCACGTCAAGACAAACTGAAAATATACTTTTTACGTTTCTTTATACCTTTTTCGAAGCTACAGTAACACCCGCGCGATGTCGTTTAACATGTTCTCGAATACAATTGTGACGCGCCCGTGTGCAAGTGCAAGGGTACCACAGGATAATCTCGAGGCGCCCCTTGATGTTGTTCAGCCGATTTCTGTACATTGTACTAAAGGTAACGGCCAATAAAAATACATTTGCGACCGGAAATGCGCCTTATCCAATATCGTTTGATATGATCCAGGATTTCTGCCTGAACTTTGACTTTGGGTATTACATTGTTTAGAAAAAGAGTTTATTTGTAATAAGGCAATTTACTATTCATGTAACATATGCTCGGTTGTCATGTTATTTTTTCGGCCTTCTTAATCAATACACGATTTCTAAATATATATAAGAGAAAAGAACATTTGACCGTGAATACCGTGTTTGAACTTGAATTTATGATTTTGAAATAGAAATTATTAGAGATAACAAGAGCTGGCGTAGAACAGCGCTCATCTATACGACGTTTTGTCATAGAAATAAATACAGAACAGAAATGATGTAGTATGTGCCTGTCAAAATCATTAAAAAGTAAAACTGAAAAGTTATCAAGAGACACCGCATCGCAACGAAAAAAACAACATAACTTTGATTGATTGATAGAAGCACTTAAGACTTCGAGATTCAGTTTTAGTGTTGTTGTTTTTCTATTTTAGTAATAGTAACATTGACATTAACCCTATTTGCTGAAGATGCGATCCCGTGGAAGTACTTAACCACTCTTCCGACACACCAGGTTTGATTACAATATGTCAACCCTAACTTAAGTTATATCGTACCAAAAGGTCTCTTTTTTCAGTAACAGTGACCTTGACCGTGACCTATAAGGTCCCAAACGCCAAGGTCTCCATAAACTTGTCTTATATACAACATTTGTTCCCAATATATCAAACCTAACTAAAATTATTCAGTACAAGCCGCTTTCTATTTTCAGTAACAGTGACATTGACCCAAGCACCACACACGCAATAGCATGAAAGATATCCATAAACACTTTCAATATACCAGGTTTGGCCACAATATGTCAACCTTTACTAAGAAATTCAGTACTAACCATTTACTATTTTTAGTAACAGTGACATTGACCTTGACGATGCCTCTCGGTGACCCAAACCAATCCACGAAAGGTCACTATAAACTTTACCTACATACAAAGCTTATGGCAATATGCCAAACGTAACTAAAGTCATTCAGTACCAATAATATTTCTGTTTTTATTTACATTGACCTTGACCGTGACCATAGGGTCCCCATACAACAATCTCATGAAAGGTAATCATAAATTCTTCCTGTCTACCAAGTCTGGTTAATGTATGTAAAACCTAGCATATATATTATTCAATACCATAAGTTTGATGCAACCCTCCCGCCGGCCCACCAAAATAACGACGTACGTCATTCTAATAACCAAGATTCATCTTAAAAAAAACAACGTTAAAAACATAAAAATGTACCTGCCAAAGGCAATACAATAATGGGTTATTGAGAAATATTGTAACTTATTTTGTGGTGGCTACTGTGTAAGAATAAAATCTATAAAATGATCAGTATTTGAGATCTGAGTTAAAACCCAACTTTGCCCAAATGCTTTAACCAACCATTTTAAGTCTATTATTAGCCATAAATTGTATGGAGTTATTTATGTGATTGCCTTCAACAACTTTGTGTAGTATTAAGCCAAGTAAGGGTATGGAAATGATTAGTAAAAAACCAAACTTGCCCTAAAATTTTAACCTGACACAATGTGCCCTGAACATTAACCTAAGATACCGAGTCGTTCAGGGGCCATAATTTGTATTTTGAATAACATAGAGTTAAGTAACCTCATGGTGAGATTGTGTAGTTTTAAGTTAATTGAAGGAACGGTATTTGAGTTATTAGAGAAACTGCCAACTTGCCCTTTAACTTTGATCGGACGCTGACGCTCGTGCGAGTTGTATAGCCTCCTTATTCATTAAACAGTCGAATTAAAAATCGCATATGCGGACTGGATTGATATAAAAGCAGAAGAAAATAATTCGGGACCCGGAAAAATGGACATAAGCAGAGAAACGAGGTAACAGATTGGATACAACGAATTTCAAGTGTATTACAATCTCATCTATTCAATTAACACTGCGATTTTTATCATTACTCAGATGTGGTAGTGTCTGGCTAATATTACCTGGGGAACAAGGATTACCAAGAGCGTTATCCCCACATACAGTCCATTGCTCCGCATGATGTCGGCGATACGTTTGAAACATCCTTGGGTGTATATAGTCTGTGCTCGTACAGTTGCATTCTATTGTAAACAAAGGTTTGAGGATGTCAAGGATTGATAAATGCACCAGCCAAAAAGGACGCAATCATAATTTAATTAAATCACTTGAATCAGCCAAAAATGAAATAATCTTAATTTAAGTTTATCACTATAAAATGATTTTCCCTATAACTACCGTGAGAATGTTTGACAAACTGCACATAACTGTATTGTTTCGCAAAGGAACTAAGTCACACTGTTCGCCAACCTTTGTGCAGGCAAACAATGTATAACACTGTTGACCGTTGTCTTGGCCGTTTATCTACTCAACTCAAAAACAGTAAGGTTCATTTAATGGTCAAGGGTACCATACCACTGAAGTTGCATTGCCCAAACCGTTCGTGAGTTTTTTGCCGTCAAAAATAGGTTTACAGACGGACAGAAAGACCGACCAAACGACATACTGACAATTGAAAATCTATATACCCCATTTTCTTCGAAGAGAGCATAAACAGCAAAAAGATGAATGAAAGTTCACTGGGAATTTTCAGTTTATATTGCAATTGTTGATCGCTACTATGTATCTTGGCTATGCTTGTAGATCTGATGGTATATGTTTGATGAATAACTTATAGACTTCTTCAAACTTTCCTTTGGCTAAAGGAAGACTGAAAGTACTTACAACGATCTGCATGTTAAGGCCACAAGCGCTGTCAACAACCCTGCTCTGAAACAGGAACACATTCATTATACATGTAGTAGAATGAGCAACACACAAATGATCCCGATATCTCTCTGTTGTTATACATATCGAACGGCATCTTAGTAAATGTGATCAATGTTTAAGTGTTTTCAAGACGACGTCGACGACTCAACACCGACGCCGATAAAGACACAAAGGCAAAAACAATACATGGATTGTTTTTCGAGCTGAAAAACACACTCACTTCGAACTTTGAAAAAACATTTATTTTTTATTTAATGTATAGTACATGGCTTCAAACAGGCCAACTAGAGGCAATTATTACGCGCACTGAAACTGGTATTTCGTGAACGTCATATCTAATATTCTACTTACCATAGAAACAACGATTGTAACTGTTGGTTAAACGAATAAATATTAAAAACAACAGGAATGAGGTTCGGCGCAGAAAAGTACGTAAGTTCAATGACATTTGGAAATAACTTTTGTGGTCACGGCTAGCTTACATTATACGGAAAACAACAAATAACAGGAATGAGATACGGCGCAGAAGAGTAAGTACAATGACCGTTCAGAGTAAAGTTTTATTGTGGAAACAGTTAGTAAAGCGAACTAATATATATGGTCGCTTTCGCTCCCTTAGACTGGATTCGTTTAATTCGTGCAATTTGTAATGCATTAACTACATGTAAAACAAGTAATACCAAATAAATTCAATCGTGGCATAAGTTGAAAAAAAATGCATTGCCTAAAATAGGCCAGCCAAAGCCAAGTATTTTGCGCACTCTATTGTGTTTACTGGTGTATGTGACTGAGCCGATGCTGCCATGGAAAAATTGTTGAATGCGTACTTACCTTATACCGAACACAACATGAGTAAGGCATGGAGTAGAACAGCGGGTTGAATGACCGTCCTAAGTCACTATTGTGGTTACGGTAAGCTTGCCTAATACGGATGACAAAAAGAGAATGGCATGGAGCAGAAGAGCGTGTTGAATGTCCGTTCAGAGAGACTATTGTGGTTACGGTAAGCTTATTTTATACGTATGACAACAAGAGTATGGTATGGAGCAGAACAGCGGGTTGAATGACCGTTCATTGTCACACTTTTATGGATACGGCTAGCTTACCTTATTGTGATGGCAACTAGAGAATGGCAAGACGCAGAACAGCGGGTTGAATGATCGTTAGAGTCACTTTTGTGGCTATGCTAGCTCACCTTATACGGATGACAACTGGAGTATGGGAAGGAGCAGAACAGCGGGTGTTATGGCCCTTTGGAGTATTTTTTGTGGCTACGGCTAGCTTACCTTATACGGATGACAACTAGAGTATGGGAAGGAGCAGAACAGCGGGTTGAATGATCGTTTAGAGTCACTTTCGTGGCTATGCTAGCTACCTTATACGGATGACAATTGGATTATGGCATTAAGCAGAAGAGCGGGTATTATAACCCTTTGGAGTATTTTGTGGCTACGGCTAGTTTAGCTTATACAGAGGACAACAGGATAAAGGCACGGAGCAGAACAGCAGGCTGAATGACCGTTCGTAGATACACTTTTGGCAACGGCTAGCTTAACTTATACGGATGACAACTGGAGTATGGCACTAAGCAGAAGAGCAGGCTTTATGACCGTTCAGAGTCGCATTTCTGGTTAAGGGTAGCTTACCTTATACGGATGACAACTGGAGAATGACAAGGGTTAGGAGAGCGGGCATAATGACCGTTTAGAGTCGCATTTCTGGCTGCGGCTAGCTTACCTTAAATACGGATGACAACTGAAGAGTGGCACTTAGCAGAAGAGCTATTTGCATGATCGTTTAGAGAGTCACTTTTGTGGTTACAGTAAGGTAACCACATACGGGAGTAAGGCAAGGAATATAAGATTGGTTTGAATTACGGTCAAAATCACTTTGTGGTAACGGTAAATTTATCTCATGCGGATGACAACTGGAGTATGACAAGGAACAGAAAACACGTTGAATGACCGTTCAGAGTCACTTTTGTGGTTACGGTTAGCTTACCTCACTCCGAAGACAACATGAGTAAGGCACGGAGCAGGAGATCGTGTTGGATTTCTTCTGTAATTCGGACACGCTGCAGTTGTAATACTCGTTCTTCGTCCAGTCCTTATAACCCTCATCATTGTCGCTCGCACCACAACATTCAAACTGCAGATTGGGAACAGTTTAGCCTGTGTTTTAGTCTTTACATAATTCAGAAACGTTCATGTTTGATCTAGGGTTCTATTTGTCAAATAATCTCAATTTACGTTTACTGTGGGAACTGATTTTTTGTAGTGAATTAGCAGAGCAGCTTAAAGGGGCTAGACACCAGATGGTCAAAAAATCGGCAAATACAATTTTTCCTAAAAACAATGTCTTAGATTGTCAATCCGAGCCTGTAGGAGGCCGATGATACATCATCTTACATGATTGAAAGAATAAACGCAACCATCATGTTGCTCTCTTATCTGAGTTTTATGTAACCAATAATGGCTTCCCAGTTTAAATCATAACTATTTATGGGTACAGATAAATTACCGACGCTATTTCCCTTTTTATTGCAATAATATGACCTTGGGTTTTGTCCCTTTAACTAATAAAGTTATTCCATTTTTATTCATACAATGAAAACTTCAGAGACAAGTCAAGAAGTCAAACCCCGTGCAGAGGCAAAAGATAAGGGCCCAAACAACACTGAATCAGAGATACAAAAGTATGTTTACGTTATGAAACATAAAACTATTTCTCATAATTTTCCCCGAAAAAGATCAGTACAATATTTTCTCTTTATTTTTACCATATATGTTGGCACGTAAAAGGTTTATGTGGTTTTTATTTTATGTTTTATCGTTAAAATATGTACGAAAATTCAGATGATAATTGTGTAGTGGAACAAAAGACCAACGCACCGTTTCTTGGAAGTTGTTCACGAAGTCCCGTAGATCATCGTCCTCCGTGTATTTAATTATCGCCTTGTTAAGCGCAACGTCCGGGTACATGTGCAATGCCTTCTGAGCTTCCGGCGAGTACACCGCCACGAAGATGATTATAACGAACGCAATTTGTACGAAAAAAAAGATAGTCATCATCCACACATACTGAAACACAGGTAGGAATATACAGCAAGTCAGACATTGTCGCACTAAAACACAGGTAGGATTACACAGCAACTCAGGCATTGTCACACTGAAACACAGATAGAATTACACAGCAACTCAGGCATTGTCACACTGAAACACAGGTAGGATTACACAGCATCTCAGGCATTGTCACACTGAAACACAGAAAGGATAACACGGCAACTCAGGCAATATCACACTGAAACACAGGTAGAATGGCACAGCAACTCAGGCATTGTCACACTTGAACACAGGTAGGATAACACAACAACTCAGGCATTGTCACACTGAAACACAGATAGGATAACACAGCAACTCAGGCATATATATCATCGTACTGTAGCACAGGTACATAGGTTTATCACTATAAAACGCAGATAGTTTCGTACTGCAACACAGGTACATAGGTTGTATCGCTCTGAAACGCAGATAGTTTGGTACTGTAACACAGGTACATATGCTTTAGCGCACTGAAGCGCAGATAGTTTCGTACTTTAGGTATATAGGTGTATCGCACTGACACGCAGATAGTTTCGTACTGGCACACAGGTGCATTGGTATTATCATACTGAAACGCTGATATCATCGTACTAAAGACAGGTGTACCGTTATTATCGCACTAAAACGCGGGCATTATCGTAAACAAAGGTATACAGGAAGTATCGCACTATAAAGCACACATATTATCGCGCTTAAACATAAGTACAGAGGAATTATTTCACTTAAACATAGGTACAAAGGTAGTATCGCACTTAAACACAGGTACACAGGTATAATCGCACTGAAACATAATTTATATATACAGTTATTATCTCACTTAATTACATATACACAGGTATTATCCCACTGAAACACAGGTATACCTGTAGTATCGCACTGAAAACAGATATTATTGCAATGAAACGCGGGCATGATCGAACTGAAACACAGATACAGAGGTAGTATCGCACTGAAAAACACAGATATTATCGGTCTTAAATGCGGGCATTATCGGACTGAAACATAGATACACGGATAGTATCGCACTGAAAAACACAGATATTCTCGGTCTTAAACGCGGGCATTATCGGACTGAAACATAGATACACAGGTAGTCTCGCACTGAAAAACAGATATTATTGCACTTAAAGGCGGGCATTATCGGGCTGAAACATATATACACAGGTAGTCTCGCACTGAAAAACAGATAATATTGCACTTAAACGCGGGCATTATCGGAGTGAAACACACAGATACACAGGTAGAATCGCACTTAAGCGCAACGTCCGGGTACATGTGCAATGCTCTCGGTCTTAAACGCGGGCATTATCGGACTAAAACACAGGTACACGGGTACTATCGCACATCATATCGATGTATATGTCGCTTTATGATCAACAGAGGTTCAAAGCACGAACATTATACCGAAACATTAAAAACAGTTCAAACTACATGCATGTAACTACATTATTTTAACAGTTTCACAGTTATATTTTACTCTCGTCACATAATACAAATATGTGCTTTGAGTTCGTGAACATGAATAATACAAAATGCTGTATATAATAAACCTGTAAAGGAACAATTATATATATAAACCAGGCTGCATGGGTAGAAATGTAGTACTAAAAGTAGGTACAAATATAAATAGTTGGAATACATAAACATAGCTACTTATAAGAACAGTGGATGTTATATAGTGAAAAATCAAGTAATTATACGAGTAGTGAAGGGTTGCCAGGTGGGGGTTTAAAAGCTTGGCATGAAATTTTGAAGAAAATTGCTCGTGTTATTTAGCTTCAAAGAATCATTTTCACACATAACATTTTTGAAAGTAAATATATTAGTAGTATACATTTTACATAAGATAAGTATCTTCTCCTGTCATTAACACAATATGGGCAGAATAAAAGATAGTGAAATTCATCACCAATATCATTTAGAGTACATAATTGACATTTTCTATCGTTTCTATCTATACCGAGCCATCTTCCTTTTTCAATTGGTAAATGATTATTACAACGTCTAAAATTTATTAGAAACTGGACAAGGTTCGCATTTACATTGAGATAACATTTTTCAAGTTCCAATTCAGTTTTATAAATTCCGTAATTGGTACATCTGGAGGAATTAAAAACGCCACTATTCCATGTCTGTTTGAACTGGTCTTTTAAACAAGTTTCGACTAGATTCAACAAAGATTGCTTTGAAGCAGTATAATAGGTGCAAGAGAATTGTCAAATAACTTAATTTGGCAATCTAATGGTAGACATAGATTTCTAACTTCACATAAAGACAAAATAAAGCTTTTCTAGCCTGCGCTACAACATGTTTTTTTTAAAGTTGGTTAGCTGTCTTTTTAAAAAAAAGTTACACTAAGATATTTGAAAGCGTCTGCAACTTCAAATTGTTTGTTATTAACAAAGATATTTCTATTGCGTCTTGGTCTATCACCAAATACTTAACCTTTTGTCATTTCAACATTAATAGCAAGCTTCAATTTATCGCAGTAATCAGCAACATTATTCAATAACGAAATTAGTTCGTTTTCTGATTTAGTAAACAGTACTGTATCATCTGCATACAATACTACTAATATTTTCAAGTCTCAGTATATATCAATATCAACATCATTTAAATCAATACATAAGTTGCTTTTACTTAACATGTAATGCTCTAATTCATTTAAAAACAGTACAGGAGATAAATCTTTGCCTTGTCTGACACCGCTGCAACATTGACAATATTCTGTTGAGTTATTATTCAACAGTAAACATAATTTCGTGTTGTTATACATACTTTTTATGACATTAAACAAGTTCCCATGTAAAATATATTTAACTAGTTTTGCCCACAGGCCCGCGCTCCATACAGAATCGAACGCCTTTCTAAAGTCAATAAATGCACAGATGCCATTCATATTATCACGGCGATTTGAGCACTCATGCACAGGTTAATTTGTAGCCAAAACAACACATTGGTGTGAAGAAAGATACTCTAAATCCTTAATTGGCAAAGGCATTTACATTTACCGAAAATACTTTAATTTTTTGAACTCACTTGTCTAATAGCCGGTTCTTGTTAAATTACGGGGATTTACTACAGTACCCGACGATATGTCTCTAAATGACATATGACGCATGTTTAGTGTATTTTTTTGTGGGGATGCAAACGAATGGCAAAATTGATTTTCGAATATTTGGTAATTCTTTCGATCTAATATTCCAATATTCGAATATCAAAATATTTTTTTAGAATTGTAGTAAACTATTATTTACTATAGTAATAGCCGCGGCCCTGTTACCATTCTTTGTCGTATCCGGTACACGCAACGACACTTATTTTTCCACAAATTAGCCTCTGAATTTCCCCACTTTTAGAATATTTCCCCAGTAAAAGCGATACATTTTGAAAACAAACATCGAACAATTTCAATTTCAATGCGTTCATATTTTTAAACAATGCAAAATAAGATCGGTAAATTTTGTATTTTCCCGGTTAAATGACGATATGCGCCAACGCAGCCTCGTTCTGTGATTGATGTTTATAGAAAACGACACCAAACGACGATTTTGACTTATGTATTGTACAACAATAAAGGATATATATCCTTAAACGCTAAACCATACAGTTACGTTTCAAGGCAAGAATGTTATATTGAAACATGTTAAACAGTTTAAAGTACATAACTAGCACATGTCCTTTTTATCATCAAGGCGATTTGAGCAATATCGCCAAGCTTGATTAGCAGTGAAGACAAAACATTGGTATAAAGGCCGATCTCTTAAACCCTTAATTGGCAATTTAAATGTACCCAAAATAATTGAAATGTGTTTAATGTCACTTGTCTAACAGCCAGTAAATGCAAAATTACGTGGACTGTTTATAGTTCCCGACGATAAATCCGATATGACACGTTTATAGTGTCATCAAGTTCACACCTCTGGCATTAGCGGCCACTCGTTGTATTTTATTAATTCAACAAAAACATCGAATATTCGATTTTGACATTTGAACACCAAACATTCGATCGAATATAAGAATATTCGAATATTCGTTTGCATCCCTAATATTCTGTGATCATATATCTGACGCTAAATATAGATCGTTGTATCTTCTTTCTTAATATTGAGTGTTTTGTCGTAATTAACTCATACTTCATATCTTGTCTAGATTTCATTTTTTCATCATTGTTTATCAATTCTTTCATATGTGGGTGATCTGATCCTATTCCATCCTTACATTATGATGTACAACCCTAAAGGAGGAAATATTGTTTATATTGCATCTACTCACAGCTGTGAGGACGCCTACATTCTCCCGGAGGGGCCCCCACCATCCGACGAGGGAGGCGAAGAAGGCGACACATCCAAACAGGCAAAGGATGCAGGCAGGATCCAAGAAGAAGTCATATACGTCAATCAACTTCTTTTCCTTTACCACCAGCGCATATATCATCAACCCCATCATAGTAAACGCACCGATCTTGAAGCAAGCAAAAACAAGTAAGATATCAATATGCTTTTAAAAAAAATAATACAAAAAACAACAGCCAGATTTATGTTTCATTTGCACTGCACGTCTTATCAATATGATATAGTGGACGTTTGAGGTCAATATCTCTAACACTTGTTGCGTTATAGTTAACACGGGTACACACGCACGCACGCCTATCATTTCCATATGCGATTCGCTTTTCGGCGGAGGAAAAAGCACACACACACGCGCGCACACATAGTGTTATATAACAAATGCTAAAATATAGAAATTCATGAATTGTTCATGCCTTTGTCACGACGATATAGAAACAGACAAAAAAGTGTGAAAGTCGATAAAGAATAAAGATATAAAAGGTATATAAAATGTTTATTTAACTGCATAAATAAGTAAGCATTACTGTTAATTGCAAGAATAATTCAAAGAAAAACACAATTATACCAATTCCAAATCACTGAATAACCTATGAAATAAATTTAAAAAAAAAGATTTAGCAGAAGAAATATAATTGGAAGGTAACTTTTAATGTAAAAAAACCCACTTAAATAAGATATTTAAATATTGATTAAATACAATAGATGGATCAACTAGCGAATATAGATATTATTTAAGTATTAAAGTGACACTCTTATTCAAAATCAATACATACATACACATGTAAAACAAACATGAGTTTTGAGTGTTTCATCCTTAACTACTTACTAAATAATGCATTTATAGAAAATATTAATTACTATTAACAATATTATAACTGTGTATTTAATAGCTTAAAACGCAAAAATATTAAACAAGTGCATTAAATATGTTAAACTTATTTGGGAGTAATAGTGCATCTTTAACTGTATGTTTTAATTCAGGTAATTGTCTATGTGCAGAAATATATACAAATTTTATAAAGAACGATGCAGATTCCCGGTGTTAAGTTTGTTAACATTTGAAATAGTATCTCTTATTTAAATTGCTCGACGTATACACAGTGTGGACATACCACGTGGTTTGTGACGTCACATTTTGTTATAGCGTGAAGCAAATTATCACTCGATCGGAAATGATTATCGCTGTAAGTTTGTTATTTTCATATCAATTTTTATAAAACCTAGCGGAGGCTAAGCGGAAAAGTGTACACTATACTCGGTTTTAGTTTTTTTTACAAATGAACAGCGATAATCATTTCCGAATCGAGCTGTATTTTGCTTCACGTTATAACAAACCACGTGGTATGTCCACACTGTATACATAAAATAATTTTATATAACACTTCATAATAATCAAATAAAACCGTAACATTTTTCGTTCGGTGATATATGTTTAGTACATACTTTCGTCCAATTTATTTAATTTAGGTCTTGAAACACTAGAAACCCAAATTATAACGCAAACAAACTTGTCAAATAACGTTATGATACGAGTATAATGGAGCAGGCGCAGTCAAAACCGGAAAAAAATGTTTATTTTGAGGTGTGGTGTTTTACACCTCTTTGGCAGTTTTGAACTACCGGGTGATCAGGGCAAACAGCGACTTGAATTGAAGGTTCTATGTTAAATGGTTATAAAGATATCATTTCGACAAAACTTTCATAAAATTTCGAACGTGACCTTGACCTTTGACCTACAATTCTCAAAATTAAAAAGGGGATCTTTGTTGGTTTATAATTTTATATAAAAATCTTTATCGAGTTTCTGTAAGGAGAAAGTGGTAGTACCGTTACCTTTGACATATTTATCCGAAAGCAGAGGGATCATTTACTGAACAATTGCGGGCAATGAAGTTTTATTGTTTTCGGTCGAACTGTTCTCGAGTTATTTTGCGTCCGAAGATTCCATAAGAATATTGGCAAAAACTTAAACATTTGAACAACTGACCTCAAAATAATATGGATCATTTATTTCTTGCCAAATTAACCAGCCACTGAACTTACATGTTAATAATTTAGACCATTTCCTACTTATGGTGCGGATAATGTTTTCATAAGACCGTTGACCGAACTTGAGACTGACCTTTTGGCATCAAAAACAAAACGGATCTACTACTAGTCTATGGCAATCAACAAATAAGTTCGCATGGCATAAGATCAAACGCTTCTGGTGTAAGTATGAGGACAATGTGTTCATAAGACTGGTGACCGTGGCCTTGAATTGTGACCTTCTGATCTAAAACACACAGGTGGTCGTCGACTGATCAAGGGGCCTTGCACAAAAGTTCAAGCCCTTCTCGAGTTATCGTTTGGAAACGATTCGTCTACCTACCAACCACCGACTTCGTTAACGAACCGTAACACTTTTGTTTTAAAAAAGGGACTGAACAATCGATCGGAGACTATTTTGATTTAAGTAACATAAATATAGTCCTTCCGAGTAGAAGCGCTGTAATTTTCATGTAAAGAAATGCACCCCTCTTTCATATATTGAATAGTTTACTTAATTATCTATTTGTGAAAACTCTTTACTAAAGGAACATGAATGGCAATTACAGAAATCGAGCGTTAAAGTAGGTGTACACTTACTGGTAACTGATCCTTTCCGAAAATCGTTGTGGTATATCTAATCACTATGTTAATAAACATGCATACATTTGATTGGTATTAATAAAAAACAGGTATTATTTTAATATTCGAATACGTAACGTGTAACGGTTATTAATACCACAGACCCTCGGCACATTTATTGGTAGACACATACTCAAGCTCTTATTATAACCAAAATCGCATGATTTTCCAAAACAGTAGGACGATATATTTTGAAATACTGCCATCGCATTTTGCAACATATTATTTCAAACACGTATCGTTACGTATTTTGGAACTGCAATAGCAAAACAAATTTGAGACTAAATTTACACTTACACATACAGACTTGTTGAAAAAGTACAACACATATTTGAACATGTATTTAAGAATGATATTCACTTCCAACGAGTCCTGCCCCGAAATCAACATCTTGTAGTTTTTCAATACGTAACACTCTATTTCCTTGTGCTTTCTTTACAGAGTTTCAATACAAAACACTATATCCCATAAACGAAACGCTTTTTACAGGAAAAAATAAACTAAAATTGATCGGTGAATTCAGTGATCAAAACGATCACAAACTCGATACATGTCAAATCAAAAACACACAAATCTTCCGGATTACAGAGTCAATTGTTCACAATATTTACTATTATATTGTCAAGACAAGCGACGTATCATTTTAAATTAGACAAAACTACCACTTCTGTACACGGTTGATTTAAACTGTCATTATATCAATCGCGTATAATGAATATTTTGGGGTATCATTTTTCTGTTTAACAGATCTTTACAAAATGAACAAGACTGGTATTTAGAGCACATTGAGACAACGTTTATCGAAGCTTAATTACGGGTAAAAGAAGCGGTAAGTCTTGGTGGTTTCAATTGACTTGCTTAATATATACACTACTTTTAAAATAGTCCGATTTCATGCACTGAGCCGTGAGTGTACTTCTGTATTTTTAGATATAAATTATTAGTTACGGGGTTAGTAGGAGACCCGATATACGGTGCAAAGGAACCATATCGGGTGAGAGCGTAAAAGGTATTAATATGTTTGGTATTGAAGTTTTAAAATCCAATTAACATCGACTACTTAACGATCATGATCCTGGTATTTAGGAATTCTACAAAGTTATGTACCCACATATATATAATATATGGTCTTCGTGTGATACAATATCATGAAGTTCTTTATATCAAACAGTGTAGGTTACTACCACAACACATTTATTTCAGTAAGGTTTCTTTCTTAGCAATCGTCATCCAATGTAAGACATACTGCTGCATCGGCATTCTCTCATCGGGTCGTGTTTGAATAATTCCACGTGTCTATTACAAGAAAAAAAAACCATGTAGTATAGCTCTGCCACCACTGTTCTCCGTCATGTTGTTTTAACCCTTACCTATATTTTGCCTGTCTAGCTCATAATCAGATCATATCCTGTTGTTATTAAATTAACAGCCAAGCCAGATAATCTGCCTAGTTAACAGAAGCTGGCCGAGGAAGATTTTGTCCCAGGGTCTGCATACCATGCTTTCAAATAGCACAATTTACAATAGTCCTGATTTACTTAAAACCATAGAACAAAGAGGTGATAACATTTTCAGATATTTGTGAGGACAGTAGAAAGACTTTTATATCTAACTGAATATGAAGAGGAGATGGCAAACTGCAGAGATAAGCACGATACAGGCAAGAAGTATTTTTAAAAAGAGTGTTAGATCATTTAACTATTCTAAACGTAGATTTAAAAGCATTTATGCATGTTTTATAAATGCAAAGTTGCATTGGAATATGTTAAAAGAGACCGTAGCACATAAATCCTCAGATGATATTTCTTTTGAAACATTTGCAATATATTTTTAAGTGAAAAAATATTCAAACACTGAAAATATTTTTCCAGGCTGATGAGGATATATTATATTCTACTGAACAATATTTAGAACATGAAATGAAGATTTTTCCGTTTTAATTTCATGTGTGTTTAAATAACTTAAAGGAAGACTTTCTATTCAATTGTGCAAATGACATGGATGTAAACACTCTTAAGATGTTTTTGCTTATGAAGGCAGATGTTATAGATATTTTGCAAATACAACTGAAGTTATGCTAACTGCTTTAGATATTTTTGAACAGTATTGTAAAAGAGGAAAATCGGTTGTGAACTAAGATAAAATAAAGATAGTTGATTTTGGGAAAGGAGGTAGACTGCCTTTTTATCATTATTTTAATTTTGAATAGAGCACTATTTAGAGTGTTAATAAATACTGTTATTTAGGTATAATGTCTACATCCAGTGGTTCGTTTCAAAATACATGTACTACATTAGCTGGGCAAACTCAAAAAGCTATCTTCAAGTTTAAACGATATTTATTTCTTATTACTTATGTATCTGAAAAACATATGAAAGGCGTGTTTGATAAGATTGTCAAGCCCATATTTGTCTATGGAAGTGAAATTTGGGGATTATCAGATGCCCAATGTGTAGAACTTTTTCATATTTGTTCTGCAAATCAATTCGGAAGGCTAAAACATCAACCGAAATTGATTTTGTTTAAAGTGAGCTAGGCAGGTTAGATTATGTTTAAAGTTAGGTAAAATTACTGTAAAGCTGTGATAGAAAATTAAAAAATCATAGCATATACATTAAAGAGAACTACCCATTAAAGATCTTGAGAGTAGACCAAGAAAACAAACTGGGCTATGAATGTCAGAAAAAGGCTATGCAACTTCTATTTTAATGTGTTGGTGATAGAAATGTTGTTATACGTTTGTTTAGCCAAGAGTAAAGGATTTCTCTATTGCCGTTTAAATGTTTCATCCAGAGCCATGTTTTATAGATCATTTAGTAAGTTTGAATTCCATCGATCGAGACATTCATGATCAACACAACGGCTGTCTCAAAATGGCGTAAACATTGTTTAATAAGTTTTGCAATAGTATATAGTTTTAAAACTGTCCAATGTCAATTTACATTAATATAAGTAATCTCTAGTCAGCTTTATAATGGATTTCGTCGCGTTCCAATTCTTAAAACGATTTTTTATCGGTTTAATCCTACTTTAGGTATTATAGCTTAATAAATGCCAACACTTAAAATACTGTTGATTTATTCCCCTTTTCATCTCCGTTTTAACCATTGTATTTTATTGAAATGTGTATCTCTATCAATAAAAAGTTTACTTTCGTAAATCGTATTAAATACAGCCCCAGTATGTGAACTTTATCGTTTGCTTTACATTCAGCGTAATGTTATTAATAAATAATTTTGGGACTCTCATGATTTTAATTCAATAAAACATGACTCACTGTGCTGTTATAAAACGCAGTCTTGAAGGTAGAAAGAGCTATGCTTGATATGCACAATCTAACAATAAACTAATGTTAGACGCACAATAATCCATCCAAGAAACATACATTTAACCATGTGAACTTTCCAAAACAGCTCAAACTTTTAACGGTTCAAACGAATTCATTATCCTTAAGTTTCAAGAGCATAAAGATTACAAGTATACAGTGAGGAAAAATGGTGGTTTTAGTAAGATTAAGCATTCTGTTGCATACTTTGTTCTTTCTAAATTAAATAATTTCACTACTGTAGTAGACGTGTATTGACTGTAAAAGACGTCGAGTAATAAGACTTATTAACATTAACACAGTTAAGCGTGGGCCTTGACCTGACTATTTGCATTTGTCTATATATTATTTAATGAATTACAGCCTTGGAAATGACAGACTTTATTTTCAAGGGATCATGCTGAAAAACAGCTTTAGTTTTTTTATTGTTTTCTTTTTTATTTTCTCTTCGTTCTGTCTTTGAAAATAACAATTCGAGTCTTATTTGGGACGCCCCTCTTACAAGTATCGTTAACAACAGTTCAATGAAATACGAGTAATATAAAAATTAAAAATGTTAATTGAAGTATTTAAATGTAAATACAATGATCGTAGCATGTATGTCCGTTTCCTGAGATTCCTGAGATAAGTAGTGCTCTTCAAAGACATTGGGAGGATTTTGACTCTTACTTAGACGAAAGTTCCATGGTTTTTGATGTTTTGTGATTGGCTTTCCACGAGTAATGATATTGTCTTGAAAACTGTCATAATCTTTGCTAAAAAAACTAACAACATTTTTTTTTCAGAAAGCGATCACCAGCCACTATTTTTTTTGTTCTGACGTTCCATAGACGACCTTGTTCCGTGTGCTTGTTTTATTTCCTAGTACGGTTTTATTTGGCGCTTAATTGTTCCAATCCAATCAGCCAATCAGCGATTCATTTGTATGCGATTTAACCAATGATTTATCAGCATTGCCAAAGCGATGTAAAAACAACAACAATTATTTCTTTGAGTTACACACATATTTAGTCACCGTTTACACTTCCAGCTAAAATTAATTAAGTTATATTTCCAAGTATGTCCAAATGTATTGATATGCTGGTTTTTTCCAATTTACGATCGCAGTTGTCTATAATTTCTATCTCTTTATCAACTTAAACATACTTTATTTTTATAACTTCATTTGAAAAAAAACTTACTTTCTTTTGATTTTACAATGAAAAGTTTAGGAAATAGACTACAGGTGCAGTAAATGGTTAACATGTTGTATAAATACGGGTCAGACTACAGCAAAACCTTTTCGGTACTCCGATATGCTTGTTATTGACTTGTACCGTCCTTTTCAGGAGTTTTTAGGTATTGTAAACGCTATCTAAACCAGTGGAAGGATCTATAAGAATGTTTTTGATTGCATTGCATTCAGAAAACAAGGAACGTATTATCCCAATCTGAGCTAATTTTATCTCATAAAAGCAAAGAATGATTCAAAATCTTGCATGTTTTTATACGTTTTAAAACGAATTTTCTCATAGAATGTGTAGCTAAAATGTTTTTGTCAATATTTCAAAGAAAGTTTAGAGCAAAAAATATACTTGAGTAATTTTAAAGAACAAAGAAGAAAGAATAGTGCTCAAATACATTTTTGGCTGTAGAATATCTTTCCCTTGGAAATTGACTAAAGGCGTTAGTCAGCATACTCTATGACAGACTGCGCTTATGAGTTTTGAGATTTTTTTATGCTATGTCGTAAAATGAGTTGAGACTGAGTTTGAGATTTGACTTAAATAGTTTCGTGATATTGGCGCTAGGTTTGTAATACATGTAGTTACAAATGCATCCCATGTTAATCATTGGACAACCGTGCTCAACTACTATTGTCACGGTTTTTACCAATTTGAAAGATCTGTTCACTGGTTTATTGGCAGTGAAGTGTATTTTCGGCCACACACTGCCTATGCAAAAATATATAAAATACATTGCCAATTATTTAAGCAGACACCAAACGAGGAAAACAACACAACACAGTCACACTTCATGTGCAGCAAATTCATGTTAATGATTTGACGACCATTTGTATGATTTATTTCGTGATAATCTAAATAATAAAAGCACAAATGTACGAGTGCGAATATTTTTAGCAACGTTAACAAGCATGTATGGGTATCATATTGATATTTTTACTGTTGTTATTTCACTGATAAAACCCCATATTTCATCGAAAAGCATGAAAGAAATATTTTTGCTTATTGGACATGTACAATACAAAAATATTTATCAAATTCACTGTAACGTTATTCAAGCAATGGCTACATGAGCATGCATGTGTATAGAACGTTTTCTTTAACGGAATCTTTAAAAGACATTAAACAAGACCAAATGTGTTTTACCTGCACGATCCATCCAATCTTCGACTAAGTGTGTCTGCCGTCGGTTTATACTATAGCTAAATGCTTTATTCAAGCTATATTGCTGCAACCAAGACTACGACGATAAGCCCGGCATCCAACTTGTTTTATTACGCATGGATAAACCTTACAGTAGTTAAACGCAATCTACTGCGCACACCAAACAATAAACGGTATATAGCCTGCAACTTTATGCGCATTTGTCTCAGCTCTTGTGGCCGATTGTTGGTGGTGGTGGTGTTAGTAGATTATACTCCGGGTCCCGGCGTGAGCACATTGAAGGGTCCCAGAGTGACAGTTCAACCACCGCACACCTTTCCTGGGCGGTTAACCAGTACTAGGTGCCTTCACCTCTGCAAGGAACTGACAACTTCTGTACATGCCAGGGGCAGTGGTACAGTGCGAATGGTCGTAGAAAGGATTTTATAACCAATCACAACAGAAGTGACCTGGTCCGCCCGGGAATCGAACCCGGGTTGTCCGATTAACAGTCCAACGCTCTACCGACTGAGCTAACCGGGCGGACTTATGTGGCCGATGGGCCTTAGTGATTATGTATTAAAGGGACACAATATAGCTTAACATTTTAAAAGTGCAATTTTGTTTATTTGATCTCTGATCGTGTTTTACTCATTTGACTCAAATATGAACATACTAGCCTTTCATGTTGTGTTCGATTAATTGATTCGGTACATCCTCGCATCTTATGTTCGATCAAATAATGCACTAAATCGAATAAGTTCACTCCTAAAAATGCAACAAAAAGAGGCGAGATTTTGATTTAAGATTTGAGCATCTTTTATTTTTAACTAGGGTGTATCTTTTCATAGCGAATTAAATCGCGAGGTTAAACTGTGACCTTTTTTAACAGGTCATATGACACAAAAGCAGGAATTCACTCCTATAACATATATATATAATCCTAAAATTAACGGCCTTTCGGCAATTTCGAATACTTTCTGATAAACGCAACTGCTTCGAATCGAGAATATATATTGAAATTTGTTTATCTTGTTTTGTTTTTGGTTATAATGTATCAGCAGCCTATAATAAACTTAAAGCATCATGTTCAAAAAGTGTTGCGGTGGTGGTGCAGATGACACATTGTGTGTTTTATGATAGGACCGCTTGCATTGGTGATGTATATACCAAGTTGTGCGTTTCTAAATTGATGTGCTTGTGGCTATGGCGTTGGTGACATGTTGTGTTTTTGTTCTAGATAGTAGCGCTTGCGGTTATGGCGATTATAAAATGTTGTTGTTGTTTTCTACATAGAAAAGTTTCTGGTTATAGCTTGATGACATGTTGTGTTTTTCTAGATATACGAGATTACGGTTATGGCGATGATTTCAAATGTGTGTTTCTATAAGCAAAACACTTTCGGTAGTGATACTGGTGAAATTTTGTTCGAAAAGATCACATACAAGTTTACCAAAGTGAGCGTACGGTAGGTTTGAAAAATAATGCTATCTCCTACACATAGTTTCGAACACTAAATGTGTACTATACAACCTGTTGAATAAATCCTTTGAACATTATATTAAACTGACATGTCAATGTTTTGCACGTGCTCTTTTGTAGTTATCTTTAAACCCGTCAATACATAGTTGGCAATATCTTACTTTATACAGTCATTTTGCGCCTCTTGGTCTGATTTTAAAATGATAGGAGGCAGGATGGAATTACAATTTAGCAGACTTTATGCACCAGTCAATTGTAACCACGCCCACCCCCTCCCCCCGTCCGGGGGTATACCGAGGATAGCCGGGGAAATGGGCCCACAGTCCCGGGTGAATGCGGTGGTTTTGTCTTCGCACAAAATATAGCGGGGAATGGGCCTTACCTAGGCTCCCTGGGGTGCGAGGGCATTTGGCGGGGATTTAACCATCAGTTTGTCCCCGCAGGACGGGGATTTTACCCGGAGTTGGCTGGACCGAAAGTCAAAGTCCCCGCTATTCCCCGGACCTGGGGTGGGGGGAGGGGCGTGGTTACAATTGACTGGTTTATAACCTCTAACTAGAATTATAGTAAATATCATTTAGGTTGAGATCATAATATGCTTTGCACTGTCAACTATGTATTTAGTGAAAGCACCTCAGTTAATTAAACCTTTGAAATATAATTAATGCATATTCAAAGATAAAACTATGCTTTATGGAGTGGATGCGTGGAACATTTAAGGGTTAAACCAAAATATCATTGCTCTTGTATAGCCGCAGTATAACATACAATGAAATTGTCACTTCTAAAAATTATTGAGTACGTAAAAAATGACTTATTAAAGCTGCACTCCCACATATTGACAGAATTGACTTTTGTTTTAATTTTTGTCTCAGAATCATCTAATTTTGGCGTCAATGCATTCAATTCAGTCATATACGATTACCCACTAAATAACAAATCTCAATTCTTGGCAAACTGCTTAAAAACCATTTTTCTTAAAGCGTTAGAAACGCTTTTAGCCATAAATATCTATTTTCGAACGTTCTTATGAAAAACTGCGGTCTGATATTTTGTCAGCAGTCTTATATCACTGGTTTCCAGACATAAATGCAATAGTTCGATTTCCATATTTGGTCACCTTACCCCCAATTTGCATAAGGATATATGCAGAGTAACGTCATTGGGAAATTCATGAAAATAGGTATATGTTTGTAAATATTTAGCAAGCTCGGTAGGCTGACCACATATCATTAAATGATCTCTGCAGATTAAATGACAGACATACAGGCATACAGAAGAGTTTATTGTTGATAAACGCTACCGAAAAAACATGAACATTGTTATCACAAATACACAACAAATAAAATCAAGAAATAAAAAAGCCCACAAGGAATGTAATCCCGGGACCCGGTTATGATAGTTTCACACAATAGATTATAACAAAATATATGAAAAAGGATTTCTTAGATACATACAATCACATGAACAGTTATGTTGTACCAAACACACATGATATCACATTAAAGTTTCACAACTCTTTGGCAGCTTCTATTTTGAAGTCATTCAGTTATTCCCCATTCGAAAGTTAATGCACTGGTTCTTTCACTTTTTGGATGTAAGGGAAACAAGACTACTTTCATTCTTGAGGAACCACGTCAACGACACAATTGCGTTATATAAGTAAGTTAATACAAATATCCCGCCTATATAAAAATAATCTCTGAACAGAAACAACATCAACGCCCACATAATCACGTGACGTCGTCTGCGAAAATGAGCTCCGTTCAGTTATTCACCTTAACAATAAAAACCTTTTATACCAATAGGTTTGACAATAATACAAAGTTATAAAAATGTGTAAAAATCAAATTTAATAACTTTGTTTTGTTAAATTATCCATGGATGCCTGCTTATAAGGTGATATATCTAGCAATAATGAAAAACGTAACGTTTTCCTCTACAGATGACGTCACTCATGACGTCACTCATAAGTAAAGTCGTAGGTACAGAGTAAATCTAGGATACATTTTCTTTTCATTTACATTTTTTCTTCGGTGCCAATTCGGTAAATAAAATTGTTATTCACGACAACACAGTTATCTGATATGCGTACACTTTCGCACGTGCCAGCACGTGCTCTAGGTATCCGGCGCGTTAATTCCCTATCCCACTAACGGGGGCGATACTGGGTCTGATTCCACTTGGCCATCTGCTTGTAGATCTGAGTAATCAACTTCCGGGACAGCCAGGACATCACCATCTATACGAGAGGGAAAAGAGACGATTTCTTTTGGTGACATTTTGCATTGAAATTGGATGTTCCAGTTAAAACAGTGTTTACATAGCTGACAAAGTTAGATTATAAGTATCTTCCATGGCCGAGAGTGTAAGATAGGTTCATTCCGACCCGAGCGTAGGTTTTTTTGCGGAAACGAGGTTTACCTCGTTTCCGCAAAACACTCTGCGCGAGGGTCGGGATGAACCTATCTTACACGGGCGGTTATGGTAGATGCTTTTTCTCCCACCTCAGTTAAACAAAATTAAGTAAAAATGTATATTTTTGCTGGAACTCTTTTGTGCTTAGTGAAAATAATTGCGTATGGATATGCGTTAATTCGTGGTTGTCATGGATATGCGCGCAGTGATTCAGATTATGTTAATAGTCAAATCGGTCTTTGAATAGTTCTAAGGAGAGTGAAGCATTATTTCTTGAAAGGTGCGTGAAAACTGTTTTATGGTGACATTTGAAGCGAGAAATAATTAATTATCGTTCTAAATATTGCCACAATACAAGGTTTCCATGAAGCAACAGACGACAGTCTTCAACAAGGGAGGTAATTACAATGTGGCGAACATTAAAAAGGAGTTCAATACGGGCATTTTATCTTCGCCCATGGGCAAGATAAGAATTTCTAGCATGGTTAAATTATTGGATCTACTTATCAGAGGTGGGAGAAATAGATGTCCCATGATTATACTTGCAGTAAATTTTGTAAGGCCCATAAGAAATTTCTGTTGATTCACAGATTTTAAAATCAGTTTTTCTTACCTTTCTCCATTGAAAACTAAAGTAATTCTGGACAAAAAGAATCAGAAGGCCTCAAATGAGAAAGTTTGTGGATTGTATATGTACAGCTTATCTATTTGAAAATCCTAGTTACTTGTAGCAACATTGCAATTTGTGTTTAAGCAAGTCAGTGAATGGAAAAATGCAGAAAGTTCATGAGGACGACCTAGTTTATTGTAAGCAACTCAATTTGTCTTAAAGCAAGTCGGTGAATATAAAAAATGTTGCTAATTCATTAGGACGGCCTTGACCCTGTACCAACATTGCCATTTGTCTTTAATCAAGTCAGTGAATGGAAAATGCAGCTAAAACAATAAGGACGGCATTGATTCTTGAAGCAACATTGCCATTTGTTTTTGTAAGAAAATCAGTGTGTGTGTGTGTGTGTGTGTGTGTGTGTGTGCGTGCGTGCGTGCGTGCGTGCGTGCGTGCGTGTGTTTAGTTGCAGATAGTTCGTTGAGAATGCCTTGTACAATATTGTCATTTGTTTTTAAAGCCCTGTAAGACAGCATATGTCGCAAATGTAATTATAAATGTGTGATTATTTGTTTCACTCTTTACTAAAAAATGTATAGTCACAAACCTCAGAAAAAAATGCATATCCATAAATGTCCGATCCGTGATTACCTTCTCTTTAATTAAATCAACGAAAGATTGATTTTACCTGTGGTATAAATACGCCCATTAGTACCCCTCCAACGACAATGACGTTATTATTCATGAAGTCGGTAATGGCCTTAAGACAGCCGTCGGTGTGGATGGCCGCGGTCCGGGTTAATGGATCCTGCAGAGATGGTTAATGGTTCAAAACAATCAAATAATTATATCAAGGAGAGTACTAAAGTTAAAACAAGTATGTTACGTTGAAAAACATTCATAAGGTTAATGGGCCCTATGCCCATAATACAAAATCATTTTGCACCCGGCGCCGCCCTTCCCCTAAATTGTTCAAGTACACTTAGTGTTTCGCAACGTCTCTGTTGTTAAAAGCTTGCACAACTCTTGAACTTAACAAGAAAGATAAATACAAGAAATGACCGATACCTCTAAATGTACTCAATAAACACTTACAGCACTTTGCATTCTTTTTCCGCATTCTAAATTTTTTATTCCGCTCTGAAATAGATTACAAAGAAATACATAATCATTAGGAATACGAGTAGGTTTTACTATAGTCTTATAAGGTAGAAATACTAGTTATCTGCACCTCTTTTTTCAAATTAAATTCGGTGTCCTTCATATGAACTATGGGTTCGACATTTATCCATCCTTTTTGGTATATGGAAACAATTGTATTAATTGTGGAAAATATTATTTGCGGGTAAAGATTTACCCACGGGCAAAAGCAGTACCATTTTGTAAAAATGATTTGAAACACATCTTTACTATAATTTGTTTATTTGAGGTGGGACTAACATGGGAAAAGCAACTAACAAGGCTGCCCGTGTAAAATAGGCTCATCCCAATCATCGCACAGGACGTTCTGGGAAAATTTGGTAAACCTCGTTTCCGCAAAACACCTTACGCACGGGCTGGGATTAACCTGTAGTACACTCTCGGCCATGGGCGATACTTATAACTTGCCCTTATACACGTACGTCTTTATCAATACAGCAAGAGAATGGCACGGAGCAGAACTCGAACTTCCCCTTCATACTATCCGGGATGGCGTCGCTACAGTTGAAGTACATATTGTTGGTCCAGTCCTTGTAGCCAGACTCGTCGTTAGAGATACCGCAGCACTTAAACTACATAAAGTGGAAGTTACAGTTAAAGCTTTCATTCTAATACACATCCTCGGCACCCCAACAAATTCATAACATATAATCACACATCATACCCTGGGCAAATCGGCCGTTAAAATCTCTTACTCATGAATAGTGAGGTGAAATCTAGCCGTTTGATTGGTCGCATGAGACACATCTCATGCGGTACGGAAATGGCCGAGAAGCTACGGATAAAATCTCGGTTCCGAATGCTTCAAATAGAGATCGGAGTCGAGATTCTTTCCGTTTTGTTATCGGCTATTTCATTGGTCGAAAAATGACTATGAATATTCAAACATAACCAAGTTTCCCAGGGTATCAAATACATATGAATACGCTTGGTTGCCGTGGATAACTAATACACAGGTATTTTTTTCAAAATAAACAACAATATACAAGTTAATGATTTAAAGGGGTCGTATTCATGTACGTGAAGTTAGCGGCCTAGCGGCCTAGCGGCGTGAAGTTAGCGGCCTAGCGGCGTGAAGTTAGCGGCCTGGCGGCCTAGCGGCCTAGCGGCCTAATTATTTTTTCTATTTCCAAGCAATTGTTAATGCGTTTTTTTAAAACAATGATAAATCAAGGTTTTTTATTCATATAGTTACATAGCGGCCTTAAATTGTTATATATTCAGAATATTTTTCTTTACCTTTTATTCTAAAACAATTTTAAATTAACTGTTTTATGCACAAATTATCACTCTGAAGCGTTTTTCAAACTTTTTCAAAAAAGTCGATCAAGCACTTCAGCGACCTAGCGGCATAGAAGCCTGAAATTAGCGGCCTAGCGGCCTAGCGGCCTAAATTGAATCCTATTTCAAAGCATGTATACATGCATTTTCTTCTAAAACAATAACATTTTAACTGTTTTTATGCACAAATTAACACATTGAAGCGATTATCAACAGTTTTTTTTCCAAAAACGTCGATAAAGCAGTCAGCTATTTCAAAGCATTAAACATGCCTGTTCTTCTTAATCAATGATATATTAACTGTTTATATGCACAAATTATCACTCTGAAGCGTTTTTCAACTTTTTTTCAAAAAAGTCGATCGAGCACTTCAGCGGCCTAGCGGCCTAGCGGCCTAGCGGCCTAGCGGCCTAGCGGCGTGAAGTTAGCGGCCTGGCGGCCTAGCGGCCTAGCGGCCTAGCGGCCTAAAATGGTATCCTATTTCAAAGACATACATTTTCTTCTAAAACAATGACATATTAACTGTTTTTATGCACAAATTAACACTTTGAAGCTATTAGCGATTATCAATATTTATTTTTTTAAAAGCGTCGATAAAGCAGTCAGCTATTTCAAAGCATTAAACATGCCTGATCTTCTAAAACAATGATATATTTACTGTTTTATGCACAAATTATCACTCTAAAGCTTTTTTTATTTTTTTTTCAAAAAAGTTGATCGAGCACTTCAGCGGCCTAGCGGCCTAGCGGCCTAGCGGCGTGAAGTTAGCGGCCTGGCGGCCTAGCGGCCTAAAATGGTTTCCTATTTCAAAGCATGTATACATGCATTTTCTTCTAAAACAATGACATATTAACTGTTTGAATGCACAAATTAACACTTTGAAGCTATTAGCGATAATCAAAATCTTTTTTTTTTCAAAAAAGTCGATTAAGCAGTCAGCTATTTCAAAGCATTAAACATGCCTGATCTTCTTAATCAATGATATATTTACTGTTTATATGCACAAATTATCACTCTGAAGCGTTTTTCAACTTTTTTTCAAAAAAGTCGATCGAGCACTTCAGCGGCCTAGCGGCCTGGCGGCCTAGCGGCCTAGCCGCGTGAAGTTAGCGGCCTGGCGGCCTAGCGGCCTAGCGGCCTAAAATGGTATCCTATTTCAAAGCATGTATACATGCATTTTCTTCTAAAACAATGACATATTAACTGTTTTTATGCACAAATTAACACTTTGAAGCAATTAGCGATTATCAACATCTTTTTTTTAAAAAGCGTCGATAAAGCAGTCAGCTATTTCAAAGCATTAAACACGCCTGATTTTCTAAAACAATGATATATTTTGCATGTATACATGCTTTGAAATAGGATATTTGAATATGTGTCATCTAAAGGGCTCAGTCCTACGTGTATGTGTCTTCTTAAGAGCACAGTCCTACGTGTATGTGTCTTCTTAAGATCACAATCCTACGTGTATGTGTCTTCTTAAGAGCACAGTCCTACGTGTATGTGTCTTCTTAAGAGCACAGTCCTACGTGTATGTGTCTTCTTAAGAGCACAGTCCTACGTGTATGTGTCTTCTTAAGAGCACAGTCCTACGTGTATGTGTCTTCTTAAGAGCACAGTCCTACGTGTACGTGTCTTCTTAAGAGCACAGTCCTACGTGTACCTGTCTTCTTAAGAGCACATTCCTACGTGTATGTGTCTTCTTAAGAGCACATTCCTACGTGTATGTGTCTTCTTAAGAGCACAGTCCTACGTGTATGTGTCTTCTTAAGATTACAGTCCTACGTGTACGTGTCTTCTTAGGAGCACAGTCATACGTGTACCTGTCTTCTCAAGAGCACAGTCCTACGTGCATGTGTCTTCTTAAAAGCACAGTCCTACGTGTACGTGTCTTCTTAAGATCACAGTCCTACGTGTACGTGTCTTCTCAGGAGCACAGTCCTACGTGTATGTGTCTTCTTAAGAGCACATTCCTACGTGTATGTGTCTTCTTAAGAGCACAGTCCTACGTGTATGTGTCTTCTTAAGAGCACAGTCCTACGTGTATGTGTCTTCTTAAGAGCACAGTCCTACGTGTATGTGTCTTCTTAAGAGCACAGTCCTACGTGTATGTGTCTTCTCAAGAGCACAGTCCTACGTGTATGTGTCTTCTCAAGAGCACAGTCCTACGTGTACGTGTCTTCTTAAGAGCACAGTCCTACGTGTATGTGTCTTCTTAAGAGCACAGTCATACGTGTACCTGTCTTCTTAAGAGCACAGTCCTACGTGTATGTGTCTTCTTAAGAGCACAGTCCTACGTGTACCTGTCTTCTTAAGAGCACAGTCCTACGTGTATGTGTCTTCTTAAGATCACAGTCCTACGTGTATGTGTCTTCTTAAGAGCACAGTCCTACGTGTATGTGTCTTCTTAAGAGCACAGTCCTAAGTGTATGTGTCTTCTTAAGAGCACAGTCCTACGTGTATGTGTCTTCTTAAGAGCACAGTCCTACGTGTACGTGTCTTCTTAAGAGCACAGTCCTACGTGTACGTGTCTTCTTAAGAGCACAGTCCTACGTGTATGTGTCTTCTTAAGAGCACAGTCCTACGTGTACGTGTCTTCTTAAGAGCACATTCCTACGTGTATGTGTCTTCTTAAGAGCACAGTCCTACGTGTATGTGTCTTCTAGAGAGCACAGTCCAATGTATATGTGTCTTCTAAAGAGCAGTACCATATGTGTATGTGTCTTCTACAGAGCTAAGTCCTATGAGTACGTGACTTCTAAAGAGTACAGTCCTATGAGTACGTATCTCTAAAGAGCACTGGCATATGTGTACGTGTCTTCTCAAGAGCACAGTCCTATGTGTACGTGACTTTTAAAGACCACTGCCCTACGTGCACGTGTCATCTAAAGAGCACAGTCCTACGTGTACGTTTCTTCAAATGGCCCAGTCCTACGTGTACGTGTATTCTTACACGTTTACGTCTTATGGAAAGAACAGTCATATGTGTCATAACTTCTAAAGAGCACTGCCATATGTGTACGTGCCTTCTTAATAGCACATTCATATGAGTACGTGACTTCTAAAGAGCGAAGTCCTATGTGTACGTGACTTCTAAAGAGCACTTCAATATGTGTACGTGACTTCTAAAGAGCAAAGTCCTATGTGTACGTGACTTCTAAAGAGCACTTCAATATGTGTACGTGACTTCTAAAGAGCACAGTCCTATGTGTACGTGACTTTTAAAGAGCACTGCCCTACGTGCACGTGTCTTCTAAAGAGCACAGTCCTACGTGTACGTGTCTTCAAATGTCCCAGTCCTAAGTGGTGTCTTATTAAGAGCACAGTCATACGTGTACGTGTCTTCTTAAGAGCACAGTCCTACGTGTACGTGTCTTCTCAAGAGCACAGTCCTACGTGTATGTGTCTTCTTAAGAGCACAGTCCTACTTGTACGTGTCTTCTTAAGATCACAGTCCTACGTGTACGTGTCTTCTCAAGAGCACAGTCCTACGTGTATGTGTCTTCTTAAGAGCACAGTCCTAAGTGTATGTGTCTTCTTAAGAGCACAGTCCTACGTGTACGTGTCTTCTTAAGAGCACAGTCCTACGTGTACGTGTCTTATTAAGAGCACAGTCATACGTGTACGTGTCTTCTTTAGAGCACAGTCCATCATGTACGTGTCTTCTTAAGAGCACAGTCATACGTGTACGTGTCTTCTTAAGAGCACAGTCCCACGTGTACGTGTCTTCTTTAGAGCACAGTCCCACGTGTACGTCTTCTAGAGAGCACAGTCCTATGTGTACGTCTTCTTAAGAGCACAGTCCTACGTGTACCTGTCTTCTAAAGAGCACAGTCCCACGTGTACGTCTTCTAGAGAGCACAGTCCAATGTGTATGTGTCTTCTTAAGAGCACAGTCCTACGTGTATGTGTCTTCTTTAGAGCACTATCATATGTGTATGTGTCTTCTACAGAGCACTGCCATATGTGTACGTAACTTCTAAAGAACACTGTCCTACGTTTACGTGTCTTCAGAGAGCACAGTTTTACGCGTATGTGTCTTCTAAAGAGTACAGTCCTATGAGTACGTGTCTTTTAAAGAGCACTGTCCTATTGTACCTGACTTCTAAAGAGCTCAGTCCTATTAGAACGTGACTTCTAAAGAGCGAATTCCTATGTGTAGGTGACTTCTAAAAAGCGTAGTCCTATGTGTACGTGACTTCTAAAGAGCACTACCATATGTGGGCGTGACTTCTAAAGAGCACAGTCCTATGTGTTCGTGACTTCTTAAGAACACTGCCATATGTGTGCGTGACTTCTAAAGAGCACAGTCCTATTTGTACGTGATTTCTAAAGAGCACTGTCATATGTGTACGTGAATAGTGCTGTTAACATCGTTCTTCATTTGAAAACATTGATTTTATCTTGTCCATACATGTGAATTCCTTGATTGATGTATAGGTGTTATAACACTGTCATGTCAGTATTTCTGTTCAAACCTTAACGGAGACTATAAATTGTATTTGTTTGCTATGCTTTTTTAACATTTACAGCTTAATAAATGCTATGTTATGTTCAGTGTACCGTGAGCTGGAAGTTGTCTATAAGATTCTGCATGTCCGGGTCGTCCCTGTATTTCTCGATAGCTACCCGTAGACTGTCTTCTGGGTAAATGCCCAACTGATTCCGGGCCTCCGGTACAAATACGACCACGAATATTAGAATAACGATGACAGTTTGCACGAAAAACAGGATTGTCATAGTCCAATGGTACTGAAAATCGAAAACAGAGCTGTGGTGATCATTTAAGTCATTCAGTTATAACAAAAATAACATAGGAGGCGGTGTGTTCATGTTTCATAGTTTATTGTTCAGGGCCGGATCCAGGAATAGACATTAGAGGGTGCGTAACTTGGGGGGGGGGGGGTATATAACTGTTCGTTTTGCTAGTTGGAAGGTTGTAGAAAGAGGTACGGTTACCCAAAGGGTTGATAAAGACCGACTAGGTTTCTCATTTACTTATACATTTGAACCCCATTGGCTCGATTTCGTTTGGCTGCTCGAATATCTCTTTGGTTCGAACTAGATGCTAAAGACCCATTTCTTTAAACTGAAGGTAACAGTTCTCGCTTGGCTCGATTTTTCCGAGGCTCGAGGTATTTTCGCCGGTCCCTGGGAGTTCGAGCCAACGGGGTTCGACTGTATAGTGTGTTCAGTGAAATGTATAGATCTATCAAGAAAATTATTGAGGCAAACGTTAATCAAATAATTACAAGGCAAAATTATATAGCAAACCTCCAAAACAAACTTACACCTTTTAGACAGCAAATATTTTCTCGGAACGCCCCGATCCATCCGAGAAACGAGACGACGAATGCGATGAGCGACACCAAAAGGAAGATGCATGCCCCGTCCAGGAAAAAATCATATATGCTCGAGACTGTCTTCTCTTTCTCGACCAGAATCCAGATCATCAGCCCCGCCACCGCACCAGACACGAGCTAGATGAGAAAATAATTAAAATTTCAATTTAGCAGAATGAAGTATAATTATATTATGCGCTATCATTGTACTGAGATGGGTTGACCTTCTTAGACACGATCTAGAAATTATGGTATATATATATAATGAACTCAAATGATAAGGTCGAGGGAGGAGCGCATACCCCAACCCCAGTTATTGGAGAATGTTTTGCATGACAATATGGTAGGTTCAATACTTATCGAATTCAGAAAAATACACCATTTTGCACAAATATAGCAACATATCAAATGTAATTAAGCCTATATTTATCGGTTTCGGTTTGGGGGGGGGGGGGGGGTAGGATTTTTGCTAATTTACCCGTACGCGCTAGAAACGGTCTCCTTCATTTCGGGTAAAATTCAAGGACACAGAAGTTGGCCGAGATCAACGAAATTGTCCCGCTTCCTACTGGACACAATCATGAAATATTGGAATAATAGTAAAAATACATTTGACATAAAAATAGTCTGGTGTAACAAATGTATGGGCCACCACGGACTTATCCTCTTTGGTAGGAAACATGACCGGAGTATCATCCTGATGTCAGGGGTAATGACAACGACCATCAAACCTACGACCGCAAGTGAGGATGACAACGACCATAAAAAACTACAACCGCTTGAGTTAATGACAACGACCATCAAACCTACGACTGGTAGAGATAAGGACAACGATCATCAAACCTACGACCGCTAGAGATAATGACAACGTTAATCAAACCTGCGACCTCAAGGGATACTGACAACGACCATAAAACATATGACTGCTGGAGAGAATGACAACGACCATCAACCCAACGGTCGCCAGAGATAATGACAACGACCAGCAAACCTACGACCGCTAGGGATAATGGCAATGACCATCAGACCTACACACGCTAGAGATAATGAAAGCGACCATCAAACCTACGACCTCTAGGGATAGAGAAAGCGACCATCAAACCTACGACCTCTAGGGATAGAGAACGCGACCATCAAACCTACGACCGTTATGAATAGAGAAAGCGATCATCAAACCTACGACCGCTTTTGATAACGACAACGACCGTCAAACCTGCGACCGCTAAGGATAATGACAACAACCATAAAACCTACGACCGCTAGAGATAATGAAAGCGACCATCAAACCTACGTCCGCTAGGGATAGAGAATTCAAGCACATTCGAGATGACCTTAACCTTTAGTGAATGGATCAATAAAACATCTAGCAATGATAATCATTATGTGTGATATAACTACTGAAACAAAATGCACGATAAATGCAAGCTGACAATTTCGAAATAGCGTTGGTCATAAATATAACCTGAAATGTTTAAAGTGGCACTAGTTCAAACAGGAAGTTATAAATTAATGTACTCGTCGTATCAGTTTCAAACAATCACCCAAATATCCGGATTTCGAAGCTTCTATTACGTACTTAATATGCTATCACACTTGTGCACAAGACACATGTCAATGTCATTTAGCAAACGCATTGGCTAGATATCAACGAATAGCATTTCAGTCTTAAAACACACGCACTGAAACGTATTTTGAAACATTGATCTACTGATAGTGACCAGTTTTCTGCGAAGGCCGGTAAAAATTCAAATGGTGCACCAAAATTCTTATGCATGGGCCGATATCCCAATGACATTTTGTCAATATAATCTGAAAATGTCCAGATGTACAAGACGATTGTTGTTGTTGGTGAGTTTATAAAGGTCTGCCCGCCCCCTACGATGGCTGCATTATGGCTTGACCCCGTCACATCCTCAAGTGTGACTTAAAACAAATGAACCCAAAGAGGGAGTTGTGTCCTCCATCGATTGATGAGATATTCACCACAGAAGTAATTTTGTGCCCCAAATACTGCGAGACCTTGAATGACATCCAGAGTGGTCCCACAGCTCTGACGATTGGATATGGTTTCATTTATTTGGTCTTAACTAGTTGAAATTTAAAAAAATGATCTGGCATGTATCTTAAAAGCATGGTACAAGCCGAAGACGTTTAGTACTGGTAAATCCGTGACTAGCGGATCCAGCGGGGGAGGGGGGGGGCTAGAAATCTGCTCTGTTAGAAATCCCTATACCCCCCTCCCCCCCCCCCCCCCCCCAAAAAAAAGGAAATCGTCCAAGTTTACTTTATATGTCAATATAGAAGAAAAAGCACTAAGTAACGTCCGCTCTACTGTCAAATCCTGGAGCCGCCCCTGTTTTATACACTGCTGGTACCATGATTAGCACTTGTCATTGGACTTTAATTTATTGTACTTTATTTTCATGAAAAATGGCTTGCAAGAAAAATAAAAACTGAAAAAAAAACTGGACTTCCTGTTAGAACGGTCGTGTGTCCCAGCCTCACTAGGAGCGTTTTAACATGGCATAAAGGGTACCGATGTCTATACACAGGAAACAAAGTGAAACATATGAATCTTAACGATCGAGCATAATTATATCAGCATGAACTAACTAATTCAAACTGGTCCGCTGTTCGTCTTATCAGGGACGTGAGGGCGCGGCTGTTGATTTAATCAGACCGAGATAGCCATGCTAATTAGTAATTTATAATTACAAACCAGACCTGCTTTGTTCGAGGGTTATGTGCTACAGATCTCAATCAATTTTCATAATTACTAGGGTTTAAAACGACGATGGGACGGGGTGGAGATGGGGGGTACCGGCGCGTGCGCCCCCTTTAATTCTTGTCCGATTTAACTTTTTAGGTCAAAAATTGAAATGAAGAAACCATATATCTTTATTTATGTGATATTATTAAATATTTCTTTACAAATGAGCTTTAGTCCAAGCTAAAATGCTCATACATAAACACAGCCGGACAGACACATAAACATGAGCACCACGGAGCGAATGGGTCGACTACTTTTCACAAGCCGAATGAGGCGCACTTTTCAACAATTATTTAAACTAGAGATTTTGGCATTGCTATACAAATGCATAGTGTCTCTTGCGACGTGTATACCTAGGTGCATAAGAAATATCTTGAACCGCCTTTTAAGTAATGGCTACGAATAACTCTTTATTGACAATACTCCGAGAACTACACCAAGCACATGAAAATACTTCTACAACGAAACCAAGCAAATGACAATGCTTCGAAAACGACTCCAAACCAATGACCATGCTTCGACAACAACACCAAGCCTATGACAATACTTCGACAACGACACCAAGCCTATGACAATGCTTTGACAACAACACCAAGCCTATGACAAGACTTCGACAACGACATGAAGTCTATGACAATGCTTTGACAACAACACCAAGCCTATGACAATGTTTTGACAACAACACCAAGCCTATGACAATGATTTGACAACAACACCAAGCCTATGACAATGCTTTGACAACAACACCAAGCCTATGACAATACTTCGACAACGACACCATGCCTATGACAATACTTCGACAATGAAACCGAACTTATGACAATGATTTGACAACAACACCAAGCCTATAACAATGATTTGACAACAACACCAAGCCTATAACAATGCATTGACAACGACACCAAGCCTATGACAATGCTTTGACAACAACACCAAGCCTATGACAATGCTTTGACAACAACACCAAGCCTATGACAATGCTTTGACAACAACACCAAGCCTATGACAATGCTTTGACAACAACACCATGCCTATAACAATACTTCGACAACGAAACCAAACTTATGACAATGCTTTGACAACGATACCAAGCCTATCACAATGCTTTGACAACAACACCAAGCCTATGACAATGCTTTGACAACAACACCAAGCCTATGACAATGCTTTGACAACAACACCAAGCCTATGACAATGCTTTGACAACAACACCAAGCCTATGACAATGCTTTGACAACAACACCATGCCTATGACAATACTTCGACAACGAAACCAAACTTATGACAATGCTTTGACAACGACACCAAGCCTATCACAATGCTTTGACAACAACACCAAGCCTATGACAATGTTTTGACAACAACACCAAGCCTATGACAATGCTTTGACAACAACACCATGCCTATGACAATACTTCGACAACGAAACCAAACTTATGACAATGCTTTGACAACAACACCAAGCCTACGACAATACTTCGACAACGACACCAAGCCTATCACAATGCTTTGACAACAACACCAAGCCGATGACAATGCTTTGACAACAACACCAAGCCTATGACAATACTTCGACAACGACACCATGCCTATGACAATGCTTCGACAACGAAACCAAGCCTATGACAATGCTTTGACAACAACACCAAGCCTACGACAATACTTCGACAACGACACCAAGCCTATCACAATGCTTTGACAACAACACCAAGCCTATGACAATGCTTTGACAACAACACCAAGCCTATGACAATACTTCGACAACGACACCAAGCCTATGACAATGCTTCGACAACAACACCAAGCCTATAACAATGCTTTGACAACGACACCAAGCCTATGACAAGACTTCGACAACGACACCAAGCCTATGACAAGACTTCGACAACGACACCAAGCCTATGACAATGCTTCGACAACAACACCAAGCCTATGACAATGCTTTGACAACGACTACAAACCAATGACAATGCTTCGACAACGACAGAAAGCCAATGACAATTTTTCGACAACGATACCAAACCAATGACAATACAACACCCAGCCTGTTACAATACTGCTACTCCTTTTCTTCGAACACCAGACAGGCTAGAAAAAAACGTGCTAGATATTTGCATGAGGTATAGATTTTGCTGATCATGTAAGTAATTACGAGAACATATTGTGCAATTCCTATCTGTTATATAGATGCATGTTTGTGATTAACTACTATGTATGCCAACAGCATAGTAAATGCAGTCATAATTTCAGTGCTTCTGTCTTAAAACTTGAACAGGTTAAATGTGAAGGAGCAACTCCATTGAAATGATTCGATCGAACAAAACAGCAGGTATCTTTTGACAAACAGATGTATGGTTATGATATTCTATGAAAAACCTGCTGTTTACTTGATCTCTATCAAAAGGATCTTTGTGCGTCAGATAAAATGCCTGACCTCCGTTAGATACGTATTTCTAACAACTTGGTCTCGGCTCATATTGAACATGTTTTTGAAGATAAAATCTCCAATTACACACAAGGTAATATAGTGACTATACTTACAAACACGACGAAGTTGATGAAGAATAACAAGTATTTAATGACAAGATTGACCGACGAATTTGCCAGCCGCGCCATGGTTATTAATGTGTGATGTATTATCCTAGCTGACCATGCACACGTGACGAGATTCTGAATCAACCACTGTCGAATCAACACAAATCACGAATCAACTCTTCTTCAAACCATATTCCATTTATATAAAAACAGTATATGAGTTCACTTCGACGTGTACACATTAATTCAAACAAGATTTCTTACGTTCCAGTTTTAATTGTTTGCTATCAATCGATTTTGTTCCGTAGTCCGTTTTAACAAAGTCACGATATACACTTTTGATAGTTCCCTGGCTGTTCAAGATTTCAATACTGCAGAACTTTATCGGTATTGTTTATTTATTAAGACATCCTCCACTAATGAATGTCAATACCACTTAACCTTCCTGCTCCTCAAATCAGGCTAGTGAATACCAGGCAGAAAACTAGTTTTAATCCTCTTCTTAACTGATTTATTTATAACAAACAAACACAAGGAAGAATAAATGATGTCTTTAAAATTCAATGGACACCAGGCGGACGTTTAGACGAATCCATCACATTCAAGTACCGTAATAAAACGACTCCACAGGTTGTTTAGATTAGTCATAAACACACAGTTTATGTCCCAAGTCAACAAAACATGTGCTTATCAGATTACAACCCTACAACTTTCAAGCTTTAACAATCTGTTTAGAGTAATACAATAGTATCCCTGTATCGATATTGTGTTAGCTCCTCTGATCAACATGAATACTGTATGACCATGTTTCGGTTTAATAGTTCACCACTTCACTTAAAACACATCCTGAAAAAGCACTTCACTGTGGATCAATTAAAGAACTATTTCGTGATATATACATGTATCTATTTCTTGTACTTTCAATGTATCACGCTTTATATGAATAAGGTGTATTGCAAAGCAAAATAATATCCTAGGCAGAAACAGCAGGGCGAAAGGTATGAAACTTCTAATCGATTATGTACAAACCGCTAAGGTGGGAGAAGCGGTTTTTCATTTCTAATCACTGCTTACATTTCACAATTCATGTGGTATATCCTTTTTTTAGTCAGTCACGCGATTACTTCTTGTACAAGTTACATTGTATTACACACTTCATCATGAAGTCAGTCACTTGATACTCTCGAACATCGTTGTAATTAACAATTAACTCTTACTAGTCCTGCGTTAAACAATCGTATTTCTAATTTGAAGTCAATATGTTTATATTCTTTAACATAACATAACATTTATGTTATGTTTATATTCAATATGCTGTAATTTTTGCGTATCTAATTGATACTCTCAGTTTTAAGTTGTGAATACATGTATCCGGCGGGTAGAAATGTCAAATGACCGAGTTCATAATTACTGCATGACTAATTATTTAGTGTAGTATAGCCTCAGGCAAACCGAATAGTATAGTACATAGTAATAGACGAATTGACATGGGACCTACGCCCAGATTGTATTAACTTTGGTTTATTTTTTATGCAATATACTTCCTTTTTTAATCAGGGCGCGGCTTCACAATAAATTTAAGACAAAATAATGCACCAGTCAAGTGCAACCACGCCCCCCAGGTGCGGGGAATAGCGGGGACTTTGACTTACGGTCCAGCCAACCCCGGGTAAAATCCCCGTCCTGCGGGGACGAATTGATGGTTATATCCCCGCCAAATGCCCCCGCACCCAAGGGACCCTAGGTAAGGCCGATTCCCCGCTATATTTTGCGCAAAGACAAAACTACCAGATTCACCCAGCACTGCGGAGCCGCCTGAAAGGTAAAACACGGCCCATTTCCCCGGTTATCCCCGGTATACCCCCGGACCTGTAGGGGGTGGGTGGGCGTGGTTACAATTGACTGGTGCATATGTTCTGCCTAGGTCTGGGCCCAATATCACGAACATACTCATCTCGACTATTTTTTTACTACATAGTTTCATGGCATGATACATGTTTTACTTTTTAAGAGCATTCCATAGGTACAAGTTTTGTTCGAGAATCATTTTCAACTTGATATTGACCAAGGTTTTCAAAATGATCCATAGTAGAATGCACTTTTAAAACTTGTTAAAACCAGAGACGTATCCAGGCTTTGACGTTAGAGATGGCGCATTTTAAGCACACACCTTGGAGGCTTGTGTCCCCGACCTCCGAAAAAGCTGTACAAATGTTAAAGGGGTTTGGGGTGCTCCATTAAGAACAATTTGGCTAATTTAAGTCTAATATGTTAGAAAGCAAAGGTTTCATAGTTTATCTACCATATTGAAATGAGCTTTTCATTTGGACATTTTATGGGTAAGCAGGAGATTAGCTTGGTAGCGTCGAGTGCTCCGACTTCTCCATTGTGTGTCATAAATATAAGACCAAGTTTAATAAAGATTTTAAATTGCATTGATAAAATTGCATTAATAACGGCTTATAAGTATCTAATATCATTTTAGTGATAACAGCACGGGTAACTCGGATCTGTAGATTCTGAGCCGAAAGAGTTGAGTAGGAACACTGAACATACGATTAGTGACTGACTTGGCTATAGGTTATGCTACACTAAATAACCTTTCCAAAGCCCCCGATGCTAAAATAGATTAATTGACTTGGATATAGGTTATGTTACACTAAATTATCTTTCCATAGCCCCCCCCCCCCCCGTGTGTTAAAATTAGAATAATTGACTTGACTACGGGTTATTCTACACTAAATAATATTTCCATAGCCCTGGTGCTAAAAATAGAATTAATGACATGACCATAGGTTATGTTAAACTAAATAATATTTCCATAGCCCGGTGCTAAAATAAAATAATTGACTTGACTATAGATTGTGCTACACTAAATATTCTTTCCAAAGCCCCCGGTGCTTAAAAATAGAATGCTGACAGGCTATTCCCACGCTGACAGAGCGATGAAAAACCTACTATATCTATCTATACTATTTCATACTATTTGACAGTAATTTCTAAAATGGACTAATAAACATAAAACATAATAAACCTTTCGCGTATCTAATTGGGTTGTAATTATAAAAGTGTAAACGGATTATGGGAACATAATTCCACTGCGTCTTGTTTCACAAGGACGGTAAGATCTTATGCGGGTATCATAAAAGGCTGTCCGGCTACCCGATTTGATTGTTATGATAATTCGTCTAATTGGATTACGGGATTAAAGTGGGAAATATTGTCTTGTTAAACTATCCATAGATCAATACGTGACATGTTTTACCGGATAATTTTCGTCTGGTACTGATATTCAACTATTCTGGTACGTTTTAAAGCTGCACTCTCACAGATTAAACGTTTTGACAACTTTTTGTATTCGGACGAGCCAATTCATACGAAAAAGCCTGGAAACCAGTGATATTAGACTGCTGACAAAAATCAGATCACAGATTTTCATACTTAATTTATAAAATTGAAGTTGTATGCATTTTTCTTAAACCGTTAGTAACGCGTTTAGGCATAAAACATGAGATACCTGCAATGTGGTCTTTTCTCAGCAGTCTTTTATCACTGGTTTGCAGATATTTACTCAGAAATTGGCTCATTCCAAGACAAAAAATAAATTTAAAAAAAGTTGACAAAACGGTCGAAGACAATTGTTTTTGATAAAACGGTAAATCTGTGAAAGTGCAGCTGTGAGACTGCTTTAACTAAACGCTTACTATCAGGATGTGGTTCAGGATGCCTTCTGTATAATTCATAAAGAAAATGCGTCTGCAAATGCAAATGTTACACTTTTACAATTAAAAACAAAGCGCTTAAAGCGTCGACGTGCTTTCGACCTGCTACAATTTGTGAAATAGTCATGTAATACTGATTGGAACGGAAAGCGTGTGGAGATTTCTTAGATTGTCTCAGTAATTTCAGCCCGGAGTTTTGAGCAGTTTGCATATTTATAAAGCATAAATCTGTTCATTTTGTCCTCGAATGGCATAGGGTGAGCGCAATGTTAAGATTCATCCATACATACAGGGAATAAATAGTGTATGATTATGTAAATCGATCCCAATGAATTTTGCGTAAGAAGCCTGACATTGCGAAGGAATTCATGAACATGAATATTCTATCTTTATAAGTGATGTAAATTTGTTTTTCAATTACATGACTAAACTCAGAAATCCTAGCAGGCCGAAGGCCATTTGAACCTTAAACGCTTTGATTTATTGTTTTAAACTTAATTACAACGAAACTACATGGTCGGCATAAACGCTTTCAATGGCATTTGTTCAATCTGTTTAAAGTGTTGCATTTTTTTGCATTGAAATGTATAGGGAAATTAATCAGCAGCGTATAACATTATCGTCAAACCGCCTTAAACGTACGTCAACGTGCGTCCACGAACTGAAGAGGACTGTGATGGTCTTTATCATTCGCCTGTCATCAACAAATAGTTCTATGATTTGACGTTTCATACCATTTCTAATTCAGTCTTAGAGTCAGGCATGGTGACTACCTGTTCAACAGTACCTGACCAAGTGTGACCTCCATAACTATAAGGGAGTATTTCAATGTGTTAACCCTATGACCTAGTTTTTGACCAATATAATGCGTTATATACATTTGACCTAAATAATCATTTTAGGAAAACTATTTTGACCAATTTGTATCAATATTTGGTAGAAACTGCAGTCATTATAAACTTGTTAACATAGCGTAAACAATTTTTTACGTGTTGACCGATAGTGACGAAGTTTCGTTTAAACATGTGATCCGACATCCAACTGTTTGTTTATTTAATCAGGAAATACATTCAGGATAATCAAATTGTCCTGAGAGTGAACCATATAATGACGCCTCTACAAACATACAACAGTTCACAACGGGCTGAGCGGAAGTATCAGTTCCAATCATCTAGTACTCATTTAAAGAGTATACATTCATTTTATAAATATGTACGTATCCACACACTCACAATTCCTTCAAACGCTGTCACACCTACCATTGTCGTTGTTGTTGTTGGTGGTATTGTTGTTGGTGTTGTTTTACATTTTAAAAAGGTCGGTCCGCGCCCACTGGCTGCATTGTGGCTTGACCGCACCGTGTGTTCCATCACGACTAATAGTGTATTTAAACGCCACATAGAGACTACCCTTCGTGGCGGATCCGTGGGCAAGTGGTGACACACTTTTTGTCAATCCCCAGGGGTCGCTGGTTCGATTCCCCGCCGCATCACTAATTAAGACAATAATCGTTTTCCGGGAGTGACGTTAATTGGGGGTCCCGTATGACAGTTCTATACACTGGTGCACGTTAACAGAACCAGAGTAGCTCTAACTGGGGTAACATTCTGTCTGTGCACTATGCTCCACAAACCTAACATGACTAACTCTTTTATTTGGAGAACTCACCGAATGGTCCTTGCCCGCCTACGAGTATAAATAAACTTGCACCCATCCTACCCAAAGATAAATTGAAAAAGTCTGAGTTCACGTTAATGCACATGTGATCTTATCAGTAAAACTAACCAAATTTGTTTTTGTTTTATTTCTCTTGTTAACGTTTTTTTTTTCGTGCTTCCGGTCATATTATGTGTATATGTACACACATTTAACTACATGTATGTTGGTTCTCTCTTGTCCGGTACGGGTAAGCATTATTGCAGATAGTCTATATGTCGTATCCTGGTTGTTGTTGTTTTATCTACCGTGGTTATAGCGGATCATATCATGTATATACCACTTCATCTGGAAGAGCGTCCAGATTTACCCTTGCTATAGCTTACACATTATTAGTCGGAGAGTTTTACGTGACAGATACCGGTCATCCTTGTGAGACGAACAAAATACCTTCACCCCACCCCCGCCCCCTCCTGTTCCTCACATGCGGTCTATACAAAATACAATGTTTCTTGTTTTTTGTCAGTTTAGAAAGATAAATACAATTGACAATAAACAACCGTTTCATTTTTTATTCATACGAGTAAATATTGCGTTTAATGTATACAATCTGATAAAAAAAAATGCCATCATACCAAACCGTAATGCCTTAATTAAAATTTTAGATCAGTGTTGAAACTATTTCCGTGGATATATGGCTTTGAAATATCAATGTACATTTATAAATCTGCAAACTCAAACTGCACGAATACAAGTATATACGTATTTTTTTCATGGCATGTTTTCCAACTATATATTTAGTGATGATCAAAGGCGTATATCAGCTTGGTTTATGCTTTTTGGTCCCAATTATTAGATAGCTAATTATGCTCCAACTGTAACCATGGTAAATGGCGTAGTACGTGTCAACGCCCGCTAATACTTGTGACTTTCCGTACCTCCATGGCCGTAACCTGGAAACACAATGGCAACTAGAACATAATACCTCGAGAATAATAATCATCGACATGAGAGACATATATCAATAATAACACATTCTTTAGGGAAATTTCACAAGAAAGAGTATGTTCTTTGTATAGGATAATGAAATGTGACTCTGATCAATATATAACTAAGAATAACATTAGTTTTATCAAACGTTATTGTATATGCAAAAGATATGGCTAATATTTCAACATATAATATTGATAAACAACTTGGTTGGGCTACAAATTATAGGCAACATTAGGAAACGGTCACGCGAAGATTATAGTAACAATAATGCTTACGAGCGAAGAACAGTTTGCCATTGTTTAGGCTAAATTTAGCTTATAGAATACAATGTAAAGAATTTATATCAGTCTTAATCATACCTTTTACATATAAGTGGTCACCGTTATATTTTGTCCAATAATAATTTCGTATATCTCAAGTTTTCCTATACATTTATTTCAGTGAATCAGCAGTCAGCTGTTATTGATTTTAATCAGGTGAATCGGTATATATAAACAGTGGCTGGCCCATTTAGTGGGTAGTTTACACAATATAATGTAGACTACTAAAATAAATTCAGATTGTAAGTATGTACTTACACAAAATAAAAGGTTTAGCGACAGCGAAGTACATGCTAACAATCTTTAACCATTACTTAATTACTATGACCGAAACCACCCCTGGCTTAAATATGGCGGTGATGCCGGAGTTATTCCGATTGTTCCCCTGGATTAACTTACCTCCTGGGCCAAACAATGCGGCGTAGCACGGCTTATGGCAGTATGGTATCCCATCTTTCTGAAAGAGGTAGAGCAGTGGAGTTAAATAATGAACACACATTTTGGGCAATGACAAATCATGACAATTAAAGCAACGTTCTTTTTGTATTCGACGACAGCCAGTTTCAATAAACGATTTTGGCCGTTACCTTAAAGCTGCACTCTCACAGATTTTTATTATTTGTCTTGGAACGAGCCAATTATTGCGTAAATGTCTGGAAACCAGTGATATAAGACTGCTGACAAAAGAGCAGATCGCAGTTAAGATATTTACTTCTGAAAATTGATGTCTTGTGGCTAGAAGCGTTCCTTCATTGTAACTGGCGCTTTAAGAAATAACTAGAAATGTGTCCATAGGACACGGATGCCCCCACTTCGATTTTTTGTCACAGAAAATAAGCCATAATGATTATTCAGGATAATCTGCACATATAGGATAAGTTGAGTTGAGTTGGGTTTTACGGCATCGCAAGACTGTATAGGTTATATGGCGCCATTCAGGCAGGAAAAAACTTGTTGGATCCACATTGGACACATACTTTTCAAGAATTAGATTGGAAACATATATTTTTGAAGTATTTTTGGCAAAAAAGGGCCGTAACTCCTAAATGACTAAAGCGATTTCCATGACTATCGAACTTGATCAAGATATTATGGTCACAAACATGTGTTTAAAGTTTGGTGAGGATTGGACAAACGGTTTTCAAGAATTAGATTGGAAACATATATTTTTGAAGTATTTTTGGCAAAAAAGGGCCGTAACTCCTAAATGACTAAAGCGATTTCCATGACTATCGAACTTGATCAAGATATTATGGTCACAAACATGTGTTTAAAGTTTGGTGAGGATTGGACAAACGGTTTTCAAGAATTAGATCGGAAACAATCTTCGGGACGTACGTACGTACAGACAGACAGACGTACGTACGGACAAGGGCAACCCTATATGCCGCCACTTTGTGGGGGCATAAAAACGGCAGTTTACCAAACATTTGAGATCTGTTCTATTGTGAGTTATCTTATATGACCTAATTGAAGTCACCGATGCCTAAATGAGTCTCAGTGTTTCGGTGTTTTCAGTGTATTTGTCAATTGAGTTTACAGTCCAATCAAAACACTCGGATTCTACTCTTTAAACGAACTTAAATCTTGATTCTTGAATACGGCCTCTGATCAGATACAATCAGGTACGATCAGTTACGATCAGGTACGATCATTTACGAACAGTTACGATCAGTTACGATCAGTTACGACAGGTGCGATCATGTACGAACAGTTACGATCAGGTACGAACAGTTGCGATCAGGTACGAACAGTCACGATCATGGACGATCAGTTACGGTCATGTAGGATTAGGTAGGATCAGGTACGATCACAAGTGCAGATTTGGTAACATCGTAGAGATTATTTTTCTTAAGAATTACAAATGATTTCAAGGAATAATGAATTGAAAAATACCATGGAATTTGTAATAGTTGGACTTTGGAAATGTATGTTTATAAATGTTTGACAAACTGTAGGAGGGGGCGTTTATGGGCATATATGGGACTTTAAACATCGGGTGAGATTTCGACAGACCCATGGACACCGCCGTCCACTTGACATCTTTGTTAAAGGGGCGGAATTTAAACAACAAATGTTTTCAATTGAATACACAGGGCAAAAATTAAAATAGTGCCTGATTCTTTGTATACCTCCGCGTGTGAGCCGGATGCCAGAGTCTTGCCGCACTTCTTACATTTGAGACATCCTCGGTGCCATTCCTTGCCAATTGACGTCACCTTCTCCGCTAAACAAGTGAAAACATACACATAAGTAATGTGTTTATTATTCCCATAAATATTTTTTTTGTTAATGTATTGCCATTTTGGTATGTAATTCAACGAGAGTTTCATATTTCTTTTAAGAAACGTCCAAGGTGTTTGACTAGGCATATGCTATTCTGAACACCTCGGTCATTTTCCATAGAAAATAACCTCAGATTTCTGCCAGTATATCACCAGAAGCAGTTCTTAAAATAATAATAATGCTATTAATCAATTGTGGTGTCCTAAGTTCAAATTTGTTTTAATATATTCCTTAAAAGTAAAGTCAGGTTCAACTGGTTGAAATGACTACGCGATCTACATGCAGCGTAGTTAAATTAAAAAAAAAAATGATGGAAAGTGGCCGAGGTGTTCCGATTGGGTAGACGGTTACGATTGAGACTGGTAAAGATGTTTAGAAATGCACTTGTAATGTGAAAGACATAGGGCCAGTGTTCAATATTGATCTTATCCATATCCTTAGACATGTCTCAGTGATTCCACTCAGCCTATTGGTCAGCTAAATATACAGGCCAATAAAAACACTGGGATTATAATCTAAAATCTAAGATGGCTATTGAATACGGCCGTCTCTGTGGTTAAGTTTTCCGCCTACGGAGCGGGATGTCGTGGGTTCGATCCCAGGCCGCGTCATACCGATAGACGTTAAAAGTTGGTACAAGAAGCTCCCTTGCCTGGCGCTCGGCATTTAAAGGGTAGTGCCTGGAAAAGCGGTGTACTCAGTACTGGTTCAACCCAGGAAACTTGTATCCCATGTATCTTTCTTTACACCGAGCATGTTAAAGAACCAAGAGGTCTCTTCGCAAAGATCTAGGGTATCGCACCCGGATCTCTTCTATCTCATTCTGTTTCTTCAAGTCCTCCAATGTCTGGGTTTGACTGTGAATTGCTGTCACTTCTATCTCATGTCACTTATGGCATTTAAACACAATTTAAGTCGTGATGCCATGATCACGGCGGAGTCAAGCCATAATGCAGCCAATGGGCGCGGGCAAACCTTGAATAACTCAAATAAACAAAACTGAATAAGGCCACAGACCAGTAATTGGTTAAATAACTATTATATATTTTGTCCCAGAGTAGTTCAGCACAGCCTTGATAACCACTTACCATACGGAGCAGCAATAGCAAACCCATATTTTATGACAAAGATAAAGTTTCATTTTGTCATCCCAAATGCTGTATTTTTCAAAAATTTAATGACATATCGCTTGAACAAATTGAAGTGGTTTATCCACCTGCTGATAACAAGTTTAAACATTTTAGAGAAGGCGTAGCTGCATAATAAATGCACTACGCGTAGGTGGAATTGATAATAACAGGGATGAATTACAGGGCTGATGACGGACCAAAATTCTCAATCCTAGAAATCCTGAAAATTCAGTTGGAGTGTGGAGAATTCACACCTGAGGCACCTTAAGATTCCACTTAAAATCATTTCCGAGGCCATGTATACCCATTTCAAGGCACGTCCTGTTATTTGTTATGCAATTGTCCAGCGAAAATTTACAAGCTAAATTTACAAGCGTGCTATAGTTCTCTCATTCCTGGTTTCAGGCCATGTTCAACGGTTTTAATGTCCTCGACGCAAATATTCAGACGAACTGTTCGCTTTCTTATCCATTAAACATGCTCACTCGTGCAATATAGTCGTGTGTTTTATACGCTCATCTCAAACTAGTTTTTGTATAAAATCTTACTTTGTAAATTCTGTTTAATTTAAAATTACAATAATAAAATCTATTTTTTGTAAATTATGTTTAATTTAATTAGAAAACAAAAATATTTTATTCGAAAGTAATTTCATAAATTATGAATCGACTTGAATAAAAGTACATATTAAACTGAATACCGTTTTACAAACATTATGTAAGGCCCCACAACCCGTTAACTTTCCATTTGATTCATATTACGGTTCAGTTGAGATTACTTTTACCACCGCTTATTTTCAACATTTGCAAGTGTTAAGCTTACAAAGGTTTAAGTCGTAAATCGTAATCATCGGTTCAAGGGCAGTAGAAGAGAAGGGGCGAAGATGAAATTAGGAAGGCGGGAGGTGTGTGTGTAGGGGGGAGGGGAGAGGGTCAGTTTAACGAACATTCAGGGGTAGGGGTCAGTCAAAGCACTTTGAAAGGGGAGAAGTCAGTCAATGCAACTCAAAGTAGGAGGGAGTCATCCACACTAAATAGAAGGGGGTGTGGGTCAGCCATACTAAATAGAAGGGGGAGTGGGTGAGCCACACTAAATAGAAGGGGGAGTGGGTGAGCCACACTAAATAGAAGGGGGTGTGGGTCAGCCATACTAAATAGAAGGTGGAGTGGGTGAGCCACACTAAATAGAAGGGGGAGTGGGTGAGCCACACTAAATAGAAGGGGGAGTGGGTGAGCCACACTAAATAGAAGGGGGTGTGGGTCAGCCATACTAAATAGAAGGTGGAGTGGGTGAGCCACACTAAATAGAAGGGGGAGTGGGTGAGCCACACTAAATAGAAGGGAGAGTGGGTGAGCCACACTAAATAGAAGGAGGGTCAGCTACACGAACTGGAAGATCGAAAGGCTCCGTCAAACAAATTGGAAGAAAAACGGGGCTAGACAATCCAATTGAAAGAGGGAGGTGATCAGTCAAACACATTAGAAGGGGGGGGGGGGGTGAAACTAATTGTTCAAACAACGTCAGTCAACAAATCTGAGGAAAGGAAGGAGGAAGTCAAACCATCTTGAAGAGGGATTCTGGTTAGTAAACCAAATTGGTAGGAGAAGGGGTCAGTGAAACTAGCTGGAAGGGGGGAAGACGTCAGTAAAATCAGCTGGAAGGGGTTAGTGAAACCAGCTGAAAGGGGGTATGGGTCAATAAAACTATCTGGAAGGGGGGAGGGGTCAGTGAAACCAGCTCGAAGGGGGAAGGGTCAGTGAAACCAGCTGGAAGGGGGAAGGAGTCAGCCAAACCTACCATGCAACATGACAAAACGAACAGAAAAGGAAGATAAATGCTTCCTGATGTCTATGCATATTAACAATTTACCTAAAACCACACATAATTCAATGCCATATATCACACCACTTACAAAGATATGTGAACAACGTCCCGCCCGTTAAGCGTGAGTCACTTCATATCATATTGCACGCAGTCTTGATCAGAATCCGATACATGAATGAGTTTATATGAATATAGAGAACTGATTTATTTATATGATAAAATTATATTATGATATACAAATCATACGAAAAGTAAGTTGATCTTCCCGTCAACGAAGCATCCTTAAACTGGTTACTATACTGATTAGTTTATAACCTATATCGAGAAAGGATGTAGAATATTAATTAATACTTTAACAGCTATATGTATCATTCTATTAATAATCATAACTTATGTTGACTGTACAAGTTTACTTAAAAAGAAAACATTTCAACTCACCAAAATAAACTTCCTTTGCACAAGTTGGACACTTCGGCATGTTTGTTTTCAAAATAACAAACCTTATTTAACTTTGAGACTGAGTTAAACAGCAGACGACTTGAGCTCTGTGTTATAATGGGCGCGGTATGTAAATATGTGATGTGAACTTATAAATATAGAATATCAGTGCCGCGTGCAAAAAAAAAATCGAATATCACTCAATGAGAAAAGAATCTCTTAAGGGATGTGATGATGAAAAGATTTCTAATTTGCCATCGCCTTATGTATAAAAAAAGTTTTCAACTTTCAGTGAATGATTTCCTCACTTATTATGAAAGACCCGGACATATGGCAATTAACATCATTGGAGGGCTGTATATACATGCTCATATAATCATATACATTGGTTTAACCTTCATGCTTATATAAACATATATATTGGTTTAACCACCTTAATGTTCACCTGATGCTAGTTCATGCACATTTTGAGACCTGATGTAACTCAACAATGATAAGCATGTGTAACAAAATAACATACTCAAGAGAGAAACAGATAGGGTTATAAACTTATAAACCAGCAAATGAAATTGCATGTAAGATGCAATATAGTTGCCGTCTTCTGTCCGTCCGTATAAAAAGGCAATGAATCCACGTGACCAAATGCTTGGTTATAAATTTAAATGGAATGAAGATCAAACTAAGATTCGCGAGGAAAATCTAGTAAATATATTTATTGTGATACAAGCTTATTTGACATTTTAAACATAGCCTTTTGAATGCCCACCAAACAAATGATGATTATAAGAATGTCCATATTTTCTTATTTTTTTTACCGCAGTCAAGAACACTTTTGCTATGTTCGAAATTGTACACGTTTTGACTGGTAGGTTGCAGGCTCAAATATTAATAAGGCTCGCATTCGGTGGACAATGAGTGAATATTGTGGAAAGAACCAATAACCAAATAAATATGCACGAACATTTTTCTTCATTATAATGAAACGGAAAAAGAAGACAGGTTGTAGGCACGGTTTAAAAGAGAAAGGTTGATATCTAATGATCGGTTGCCGTCACATGCGTCTTCCATCCAGCATCCAAGGGATCTATGAACCAACAAATTCAATGACTTCACTGTCAGACTGTCTAACCTGTGACAAGGAAGACGGGGTATGTGTGTGTGTATGGGGGGGGGGGGCTGGGGGTTGTCCTGGGACAGGCGTTGTACTTTCGCCCTTTGAGCGGTCTATGAATAACACAATAGCACTAAGTAAAAGTAATTAAGCAAAGCTAAAGATATCGCTTTCTACATTTGTAAAACATCAGATTCGTCGAATAGTATCCAAATCACTATAAAAATAACTGTTTAGGATTAAATGATTCTGTTATCATGACTTCAGATCATTGACAGTAATATTATTAAGGAGTTTTTTAAAAATGCACAAACTTATTAATATCAAATTACTATTATAGACATTTTAAACATTTAACGAGTGTCCTCGTGTTTTATGCTGTGAAGCCCTAAGTCCCCTATTTCGTGTTCTCTGCTTCACTCCTAACTCAACCAATGAAAATATTTCAAAATAACTTGGCACAAGCGTTCACCATACCAGCTGTGTAACGCCGCATGGAAGCATCGCCACGTAAAGGTGTGTTTTTGCGGTGATTTTCAACGCCTAAACAGGGCGACCACGTTTATGCGGCGACGATCAACGCATAAAGCAAAAATTGCTTATATGGGGCGCAACTGTGCCTTTTTGTCACATAAAGAGGATTAACTGAACCATTTATTATAAGGCTAAAAAATAGAGTTTTAATATTTCAACAAAAACGATGATGATAATTATGATGATGATGGTTGTGGGGATGATGGTGGTGGTGGTGGATGTGTTTGTGGTGATGATGATCGTGGTTGTGATGATGTTGTTGATTATTATGATGACTAAGATTAGGGAGTAGCATATTACTGTCATTTTGAAAAAAAAAATACGGGAAACGTACGCAGGCAAATTGGTCAAATTTAAGGCAATATTTTAAAATTGAGCCAAAATTGAAAGTTGAAAATAAATTATTACTCCCCTTGGAGTGTTCACATCTACATTTTCTTAGTTACAAATGACTAGTGCATAAAAACATAATTAATGAAAGAAAGACGTCCATGATGACTCTATATCAGTCATCTGAGTCCTTTTGCTCAAGTGCCCAAAACTAATGTTGTGTAGAAATATTTGGAAATTATATAATCTTCAAAAGTTTTCTTTCTTATCCTGGTAACCAGAGATGTACGTTGATGACCTAGACGTGAATGAAATTCACAATCGCACAATTACCATTGGTTCTTGACAAAGAAATAATTCTTAGCTCATCTGAGCACAAAGAGCACATGCGGAGCTTAGAGGATTGTTGGATTTCTGTTGTTTGTCCGTCGTTAACAATTGACTTTTCTAGAAACGTTTGAAATGACGTTGAAGGTGTGCATTGTCAAGGGTACATGCCCGTCAGTCTGACGAAAAGGCGAGAATATATGTATCGTCATACGACGATTCAGTTTTCTGATTGTCCCAAATGACGGTGTTGTGCGTTGTCGTAACATATATTCCCGCCTTTAGTCGGGCCAAACGTCATTTCAAACGTTTTCGCAGAAATATCAATTGGTTTGATTCACATTTAAACCGATCTTTCTAAATCTGTGCCAGAATTAACGTCTCTCAAAGTTTAGTTCAAAACTTGGTTAAGTGGACACAAAAAAAGTCCGATCTTGATGAAAATTTATCAACTATTACTGTACTAGTATGTGTTTTAATTGTTTTTATGCGGCGAAAGTGTGCCTTTTTGCCACATAAGAAAGTCCTGTTTATGCATTGAAAATCACCGCATAAACGTGGTCGATTTCGTTTATGTGACGATGCTGTTGTGCGTCGCTACACGGCTGATGTGCAGAGCCATATTCCGTAAACGTCAAGGAAACTCTGAAAGGTTAAAGGCCTCGTTGCATTTTCTTCAAATTTTATATCACGCTTAAGTGCGCGATATACATCGCAACTGGGAGACTATTCCAGATACATGTTTTCTACCCCACCTGGCGGTCAGTATTGACAATATATTTAATATATTTAACAAATTTATAATATATAGTGACAAAAAATAACTGCATGATGAACCTTATACGAATGTGCAATATGTATAGGCTCTGTGCGTAGGACTACGGTATCGGGTCAAAACTGCCCAGATATCAGAAAGGCCCTGTTCAGAAAGGCCCACATTTCAAACCGAAGAAAGCGACGAGTCTTCATACATACGGTGGGTTACTTTTGTTATTTGTCTTTCATGAGACGATAATAAGCCATTAAGTATAAAAACCTCTCAAATACCATTGATCCTTCCGTTCTAAATACTTTGCACGATGCTAGGTCTTTCACAGATACTTGAATGTATGATGCAGGTCCCAACAGCTGCCCCTGGCTTACTTTTAATAGTTGCCTGTGGCCTCAGTTGGGTAAAATCAATCTTGACCCTGAAAATAAAGAAAATACAACATTTTATGGGTTGCTTAACACGTCATGGAACACAATTCAACTATTAAACATGATATGTCGACGATATGTCAACTTTCTATAAAAGCAAAAAATCCACTGGGGTTATATAATTGACAAGAGAAGAAACTATGAGCGTTTGAAATGACCCCGACGATACGATGATACTATCGGGATCACTCAGGCGCTCATTAAGGCAGCATAATTTAGTTGAAAAGACCTGTGTATGGCGAACTTTTGGCGATAGTGTGTATATTTTTAATCGGATTTCTGCTTCAATTTGGAATATTCGGTAAGATTGTTGTGTCATTTCGATGTAAAAATGATCTTTGCGCAGAACGCAGTGATACGCTTAGGATTCGTATATTAACCATAACATTCATGTATGAACTTGACATGTACCGTTTTCATGAAGAGTTGTGTTTTGAAGAGTTTCTTCTCTTGTCAATTATATAACCCCAGTGGATTTTTTGCTTTTATAGAAAGTTGACATATCGTCGACAAATCATGTTTAATAGTTGAATTGTGTTCCATGACGTGTTAAGCAACCCATAAAATGTTGTATTTTCTTTATTTTCAGGGTCAAGACTGATTTTACCCAACAGAGGCCACAGGCAACTATTAAAAGTAAGCCAGGGGCAGCTGTTGGGATCTGCATCATACATACAAGTATCTGTGAGGTCTTTCAGTTCTTTGATTCCAGTCATACATCGCGTTTATACGCCCAACATTTGTCCATGGGCTTAAATATACCAGCGTGAGAATTTGTCCATTGGTATTTTTGGACGCGTTCATATAACAATTGAGAAAAAGGAAAGTTGAATAGAATGAAAATTGAAAAATACATTAAACATCATATTAAGTTATAAATTCTATTAAACACATGGTATAGAGGATATTTGTTGATTACAGTGTAAGATATTTTTTTTATTTCACTCGTGTCATAGAAAACTCTTTTCACTTGTGGCGAATTGTTTCTTTTATGCTTATATTCGGAGTTTATAACCATTTTAATTTAATTTTCTAAATATCCATTTCTGAAAAGAGTGTTTTCTAAATCGCTACCGTGGGACGCCCCTCACGTTAAAGGAAAGCTGATGACGTAGCTGTCATTTTTTTCCGGTTCGTGGAGAAAAACTTCTCCGACATTTTCATAATTTATTATTTACGCGATTTTCAGTGCAAGCGTGTTATGAACATTAATCCATTAATTTTAATTAATGCATATATGTGTCAAATAATAACAGTTAATGCACGAAATTAGTTTTAAGTTAAACAGGGCATGAATACATGAAAACATTACTACGCCGCCATTTATTAAATGAAAATTTTAAATATGGTGAAATCAGTCATGAAATTGGTATTTCAAACATTTTCAGTCCTTTCACGGTAGAGACAGTCTGTCGAGAATTTTTCAAAGTTAGATTTAATACATGTGTTTGTGTTTATCAGTCCAATATCCTTCCTTTATACTGATTGTTTTAATATATCAATCATTTATTGTGAAACTCTGTCAAAAATCAAAATAACCCCCGGGGACAAATCAATTGTTGCGTTATTATTACATGAACTACCCAAGGGGGCAAATTTACTCAACCTTCAAACGTGGGGAAAATTCGCCCCAGAGGATACAGAAACCCCATGGGGTATGCACATATTTTCACGTGTTGTTTATTTACTCACGGGGCCCATCTCGACATAAAACGGCTTATAATTTACAATCGGAATAAACCCTCTAGATGGTAAATCGTGCAGAGATCGGATTGAAAGAATACCGGTCAAAAATTGAATTAAAGCGCTGCAACATTCTAGTGCATCTTAATTTGTTAAAACATATAAAACCTATCGCTCCAGGCGGCTCCAATTACTCGACACTTCTTTCGTCTCGCATATCAGGATTGAGCTAAGCTCACAATTTTATATCTCTATAATTTGCGCACTATTTTTTCTGTTAAGAATTCTGAATCTTAAAATAGGAATTATCTTTAAAATAATCACAATAAACGCTTTTTCATTTATCAAAATTTAATGTGCATATGTAATAAGTATGTATTTCAGCTAATTGATAAAAGCTTCTTAAACGTAAGAACCTTCGATAAAATTTGGCCAGTACCCGGTAGTTATTTATTATCTTTAAGAAAATCGTAAACAGACTAGTAGTACAGTATACCATTTAACAATCAAAGCGCTGAAAGCACTGGGTTATTGGTTGTGGTGTAAGACCGGTATTTCATGTAAACATTTACACCTTTTTCACATCATTAGTCATAATATGTGTTACGCATTTTCATGTTAAAACGGAAACGGTATGCGTCCGCAAAGAAATAAAGAGTTGGAATTATCATCCGCTTTTAAAAAAAAAATCACATTTTTTCCCACAATTTCAGATATAACTGTTTTTGCAATTACAAATTGGCTTAATTAAAATGTTTCATGTAGAACAAACATTCAAACGAAATACAGACATTTGAAAAAGTTTCATTTTATACATATTATGATTTACGATCATACTTCTCCGCATTTCTGTTCATTACTGTTGAACTTTAAACCCCCGAGAAACCAAGGCAGCAAAGACAAATAGCAACACAACATTAAACAACATTCTTTTTTTTAAACTTATATTTTCTTAAATCATATTAAAATATAAAAAAACAGACACACAACAATAAACCTCAATTGAAAACATTGAATAAAAACATGTTCATTAAATAAAATAATTTTACTAAAAAATAATTATATAAATAAATCAATACAATATCAAATAAGTCAATAAATATAACAGATATTACATTATCTATCCCTGTTACTTAAATGCCCATTAGTGTCTGAAGATCCCGTTATCACGGCAACGGTAACATTCCACAACGCTCCCGCCACCGAGAGTCCAGTGCGCAGAAGCGTCGAGATGGAAACATTCTGTTGCACGCTCTTAGAAACGGCGCCCGCGTGTTGCCGTATATTGCTCCAGTTATCCTTCACGAGACAAGTCACGTTAAACATTCCATTGACCAATGTTGAGATCACGGCAAAATATGACATCAGAAAGCACATAAGTGTTGAGACAGCGGGTGGAATGTCCAGCGACTGTGCGCCGTATTTAAGCTTGGTATGTTCCGGTTTCGTGTGAGCGAACTGCTGGTCTGGGTCAAAATGCACAAACCAGATCTCGTTGCGACCGGAAACCAGCTGGAAAGGACTCTCATATGTGGCGGTAAAGTAAAAGTCTGTCCGGATGTCCTGGACCCGGCTTAAAACCTCCGCCAGCTGCCGCGCCTCGTTTGTCCACCTCTCCTCACACGATATACCCTACAAAGGCACGAGAAAGGGGTTTAATTACAGAGACAAGGCATACCGAGACATTGTCTACTTGCAATAAATGCCTTAAATGATCACTTCTTTTAAATTGTAAACAAAGACAAACTTGACATCAATATACAGGTTTTGCTGTATATGTACAGGTAAATAATTATAAACGGAACGGAAAAAGAGAACGTATGTATATATACCTGAAATCTGCTAACAAAGACTGTCATTTCTGGTAAATGTTCTATGTAGACATTCGGGCTGGTCGGTTCCGGATGTGTGGTCCCATCGGAAGTTGATAAGTGTGTGCAGACGATGAATTTCCGCTCGAAGCCACCAGTTCCCTCCGAGGAGACCCGCGTCAATATTGGAGGCTTTATGGATAGTTGAGCCGCTGCGAAGTGAAGAAATAATAAGTATAAACAATGTTTGCAGCGTGGGGGGCGGGGCAGATTTACCCCGAAAAAAAAGTACTGTAAACAAAACGATGGTAGAGCATTCGACGACAGTGACATTGCGTGCCGATTATAAAGCATTTGGTGCCATTGACATTACGTGACGATGATAAAGCATTTGGTGCCATTGACATTGCGTGCCGATAATAAAGCATTTGGTGTCATTGACATTGCGTGACGATGATTAAGCATTTGGTGCCAGTGACATTGCGTGCCGATAATTAAGCATTTGGTGACAGTGACATTGCGTGCCGATAATTAAGCATTTGGTGCCATTGACATTGCCTGCCGATGATAAAGCATTTGGTGCCAGTGACATTGCGTGCCGATAATTAAGCATTTGGTGCCATTGACATTTCGTGCCGATGATAAAGCATTTGGTGTGACATTGCGACGATGATCAATGCGTGACCGTTTGTTTTAGATATGAAATGGTTAAGAACATATCTCGGACTAAGTGTTCATTTTGGTACTGATAGTGTTCAAACGAGTATCTTTTGGACAAACCGAATATGATTAATTTGCCTTAAAACATGTAAAGAAACTCCAAACGGGTAATGATGAAAGTCAATCTGATACATTAGATCAGACTATAGACTTGGGAAATGACAGACAGACAGCTAGACAGGTCACTATCCACAATGACGTCATACTGATATGCAATAAAAATATTGAAAAAAAACACAACAGATACTGTTACGTTCTGGCCTCTACTCAATGCTATTTCCAGCAATTTAACCGTCGGTGACGTCTAATATTAACACATTCAATTATGGAGTACAAAAGATTCCATCAGTCCAACGGTGCATAAGAACGGTTTACCAATCATTTATTGATGCAACCATAACTTTATTTAAGGTGTGCCCTTTATGTATAGTAGCACCGTATTATTGTTAAAGGTGCAAGCGTATTATATGGTATTATATCGTTATCAACCGCCAGGGATATCAAACGATTGAGAAAGATTGATTTTGCTGTTCGCTTTTCAAAACAATGAACTATGTCTATCTCTTTCTAACAGTTCTACATTTGTATTTATAAAAAAGGAAAGGCCCTTCATACCATCAGCGTTCTCTCCCTGGCTGTATGCGAGGAGGCGGCGAAATGCCTCCACTCTGGCGGCGTCCTGGTACACTCCGGCCACTGTCGTACACAGCCACGTGCTGCACGGGTACACGCGCGTCTCATAATCCTGGAATTAAAGCACGGGCACACGTGAAGGGTAAGTATCATTTTATATAACATATTTCATCAGTCTCGTCAGTAAAGATTGATTTGGATCAATATGGATATCTGTGTTAATTTTAGAATGTGTCCTTACAATTAAATCTATCATATATAAAACTATATGATCTAAGTTATTTGCTCCAATGTATTAATATTTCGTATTTACTTACAAATAACTATTATTGTCGTTTCAAGGAAAAAATAAACCTGGCGTACCTCGGTCTGTTCCGTGACTGTATACTCCAGGCGGTGGCGTCCGATAGGCGTTACCGCGGGTCCAGGTGTCGTCTGCAACATCGTCTTCAGCGTTCCAGTGATCACGTTTGGAATCAAACTCTCCATACTGATGTTTTGATCATTCACTACCACCATTTTAAATATCAAATACCACTCAAACTGCTGTAGTCATCCAGAGCAAAAACAAATTCCAACGCACCTGTTATATTACCGTATGTAAGTTTCAAAAACAGTTAAATTGCACACTATGTATAAATGCTACTTATTATATACGATAAAATTGTTTCTTTATCCAACAAGTATACACATGTAAACACGCAGCCGTCACTTAAGGTTGTATAATCTGTCAGTCTGGTCACAAATGATAACGCTTCCTGTTGTGGTCAGTCAATACACATCACGATAAAGGCCAGGGTTCATTATTGGTCAATCACGCGTGGACACGTTCCCAATACACGCCACCACATCAAGATAGGTAAACAGCGGTTACGCAACGTTACGTTATGTTGCGTGGTAGACCACAAAAGAAATCAATTACGGTTGTGAATGTAATCGTTGCATTATCACCGTATGTTTATCACGCACCTATCATGATTCACGAATTAACAATAAAGAAAACATTCACGCTGCTCTATCTTAGCCAAACTTGTTCAGGCAAGCGCGTCATAACAAGCAAACGGAAAATAAATACAAGCTAATCCGGGGGTCCCGACCCCCTCAGCCATTAAGCTGTCAGGGCTGGTATTTAATATTCGTTTGAACTGGATTGTACAAGTCGAAATAAACTGTCTGTCTGTCTGTTTGACTCTCTGATCTTAGAACGATGTAGCTAATCAGATATTGTGTTATTAATAACTGACCTATACATTGAATGAAGTCAATGACGCATGGCCATAATATTAGCTTAAGTTGAATATTAAATAACACCCCATGTGAACTTTGTATGACTATGGCTGTGTGATAGAAAGGATATGTATACAACACATCCAAATTTAGACTTATATAAGTCAAACCCCATGTCAAATGTAAACACTATATTTCGTTTTTTTCATAATACAAATTTTCAGTAAGCTGGTGTATTTGAAGATTTTTACCATATATTATTAAGATTATGTTTTCCAAAATCATCTGATTTAAAAAGTTCAACATGTAAATAATAACCAAATCTTTTCTTTAAATAATGCTGCTCAATTGTTTTAAGCTCAACTAAACTTTTTTTTTATATTTTAAGCATTGTGTAAGGTAATTGATAATTAGTCGTTTTCCATTGTTCATTTGTTGTTTATTTGATCTGCTTATTTGTCCTTTATTACATGCAGGACTTAGCATCATATTTCATAAAAGTTAAACAGTTTCAAAGATTTCGGGGGAAGTGGGCACACCCTGAGTCTGATTCCAGACGAGATTACAGGAACTAAGATGCATTTATGGCTGGGCTCCCTATCGCATTCAGTTAAAAGTTTGCAGCGTTTTTTCAATTGTCCCATACAATTGACCGCAACTGAAGTGGACATGCAGTTGAGTGTAAGAAGAAAAAGAGAACGCTGAAGATGACGTTGCAGACGACACCTGGGTCCAATTTACTAGCGTCTTCAGTCTAAGTTTGGGACTCAGACTCAGAAAAGCAAGATCCTTATTTTGTTGCAAAAATATAACAGGTGAAAAGACGGTAAAAATTGCCGAAATTGTCACAAATAATATGTTTAACAAGCAGGGACACATCTTTCCTCCAAATTAAAAAAAAACAACATCTCAGTCTTCTGAGCCTAGTCTGTTACATTCGTGAATACAGACCCTTGGATCCGCTGAAACACCACCGGGACGTGACCGCCTTGAATATAACCTCGTGGAAGAAACAGAGGTCCGTTCAGGTGTTCTTGTTCTGAAATGGGCACTTAAAATGATATGTCATTCAATAAGTAATAAGTTCACAAAAATAAAACATCATATGAGGGGACGACCTTAGTTCGTTGTTTCCGCGTGATAAATTAAATCATAACGATACAAACTTAAAATTAATTTGTAGCGACCAAATTGTAACGACGAATCTGTTTAAACAAGTGATAAACAAAGGCACTAAAGGCACCATTCGGAACTCCTTAGCCGTATATGGACGGATTACAATGTTGACATTTAACTATACGTTGCCAGTACATGTCGATGAATTAAGCAGTTAAACCGAATGACTTTACTGCTGGAATTCTTAATTATTTATGCAATAGTACACTTCACTTGCAATCAATTTAAACTTAGAAGTACAAAATACACATTAAAACACTACAATTTATAAATAGAATTTCTAGTATTTACAATTCAACGATCTACTTCTTCTGATGTACCGGCATATATCCGAGGTTGTTTTCGATGGAAAGTGGCCGAGGAGTTCCGAATGTAAATGCACTGACAGGAGCGTGAGCCCGTGTGACACGTGGTTGCGAAGCCGGAGTGACAGGATGCCGCAAGGTTGAAGGCCTTTCTCCGCCTCCTTGCATACAGCCTAGAACAGGGCGCTGAAAGAACTCGCACATGATGCGAATGCATTAACAGAGCCTATATTGTAAGATTGGCATGGTTAAATGTATTGGTATTTACATTAAGTTAAACACTGAACTTACTCTTGATACACTTGACCCTTGATAACGTTAAAGGCCACTCAATATCACTCTTGTTGTCTGTCGGCATCTAATGTAGTACATTCATTATGCTATAAAGATGCTAGAAAAGGCTAAAAATATACCATTGTAAAGTATTTTACAGTTTATGTATTTTTGCATATTTTTAACATATTGGTCACATTTATTGCGTATATTTATGTCGACAGTGTGGATGTTCGCTTGTCTGACAGTTTGTCCTATATAAATGATAAAGGTCATTATCACAAAAGATTACTGTCATCTATATATATTATAACGATTTATATTTTCCAATGTCATGGTATGTCCTACAAAATATGGATCTAATCTCCAGCATCTAGCAAAACATTTTATCTCTGTTCAGCACGAATAACGTTTATATATACCATATAATTTACTAACACTAATATTTATATTTTACGATAGAATAAAAAGGCAACCTTTTGAATAGTTATACTTATCTGATTATACAATGTATTTATACTTCAAAGCGGCCCAACTCTCCATACAGTCTCTCGTTCAGACTCGCCTCACCTTGGAGAGAAGTAACGGCTTCGAGAAGAAATTCATCGTCTGCACGCACCTTTCAACTTCCGGTGGGACCACTCATCCGGATCCGACCTATCCAAAATAGAAAAATAAGCGGAAGTGAAAGCGAGGCGAGACGGCGGTAGGAGGTGTTGAGTTGGTTACACAGTATACGGACATTCCAGCTGTTTTACGGTCGCAACGAGATCTGGTTTGTACATTTTAAGCCGGACCAGGGGTTTGCTGAAACCAAATAGGAACAGACAGTGTTTAATGCACACAGGCGCAAGGCATTCCCTTACCCGTCCCGACCCCGCTTGTGAGGTTGACTCGGTTGCCGTCCAATTCGGCGTTCATTCGCCTTGTTCATTAACGTCCATAACCTGTAAGCTCCTCGTACACATTACACCACGCAGCAGTAGTATCTCTCACGTTAAATGTCAAAGACCACTAAATAAACTTCGTATATTTTCTATAGTCAATTGACCAATGTGCACGCAAAATAACACGGATGTATAGTGTTCCACAACCCCATACACCATAGAGGGGAAGAAAGTTCCACCTGTGTACTCCACACTCAACAACGTTAGGTAAAAGAAAGTTAATTTTATATTCACAAAAAAAATTTGGTTGAATGTAACCACAGTATTCGATAAAATCACCACATCCGGTGTCAAGACGATTCAGCCATTATCATACAGTTTTATTTTAAATCACAAACCATTCAGCTCCAAAACCTTTAAAGATGGTCTGAGATAATATAGCAATGCTTTAACTCACTGACATGTGCCAAAAGGAGAAAAAACCCACTTAACACTGGGAAGTCACTTCCGAATTGATGTAATTTGCCCTTGAAGAACAAAACATATTGACAGACTGGTAGCACGGCATCGGAAAACAAACGATTAACGATATAACCTTTAGATGCTCTCCGAGTTTGGCATGCTATAATTGGCTGCTTCGTGCCGATCACCTTTCTTAAATATGGGGACAATGTTTACTTCATGACAGTCTTTTGGAACCTGGCGACGGTTGAGAAATCGCACGGGCTTGGGCTAACTCTGATACTGCTTCTATCAGTATAAAGGATGGAATGGAGGCAGAGCCAACAGCCTTAGGTTCCCTAGGGGTGTTTGCGCCCTTTTCCAATCCACTGTTATGGCATGTTGGACGAGTTTTTTCGCGAACACATTCTTTAACTTGTCATTCAAGATGATGGCGAGCGCTTTCGGATCGCTTGGTTTAGGAAGCCACTAGAATTCCTGAATGAAGCTTTTGATATGGACCTTTTCTGGTCGATACAAACATGTATTTACCAAGCGAATCGATAAACTCTACTTGTTCGTTATTTTGATTTTGTTTTGTTTTACCTTTTCTAGCAACACCGATGCGTTTATAATATGTTTGAACGTAATATTGTAAACATACGCCTTTTCACCGAGAACAGCTTTCTTCCGGGTGTCACGGCACATGAATAGAAGAATCGCATATTTTTCTTCAGGTCCGTCATTGGTCTATTGTATACGCATCGTTGGAATTAGAATACAAGGTAAAAACATATCATATATATTTTGACAGAAAATGTTTGATATTCCAGACAGAAATACAATACGTGCCCACGAGTAGTCAAACTTTCAAATACAGTAAAACTGCGATCGCTCGAGGATGCAGGAACACGTGCTAAAACTCGAGTGATCCGATGTTTCGAAAGACCAAAGTTTTCATTTTAGTCGGTTAGTTTGAACGATCGCAGTTTTACTGTATAAACTCTGTTTAGAGGCACACTGTTAGGGCACAGTAAGAAAGGCGCACACGTACACACACCATTGAACATTCCTTGTGTGGACACAGTTAGAAAGGCGCACACGTACACACACCATTGAACATTCCTTGTGTGGACACAGTTAGAAAGGCGCACACGTACACACACCATTGAACATTCCTGTGTGGACACAGTAAGAAAGGCGCACACGTACACACACCATTGAACATTCCTTGTGTGGACACAGTTAGAAAGGCGCACACGTACACACACACCATTGAACATTCCTTGTGTGGACACAGTAAGAAAGGCGCACACGTACACACACCATTGAACATTCCTTGTGTGGACACAGTTAGAAAGGCGCACACGTACACACACCATTGAACATTCCTTGTGTGGACACAGTTAGAAAGGCGCACACGTACACACACCATTGAACATTCCTTGTGTGGACACAGTTAGAAAGGCGCACACGTACACACACCATTGAACATTCCTTGTGTGGACACAGTAAGAAAGGCGCACACGTACACACACCATTGAACATTCCTTGTGTGGACACAGTAAGAAAGGCGCACACGTACACACACCATTGAACATTCCTTGTGTGGGCACAGTAAGAAAGGCGCACACGTACACACACCATTGAACATTCCTTGTGTGGACACAGTAAGAAAGGCGCACACGTACACACACCATTGAACATTCCTTGTGTGGACACAGTAAGAAAGGCGCACACGTGCACACACCATTGAACATTCCTTGTGTGGACACAGTAAGAAAGGCGCACACGTACACACACCATTGAACATTCCTTGTGTGGACACAGTAAGAAAGGCGCACACGTACACACACCATTGAACATTCCTTGTGTGGACACAGTAAGAAAGGCGCACACGTACACACACCATTGAACATTCCTTGTGTGGGCACAGTAAGAAAGGCGCACACGTACACACACCGTTGGACATTCCTTGTGTGGACACAGTAAGAAAGGCGCACACGTACACACACCATTGAACATTCCTTGTATACACATGAGTTCTGTCGTTTCTCTTTACAGTCGAACCCCGTTTGCCCGAACTCGCTTGGCTCGCATTCCACGTTGACTCGAACTGGATGCTAAGGACCGTTTTCTTAAGACTGAAGGTAAGCATTTTTGCTTGGCGCTCAAGATACTTTCGCAAAATATGCACCAATTTGGTCTAGAAATGTTAAAATGCTCTTGAGAGAGTACCACAACCCCCCATATAACCAACCCCTTAAACCAAATAAATTTATGTTACAATTGACTGGTGCATAATCAAACAACTCTACTCCTGCTACACGGGAGAAAATGACTTTATGAATTACAATGGTGATGTTTGTTTTGATAAATGCCAAAAGGAAACATGTTTATCAACATTTACACAAAAAGTATACATTTAGTTTTTATCATGATCAAAGGCAAACAATTACGACTATATTGGAAATTGAAGAAATGCCCAAGATTGAAAACATTTATTCCATTTTCTCTACTAGTCTGAAAGTGATCATTTCTGATAGTAAGTAGATAAGTTTATTTATCGGTAAGCCCATTATATTGGTTATTATATATATTTTTGTTTGAAATTGCTTTTTGTGGAATATGTGTATATAACATGTAATCAACACAGTGTCTCATAAAAATACAAGTGATTCATATAGAAGTATTAATTAAATACATGTACTTAGAATGTAATAGAAGGTAAAGTGATGCTCGCGTGTTAGCGATATAAAATAAATCTGTTCTTATGTAACAATCTCTTCGAATTCGAAAAATATGTCAAAATCCCCTGAAATGGTCTCCAGAAATATTACATGGCAGCTTTGTATGGAACTGACTAGTTTCTCTATTTCTTATTCCAAATTCTTGTAATCCTTAGACCCTAATGCACCAGTCAATTGTAAACACGCCCCCACCACTTTCCAGGTCCAGGGGCATACCGAGGATAGCGGCGTAAATGGGCCGTGTTTTCACCTTCGATGGGGCCCTGCAGTGCCGAGTGACTGTGGTGGTTTTGTTTTCGCGCTGAAAATAGCGGTGAATGGGCCTAACCTAGGGTTCCCCTGGGGTGTGGGGACTTTTGGCAGGGATTTTACCAGCAGTTTGACACCACAGGGCGGGGATTTTACCGGGGGTTGACTGGACCGAAAGTCAAAGGCCCCGCTATTCCCCGGACCCGGAAGTGGGGGGGGGGGCGTGGTTGCAATTGACTGGTGCATAAATATCTCTTGACTGACAAAGCTAAATACAATCTTATTCTTACCACTAGACTTCATAACTTATTCTCTGAAATATAATGCTCCAAAATTCAATTCCATATTATGAACAGTGGGTCTTCCAAAAGGTCTAACATTTTATTGAGCTTCTTGAATAATGATGTACCCAATTAATGAGGCGTTTGATTTCACTGAAACGCCGTATGATTGCTGTTTTAAGGATGTTATTCATATTTCTGCTGTCTATTTTTTTTTACCAAAGAGACTTTTGAAAACATCTGTATTACCCACAAGTCATCCTGAAATAACTCTATGTATTAACTGTATCGGCGTTACCAAAACAAAGGGAAGTAACGAACGACGGAGGCTCCATACAACTAATAATTTCGTCACATGATAATGTCAAACGTACTTATGTTCATATTATTCACTCAAAATGATGATGATGATGATGATGATGATGATGATGATGATGATGATGATGATGATGATGATGATGATGATTATGATGATTATGATGATGATGATGATGATGATGATGATGATGATGATGATGATGATGATGATGATGATGATGATGATTTCTCCAATGCATGTAGCGCGGGAGATGACGTTGCAGTGTCAGTTTGTGGCATTTGTCTCATCAGCAGGTAGGTCCTTTTGTTATTTAATACTGAAAAAAACAACGTGTGATAAAAAGAATCTGTCACTCGTCATTATATTATACACAACTGAACTCATCTCGTTTAGAAAATATGTTAATGAACTCGCAAACGGCTCGATTTCTAAGAAAATTGTTGAACTCGTTGAGTAAATGTGTGTATTATATGACGACTCATGACAGATCTTACATATGAATATATAAATGCTGTTAGAAGGGCCTATGACATGTGTGGTCATAAAACAATTAGAAGATGAATTTAATATAAACAAAAGCTAAGGAAGAATATTTAAGATAAGCGAATTGTTCAAAAACAATTACACATTTACTTTTATTAAACTGCATCTTAAAGATCCTTCCTTAGTTAAAACTATTTATTTTACAACGATCGTGAAACAAGTAGCTAATATCAATAGCTCTTTGGCACGAGGTTACGCGATAATGTGGTATTGTGTTGTGGGGGAAACCGGAACATCCGGAGGAAACCCACTTGTCCGGCTTGGTGACCACAAACCAAACTCAATGCTTCCAAATCGTTTGTGTATCTTAAGTTCATATTCCAAAGTCTTTATAATAGTAGAACAGAACAGGCGTATATTTCAAATCACATGATATACACTCAATGAATTAGTTCAAAATGACCCATGATCATTGCAGAAATATAAAAAGTTCATGAAATACATGGCGATCGAAAGATCAGTAATACCAAATGTAAATTAATAAATGTATTATTAAGGTATATTAATATTGGTAAGTTTCCTTTTAATACATTGAAGAATTGACGAGTTACAAAGTATGCTGGTTTCCAATATCAAAGCTGAATATACATACACAGCAATGTCTCTAATTATGATCAAATTCCTTGACATAAATAATTCAATTGATTTAAACATACTTAGGTGTCGACAATACTATTGAGGAATGAATCTTTGTCTTAATGCTGCATACATGCTACATTCAAGAAGGTAGTGGAATTCAACTTCCAAGATATTACACGAGGGGCAGATCCTATCAATCTTACCTTTAAGAGGTTAATTTGTAAACACCCGGAAGGTAATTATGAACGCCTGCGTGTTCTTATTGCAGATTTTACCTGGGTTTCATGTATTGATCCTAATAAGATGTGTACACGTCAAGTTTTACAAACCAGCTAAAATTGTTGTTTCGCGAATGTTACCATTCAGATCCTCCTTGGTCCCACAATGAAATAAGTAAATCAATTCACAGAAGGAAGAGAGATAACAAACTAGCAAACCATACAGACACCCCTATATACATGTCCACCTTCAAACGCATACGAAACCAAACAAACACACTTACACGCTCAGCAAAACAAGATCACTTTAACAAACTAGGAGAAGCACTGCGTGATCCTTCAAACCAATCCACATATTTCTGGAAACTCATAAAAATCACACATAATTTAACACGCAGCATTCCGTCACTCAGACACAACAATTAGCTGTATGAAGACATCTTGGACAAAGCAAACATTATTAACACTTTCTTTCAATCAAAAAGCAGTCTTGAAAATACAAATCACCATGTTCCTTCCTTCACAGTACACACCAACTCACCTACTCTATCTTCTACTGAAATGGCTCAACTTGAAGTTGAAGATTGCCTTCGTATTCTAAAAAAGGGGTGAATTTTTGGATCCTGACCTATTTAATGGTGTTGTATTGAAGGAAAGCTCAAGAAAACTGTCTATTGAATTACTCGTTGCATACAAGGAACGTTCCTCGCCAATGGAAACTCGCGCATGTCAGTACATTTTATTTTAAAAAAACGACCCTCAGGACGTCAGCAACTACAGACCCATTTCCCTGCTGAGCGTTCTTCAACGCATTATTCATAAACATGTTTTCAACTTCATCACTCAAAACAATGTTATAACGACTCTCGAATATGGGTTTGTCCCGAAAGATTCGACTGGCAACCAACTAGTGTCCGTGTATCATTCTTTTTGTCAAACCCTCGATGAAGAAGAAGAAATCAGGGCAGTATTCTGTGATATATCCAAAGCTTTTGATAGAGTCTGGCATCGTGGTCTTTTATTTAAGTAACAAAAAGTGGTATAACAGGGCGTCTTTTCCAATGGTCAGAGAACTATTTACAACCTGGAATAATCTACATGTATTCTACAACAGCTTTGGAATCGTTCGGTCAGTAAATATCAACTTCAATCACCACTTTTAAAATCAAGGGCAGTTATGTCCCATTGATCAGAACTAAAGTTACATTTGAACCAGTAAATATTACCAAAAATAATTTAATATTAAGAGAGGTTGCGTTAATTTAAATAAAGATTTTTTGCTTATACATATAACTTAGCGTTTTTTAGAAAAAGAGTTGTCCCGTTTTTCTTACATGTTTTTATCTTGAAGCTGAATGTTTGAACATTGGCGTTCGTACAAAACACATTACAAACGAAAACAGCCGCTCGAACATAAGTACGATGTTATATTATCTATCAATTTATCGTATTAAACTGTATGACTTTGTAGTGTGAACTTCTCGGAAAATTCACGATACGATTTTTGTTTACCCAACCCGCCTAAAATATTGTCAATAACCAAGCGTGGTAATCACTCTTTATCACGAAAACAGGCGAATCAGACTGCTCTCTGACAGTAATTGGTGATTGAATTTCCACGTCCCATAAAGCAAAAAACTTGGGAAAGTGTTTTAAATCCAATGTTTATTCACATTGTTTTATTAACACGTTCGACCTTTTCATTTTTCATTCAGTAAATGGCGACCAGTGTTATTTTCGCCATGTTTTCATGCCCAGTTCAATTTAAAAATACTTTCATTTACGGTTATTATTTATAATTTAGATGCATTAATAAAAGCTCATCGATGAATGATCACTAGTTTGCACTTAAACACGAGTAAATAATAAAAAATAAAAAACTCTTAGAGAACTATTTCTCTACGAGCCGGAAATAAACAGCTGTCAAAACATTGCGTTAGAGGCGTCCCAAGGGTATCGGCATATCAAATTATCTTCACCACTCGTGAAAATATATTTTTCTATGACACTCGCGAAATATTATATGATCTTACAATGAAATCGACAAACTTCCCCTGTATATTTTCTATAACGTTAAATTTGCGTAAGCACTCTGTGCATATTGAAATACTTGTGTTAATCAGTTTCAAACTCAGTATTATTTAGCTATTGAATTGATTTAGTACATTTTGAACACCGGATCAAGTAAAAAAAGGCAAAGAATAGTGCTACGAAGTTTTACCCGTTTGCAAAGTTGTTCCCCTTTTTAATTCGATAGTCATTGCCAATAGTGCATTTGAAAAACAACTGCCAATAACGAAACGTAAAACTTTATGGTATTAATTGGGCGAATAATCAATTTTGATTGATAGAAATACTTTCACAATTATATAAATGGTTAATTGAAATTGTAATTGTAAGTTAAACCATTTCATATAGCATTTTCCAACGCTAAGAGATCAAGTTTTTGGTAACGTTTACATTCTGGATGCCACTTCGGACTACTGAAAAGAGGAACATTTTGTTAAATTCACTTGAACTTTGTAGTCACTTTTTTTTAAAATAGCCGACTTTGCTGAAAAGCCCAGTTTGACGCATTGTTTTGATAATAGCTGACGAGTGGACCGCGTTGAAGTTAAGGCATACGATAAAGGGACTTGTTGAACAGGGTTGAAAATGCCTATGTAAATTGCAAGCTATGTTAACAATAACCGAGCTAGATTTGACAACGCAAGAAGCAATCATATCGCAATAGCTATTTTAATCATTTAATTTGTTGAACTTAGATAAAGATAATATTAAAGTAGTATCCCTGCGCCCAAAAATGAATGAACATCGAAACGTAAACAAAGAACTACTATCCACTAAAAGCGCATTATTCCATCACGTGACACAATGATCTCATCCCCTGCGCACAGTTTCCCCGCTTAAAATATCACGTGATCGCCCGCATCCAATCAACAGTCGTTATTTGATCACGTGGCATTTTGACAGGCTCGTTCTAAAGTGCTGACGAGTTAGCTGACGATATAGAAATAGAAGAGAGTTGCTGACCATAAAGTCAAAGAAGAAAAAAAAGTTTTGAACTTAAGGATTTTTTAAGACTTATTTTGTTTAATTTATTTTATTTTCTGTTAAAAGTGTACGTATAGACGGATGTTTTTTTTTTTTTTTTTTTTTTTGAAAATGTCATTTCATTGAAATGAATTATGTTTTATTTTTTTTGCTGGTTTGGTGTAAATTTAAGAAAATATCACGGATTTAATAACCTTTTTAGGTGTTTCATTTTCAATTGTTTGAAAGAAATTATTTTAATTTTGATCATTTTAATTAAGAAACTATTTGTTTTTAATCTGTTGTATTTTCGAAGTTGATTTTGAATAATAACGCAAACATAGGCAAACTCTTGCTAATGAGTAAAGTTTGGTTATTTTATATTTCATTTTCTTGGTTGGGAATAGCACAAGCATTCACCCTTTTTATATTTTCATTTTCTTTTATTAAACCCCACACATTTACGGGGAGTAAGGCTTCGTGGACTTTGTATGCTGTTTCAATAATTCACCAGCCGTTGCATAGTATCTATTTATCGTTCCTCCTGGGTGAGAATCCATTTTTTATGTAAATCAGTGTATATATCATTCTAAAATACTATTTAAAATTTTAACAGTGTCCCTGAAAAGGATCGTTTTCAATTTTATAATTAGTGTAGTCTTTGTTTATGCCTACATCTAATTACCAACCGGAAACGGTTTTAGTGTATCTTTTAAATTCACACTGGATGATCAACGATTTCTATTTTATTTCTCTGGTTAATAAATCCTTGGCAAGTCTAACTTATAACCCCATAAGATTGAGGCTTATGCTGTGATTGGTTGCATTCTCCATCCTGGTTTACCTGGTTACACAGCGACATTAAGTTTATTGTCAATAAAATATTAATTTGTCATTTACCATTATGCTTCAATAAACCTGGGGCGGCCCCTGTGGTTGGTTTACACGGGGACTCTTAGATTCACTGTGCAACATATCAGCACCTTATTAATATACACATGATCGTGAATCATAATGGTGAAAACCTGTTTAAAACCCTGTTCGTGCAGCGCTATCAGCGCTTTGATTTTAGATAAGTCATAGCTTCTACGTTCTTGCGAAGAGAGAGAGCTCAGCTAGCTTGTGGGTCATAGTGAGTATAACTGAAAGTCAGAGGTTATAGGCTTTTACAGAGAAAGCTCTTCCATCTTGTGAGGCGAAATTACAGCATAAATAACAGAAAGTGAACCCTTCCTCTGTTTATATACCGAGCAATCGTAACTGTCGGGTAGGACATAGTCGGAGTCACAATTTACAAAAAGTTACAACTTTGTGTTGCAACCGAGAAAACTCAAATTTCTGCTGATTAATGGAGATCAATTTCGAAACAGTGGATTCAAGGTGACTTGGCAATACAAGTATTGTAATTCATACTCAGAAACTAAATGAAACGCAAGAAGCCACAGGAAAATTACTTCTGCAAAGCGTATTAAATAATTGCTGTGTGACTATTTATTTGAAGCCCAATCAATATAGCTTTTATACAATCAAAAGGTTAAGAAGCCAAAAGAAAAAAAAATAGCTATACTCTTTGTGTCAGTTGTGCCATGAATGATTAAAAAGTGTACATCCGCTTGGTTCACTTACTCATGTTACAATAAGAACCGCAATCGTTATACTTTTTAAAAGCAATATTTACCACAAGTAGAAAATAGACAACGCATCATTCAAAAGATGGATAATAAAGTTGTTAGTTATGATGTGATTGCTTTAATTAATTTAAGTTTTGATCGACATTTTTTCAATAGTGGAGCAATGTTTTAAAAAAAGTTAAATAATGATGGTTGATAGCCACATGCCTACAAGTACTATTAGTTTTGGCCATACTGTTAATAACCTCTCTAATGCTGGCAACGGCACGAGACTATCTCATGCGACGGAGAGTGAATTATTGGACCAACTGAATGGCGAATTAAAAAGGGCTGTCACACCCGTGACGGTTTTTGTTGGAATTGAAATAGTTCTTGGACTGTTTGGCAATCTGTTGGTATTGTATATGTTTATAAAGCGTTACCATGACTGTAACTTCCGGTACTTCGTGCTGTGCTTGGCTTTTCTGGACGTTATAAGCACGCTGACCACGATGCCTGGGGAGATTCTCACGCAGCAATACTGGTACAAGTACCCATTTCCAACCATCTGCAAGGTCAAGTCATTTTTCAACGTGTTCACGGTGTCAGGGGCGGCGTTTTGTCTGTGCACAATCGCCGTCGATCGCTACCGGAAGGTTTGTGCGCCATTCGGATGGCAGATCAGGCCTCGACACGCGATTATCATGTGCGGGGCGATCTACGGCGCGGCATTCATAATTTCACTCCCGAGCTGGTTTCTCTGGGGAATCCACCAGGACGTTAGGTTATACAACGGAAGAAACGTTACCGTCACTATCTGTGGAAAGGATGCTCGTTATGTTGACAGTAGACATCTGTTTGTAATCGCTACATCAGTGGAGGTTATACTTGGGATATGCCTGGTAATCACGCTCGTTCTTTATATACTGGTAGCAAAGACACTCATTTTCGATCGCAAATTCGCCGGGAGGAGCAAACACTCGGGCCCGCCAATGGTCAGCAAGTCGTCAAGGTCGCAACCAGAATCATATAAAAAACCCGAGATAACTAATTCTGACGTATCGACCAGAAACGGTGAATCAGCGATAGAGTTCAGCATAACGGAAATGAGGTCCCCACATGATAGCGAATCGGTTGCGGTCATTGATGTTTGTGTCTTGGACGCCGAAACAACTTGCGAGGTTTGGACGTCGGAAGAACGTCATATACAACAGGTACGGCGTCGACGTCGAGAAAAAGCGAATCGCATTCGCCGGAAAACGTACATTATGTTCGTTCTGACAATCATATTCATTATCACAACAATTATGTATATGACATTATTAGATTTTATAACACGAGGTATCTTAAAGAGTTTGAATGACTATGAGAAGGCCGTGTATTTCTTCTTTTTCAGGCTTGTGTTCATAAACCATGTTATCAACCCTTTTGTGTACGGCTGTCTTGACCCTCAGTTTAAACAAATATTAGGAGATATGAAAACAATGCTAAAATGGCTTAGAAAAGGGTAATGAAATGTGTGCATGTTATTTTTGGCCGAATACAGTCTTTTTTTCTGCACAGTATATTCACCACACATACAAATGCTTTTCATGTTACAATATAGGATAATGTGGACTTTTGTCGCTTTTAATACTCAAACAGCTCTTGTCAACAAGACAATTTTGCTAGTGGCCAATACAAGGGAACGTCAACCGTCAACGACATTGTCTATTGTTTTCCGTTTCAATGCGATAAAGTACATTACATCACAATGTTGTTATTTTGACGATTAATATTAAAATATTAATAATAATAATATATAAAATTCGCCACAATGCGTATGTATAATGCCGTGGTTGAATAAATACATATACAACTAAAACAAAATTATTTCTTTTATTCCGTTACAACAAATAAAATAATAATAAAACCAAGGTAAACTATAACTGCTTGGAACAGTGAAATAACATTTTTCTTACAGATAAATCTCTATAAACCACCGGAAAGCATAAAATAAATAAGGATATTCCTCGGATATAATCTTGCGTGTCCCCTTCAATTAAAGGCTAAAAGTGTATATCCGATAGTTCATAAAAAGGAACATGTTTTGCATCTCTTTTAATTCAAGTGTTTATCCATAACACATAACGTCCATTTTCTGACACCACGTAGGTAACAAACGCTGTAACAGTTTTAAACCTTTTATTTACTTAGTGTTGCTTTCTATGTTATTCTAAGTTTTAAGATGAGAATAAGTCCTGAGCGAGGGTGGGTCTATATGTCCAGGTTACCATATGTAGCAGTTTAATAGTTCAAAAAACAAACACAGTGTTCTTCAATATCTCTATATTCAACATTATTCAATGTTAATATAATATCGGAACGTCCTGAAAATATAAATATAAACAATCATAAGATGTTTGAATAATAACATGTTTATAAGTTTAGCTGTCTTAACGTCGTAAACAGTCTAATTATCTTATATGATTTAATCGTGTGCAGTGGCAGATTAAATTAAATGGCTAAAGCATATAAAACACATATATAATACAAGCGATTACAACAACAACAACAACACAGTACATACTAAAACAAAACATTGACAGGGAACTTACTGGAACTATTTATGGGTTATAACACTCCTACTCCCTCGTACTCCCATGGTGACTTCTGTTATCCATGCATGTTACCAACTGTAACCAAACCCACATATATTAGTATATGGAAAGAGGCTAAAAGAATGTCATGGAACTGCCATTTCGTTTTAAATACAAAATCTGCTGATGTCTTGAAAATACATGGCAAAACTAAATAAATGCAGCTGAATGAAATAATGATCATTCCAATACATTGCTAACCCAAGACAAACACAAAAGACAACAAATGCAAATCAATACTAACCATCAGAACATCCGATTCCAAGTAAAACAATCAAGTTTTCTAAAACAAAGTAAAACCAACATCTCTGTAGACTTCAACTGTGCACGACAATCAATCAAGCTTGAGATTTCCCACTTCTTCCTTTACAAAGGTAAGGGAGAGAAATCTGATTAACTAACAGCATTATCTCATGACAGGATTATCTCTCTTAGACTGTAAATTCACTTGGCTACATAAGGCAGACTGTGTGTGATGTTCGTAGTTTCAAACAATAACTGTATCTTTGAAAAGTTGTTGAATTAGGTACTCTGAATTATATTCCTTCGTCTGCAGATAGAATTTATGCATACTTGATAAAATTTACGTTTTAGGTTTTTTCTTAAATCTGGATTGTTAGGATAAGAGTGAGGTTATGCACGCAAACTGGTTTGAACCCCCAGTAAATTTACATTTTACTGACCGTTCCAATGCGGAACTTAACAATCCTTGATAAACACACCTAGTTTGTTGTATAATATATATGCACTGTAATGTTTGTTGAGTTTTGTGCTGTTGTTCCATGTTTCTTGTTTTTGTTTTTTTGGTTTTGTGTTTTATGTCTTTGGCGTTAACCATGTGCCATTAAACGGTGTTTATGTTTAAACTTTTGGCTACAGAGCTTGTTTCTGTTGTTTTCCATATAAATATTATTGGCGCGAGCACGCTGTTCATGTCCGCGATGGTTTAAATACAGCTCAAGGTCGTTATAAGATAAACATCTTAAGTCATTTCTAATATCAGTCATTATTTTAAGTTTATCATGTGTTACATCAACCAGTAAAAGGAATATTATTGTATATACATGGAGCACTATAAATGGAATGCAATAGAGAGGGCGTCAAAAGTGACAGCTGTGCCAGGTACATGCCTTCACGTGCGTATATCACATCCTGGCCCTTTCAACACGTTATGCATTGGTGACGTGCTAGACCACTACAACATCTCACAAACTCACACCTTTAGCTTGCAATTCAGACGCTCCACCAATTGAGATGACCGGCCGGGATAACCTATATACTCTCTTACCTGGCCCAAGACCGCAGTTATCTACCCCTTAGATCCTGATGTTAATACAGTAAAAAGAATACTTGTGTTATATACTTATCAATATAATATTAAAGAGGAATGAAAGAGAAAAAACAGGTGCTCTTTCCGGCATAGTTCTTAATTTGACACTGAATTTAAACAAAAAGCAGTGTAAATAATGGATTGTTTTCTCATTTATTTTGAACATTGATATAATAACAACTAGATAACAAACACTACCAATAACAGCATACATCAAAACATATCTTCGTCTATGCAATTTTGTTATACTGTCTTGATAAATTGCATCTTATAAGACGGAGTTATGTATTGTGAAATACCCCGGACCTATTTTTTTATATCTTAGACATGTTAAAACAAATTGAAACCAGTGAGTAGTCTGTTCCATAGTCGGGCTTTATAGATGTTTCTTCTAAAATGTTTATAAGCCTTCGGAAACTAAACAGTAGTCAACTCTACAGTAAATGTGAGGTTGAAACAAAATATTGGGTTGAATATAGCATCCTTTCATAACTAAGCTTTCAGTGCTTTGATTTTTATGAAGAATTCGCTAATTCATGTTATCTTTAAAACCTTTTTTGGCGAACACGTGTTGACTGACTCCGAGTGTTTTGGTTGTGACTTAATTTTCTTCAAATATTTTACGTTTTCAAATCATTTGGAAGGAGAGAATAGCATATACAAGTCGCTTTTATTTTTAATAATGTTTTTCTTTATTTGTTCCCAGTTTTAGTACAATGATGCTTTTTATTATGAAAATCTATGATCACACAGTTTTAAACCTTTTATTTTATATGGCAGACTGTGTGTGATTTTTTTGGTTTCTTACGATGACTGCATCGTATCTTTGAAAAGTATTTGCATTAGGTGCTCTGAATTGTTTCCCTCCGTCTGCAGATAGAGTTGGGATTTCTAATCATAGAAGTAGTTGGGGTTTACCTTTTTATTATTATTATTTGTTTTATTGATAAGTTTCCTCAAGTTAATGCATACTTTGATAAGATTTACCTTTTGCGTTTTATCTTTATTAAGGATTGTTGGGATAAGAGTGAGGTTTGTGCACATAAACTGGTTTAAACCCCAAGTAAATTTACCTTTTACTGACCGTTCCAAGGCGGTACCTAACACTTCTTGATAAACATACCAACTATTTATATATATATATATATATATATATATATATATATATATATATATATATATATATATATATATATATATATATATATATATATATATATATATATATATATATATATATATATATATATATATATATATATTATTTATGCACTGTGCTGTTTGCAGAGTTTTGTGCTGTTTTATGTTTCTTGTTTGTGATTTTGTGGTCTATGTCTTTGGCGTTTGCCCATTGCCACTAAACCGGGTTTATGTTTAAACTGTTTGCTACTGAGCATGTTTCTGTAGCTTTTTGCATAAATATTGTGTTCAAGTGCCACGTATATTGTTGTTCTTCGGGATGTTTAGTCTCCATGCATCGCTGAAGTTTGAGGAACTTAACATTTATATATATTTTTTTTCTACCTTTTTTTATGAATGCCAGTTTTGCCATTTTCTTGTCATTGTTGTTAGGCATATAATTTCCAAGTTGTAAGACTAGAAGTGGTTTATCTTTGTTTGGCCCATATATGTTAATCAATGAAAGTTTTTAGTCATGTATTGTTAAGTCAACAATTAAACAATTAAAATTCTACCTTCAATCACTTCTGTTTCTTCTTTTATTTCAAGATTGTGTTTTGGGCTGAATAGAAATGCACCACCCTTACTTTTTGATTTGTTTTCGCATAATATATGATCAACTCCCCATTCTGTTTTCCATTTTTGAATCAATTTATTTTTTGTATAGTGTACCTCTTGAAGCATACATATATCATAATGATTTAATTTAAGCCATTTAAACATGTGTTTCCGTTCCTGATAATAGCCTTAACCATGAACATTAAGTGTTGCTATTTATGTCTCCCTGAGCCAAAAATATCAAGTTTATAATCATTGCAGTAAGAAACCATAACTCATCATTAAACATATAGTTTGTATGTATCAGTGGTCCTTCTTTTGTGAGCATTAGATCATTTAATAGTTTTGTTAATTGCTGTAAAGATGATGTGTTAGCAATATTAGCTCTTTATATTAGAGCTAAAGGTTTGATTTATTGATTTCTATTAATAGTTTATATTCACATGTGTCTATATGGTTTTTCAAAAAGGTAAATCAAATTGCACTATGTAATGTTGTTGAAATAGTGTGTGAACGAAAGTATCAAATTTATATCAGATAAATGCGTAAGCATTATCAAAACAACTAATTTCTAGATGAAAATGTTATATTTTAATTTTTGACTAGTATGAACAAGTATATGTATTCAAAAATAATATATGAAGCATAATGTTGGCCGTTAATTTGCTGCACACAAAAAAACACATTGTATAATATTCTTATTTAATAAGTATTTTCAATCGGAAGCACAAATCGGTACGTTTGTTTTACTGATACATACACAAAAGTATGGCTTCTAAAGCTCTACTCACTATGTCTGATGTTTTACTTAGTGCATGTTCAATATAAGATATTATTCATAATATATTTTCATATAAGATACGCTGAGTATAATAACATACTCATATAAGGCGTTTAAATTAACAAATAGGCACAAAAATATACACAAATTCGTAATGAATAAGCAATAGTGTGCGGTAGGTTTTGGTTTTTGGGTCCATTCCTGGTAAAAAGTAGCGAAAATGGAACAGACTCGTTACAAAACTAACTCGCCTTACAATATATCATTGACATAAACAGTTCGTATATCCTTTTATACAGTGCAGAGAAATAAAGGTTTCTTGACAATATGATGAACAGAATATCACCACGGTTTTCAATTATATCTATCTTTTAAGAATTTGAGTAGTGTACATTATAACTGAAAAACGTAACATGTATAAGTCCCCATCGCACATTCATTTGTAATACGCTATGAGTTTTTTTATAAAGTCAATTGTAGTCACCTAATTAGCATGTTTTATATTAATTCAAGTAAAACATTCGAACAATTATAGCCTGTGGAAGTTCAAAAATAGGTCGATTGTAGCCAAACAGAAACGTTATTTTAGGTTTATGTATTTCTACTCCAATATGACAGCCGGCTCAATAGTCAATAGGATGTTTTCTTGTGAATGAATGTTGTATCTTGCATGGTTCTACAGCCGACAGTTCGTTGTTTTTCAATCGTTTTTTTAAGATAAAATGTGAGACTTATAGTTGAAATAACTGTGATCTAAGGCCACTTGTGAAATAAAGAATATTAATCGAGCAATGTGATAATTGTCCCCTTTTTTCATCATGATCATATAAATCGATCATCATCATCATCATCATCATCATCATCATCACATCATCATCATCAACATCATCATCATCATTATTCTTATTATTAGCATGTCCAATCGTTGCATGGTTACAATTTCGAAATGTTTTAGCTTACATAAAAAGAAATGCTGTTTATGGGAAGAAATAGCAAGTGTGGCCATAAGGAAAAAAATAAGAAGATGAACTTACATAAACAAAAGTTACGGAAGAATATTTGAGGAAAGTTAGTTGTTTAAGAACAATTGCACATTTATTTATATTTAACTGCGTCTCATTATTCTTCCTTAATATTTGTTTTTCTTAAGTTATGCAATTGAAACTGTCGGGACATGCCCAGAATCCAAAACAACAAAATTATGACAAGGCTACTCATATATCAGCAAACTTGTTTGAAAAATGATTTATTCAGCAAAGTATTGTTTTAGGTGGACGAGAGGGCAACTTCATACCATGGTACTACTAGATAACTTAACGAAATGAGGAAAAAAGTGTTGGTGTTAGTTTGTTACTAAGTCATATGCAGGTTAAATCCAAATAATTGTCTCTTCTTTCTTAAACATAGTACAGAAGCGTTTATTGTAATTACTGATGGCGTTTTCATCAAGTCTTCTCGACTTGACGCATTCGACCTGACGAGTTATAACACGACGTGTTGTCAAAAAGTGTTTCAAATTGTAATTTATAACATGAATATGACGATTAATAATGTATAGATAAACTAGTTTAAAAGAAATTGTCTTCGATTTTATGAAAATAAGCATTCTGGCCAAGTTTCAATGAATTTGGGTCAACGTTTAAGTCAAGTCTGAATATCGAAACTGGGACCCCTCGCTTACAAGTCAGGGGCTCCAGCTATTGAGTTTACTGGTCAAGATAACTTATATACTCTCTAACCTGGCCCAAGACCGCAGTTGTCTGTCCATAAGATCATGATGTTAATACAGCAAAAGGAACGCGTGTGTTTAAATATTAATATATTGCTAATGAAAGAGGGAAAGAAACAGGTGCTCTTTCTGGCATAGTAATTTACTTAATTTGACACTGAATTTCAAAAATTGATATTTTTCAGTGTCAATATTGATTTGTTTTCTTATTTTGAACATAAATATAATAATAAATGAATAACACACACTATCAATAACAGTATAAATAAGAAGATATCTTCGTCTATGCACGTTTTTATTCTGTCTTGATAAATTGGATCTTATGAGACAGACTTATTAATGTGAAATACCCCAGACCTTTTTTATCTTAGACGTGTTCAAACCTAATTGACATCAGTGAGTGGTCTGTTTCATAGGCGGGGTTTATAGTTGTTTCTTCTAAAATGTTTATAAGTCATCGGAAACTAAACAGTATGCGAGAATGCGAGGTTTTGTGTTGAAGTGCCATGTATATTGTAGTTTTTCGGGATGTTTCATTTTCCATGCATCGCTTTCAGATTCCATGCATCGCTTATGTTTGAGGAGCTTAACATTTCAAATAATATTTCTCTGCATTTTTTATGAATTCCAGTTTTACCACTTTTCTAGTCATTGTTGTTTAGCATATAATTTTCAAGTTGAAAGAACAGCAGTGGTTCATCTTTATTTGGCCAATATATGCTAATTAATAAAAGTTCTGAGTAATGTGACTATAATGTCAACAATTAAAATTCAACCTTAATCAATTTTGTTTCTTGTTTTATTTTAAGCCTTTAGAGCTAAATAGAAATGCAACACCCTTACTATTTGATTTCTGTTTTCCATTTTGGAATCAATTTCTTTTTACAGGGTACCTCTTGAAGCATTCATATATCACAATTGTTTAATATAAGCCATTCAAACATTCAAGTGTTGCTTCTTTTGTCTCCCTGAGCCAAAAATATCAAGTTTATAATCATTGCAGTAAGAAACCATAACTCATCATAAAACATATATTTTGTATGTATCAGTGGTCCTTCTTTAGAGCATTAGATCATTTAATAGTTTTGTTAATTGCTGTAAAGATGATGTGTTAGCAATATAAGCTATTTATATTAGAGCTAAAGGTTTGATTTATTGATTTCTATTAATAGTTTATATTCACATGTGTTTATATGGTTTTTCAAAAAGGTAAATCAATTTGCACCATGTAATGTTGTTGAAATAGTGTGTGAACGAAAGTATCAAATTTATATCAGATAAATGCGTTAGCATTATCAAAACAACTAATTTCTAGATGAAAATGTTATATTTTAATTTTTGACTAGTATGAACAAGTATATGTATTCAAAAATAATATATGAAGCATGATGTTGGCCGTTAATTTGCTGCACACGAAAAAACACATTGTATAATATTCTTATTTAATAAGTATTTCCATCGCAAGCACTAATCGGTACGTTTGTTTTACTGATACATACACAAAAGTATGGCTTCTAAAGCTCTACTCACTATGTCTGATGTTTTACTTAGTGCATGTTCAATATAAGATATTATTCATAATATATTTTCATATAAGATACGCTGAGTATAATAACATACTCATATAAGGCGTTTAAATTAACAAATAGGCACAAAAATATACACAAATTCGTAATGAATAAGCAATAGTGTGCGGTAGGTTTTGGTTTTTGGGTCCATTCCTGGTAAAAAGTAGCGAAAATGGAACAGACTCGTTACAAAACTAACTCGCCTTACAATATATCATTGACATAAACAGTTCGTATATCCTTTTATACAGTGCAGAGAAATAAAGGTTTCATGATAATATGATGAACAGAGTATCACCACGGTTTACAAATATATCTATCTTTTAAGAATTTGAGTAGTGTACATTATAACTGAAAAACGTAACATGTATAAGTCCCCATCGCACATTCATTTGGAATACGCTATGAGTTTTTTTATAAAGTCAATTGTAGTCTCCTAATTAGCATGTTTTATATTAATTCAAGTAAAACACTCGAACAATAATAGCCTGTGGAAGTTCAAAAATAGGTCGATTGTAGCCAAACAGAAACGTTATTTTAGGTTTATGTAATTTTACTCCAATTTGACAGCCGGCTCAATAGTCAATAAGATATTTTTTTGTGAATGAATGTTGTATCTTGCATGGTTCTACAGCCGACAGTTCGTTGTTTTTCAATCATTTTTTAAAGATAAAATGTGAGACTTATAGTTCAAATAACTGTGATCTAAGGCCACTTGTGAAATTAAGAATATTAATCGAGCAATGCGATAATTGTCCCCTTTTTTCATCATGTTCATATAAATCGATAGCGTTTTGTTCTTGTCTGCATTGCAATTATAATTAGTTCATCATCATCATCATCATCATCATCATCATCATTATCATTATCAGCAGCAGCAGCAGCAGCAGCAGCAGCAGCAGCAGCATCATCATCATCATCATCATCATCATCATCATCATCATCATCATCATCATCATCATCATCATCATCATTATCAGCAGCAGCAGCAGCAGCAGCAGCAGCAGCAGCAGCAGCATCATCATCATCATCATCATCATCATCATCATCATCATCAACATCATCATCATCACCATCATTCTTATTATTAGCATGTCCAATCGCTGCATGGTTACAATTTCGAAATGTTCTAGCTTACATAAAAAGAAATGCTGTTTATGGGAAGAAATAGCAAGTGTGGCCATAAGGAAAACAATAAGAAGATGAACTTACATAAACAAAAGTTACGGAAGAATATTTGAGGAAAGTCAATTGTTTAAGAACAATTGCACATTTATTTATATTTAACTGCGTCTCATTATTCTTCCTTAATATTTGTTTTTCTTAAGTTATGCACTTGAAACTGTCGGGACATGCCCAGAACCCAAAACAACAAAATTATGACAAGGCTACTCATGTATAAGCAAACTTGTTTGAAAAATGATTTATTTAGCAAAATATTGTTTTAGGTGGGCGGGAGGGCAACTTCATACCATGGTACTACTAGATAACTTAACGAAATGAGGAAAAACGTTTTGGTGTTAGTTTGTTATATGCAGGTTAAATCCAAATTACTGTCTCTTCCTTCTACGGAAGCGTATATTGTAATTACTGATGGCATTATCATCTAGTCTTCTCGACTTGACGCATTCGACCTGACGAGTTATAACACGACGTGTTGTCAAAATTTATTTCAAATTGTAATTTATAACATGAATATGACGATTAGTTAAGTATAGATAAACTAGTTAAAAAAGAAATTGACTTAGATTTTATGAAAAGAAGCGTTCTGACCAAGTTTCAATGAATTTGGGTCAACAATGGGGCTTTGAGCGTTTCTTTGATTTCACTTCGTGGCCTTCTGTTTGACCCTACATGGTCTTTAATCGAACATAAGCAAGATTGTTCGGAAACAATCCGACCGAATTCCGTTTATTTTGAACAACGTTTGTGGCCTGTACAGTGTTAACGATTTTTTTTCTTTTCGTGATCTTGTGTCATTGTTTTTCACTTATATTTAAAATGTCAAAAGTTTAAGCATAACACATGTGGCTAGACAATGGACTCGAAATGTTCGAGTTTGTTTCATTGTATTCAAGCCCTCTCGCTGTCAGAGATCGTATGATGTTCTTTAGATCAGCCGCTTTACAGATGAGGAGTGAAGACTACGCATTGTTGATAATGTGTGTAAGAATATTTGTGGTCTTGTATTTTAGTTTGTTGTTTGTTGTGTGAATTTGTAAAGTCAGAATGTTTGAAAAATATAAAATAGAAGGTATCTCTTTGATTTTTTATAGCATTTATTTTCATTGTAATAATTTTGTCTTAATATTTATATGAAAAACTACAGACACAGCTCAGAAGAAACATCTAAACATAAAGCAAGCATATATTCAAGCATTCATCATCAAGAAAAAGATTGAAATATGGACAAATTAAATGGTACCTTGACCAGTTGGGAAACAATTAGCAATGTATTTCATGAAAACGGAAATGAATTGTCTGCAATATAAAAGTTCAAATTGGATTCAAATGGGTTGTTATCATGGCACGTTTGTTAATCAGAAGGCATTAATATGAACTGTGTTCAAGGAGAACGTTAATGTTATTGCTACAGTTTATATCAAACATAAGCCGGTGTGCCATCAGGCCGCTTTTTCACGCCGCTAAGTTGCGAGGCTTTTAATTTCACGGCGCTAACTTTACATTAGGCCGCTAGAATTCAAACTTAACATCAATAACCTGGAGGCCGCTGACTTCATGTACTTTCAAATTAAAAGTATGGCCCTGCATTTTTACATTCAAATAATCTTAAATTTTATTAATGTTATTTTCTCTATTGAGCATTTAAGTACACTTTTCAAACATAAATCATTTTTAAGAGTGTTTTAATGTGAGTACTCTAAACTCTAATGTAAGTACTGGCTCTTTAGATTTGTGCGCTGGCTTTTTTTTTAGATAAGAGCAACATTTCAGTTCAGTTGAAATACTTTGAAAATATCAAGGTTAATTGACGATGCCAGTATTTTATTTACATTTCATTATATTATTTATTAAAAGCTTGGCACAATTCGGTCAGTAACAGTTTCAGACAATGCCAAATGCCATTGGCTGGCCATGATATCATTTTCTATTTTCTCGGAGACGTCAAATCGCCTAAGCGTGCATGTGCATAGTTTTGTGAAATCCTTAACTTAAGTACTTGCAAACGCAGAATTTGTCACCCATTGCCCTCGGATAAAGTCGTAAATAAGGAAGAGAATAGGAACCGCACTCGAAAAAATATTTCAAAGCAAGATTTAAGACGAGTAGGTACTAGACAGCAGATCGTTCAAACGCTGACCAATAAATTTTTGAGTTATGATGTGATTTAATTAATTTAATATCATGTTTTGATTAACATTTTTCAAGTTGTAGGGTACTATTTTAACAAAGGATAAATAAAGATGGGCGGTATTCGTCTACCAACGACTACTGTTAGTTTGGGAAATGCAGTAAATGGCATCGCAAGCGATGACAACAGTAATGTACTATCTAAAGCGATGGAGAGTGAATTATTGGACAAACTGAATGATGAAATAGAAAAGGCTGTCACACCTGTGTCGGTTTTTGTTGGAATTGAAGTGTTTCTTGGATTTTTCGGCAATTTATTTGTACTGTACGTGTTCATAAAGCGTTACCATCACTGTAACTTTCGCTACTTCGTGCTGTGCTTGGCTGTTTTGGACTTAATTAGCACGCTGACCACGATGCCTGGGGAGATTCTCACGCAGCAATACTGGTACAAGTTCCCGTCCCCAGTCGTTTGCAAGGTCAAGTCCTTTTTCAACATGTTCACAGTAACTGGAGAGGCCCTATGTCTGTGCACTATCGCCGTCGACCGCTACCGAAAGGTATGTGCGCCATTAGGATGGCAGATCAGGCCTCGCCTGGCCAGTATCATGTGCGGCGTCATCTACTGCGTTGCATTTGTCATTTCATTCCCGGTCTGGTTTCTCTGGGGAATACACCATGACGTAATGATATACAACGAAAGAAACATTACTGTCACCATTTGTGAAAGGGATGCTGACTTTGTAGACAGTAGACACCCGTTTGTATTAGCTACAACAGTGGGGGTTTTGTTTGGGATATGCCTGGTGACCATGCTCATTCTTTATATACTGGTAGCAAAGAAACTCATCTTAGGTCGCCCGTTGGCTAAAATGCGCCAAAACTCGAGTCATCCAATGGTCAGCAAGTCGCTGACAATATCAAACCAAAAGCCCGAAATAAGCGCCGGTGGTACCATCACTTTATTGGACGGACCGACAAGAAAACAAATATCTCTTAATGAGTTAAGCAAAACGGAAATGAGGTCTCTGGATTATGAGAGCGAAACGGTTAATATCGATGATGTTTGTGTCACGGAAACTACATGCGACGGTTGGACGGTAAAAGAATGTCAGAAACATCAGGTACGGCGTAGACGTCCAGGAAAAACAAATGGTGTTCGCCGGAAAACGTACATTATGTTTGTTCTAACAATCATATTTATTGTCACAACAATTCTGTATTTGACATTATTAGCGTTTATTACAGGAGGTATCTTGAACAGTTTAAATGATTATGAGAAGGCCGTGTATTTCTTCTTCTTCAGACTTGTGTTCATAAACCATGCTATCAACCCTTTCGTTTACGGCTGTCTTGACCCTCAATTCAAACAAATGTTAGGAGATATTAAAAATCTGCTGAAGATGCCAAGGAAATGGTGAATAAACTATGTACGTACAGATTTTTGCCGTAGGAAATCTTGTTCTGCACAATCTATTCACCGCACATACAAGCGGTTTGCACTCAGTTGTAGGCATGTAGGGCGTTTTGTGGTCTTTCCGTCAATTTTAAATTTAAACAGAGCGTTCAATATGGCAATTCTGTTTGTCTAGCCAATACAAGGACACTTCAGTATTTAACTAAACAATATATTGTGATATGCTCGTAATACGAAACAGAAATAGAAAGGTAATTTCCGAAGTAAACTGGGGCAAATCCAGGATTATTGACTGCTGTGTATGATGTTTGTTAGGATTTCTGCAAACATTCACTTTACATTTATAGGTGTTTAACAATGTTACCGTCATACTATTGTCATTATCTGTCATCAGTTGCTGATATATCATTGCTGTTTTTGCTTGTTGTTTTAGCAAAAGATCTGGAAGAAGACATGAACACTGCTTTAAATATTTCAATACATGTGTTTTACATTGATAAAATACAATCAATTCGATAATTTACAATAATAATAAATGCAATAAAAATATATAATAATAATAATAATAATAATAATAATAATAATAATAATAATAATAATAACATTTATGATAATTTTATAGTGCATTCGATGAGTTATGTTTAAATATAAAGTTGTGAAGTTTAAATGAACAAATAGGTAAAAAATAATCGTGATTTCGATTGTTTCAATTTTGTCCTACAGTTACCAAAAATGAAAAAAATCTACCGAATACATTTGCATTTGCGCTAGAAATGCTGCAGATGATAAGAGATAAGAAATTGTATATATTTGTTGATACATTGATAACATATAAAACATTAAGATCAGGCTTTAATCATATACATGAATTCATACATTCTGCATTGATCTGTTCAAATATTTTGATTTTATATGTTTACACAGAAAAAGAAATTGTAGAATAGTGTGACTAAATTTATAGAGCATAAGCATTAACAATTTATTGTGTTTAGATGCCACATGCCTAACTGTAATTTCCCTTTTTTCTTACGTGCATTGCGCACAAAATAAAAATAGAATCTACATCTACCGTACTGTATCGGGGGTCACACAACTAGATAAAAATGGTACTTATCAACTAGTGAAACCATGTGAGTGTTGATTGACCATACTGTTATGCTGTAAAATTTCGAGTTCTTTTGTGTAATGAAGTTTTACGAAATGTCAAAAATACGGTTTCAGTTTCTGTGAATAAAAAGAACACAAATGGGTTATGTGACACAGGTGCTTCAGTTTCATGTATTAGCAAAGCATTCTTTGAGAGAGCTTTCCCAAACGAAAAACCCAGTTTTGTTTTCAATACTGTTCAGTCTATAGTTGGCGTTGGTGGTACACGTCATTCTGTTACTGGTAAGGTGAAATTAAATGTCTGTTTTGGCTCACTGACTGTATCTTATCAATTTTTAATTGTTGAAGATTTGCACCACTCTCTTATAATTGGACATGATTTCATGGATGCACACAATGTGAAACTTGACATTAGGGCAAAACAGATGGTAATTCAGGATGTTCAAGTTTGTAATCTTAGGACTGATACCGGTTATGCAAGAACTGTTAGGCCCACTGTTGTAAAAGCAATGTCAGAAGTGAACATACCTGTTAAGATTGCTAGAATTAAGGATGGTAATGAGGTGCTTTTAGAGCCTTTGGCTAATCTTGCTAATCATGATGTCATGGGTGCTAAATGTCTTGTTAAAGTCAAAAAGGGTAGAGCAACAATAAGAATCATAAATCCCACAGATAAAGATGTCTATTTGAAAGGTAACAAGGTTTTGGCAATAGTTAGTCAGGTTCGACTCGATAGTGTCTGTTCTCTTGATGATGTTTCACATAAAAATTTAAGTAGTATGGGTGCCTCTTTTGACCAAAAGCAAAATGCAAAACCCAAATTTCAGTTCAATCTTGACAATTCAGACCTAAATGCTGAACAAAAAGAGCAGCTGCTCAATTTCTTGAATAAAAATTCAGACTTATTTTCGGAAGGGCTACATGATCTTGGGAGAACACATTTACAAACCCATGATGTTGAAACGGGGGATGCTATGCCAGTCCGAACCCCATTTTACAAGCAAAGCCCTGAAATGCGCAGAATAACAGATGGAATGGTAACTGAAATGTTAAGAGATGGCATTGTGAAAGAGAGTAATTCTGATTGGTACTCACCTGTTGTGCTTGTTAAGAAAGCTAACTCTGATGAGTATAGGTTTGCTGTTGACTACCGGAAATTGAATAAGGTTACTAAGCCTAAAGCTTTTCCACTTCCTCGGTTTTCGGACATGCTTGATTCAATTGGTGAAGCTAATGCACAGTTTTTTACAAGTTTGGACTTAGGCAAGGCTTTTTGGCAGGTACCCTTGGGTGAGTCTAGCAAAGGAAAGGCTGCTTTCATAACATATGATGGAATCTATGAGTTTCAGTCCATGCCCTTTGGGTTATCTGGGGCTCCGGCAACATTTCAGTCCTTAATGATGAAAGTACTTAAGGGATTGACGTGGAAATTTGCACTTTGCTATGTAGATGATGTGGTTATCTTCTCTTCCACTTTCGAGCAACATGTACAGCATATAAATGAGGTTTTTGTTCGATTGAGGCAAGCTGGGTTAAAACTTTCACCCAAGAAATGTCGTTTTGCTCAGAAAAAATTGTCTTACTTAGGGCATGTCATTAGCAAGTCAGGCATTGAGGCAGACCCGAGCAAAGTTGAAAAGGTACGCGGTTTGGTTGCTCCAAAAGACCAAAAAGGGATAAAAAGTTTATTGGGACTTACAAACTATTACAAAAAAATTATATTGGGGTATAGTAAAGTTTGCTCCCCTCTTTTCGAGCTATTGAAGAAAGATAAACCTTTTGTCTGGTCCGAAGATTGTCAAAAAGCTTTAGACATATTAAAAGATGCTCTTACAACTGCCCCAGTGCTTGCATTTCCAGCAATGGACCAATCATTCATTTTAACTTGTGATGCGTCAAGGTTAGGAATTGGCTATATTCTAGGACAGTTAGATGATCAGGGTCGAGAAAGGGTCATTGAGTACAATGGTAGAGCTTTACATGCTGCTGAGAAGAATTATACTGTGTCTGAGTTGGAGTGTCTTGCTATTGTCGAAGGTGTAAAAACATTCAAGTCTTATTTGGCAAATGGTAGAAAGTTCAAAATTGTCACTGACCATAAGGCCCTCAAGTTTCTGAATTCAACTACTACTTCTCCAAACGGTAGGCTAGCTAGGTGGCAAATTTTCCTACAAGGTTTTCATTATGAGGTAGTATATAGGAAAGGGGAAATAATGAATGCTGACGCTCTTTCAAGATATACAAAGGAAGCCCAACAAAGCACTGAACGGGTAGATTGTGTGGGACTGAAAGATGAAAAACCCCGGTCTCTCATAGTCGCGCCTGTCAGTCCGGATTCGAAAAAGGAGACGGAAAATGTAACAACTGAAATTAGGGTGAGTGAACAGGCAGACATTTTAGGACAGTGTGACGACAAGTCACAGTCACAATCTGATCTCACTGTCACTCAGGTTGTCGAGGACATAACCTTAAAACAAGGGACACACAATGTAAACAACTGTAATCAGGCAAATGTTTTGAATGATGCAGGTTCGATGGAAGAAATTTCACAATTACGCCTTGTTCAGACAGATGAAAAGGAGTGGCTCGAGGCAACCATTGCTTATGATGGGAATGAAGCTGTCTGTTCTCTGGAAGCTACACCCTCCAACCAAAATGAGGATACTAAGCATGAAACTGAAGATCTCATTGAAATGCAAAAACAATGTCCTGATTTCAAACACATTTATGAATATTTGGCTGACCAAGTAGTTCCCGAAAATGAGAAAATTAGGAAATCGGTACAAATTGAAAAAGAACACTATCATATTTTGGATGGAGTTTTGATTCATTTGTACCAAAACAGAGCCAAGAAAAAACCTACAGATGAACGTTTTATTCACCAAATTGCATTACCACAAAAACTGAGGTTGGACAGCTTGGAACAGTATCATGACAATAATGGGCATTTTGGTCATAAAAAGGTTTTTGGAGCTATTCAAGCAAAGTACTATTGGCCACATATGCATCAGCATATTTCAAATTATATCAGGTCTTGTAATAGGTGTCAAAGGACCAAAAGGGATTCGAATGCTTCTCCTACTCCTTTAAATCCACTTCCTGTTGTTGGTGTCTTTCAGAGGCTTCATATTGATATAGTAGGTCCTATTACCAAAACTACTGAAGGGCATTCTCTTATTTTGGTCTGTGTCTGTAGTTTCACACGTTGGGTAGAGGCATTTCCCCTTCGAACACAGTCTGCACAGGAAATTGCTAGAGTGTTACATGATGAAATTTTCTGTCGGTATGGTGCTTCAAACGTAATAGTCACAGACCGAGATAGAAATTTCTTGTCAAAACTGGTCAATGCTATTTGTGAGATTTACAAAGTTTCTCGCCACAAAACTGCTAGCTATAATCATCAAGCCAATGGGTGTGTTGAAAGGCAAAACGCTACTATTATCAAAACCATCAGTATGTATGTTCAAAAAGATCAGCGAAATTGGCACTTGATTCTTCCCACAGTCTTAATGGGCATGAGGTCCATTCCAAACACTGAAACTTCCGGATTTAGCCCTTTTAAGATGCTTTTTGGAGGAGAAATGAGGTTACCGTTTGATACTAGCCTAGTACCCAGGGAAGCTCGAGTACTTTTGTGTAATGAAGTTTTACGAAATGTCATTAATACTTTTCATGTTTCATAATTTTAGAATATTTTGTCTGTTAGAAACACATTCCTGGTGCTTAAAGTGAATTTTGATAGCCAAATTATTTCATGACATTTATTACTCTATCCAAACATAGTTGTCAAACTTTATATTATAGTATACACAGCGTATAGCATTTTTATTATCAATTAGTCTGTGGAATTATTTTTCTTGACAACCTATCACTACGCTAAAGATTGTTGCGAAACTTTAGATTGTAATATAAACAGAATGCCCGGCTTAACTGATAATTGAGATTAAGTCAGACAATGACATTTTTAGGGCCCAGCCCCTAGTGTCCCCTGCGTCTGGATTAATTGTCTCAATTTCATTGGCCATGTATTGGCATGACTTTTTGTAACATCCTTTGTCATTGGATGATGATAGTTTTGGCAATTCTCTAAAAAGTTGTGTCTTTCCTCGCTCGAGTCACTTTTACTGTTGACTTCGAAGTGTTTCATCTCATAATAAAACGAGGAAATAGACACATTTCTTGATCCTTTTTAGGTAAGAATTTTGCTTATTTGTGTAAGGTTGTTCTATCTTTTTTAATGATTAACAGTTGTATTTGAGACTTAAATGTTTCCGTTTTAGAAACATGCTATAAAGTTATTTCAATGATATTGTATTAAGTATTTAAAGATAATTTAGAATGGAAAATCAGTCTTGATATGTTTATAAATGTATTCATACATTCCTTATAATTATCATGTACTGACTATGTATAACTGATTTATGTAAGAAGCATATTATTGTCTATGGCTTATACACCAAAGTCACATCTAAGCGCTGTACACTTTTGGGTCATTCTTTTGGCTCCATTGTTAGCTTTTCGTTAGATAGTTAACTTAGTCATTCTATGATCAGGAAGCGATTGAGAAAAAAGCAGAAATTTGTCAGTGAAAAAGTTTTAAGCTTATCTGATTCTTTTAAGACAGCAAAAGATGTTGACATGTATGTATATTGCTTCTTTGTATACTTTTGAAACCAACGAACTCAGAAATTGATGTGAGACTTTGCAATGCATTGTTGGTTCATCTAATTGCTAATTGTCAATCAAGATTAATTTGTAATTTAAGAGAAACTTATTATTTGACAATATTGAAATCATTATTATTCTGTATTATGAAATGCTGTTAATACTTATGATACATGTATATGTACTTCACTTTTACTGTTGACTTCGAAGTGTTTCATCTCATAATAAAACGAGGAAATAGACACATTTCTTGATCCTTTTTAGATCTCGGGAAGGAGTCATTAAGAGTCGTCCACGCGGCACAAAAATACAGCTGGCAAACATAGCCGATGGTATAATCACATTATTTGTATAGAATCAAAACAATGAAATGTATAACGAATAATTTTATTCAATATAAAACGAGTTATTATTTTCGAATAGCTCTAATACTTGTTCCCATTGTTAAAACGTGCTAAAACTGCATATATCTGCATGCTTATATTACTAATGCTGCTCCTGTGTGGGCCTTTATGCTTTTTTTTTGAGAAATAAAGTTGAAAGCTGACATTTTTATTTGACCCACCAGACCGGAGTGGTATTTCTGTTGTCTCACTGGATTATAAATTTCAAGGTGGACAATTTAACCCTCGTTAAATCCCTTCCTTTCATTTCATGTTTTTTGGTACAGTATGAAGTTTCATCAGTGAAATAACAGCAGTGAAAACTCACTCGGATATTTTCACTGCCGACTAAGGAGTGGAAATAACAACTTCAAGAACTAAATTTTGATATAAAACTAAGTAGCTCACTTTCGTAATAGTAAATAAGGTAAACAATTAGATTGATATAATTGATATTAAAATGATATTGCATATGTTTGAATAAAGATTGTTTTGAAATAAACAAAACTTTTTGAAACATTTTTTTAGAAGCTTAATACTCGAACATTTGCATTCGTGCAAAACATTTGAAGAAAACAAATGATAGAAATTCATCAAATCATATCATCTATTTAATATCTTTAAAAACTGTACAACTTTGTAACACGAATTTTTCGGAAGATTTACACAACAGTTGACTGATAAATACCTGATAAACTTTAATATCACAAATGAAAATGTTAAACATCAACAACGAAGCGTGGTCCTTCATTCAATCTTGGAAACTACCTGTCTACAAATTAATCAGATTGATCACTGAAAGTAAGTCGAAAGAATGGACCATGAAACAAAATCGACTTGAAAAAATGTTTTTGTTTTTATCCAATGTTTGCTAACACTTTCGCCCTTTGAAATATTTATTCAGTGAGTGTCTACCAGTGTAATTTGGTCAATGTATTCGTACCCTGTTTAATTTAAAAATAACTCGTGCATTATTGGTAATATTATGAACTTAAATACCCTTATAAAAGTTCATGATGAATGTTTTTTTTAAATGTTTGAGCTGAACACGAGAAAAGAATAAACTTTTTTTTATTGGAGAACTATTTCTCCACAAGCCGACGTAGAAACGTCTACGCCATTGGCGATTATAACTACATGTGGGGCGTCCCATAGGTAGCCGGGCAGCAAAGAGGTATCTAAAAAAACGGGTATTAAGAAAATAAAATAAAATAAATAAATCTCAAAAAATAAGCATAAAACCCCCCACAAAATGTGCTGAGTTTAGTGAAAGACCGTGTGACAGTCGTATTACTGTCGTTAAATAAAGAACGACCTGAAATCAACAAATAGCCTCTATATTCTTACACTAAGTCTTAATAACAAACCATTGCATTTTGTTAGCTTTGCATTTCTTGTTTAAATCTGCTTAATTACTAATGAAATGTGGCAGATCAGTAAAAAATATCCGATATGAAAATGTTCAAAGAAATCATAAAATGAATGCTTAAATACGGCGTGACACATTTACTACATAGATATATTTCAATTGTTTATTGTAAATGCGTTTGTTTGCTGTATATACTGACAAAACGGCGTTAAAGGTTAATTGTCATGAAACTTTCGTAAATAAGACGGCTACAGTCATTATTTTGCACTGCATTCAATGAAAACGCTTTTTTATCGCTACAGTTCATGACAAAAAACAGGCCGTGAGACCACCGGTCGCTCATAGCATGCTACTAGGCTGTCGGCCTCACGATAACTATAGGAACAAGTACAAAAGTTAGATGCAGCAATTGGATGTTAGCGCGGGCCAACTATTGGTTATGCAAGTCTATATGAAGGGTCAGAACGAAGTAAATGAAGTAAGGACTGACAATGACTGTAGATGTCAGTGCAATGAAGTTACTTAAAAGATGACAGAATTGGGCTGTTGTTTTGAAATGAAAATAAAACTTAACACAATAACAATTGTACAACTGATGGTATATCTATGACAGAAACCATAATTGTATCAAATAACTTTATTCATGAACTGTATCAATATACACACATTTATAAAAGACAACATGGCCACAGTGGTGGTTTTCTTTTGGAGTAGCTGATATGATAGCTGAAATGTTAAATATGCCAACATGATTTGGTAAATTCTGGGCAAAGTTCGAAAGGTTGAGAATTTGGTGAAATGTTGACTATGAACAGGAGTGGCACCAAAGGTTTATCCAAAAAACTAATTAAGGACATCTGCTTAAAACAATGTTTACTTTTTGCTAATAATCCCCGAAACAAGTTGACCATTATAAATAAGTGTTACAAAGCCATTGTTTCTAACTGAAAAACACATAAAACTGTTTGCTTATGTAACAGATTTTAACACAATTAAAAAATACATTTAACATAAACTAAAAGAAGTTGGTTATACATGAGCTGAAAGAAAGAAGTATGATCATCATTATTAATGTCATTTTCCTTGTTCTGTGGCGTAGATGATTTATAGGCATGCAGGATGTTTTAAACAAAGGAAACAAGTTTAGCATATACTGACACTTATAGGTAATAAACATTATGTAATCATCATGCATTATGCACTTTTAAGGCATAAGATATAAGAATGATGAGCAGAATGTGATGCAGGTTGATAGTGGTATGACTAGGAAGTTGATCACTTAATGTGTATGGAAATATAATGACACAAAAGATTTATGAAGAAAGTGCTGAAAATTATAGGTTACAATGAAATGAAGTGAGGAATATGTTTTAATACATAAAAAGTGAAGCATTTGTACAAAGTTTGGTGGAAATGTGTTAATGTTATTTTGCCTGTAAAACTTCTCAATTCTTTAAAATATGACATTGAAATATAAGAATAAATACTGCATTGAGTATTACTGAAATGTGAACATATGTACAAACAAGAAAGAACATGAGCAATATGACATTTTATATACATTTTGTATACAACAAAGAGTAATAAGCATGATAACAAAATATACAGAGTTAGTATGTATGCTGGGAATGGTAGAGTTGTACTGAAATGTAATAAACAATAGAAAGAATATTTGTTATAATTTGGTGTAAGTGCGACATATACATTATGACCAATACTTGGAATAAGAATGCACACAGACAAATTAATACAATACTAAAATACATGCTGGTACTATTTCATAAGCAATGAAATAGAACAGGTATGAAAGAAAAGAATATAAATGAAAATGCATGAAAACCTAGTAATATGTACCTAGTATGCAAATGCACAGTATTTGAATGGAAATATTTATAGGGTGATAAATATCTTTTACATGGGGGGGCTTAAAAAGACTCAGTTTGTTGGAATGAATTGGGTTGAAAATGGGTTTATTTGTTAAATGATTTACTAACATAAAAGTTGAAAGTTGTCAAACCCAAAACTATAAATGATATGCCTGGAGTTTTATATTATCAGTATAAGCATTGCTGATATGGTTGATAGCCAAAAGGCCATTATTTTTTAAAGTTTGAAAAGTCATAAATCACGAAAATGAAAGACAATAACACACAATGGTTAAGGGACATGCAAAAAAGCAGGGTAAGTTGAGAAGTTGAAACAGGCATACTTTTTTAAGCATTATGAATTTTAATGTTTGTAAATGGAGAGACATTGAATGATATATTCATCAGAGTTAAAGCTGCACTCTCACAGATTGAACGTTTTGACAACTTTTTCATTTTTTGACTTAGAACGAGCCATATTTTGCGAAAATCCATTGAAACCAGTTATATAAGACAGCTGACAAAAAAAGATTGCAGATTTTTATACGTAAGTTCAAAAATTGATGTTTTATGCAATTTTCTTAAACTGTTAGTAACAGCTTAAGCCATAAGACATTAATTTTCAAATGGAAATATAAAAATCTGTGATTTGATCTTTTGTCAGTAATCTTAAATCATTTGTTTGCAGATATTAACACAAAATTTGCGCTTTCCAAGACCAACAATAAAAAAAGTTGTACAAATGGTAAATCTGTGAGAGTGCAGCTTTAAGCATAACAGGTAGCAAAGAAGGGTGACATGGTAAAAGGACATAGTGATATAAATACAAGTATTTCTTGTAAATTAACATTTTGTAACTGTTTAAGTGAGATGTTGAAAAACAGAACATTGTTAAATATATGTACATATGAGAAATTAATTTAAACATTAATGGGAATTAAACTTAGCAAAAGCATAGTGATATCTACAGAGCATTATGCAAACATCAGTGTTCAGATAGACAAAACCTTGAATGAGAAGTCTTATAATACTGTCAAATGTCTCTGATTTTAGGAACATGTTTTGTAAATAATTATTGAAATTGCAGAACATTTAAGAAAACAATAGGAAAATAAGTAATCATTATGATGAGATTATTAAATAATGTTACGATTCTGTAAAGTCATATATTGTGACTGTAAGATATTGGCACAACTGTCACTCAACATATTGACAGAATGGTAAAACACAACAATGGCAAAAATGGAAGTACACTATTTTATAAATATCAAATTTCAAATCCTCCGCCACGGAGTGGGGAGGGGATTACAGAAACACTTCATCAGTCTGTTTGTCCGTCTGGCTGTAACATTTCGTGTCCGTGCTATAACTTACTTATGCATTGATGGATTACCATATTGCTTGGTACAAATGTTGTCCTCATTGAGACGATGAGCAGTGACATTGACCAGGGTCCATAACTCAAAGATCAAAGTCACACGAGATATTTAAATGTCAGAGTACACATACTCGTGTTCGCGCTATAAACTCTTCCTACATATATCAAGTTTGGTCACAGTATGTCAGCCTAAACTGAAAAAGTAATCTATTTTTAGTAACAGTAACAACGACCCTAGGGGGCCAAAAAGCATCCATTAAAGCTCTGCATAAACTTGTCCTATATACCAAGTTTGGTCACACTATGACAACCCTTACTTGAGTTATTCAGTACTTACCATATTTCTATTTTGACCTTGACTTAGACCATAACTCGCGGGGCCAAAAACACAATCTCAGGAAAGGTCTCTATAAACTCTTCCTACATACCAAATTTGGTACCAATTAGAAGACCCTTACTTAAGTTATTCAAAACCAACCCTTTTTCTATTAATAGTAACCTTGACCTTGATCATAGGGGCCTCAAACGCATTCCCATAAAAGATCTCCATAAATTCTTTGCATATACCAAGTTTGGTCTCTTTATGTCAAAACTAGCTAAAATTATTCGATACATAAGATGACTTTGACGCTGCTCTAACACCAGCCCGTCCGAACAATGACACAGGTCATTCAAATATCTTGTTTTCCCTTTATGAAAATGTGGTTAGGAATATAAAAATGTGCCTTTCAAAAGAAATTAAAAGAAGAGTTAAAAAGAAAAAAAAACATTCAAGGGCAATAATTTTTATTTAGGGTTAACATTAAGTTATGTTCCTTAGTGTAAGATGGTCGTCAATAATTCTGCGAAGTATTAAGTGCATTGAATGAAGGTATAGAAGTTTTTTATTAAAATCCCAACTTGCCCTAAAACTTTAACTTGCCCTTAAACTTTAACCTAAGTCAATCAGGGGCCATAACTTGTATTAAGGATAATATGAATGAAGGGTATAGAAGTTATCAATAAACATATCAACCTGCCCTAAAATTTTAACCTAAGTTCCATAGTCAATCAGGGGCCATTATGTGAATAAAATATGATATGGAGTTATCTTACCTAGTTATGTGATGGCACTGAACAACTGTGTAAAGTATTAAGTCAATTGAATGAAGGGTATTGGACTTATTAGTGAAAATCCCAATTTGTTCTAAAACTTTAACCTGCCCTAAACCTTTAACCTAAGTCAATCAGGGGCTATAACTTGTATTGAGGATAATACAGAGTTATGTAACCTCATTGTGTGATGGTCCTGAACAAATGTGTCAAGTATTAAGTTAAATGAACGAATGGTAGAGAAGTTATTAATAAAAATCCCAACCTGCCCTAAAACTTTAACCTAAGTTTGATAGTCAATCAGGGGCCATAATTTGTATAAAGGAGTTATCTATTCCCATTATATGATGGCCCTGAACAACTGTGTGAGGTATTAAGTCAATTGAATGAAGGGTATTGGACTTATAAGTGAAAATCCCAACTTGCCCTAAAACTTTAACCGGACACCGACACCAGAGCGAATAGTATAGCCCACCTTATTCTTAAAATAGTCGAGCTAAAAAAACACAAATGTGATAATATATTTATAACATGTGTTTTCTCTTCAAAAACAGTGAAACAAGGGTATGACATCACCACAAAATATATGTATCACTTTATCGAAAATACTTAAGGCTTGCTATTTCATCGATGTTATGAATCAAGACTCATTTTCCTTTTTTTTAGCCAAAATACCTTGACATTGATCTTACCTACACTACACACAATATGTATAACTTTAACAAATACTCTTTTATTATGTTCAAATATTCGAGAATAGTTTAGGTTACTGATCATACAACTTGTATTTCTACATTCTTGACCAGTGGCTGTGTACAATTTTAATCAGATTCAACATACCGGTCAGGTAGCGAGAATAACAAATTGCCTTGTGTTAACTTGATGTAGTGTCAGCTAAAGCATTGAGATAGGTTGTTTCGTTAAGAATCAATTGGTCCTTTCACACTTGCAATGACAATTTTTTCATTTTCAAACTTTCCTCTAGCGTTTATAGGGAAGAGCACTGTGAGGTAGAAGTGAAGTGCAGGATCGTCACCGATTGTTTTCAGTTCAGGTTTTGTGATGAGGAGTAACTCAAATGTTGAAGATCAAGTTGGAACAATTTCCGCATTTCATACCTACTGCTGCGTTTGATAACAACCTCAGCTGTACAAAAGTAGGCCACTTGTGTAAGGGGCTGGCTCTAACATAGAGGACATTTGTCAAGGTCCATTTACTTGTTGCCACACTCTAAAAAGATATGAAAGGAGTTTGTTATGATATCATGATAAGTGAATGTAGCACTGAAGACCTGATAACATGAAACATGAGAAATAAAATAACTCTAAACATTAAACTGAGGTGAATTTGTTAGGTTTCAAGGTTGATTTCATAAGCTTTATTCGAAATGTGAATTGACAGGTAATTTGCAATTTGATGTCAATTCTGAATCAGGTTATACAAATCAAACATTAATGCATGAATTGCAGAATAATAATTAAGATTAAGTATTTATATAGAAGTAATGATTTCATTCCTTTATTCAGCTATTGAGTTAAGCAATTTTGTTAGAAAAAGTGAAAAAATGTTATTAATTTTTAGGAAGGCTTGTTTATAGGTCATGTATTTTGTGCGAAATAAATATCAAAATGATGTCTAAAAAAAGATTATATTGTAAAATAATGTAAGCTTGTAGAGTTATTTTTTTTTTAAACATTATATGAAATTGTGAATAATTGTAAATACATTCAATTATTTATTGAAATGCATTGAAACATACGTATGTTTTTGTTTTATTGAAGGTTGAATGTTAATACCAAAAGCAATGCTATTTAAAGTTGCAGTTAAAAACTTAGCAAAATATTTGCCTAGCTTTAGTTGTGTTACATAACAACACAAAATGCAGAAGGTTTGGAATTTCATTTTTAATATAAATGCTGGCTATTGTTCTGAAACCATAAAGTTAACAGGAAACTAAGAAAGAGAACAAACCTGGTTTTGGGCAGTGGGGCAGCACTGATATTTGTGGGCTGAAGAATACTCATTTCTTGGAACTCCTCAGTCCTGGCCCATTATTGTTGGTGGCCATTTTTTGCAGTTTTCATCTTGAAGATGAAGCCCTTTCTAGTCAATATTTACAACTCTTATGGTAGAAACTGGAATGTAGGATGATAAATATAAATATACATTTTATTGAGACAGAATACCGTAAAACATGTTTATTATTTTGAACTAATGCACCAGTCAATTGTAACAACGACCCCCAAGGTCCGGGAGTATACCGGGAATAGCCGGGGAAATGGACCATGTTTTTAACTTTCAGGTGGCCCTGCATTGCCGGGTGAATGGGATGGTTATGCCTCGCTTTAAATATAGCAGGGAATGGGCCTTACCTAGGGCCCCTGGGGTGCGGGGGCATTTGGCGAGATTAAACCATCTGTTCATCCCCGCAGGACGTGATTTTAGCCAAGATTGGCTGGACCTATGGTCAGGGTCCTCGCTATTCCCCTGACCGGGGGGGGGGGGTGGTGGTTTCAATTGACTGATGCATTAGTCTAAAATAATAAGTTAAATAACTGGTGCATAAGGAAAACGATGCAAAAATTTAATGACTACGAACAAATCACCTTAAACTCGTTACATACAGACTGACATGCAAACTTTGCGCATGCATTACAAAGAAGGGCTTGAAATATCATCCCTACCATTGTGACTCATTCAGTTAGACGCGTTAATGTCCAAATCGAACGTTTTTGTTGCAGTATTACACTTCGAATCACCCTCTCGCAATTTTGACCTTGACCGCACACTCGCCTATATCTGAAATGCAAGAAGCGTTTTCATTGGACGGCTATCATTCCTGGTTTTAATGACGCAATTTGGAAAAGCCTTCAAATGTTGTCCAAAATGAAAGTAGGAATACCGCAAAAAAAAACGTGCTACTGTTTAAATCGGAAGACACGAAACCTGCTTTTAAAATGATAAATATAAAATAACAATAGTTTTTCAGTTGACTACGTAAAAAGAAAATGAAAATACCTTTCCCCAACCGCCAGCGTGTTGATCTCGAATGACGATATCCCTAGTCTACTGGACGCTTGCATCTGACCCGTACGTTTCATAACCGGGTAATCAGATAATAGACTGGTTCACCGATTTTCTAAGATTATTGTAAGATACATTCTGCGCATTCGTGGTTTATTCTTTATGTAAAAATATTTAAATAAAAAAGAGAAGTTTTCTCAACAACTGTGCATTTATGATATTTTTCTCTAAAAGAGTTATTTAAAAAATCTCTGGTTTTAATTTGCCTTATATTTTCAAAGCTTCACATATTAGAAGATTACCAATCTTCTATTGCAAAATCGAACAGGAACTAGTCTAATGGCGAACTGCTTCGGAATTATCCGAGAGCGGACGGTAAGAAACGGCGCATGCGCGATCAAAACAATGAAAACGGCGCATGCGCAAGCCCATTGCACCAGCGACACTTCTAAAACAATCAATATATGCGCCGGGCGCCGATGCGCCCGCGCAATAATCTCAGTAGTAAACTGTTGCCATTATTCACAAATAGGTTTTAATTTATTTTTATTTTTTGAATACTCTAGGTGTTAATGTCTAGTAAAATGTTCGAAACTAGGATACCTAGTCTTTGCTAAACAATTATTTATAGTTGATTGTAACTTTCTCTTTATATCAGGAGAATCATAGACCCTTTTTAATAAGCTCTCATGAATAATGCATGAGCCAACTCAGAACGAGGCTTACACAGGTCAGATGTAAACACAGCTGATAATATAAACTTGAATGTAACCTTCAACTCGACGGTCAAACGTTAATATCTGACACTGTAAGGGGAACAAACTGTGCAAGGTCGCTAGATATCGGGTTCCATGGTTTGTATCCCTTCCCTGTCATCTTGTTAGCGATTCAACCTGTTGTCCTTGACGTGACCAAAAAGAAAGAAACATTGTTACAGGTTTTGTGGCGCCTGCACGCAGTCCGAGTGCGCGATGGTTTAAATAGATCCCATGGCCGGTATTTATTTCTTCCCAACGTATGTTTTGTTTAGTTTCTCAACTATCACATGATAATGACAAGTGTATTTTTTTCATACTCGCTATTCCATATTAATAATTTGATAATAGGAAAACATTAATTTCACAAATTTTACATCCTTATTTACCTGCTTTCTTGCTTTAACACTGTCATGTCACTATCTCTGTTAAACGTTCGATATATGTTGGCTATGAATGTTACATTTAAAGCTGAATAAAGGTTATGTCAAGAGTTTTTGTATACTTTCTCAACTGTGTGATTCAGTGATCTGACAACAACAACATCGTGTGAAATTTGTCCGAACATTGTGACATTCCTACTATGTTATTATTATTATTATTATTATTATTATTATTATTATTATAATTATTATTATTATAATTACTATTATTGTTATTATTATTATTATTATTATTAATTTTTTTAATCATTATTAATACACCATTATCATCATGATTATCATCGTCCTCCCTCCTCCATCATCATCATCATCATCATCATCATCGCCATCATCATCATCATCATCATCATCATCATCATCATCATCATCATCATCATCATCATCATCATCATCATCATCACCTCCATCATCATCATCATGAGTTTTTGATATCTCGCGATACAATGTCGAAACGGATACTTTACATTGGTAAACATGATGAGAAACATGTGTATAACATAAGGAAAACAAATACAATGTATTTTTAATTTGCACAATGTGGTGTCTATAAAAAACAAATTGACACAGATTTTGATCATGCACGTAAGATATACACAAGGAAGAATATTTGAGAAAACGCGTAATTTGAGATCAACTGCAAATTTAGTTTTATTAAACTGCATCTCAAAAATCATTCCTTTACTTTTGTATATCTTATTTTAGCTCATCTTCTAAGCTTTGTTTACATGATAATGTGATAGGAACTGTAGGGAAAAGCCCAGCATCCAACATGACAAGGCCACTTATATAATAGAAATCTGCTGTGTTATGAAAATTATATTACATGTACATCTAGAAACCATTCACGAAACGTGAAAGCTTAGTCTTTCAAGCCATGAAGAAGTTGTACAAAACTGAATATGCAATACTGGGTAGATGTCTAGATGTCCTGAAATTAACAATATCATATATTTGCATTCTATTTGACCATTTTATAATACATGCTGACACATTTTATATAGAAACAAATATTAAACAATCGTACAATGAAAACATTATATATGAAGTAGCTCATTATTTAAGCGAAATCTATAAAACCACTTGAATATGCCCTATTACTCCCAAATAAGATTTTCCACAATTAATTATTATCTTTTAATATTCCATAAAGGATGAATACATGTCGAAAACAATGGTTAGTATGAAGGATACCGAGTTAAATTTGAAAGAAATGAGCATTAATTACTTTCTGCTATTAAATACACGGTTACAATCTTGTTATCAGTAATTAATATGTTCTATAAATAGTTAGTAAGTAGTTAAAGGTTCATCAGTCAAAATTGAAGTGTGTTGTTCATGTGTATGTCTTGCTGTTGAATAAGAGTGTCACTTTATTATTTGATAACATTGATAACAGTTTCTGTTCTTTATATTATTACAGAAAAGCAACAATTTCAAACCAAAACTTACATTACATGATCTGTATTTGACACTCAACCAAACTCTGTGTCCACTCTCTTACTCACTTGTTAAAAGGTGACCTCAGGTTTGTGCTGTTTAAACATTAAGGCATGATAAGAAATGAGAAAATAAAATAGTAAATATCAAATTTATTTGACAGAAAAATATATACTAAAGACAGGTCGAAAGACAAAATGAAAGAAGCCGACCTGAATAGAATTTCTTTTGAAACAACGAAGTGAAATCAAATGCAGTTTAACAAAGCAAATGAATATAAGTCAATTATCAATATTTGATCAGAGAACGAATCACATTATTCCCCCTTAATACAAGGAATGTATCTTATTTATTTTTATTTATTTAACTAAGATAATCAAACTGTTGATAAATTTGTGGAAAATTGAAAACGGAAGTGATCTCAACATGTTTGCCCACACTGTTGAGTTTAAACGCCAAAAGGAGCGTATGGTTACACATGTTTAAAGATAGTAGAGTTTGTCTGGTTCATGGCGTTTCGAACCATACAGTATGAGATGGAGAAATACAGATCTAAAATAAGACTTTTTCAGGAATAATAAGTCTTATGTCATTGTAAAGTGTATATGAAAGAAATAGTGGAAGCTGTTTTCAATCTTCCCGCACTGATACAAAGGACTTTGTATAATAAGTTTTGAAAACAACTCTTCGTTTAGGTTGCTGGTAGGCGTCTGTAACCTTGCGTATTTTGTCCATTTTGGCCCGCACTAGCAACGGTTGATTCGGGGACCTATCCAAGTTTGCGAGATAGCTGGAACAGCGTCATAAGGATTGGGGCTAACTCTGATGCAGCTTTCAGATTCCAATGTTTGTATCTCTTCCCTGTAGTCTTGTTATCGATACAACTTTCTGTCAATTACATGTGTGCGACGGTTTTAGTACAGCTCATTGCCGGCATTCATAAAACAACTTAAGTCATTTCTAAAAAGGACTAGACACCGGATAGTCCAAAACTCGGCATGTTTATAGAATTTACTCAAAGACAAGCCTAGAATTGTCCATACAAGCCAGTATGTGGCCGAAAATACGTATTTGTACAATGAAAGAGTACACGCAACAATCATTTCGTCTCAAACGCTGTCTCAGCTGAGTTTCTCCGTTTAGAAATGGTAAAAATTGTTTTTGCCGAGCACCTCGCAAGTCACTCGATCGTTTCCCACATTAATATGTCACTAAGCGTTACAGCCAAAGCCCTGTCATTTCCAGCACTAGTATTCTCTTTCAAAAGTTTCCATTACCGATGCTAATTTGTTGGGCTATGTGTCTACGTTGTTTCGCAGCAGTTTTCGTATTCCTTGCATTGGCCGTCCTTTTTGGATTCCATGCATGTCATGTGTATATTAAGCATGTGGAAGTCACTTGATAAACGGCGATAAATATACCGTGGTTATTTTTTAACTTACTGGGTAGATTATAACTATCTTCCATGGCCGAGAGTGTAAGATAGGTTCATCCCGACCCGGGCGTAGGGTGTTTTGCGGAAACGAGGTTCACCTTTTCACCCGCTTCAGTTAAACAAAATCAAATAAAAAATGCATTTTTGCTGGAACTCTTTTGTGCGTAGTGAAAACAAAGACATATGGATATGTGATCATTTGTGGTTGTCATGAATATGTGCGCAGATATTTAGATTATGTTTAAAGTCAAATCGGTCTTTAAATAGTTCTGAAGAGAAGAGTAAAGCAATATTTCTTGAAAGGTGTGAGCAAACTTTTTTATGGTGACATTTGAAGCGAACAATAATCAATTAGCATTCTAAATATTGTCCAAAGACATGGTTTCTATGATGCTACAGACAACAGTCTTCAACAAAGGAGGTTATTACAATGTGATAACCATTATTAAGGATTTCCATACGGGTACGTGTTTTATCTTTGCCTGTGGGCAAGATAAGAATTTGCAACATGGTTAGATATTTGGATTTACTTATGTGAGGCGGGGGAATACCCAGTAAAATTTGAATTGGAAACAATACACAAAAACTGCAAAAGATCAATGGAAGGTGAGCGATGTGGTACATCAATAAGTAAGATTCAATGGATTGTACATAAAGATATAATGTTTTTGTACGTTTTTAACAATTTTGATTTATATCTGTCTTGTCCCTTAACTTCTCTCGTGTGTCATATGATAATGTCAAGAATCCTTGTTTTCATTCAATACTAATACTTTTATAACAATCAACAACAAAACCTTATCGACATATTTTGTTTTTAATTTGAGGAAATCTACTTAAGTTGGGAAATAATTTGAGATGTTTTATGAATACAAGCGATGCAGCAGCATGCACAGACAATTTTTATGCAGTCTAATTGAAGAATGTGATCGGCCAAATGTAAGTAAAGATTAGTGTAAGATTATTTCTTAAAGCACCATAAATACAGTTTGTGTAAAATCCCAGTATTGACAAAGCAGTATTTTACAAATTGCGATAACTTTTTTTCTGAAAATAAACTTTGTAATCACATTATGCTTGAATGATAATGCTGAAATGCTTACTTTCATAAAAGAGTCGAAGCACATTTTTACAGTATTAGGTTTCATGTTTGTTTGCCTGCATAGATTGGCAGACATACAGGGATGTCCCTCGTCGTCGTTGTCGTTCACGTCGTCATTCTTTCATGTCCGCTCTAATACTTAAGCATTTGTTATCCAATTTGCTTTTAACTTAAAAAATGTTTATTGGCATACATTATTGACTGGTTTCGATGATAAACCAGATCGCAACATTTAACTAACAAAGTATTGTGTTGCCTGAATGTTTTTAATGAATACACTTATAAATGCATAACGCAGTATCAATTGAGTACAAATACTATTAGAAAAGAGTGGTTATAGCTTGGCCCAGGCACTTCCAAGACGATATCACATCACCTCCATTTATCACCGGTTAATGAAATAGTAGTACCTCCATTGTATCGTAACGACTAGTAGAACTATACTTTGGAACATCATACTGATAAAGTAAAGGGTGTGCGATGACCTTTTCTGAAGTACATCATGTATATCAATACAGAGTTATAAGTTTTACTGGCTGTTTGGCATGTTATATTAAGATGATACGTTTTAAGACTTTATCTAGACGTTAGATAGGACATTTTATGCATTTGTGCCGTGTTTGACCACTATAACGTGTAACAGCTTCAGGAAAAGTATGCGTCAAGTCCGGAGATCGAAACCGGGATGCTGTCCTTGCAAGACATGCGCTCTACAACTGAACTGACCGGGCACGATTACCATATTGTGAAATAAGAATACAAAATTTTAACCTTTTGATTGCCATTGGTCTCCTAAACCAAAGTTTATTGATACTATGTCAAGTAGATTATCTTCTATTAAAGTCAATGTAAGACAAAATATTTGTATAACGCTTATAGCTTAAGGACACTCACATGTATTTTAGGAACATTACTATCCCTGTAAAACCCTCAGATACATTATAAATTTCATCATCATCATCATCATCATCATCATCATCATCATCATCACCACCAACACCACCACCACCACAACTACCACCACCACTATCATCATCATCATCATCATTATCGTCATCATCATTATCATCATGATTTCCAATCGTGGCTCAAAATAAATTTTTAAACTTCCTTACCTTTTATCTTACAGTTGTACAATGTATAAAATTGATTTCTGTTTACAGAATGAAAAGCATTGGCTGTCATAAGGAAAACAAATAACATATCTGCATGTGATAAGTAAAGACTTAAATATTCAAATTTACATAAAGGGGTTTAGATAGAAAACACATCAACGCAGATTTTGGAGATAAACGCTATAATATACATTATTTACAAATGTTAAGGAAGAAAATTTGAGAACGCGCAAGGTTTAAATTTATCTGCACATTTATTTTTATTAAACTGCTTCACAAATTTCCTTCCTTACATTTTGTCAATTTATACTGTAATGGAAACTGTAGAGAAAAGCACATCATCCAACAAACCAATCCATGACAAGGCGACACTAATATATCAGCGAACTGGATTGCCTTGAAAAGTGATATATTCAGCAACAAAAAGTTAAGGGTTTTGTTCAACTTCATTACATTTACTTCCAGATAACTTAAACGAAACAAGGAAGCAAAGCCAGTCTGGGTGCTAGTTTTGTTTTACTAGAATCACTGACCGTCACTTTTTAAAACATCATTTCTTGTCTAAATCTGATGAACCACTAATTAAATTAGATAAAACAGATTATTATATCAGGTATGGAAACTGAAATACAATCTGTGCAAAATAAAAGTTCAAATTGACGGAAAATGGTTAATACTTAGTTTTAATTTACGAAAATATCTTTTTATTTGACTGCAAAATGCATTACTTTGAAAGATGTATTCAATGAAAAAAATATTGTTATTGCTATAGCAGATAAAAAGAGACCGTTAGGCGCTTTACCTGTTACGTAACTATAATAGGTGTCTAAACCACGAGCCTAACTCTGCTAGTTCGCCAACTTCTCACCACCAGACTAGGCCACTAATTTCACGCCACTAGGCAACCAACTTCACGACACCGCTAGGCTGCCAGGCCACAAAGTTAATGCACATTCAAAATGTTTGTCTTTCACCGTATTTAGTTAAGTTCGAATAAAGGCCATGTCGGATAAAAAGAAATCAGGTAACAAACTACTATATTTTATACCAGGTAGTAAAAGGCAATAATTGTCGTTACGTAGATCAATAATACAATTAAAACTATAGAAACAAACCCTTAAGTCAATAATTCAAATATAAACCCTGAAAAGAGCCAAGGTCTTGTCTTCGCTCAAGAGTTTTAATTCTCTGATGAAAAATGTAAGAAAGTATGGTCCTGCTAAGTACATATCTATAAATTTAAATTGTGTTATTTTGAAATAAACCCTTTCATCCAATTTATTTCGACAAAAAAAATTAACGATTTGAAGTATTCTATTTTAACTAAAATTATTTTAAACGCACTTCCAAACGCGACAATTGGTACCCACCGAATCGATTTCGTGCAATTTCACCCCCAAATGAAGACGAAAACACGGAAGAGAAGAGAAACCACACTCGAGATGATATTTAATAGCAAGATTTACGACGAGTAGACAACAGGCATTAGCGCATCATTCAAATGATGTATAATAAAGCTGTGAGTTATAATATGATTGGTTTAATTTATTAAATACTACGTATTGTTTGACATTTGACATCGGGCAATGTTTTAACAAAAGTTAATTAAAGATGGGTGATAGTCTTCTGACAACGACTACTAGTAGTTTTGAACATACGGTTAATGGCCCCACAGGCGCTGACAACGACATGGGACTGTCCAATGCGACAGAAAAAGAATTACTGGACCAACTGAATGACGAAATAAAAAGGGCATTAACACCTGTTTCAGTTTTTGTTGGAATTGAAGCTGTTGTGGGATTTTTTGGAAATTTATTTGTGTTGTACGTTTTTATAAAACGTTACCATGATTGTAACTTCCGGTACTTCGTGCTGTGCTTGGCTTTTCTAGACTTTATCAGCACACTGACCACAATTCCTGGGGAGATTCTCACGCAGCAGTTCTGGTACAAGTACCCGTTTCCCATCGTTTGCAAGATCAAATCTTTCTTTAACGTGTTCACGGTGTCAGGTGAGGCCTTATGTCTATGCATAATTGCCGTCGACCGCTACCGGAAAATCTGTGCGCCATTCAGATGGCAGATCAAGCCTCGCCAGGCGCTCATCATGTGCGGTGTCATCTACGGAGCGGCGTTCATCATTTCACTTCCGGTCTCGTTTCTCTGGGGAATCCACCATGACATTAGGATATACAATGGAAGAAACGTTACTGTCACCATCTGTGAAAAAGATGCTAAATATGCAGACAGTAGACACCCATTTGAATACGCTACATCTGTGGAGGTTTTAATTGGGATTTGCCTGATCGTCATGCTCATTCTTTATATACTGGTAGCAAAGAAACTCATCTTGGGACGCTCATTGGCTCAAATGCGCCAAAATTCGAGAGTACCTATGGTCAGCAAGACGACAGCGTTACAAACAAAATTTAAACAACCTCCCGAGATCAGCGATGAAGTTGGTATTTCTACTTCTGACGTACCGACTGGGAATGAAAAACCAAACAAAGAAACAGAAATGAGGTCTATGGATGACGAAAGTGAACCAGTTGACGTCAATGATGTCTGTCTCACGGACGCCGAAACAACGTGCGAGGGTGGGACGTCGGAGGAACGAAACAAAAAACGGGTGCGACGTCGACGTCGAGAAATAGCGAGACGCGTTCGCAGGAAAACATACATCATGTTTGTTCTGACTATCATATTTATTGTCACAACAATTTTGTATTTGACGTTATTAGCGTTCATATCAGGAGGTATCTTAAACGGTTTAAATGACTATGAGATGGCAGTGTATTTCTTCTTCTTCAGGCTTGTTTTCATAAACCATGCTATCAACCCTTTCGTGTACGGCTGTCTTGATCCTCAGTTCAAACAAATACTAGGAGACATGAAAAATGTGTTTAAAAAAGGTCGGAAAGGGTAATAATACTGTATGCGTGTTCTTTATTTTCAACGAAACTTGTGTTATTCCTATTATACTCACCGTTATGTGCATACAAATGGTTTGCTAATTACAATTAACAATTGCGTATATACAAACAGAGTGCGCGTAGAAGACGATATTGTAACCATATTAAAACAGAGCGAGCTAACAAGACAAGTTTGTTGCTATCTAATACAAGGACAATTCCAGAGATGAGTGGAGGGAGGGGGGGGGGGTGCACACGTAAACACTCCCCTCTCCCCTTGTCTGATTTAGATGTACAATCAAATTAATCAAATTGATTTATAAACATTGATTGTGTGATCAAATGGATATAAGTGTTCAATATTTTCATTTTCCATGTCATTTTCAACAAATGTTGTATTACGAGCGAATTCTAAAGTGAACTTTCAATTTTTCCCAACATAATGAATCATCGTAACACATTCACGTTACTTTTCGTTCGGGAACAATTCCAAATGGCCCGTTTATTAATACAATTATATACATTGCACAACCAAATTATGCATGTCTAGATATCAACTCTGTGTACATTTAAGACAATATCTTTTTTATAAAGAACCAAAATGTTTTTTTTTATTTAATCATTTATTTATGAGTGAGTATCTTTTATAATTTTGTCGGTAATATTTTTCCAATAGTATATCAATTGAACTTGATTGATGAAAGATATTTTAAAACGTACACGCTAAATCTTTTGGAAACACAATATCAATCATATTATATTTTCCTTATTTTGTGACAAATATATAGCAAATGAGACTTACTGGGTTCAGTTTAGAGCGCCAAAGCTCTATGAAAATGGTGTTGTGGACAAAGTTGGTTCAGTAAAGAGTGGTAAACATCCATGCAAATGGTGTTCTAAACTAAATTGGTTCACTGAAGAGTTTTTAACCTCTGTAAATATGGTGTTCTGGGTATACAGACTTACGTCGACTTTGATGTTGATAATAATTTTCTGCGAACATATTAATTTCAAAATAAACAGTGCTAATACTATTTTGCCGTTTTATTATTGTTATAACTGGATATGTGCTCCAATTTTATTGACGTTCTTGCTTGTTTCTTTAAGCAAATGTCCAGGTACTACTAGTTTAAATTAAATATTTAACACTGTTTGTTTTTACCCCGATTCAAAAAGCTATCGATGCAAAAGAAAAAACAAAAACAATGAACTAATGTTGGTACTCGTATTTTATGAATTTTTTCACATAGCAAATACGTTTCTAGTATTAGTCATTCGAATTGTTCAGTAAGCAAGCATGTTGTTTTTTCACAAGTAAACGGTTTCGTAGTTTTGATATATTTTACAACGATTTTAAATAATCTCACAGGCATCGGATATACTTTTTTCAATCGTGGACAATCGTGCGTTATTGCGATCTTAATTTTTTAACAGTTCAGAAAGAAAAGACATGAGTCACATGTATACACATGGCTTAATAGAATTCGCTTCGCAAAGATATCTGAACAATCGTGAGGAATCCTTCCTTAACATATAGATATCGTTGTAATTCGTATCCCCATCTTGAGATAATTGCCATGGACTATTCGCAATCCCATCGTTGTGTAGTGAGTAAATTTAAAGCACTCGAGTAAAAGTATATTATCAATCGAGTCATTCATCACGATTAACATATAAGCACACAAAAAATCACTTAAACATTATATCAACAGACGACGTATCTTGAGGTCAAGCATGAAATAATATATATTTATTATAAATATACAGCTTAGTAAGAAACAGAAACTAATAAAACAATATTTTAATAGCGAGTAATCAAATGATTATATCACAGTAAGATCTCGATTACTTAGATGATCCTATTTCGTTTCCTCCCTATGTACACATAAAATAAACTTCCCAAATCAGTGGTGTGACTTCATTTATATTGCGATGCGGAAATGATGAGAGCGTTTTTAAAGGGGTATTGATAAAACTGTTATTAGTGAATCCTTATTTGTAGAAATGAATCAAAACATTTCAAGGATGTTCCAACGTTCTTATAAACATACATTTATAAATGCTCCATTTAGTATAGAACTACTGGCTTCTGTATGTCCTATGCGTAAATCAACCACTGAATTAATGGCAAGGTCGTATGTAGAATTCTTTAGCGCTCTCCCATTCTAAAGCTTTGTCAAGTCAAGTCAAGTCAAATTTTATTTGTACAGAAAGGCCTCTGGCCCATAATACAACATATACATTACAAAACATAAAATCTATAGAGTTGTGTTTTCTTAATGGCAGTCATTTTTCTTATCTTTTTGTTTCTATATTACATTTACAAAGAGAGCTATATTTTTTTTCGGTCATCGTTTAGACTTTGCATAAGATTTATGAATGTTTGAAGTCTTGCCTACCTGTGAACCATTTATAGATATAAAATTGCCTTTCTTGCCTGAATTTGCTATGAAAACCAAAGAACATATATGTGTTCGGGGATTAACAATAATCGTTCTGATTTGAAGGAAATCATATTGATTTAAAACATTTCATATTGACAATAATAACACAGTTTACATCCGTACTGAAAAGAAATTTACTCTAGCCGCCGAGTATTCACGTAGCGAACTCTCTACATTTAACTTTATTTTAATTTTTCATTCGAGTATCTTACACTATCTTGAAAACGTAAGTTTTACATGAATAAGTTTTATTGAAACAAAATTTGTTAGTCTGTTTCTTATCGATATAAGGAAACACAGGAGGTTAAAATGAAGATAAACAACAACAACATCTAAATAGTTATTTATTAGCACAATTAACTTATCAGAACATAACAGTCATAAGTTTTGCACAAATAAGTTTTATCGAAACAAAATCTGTTTCTTATCGATATTAGAAAACACAGGAAGTTAAAATGGATCTACACTTTGTTACATGGAGTAATGGGCTGTATCACTCTTTTAACTAACACGCATGATTTTAAAAAAAAATCACATTTAAATAGTTATATATTAGCACAGATAATACTTTTCAAAACATAATAGTCATACTGCAGTAAAATAACCTCAGTCCAAAGGAAGCACGCGTATGTCAGTTCGCAGTGTATCGAACGTTTCTGGAACCGTGATGGTAACTAAGAAATTATGAAAATCTGAAATGCATTATCATAATATTAAATCTTTGCAATGTCATATTTAAAATGGTCAAAACAACGTTCATTGTCTGCGACAAGGCCACTTAAACAAGGCCGGGCTGTTGAATCTTTGATAAAAATATCACCCATATGAAGATGTTGTGTGCGATTATCACGTGACGATCTAGAATATTAAATCAACACAGTGTTTCCGATTCAGCAGCGTATGGTTGCCAATAGCAATACAATGTATGTATTCGGGTCGATGCTTTCGTTAAATACATTGAAGAATCTTATTAAAATGGGTGCAACAACGAGGATAGAAGGGAAATACCTTTATTTAGTGCTGTACAAAGCTAGTTTTGTTTTAAGCGGGAAAATAGTGTATTTAAAAGACCCGGTATTCTCAATAAAGTATAACAGGTCCTCCATCCCGAAAACTTTCTACAATGCCACTATAATAGCCAGTGCGCTTACTTTCCCGCCTATATATATGTTTTCGTGCTTTAAAGCAATTAGACTCTTTACATAATCATCCTTTATAAAGAGCTTCATATTGTAAATCAAAGACGAAACCAAGACTAGCTGAATTCCTGTTGTCGGATTATACTTGTCATAAGGTACGTAACGAAAAGTAATTCCGTATTAGAGTACGTGTTGCATTTTATTAGAGTTGTCTCTCCTGATATTAATAAATAGAGCGCTATAAGTTATATAAAATGTATATTGCATATCGCGTCATTTGCTAAACTTAACAAATATGTATTTTGTATTCAAACACATGTTATGTATAAACAAAATACTTAATAAGTTAATGTATCTAACTCTAAGTTTTGTCAAATTGTACAATACGCTTCCCGTTTTAACCGGTCACGGAGTGAAATTCGGTTCGAGTCTCTCAAAGGAGTGTACGAATAAAAAGAAACAATTTGACATACTAAAATTAAATACGAATACAAATATTAAAATAATTAATAATATAATGACAAGGTTAAAACACATATTTTAAAGTCCCGATTGAATCTCGCGACTCAAAACTGATCTCCACTATGTTCCAACTCGCTTACTACTTACCTCCTAATTCGTCTCCGACTTCTCTCAAACGTATCCCGAACTCTGCACTATCAACTCGTCTCCGACTTCTCTCAAACGTATCCCGAACTCTGCACTATCAACTCGTCTCCGACTTCTCTCAAACGTATCCCGAACTCTGCACTATCAACTCGTCTCCGACTTCTCTCAAACGTATCCCGAACTCTGCACTATCAACTCGTCTCCGACTTCTCTCAAACGTATCCCAAACTCTGCACTATCAACTTGTCTCCGACTTCTCTCAAATGTATCCCAAACTCTGCACTATCAACTCGTCTCCGACTTCTCTCAAACGTATCCCAAACTCTGCACTATCAACTCGTCTCCGACTTCTCTCAAACGTATCCCGAACTCTGCACTATCAACTCGTCTAAGGCACGTTCCCACTCGTTAACTAATACTCTCCACATACATCTCCTTATAATCACGTTCCCACTCGTTTACTAATACTCTCCACATTCACCTCCTTATAATCACGTTCCCACTCGTTTACTAATACTCTCCACATTCATCTCCTTATAATCACGTTCCCACTCGTTTACTAATACTCCCCACATTCATCTCCTTATAATCACGTTCCCACTCGCTTACTAATACTCTCCACATTCATCTCCTTATAATCACGTTCCCACTCGTTTACTAATACTCCCCACATTCATCTCCTTATAGTCACGTTCCCACTCGTTTGCTAATACTCTCCACATTCATCTCCTTATAATCACGTTCCCACTCGTTTACTAATACTCTCCACATTCATCTCCTTATAAACACGTTCCCACTTGTTTACTAATACTCCCCACATTCATCTCCTTATAATCACGTTCCCACTCGTTTACTAATACTCTCCATATTCATCTCCTTATAATCACGTTCCCACTCGTTTACTAATACTCCCCACATTCATCTCCTTATAGTCACGTTCCCACTCGTTTGCTAATACTCTCCACATTCATCTCCTTATAATCACGTTCCCACTCGTTTACTAATACTCTCCACATTCATCTCCTTATAAACACGTTCCCACTTGTTTACTAATACTCCCCACATTCATCTCCTTATAATCACGTTCCCACTCGTTTACTAATACTCTCCATATTCATCTCCTTATAATCACGTTCCCACTCGTTTACTAATACTCTCCACATTCGTCTCCTTATAATCACGTTCCCACTCGTTTACTAATACTCTCCACATTCATTTCCTTATAATCCCTAAATGCATCTCAGTTGTGCATACATTTTGTTAATACCGATGCTGTTCTCATACATATGCTTAGTTACGGTGGCAAAGAGGTGACAAGACCGACCTCGTTTTTTTCAGTTGTGTTATCTTGTGGCCACGACTTATTTGTTTCGTAGCCATGACTTTCTAACTCGATCAAACTACTTACTATCCTGTTCCCATGACTGTGTAATCTCGTGACTACGACTGACTTATGTCGTGGTAACGACTTACTAACTTGTCGAATGACGTATTATGTTCTTACAAAGAATTTCCCTGCATTTAGATATCTCTTAGTCGAGACTTCGACATGATTAGCCGTGGGAACGAGATAGTAAGCCGTGGGATCGAGATAAATAAATGTCACATGTCATTTTTGTTTGTTTATTTTCTGTTTGTACTAATAATTGCTTGAAACCTTTGATTTACATAAAAAATCTTATTGGAAACGTTATCACCAGTAACTTTGGCGTAACTCATATCTTCACGGGGCTAGTTTTACGAACATACTAAGACCATGAAACAAATTCCAGTATGAAATACAATGCTCAAATCTGATAGATGTAAAAACAATGAACTCAGGTTAAATGGAAGTCTGCTTACTTTTTGATGTTTGTGAAACCTGAGAGTGTGTTACAGTCAACCCAGGCAACCGAGAAATCTGCTTATTTTGTAATGTTTGTGAAATTAGGGACCATATTCAACAGTCAACCAATGTTACAGAGAATACTGCTTAGGTCGTAATGTTTGTAAACAAGTAGTCATATCAAACAATAAACCCAGGTAACAAAGAAATTTACTTATTTTGTTCTGCCTAAGGAATAAGGGGCTGTATTATACGTGTTCTTATTCTTATTCTATAGTACGCCTAAGTGATAACATTCAGTCTAGGAAACACTATATTTTACAGTCCACCCAAAACACCCACAGTCCGCTTATAAATGCCATAGCCTATTACTTATATTTGTAAAGTGCAAGGTTGCAGCTGATATTCATAATTGTATAAATGTGGCGTATAAGGTGCCTTAACCAGTTTACCCCCTGTATCGCTGACTCCAACACTAATTAAGAACTATATTATGATACATGTGTAGTTTGTCTGTGTTTTTATAGTGTGTGCATCTCGTTTAAGCGTTTGTTTGGCCTTAACATTAAGCCACTGAGTTTGTCCCTGCGATGTATACACTATTGTTTTTCATATGAACTACACAACACAATATGCAGCGAGTATTCATATATTAACACATTTAGGATTGTGAATTATCTGTTTTGTTCAAAGGGTCGAAACGTTCGTGCTGGGACCTTTGGTTTTGGTTGGAAAGTGATAGAGTTGAGATAACTTCAAAGCAATTTTACCATTTCCATATTGACGACCATGCTCTGCTGATTCTGTTTTGCATGAATTATGCATTTAGGGATATTGCGTCACATCCGTTGCAGCCCCGGTTCTTTATTCCAATTACACTATATAGGCACCGCGGGAGAATGAACTGCCAAAACCTTGTTTATGATAATTAATGAGATATGGGAGAAAACTTCTATTTTAATTGCATGGATGTAAATTATTACTCTTAATTAAGTAGATAGACGTCATACTGGGTTTTTATAATTAAATATATACATAGATATGGAAAAGAACACACGGCTTTATCGCATTGACTTAGATTCAGACGAGGTTGCTGTTTGGCACCAACAACACTGCCCTATTTATTAGCACTGATAACGAGCCTTCTTAAGTAGCGAAAATTTCCCAATGGTAATTAAGAGTGCTGAACATTAAAGTAAGTTGGGGACATAGAACGATGCATGCACATATACCAACGTATTTATTCATGGTACAAAAACATTTGAATGTCACTACTACTACTACTACTACTACTACTACTACCACCACCACCACCACCACCACCACCACCACCACCACCACCACCAACACCACCACCACCACCGCCGCCACCACCACCGTCACCACCACCACCACCACCACCACCACCACCACTACTACTACTACTACTACCACTACTACTACCACTACTACTGCTACTGCTACTACTACTACTATTACTATTACTACTACGACTACCACTAGCACTACCACTACAACTACAACTACCACTACTACTATGACTACCACCACCACCAACACCACCACCACCACAACTTCTACCACTACCACTACCACTACTACTACTACTTCTACTTAAATAATAATAATAATAATAATAATAATAATAATAATAATAATAATAATAATAATAATAATAATAATAATAGTAATAAAATCAATAATAGCACGTTTTATGAGTTATTTCTTTTTTTTTGGTAGAAATAAGAAGGGATAGCGGATATTGATCTAGTATGAGTCAATTATTGTACAATTATGTGCAACATACATCATGGTTTCGCACTTTTTCCAGTAAACGGGATTTTTAACATTCCGTTACCATAAATAAAAAATTGTGTGTCGTCGAAGTCATTTGCATTGAACATGCACATAACATATTCAAAGTCACTTAAAACCATATACATTATACATTATACATTAATATTGAAATATTTTGGTATTTAAAGCCTGGCTCTCACTGCCAATCACCAATTTTGACAGATCATGGATATACATGAGACGGCATTTTCGTAAATCAATCGGGCATAGTCTTACGGACATCGGCGTAACTCAATCGGGCATAGACTTACGGACATCGCCGTAACTCAATCGGGCATAGTCTTACGGACATCGGCGTAACTCAATCGGGCAAAGTCTTACGGACATCGCCGTAAATCAATCGGGCATAGTCTTACGGGCATCTTCGTAACTCAATCCGGCATAGTCTTACGGGCATCTTCGTAACTCAATCGGGGATAGTCTTACGGACATCGGCGTTACTCAATCGGGGATAGTCTTACGGGCATCGGCGTAACTCAATCGGGCATAGACTTACGGGCATCGCCGTAACTCAACGGGCATAGTCTTACGGGCATCTTCATAACTCAATCGGGCATAGTCTTACAGGCATCTTCGTAACTCAATCGGGCATAGACTTACGGGCATCGGCGTAACTCAATCGGGCATAGACTTACGGGCATCGGCGTAATTCAATCGGACATAGTCTTACGGACATCGGCGTAACTCAATCGGGCATAGACTTACGGGCATCGGCGTAACTCAATCGGGCATAGTCTTACGGGCATCTTCGTAACTCAGTCGGGCATAGACTTACGGGCATCGGCGTAACTCAATCGGGCATACTCTTACGGGCATCTTCGTAACTCAATCGGGCAAAGACTTACGGGCATCGGCGTAACTCAATCGGGCATAGTCTTACGGGCATCGGCGTAACTCAATCGGGCATAGTCTTACGGGCATCGGCGTAACTCAATTGGGCATAGTCTTACGGGCATCGGCGTAACTCAATCGGGCATAGACTTACGGGCATCGGCGTAACTCAATCGGGCATAGACTTACGGGCATCGGCGTAACTTAATCGGGCATAGTCTTACGGGCATCGGCGTAACTCAATCAGGCATAGTCTTACGGGCATCTTCGTAACTCAATCGGGCATAGTCTTACGGAGAGGTTTGTGTATATACTTGTAGAAAAGAAACTCCTATTCCCAGGTAATCCTATGGTCAGCATTTTGCCCTCGTCACAATTAAAATCAAAACAAAAGCCCGAGATAAGTGATTGAGGTGACGTGATGTCCTGAAAAGGAGTAGCAACCACTGAGTCAAGCAAACGGAAATGAAGTCCCTGGATAACGGCAATGGTGTTTTTGTCAAGAACACCGAAAGAACATGCGAGGGTGGGACATCTGAAGACCTTCGCAAAAAATGCCAGGTGTCGACGTCTTGAGCAAGCGATCCTCGTTTAAGACAGGTACTAATAAAATTGTCATGGTAAGACACATTTTTTGATAAGTTCGCAATTTCTTTTTACTATACAATTCTATATTATCAATTAAGAATAGCACTACATGATTCTGTATGTCGTTTGCGAAACTCAAATTCTGACCTTAAGGCTAAATTAGTATGCGATATTCTTTAGAACTGTTATATTGTTATTTTATGAACAATAAAGTGCATACATATGACGGGGACATAATCTGAATTTCCAAAAAATAAAATAAAAAATAATTGACGATAATATCCCTTATGTTTTCTTTCACTTATTTCAGCCAAACATAAATTATTTATTTATTAATCTTATCAAATATAAAACAACGACTGCATACGAGTGGTCAATACCGGGCAAGCATGTTTGTTCAAACAACATACACTCAATGGTTTTATGACTATGAAAAACAGACCACTAAATGTGGAATATTGTGTCCGATCACTTATTCATAGTATCATAAAAAATAAAAGTACACATTGCACAAGCAACTGTTGTAAAAGTTCATGAAACCGCCTCTTTCAATCTGTACAACAATGTCATCCACCCAAACTATCATGTGGAACAACACAAATACGTTCATCTGAAAAGATACAAATGTTATGAATATGTTGATAATTCAAAGTATAATCGTAAAATATGCATACATGTATAAACAAAATAAAAGGGTGGAAGGGAGGGAAACCCAATTTTTGCTGCGTAAAAGCGTATACAACCTCGAATGACGAACGGACGTGTGCAAGCGGTTATATACTAGCCGCTTAGTTATATAAACGCACTGACCATTACCATATATGGAGATAATCTGAAAAGCCTTGACCATCACCATATATGGTAGTAATCGTAGTTAGTTTTATTCTGAACCTTAATAAATAAATATATCGCACTTCGAACCAAAGCCAAAATAACAACATTCACGACCTGTTAACTTCGCGAAATCTGTACATTTAGCTATATTTTTCTTTTAATGCATTTTATTTTCGCACTTTTTAAACTGTCTTGATAACATTGAAAGTACTAATGTACTATCAGAGTTAAAACATATTGATATCTTCTTCATAACAAGAAAACATAAAATGGAGTTACTCGTACATGACATTTGATTGCTACATTATAGACTGTATCCCTCTTTCATCACACAAGCATTGTTTTCAATCATGTTGACGACATTATATTGCCAGTAAACGGTGTTTGTGTATGCCTTGGCTGTGTAAAAGTACCCCTTGTTCATGCCCTTGGTATCGCGTGGGACGAGAGGCGGTATGAGAATGCATTGACCGGGCCTAGAATATTTGGACATTCCGGCTCTTTTCCGGTCGAAACGACATCAGGTTTGTCCACTTTGGCCCGCACCAGCAACACTTGCTTTGGGGACCTGTCTACGATTACGAGATAGCTGGAACAGCTTCACAAGGATTTTGACTTACTCTGATGCTGCTTTCAGATTTCAAGGTTTGTATCCCTTCCCTGTTGTATTGTTATCCATGCAACCTGCTGTCCATTACGTGACCATAAAGTAAGAAATTCTTGTGAGGGGTTTTGTTGCCGCCAGCACGCAGTCCATGTGCGCGATGGTTTAGGTACAGCTCATTGCCGGTATTCATAAAACAACATAAGTCATTTCTATAAGGGACTAGACATCAGATAGTCCCAAACTTAGCATGTTTAAAGTATTACCTCAAAAGCAAGCCTCGATTGTAATTTTACAATTAAATAGTTTCCCCGTTTAAAAATGGCGCTAATTGTTTTTGCCGAGCACCTCTCAAGTCACGCGATCGTTTCACACACTAGTATGTCACTGAGCGTTACATCCAAAGCCCTGTCACTTCCAGCAGTAGTATTCTTTCTCAAAAGTGTCCATTACCGATGCTAAATTGTTGGGCTCTGTGTCTACGTTGTTCCGCAGCATTTTCGTCTGTACTGCATTGAACGTTCTTTTGGGAATCCATGCATGTTGTGTGTATTTTAAGCATGTGGAAGACACTTGATAAGCGTCGATAAATATACCGTGGTTATTTTTTTAAATAAATTGGATACAATTCATAACAACTGAAAAAGATCAATGAAAAGTGAGCGATGTGGTACACCAATAAGTAAGATTCAATGCATAGTACATAAAGATATCAATTTTATGTACGTTTATGACAATTTTGATTTTTTTCTCGCCATTGTATCATCTGGCCCAAATTTCTCGAAACTTCTTAAGCTTAACAGGCTTAAGTAGCTTATTTTAATTAGCCAAAATACATACTTAAATTAAGTTTTGATTAATTAAAAATGGTTGAATGTAATTAACATAAACAAATTCCTATCTAAAGTATAAAAACTCTTAAAGCGGTAAATATTATGCAAATTATTGAAAAACAAAAATAGTGAGTTTAGCTTAGTCTTTTTATTAGAGACTTAAGAAGTTTCGAGAAATTTGGGCCTGGTGTTTTGTCCCTTAAAGTCTCTCGATTGTCATATGATAATGTCAATAATCATTGTTTTCATATCAATATTAATACTTTTATAAAAATTCAACAACAAAACCTTATCAACCTTATTTTTTTTTTAATTTGAGAAAATCTACTCCAATCTACTGAAGTTGGAAAATAATTTGAGATTTATGAATACATGCGATGGTAAACAGCAGCATGCACAGATTATTATGCGGGTCTAATAAAAAAATGTGATCGGCCATATGTAAGTCAAGCTTAGTGTAAGAACATTCCACAAAACACCATAAGCACAGTATTAACAAACCACTATTTAACAAATTGTGATAACATTTTTCTAAAAATTAACTTTGTAATCAAATTATTTTAGAAAGAAAATGCTCAAATACTTATTTTTATAAACGAATCGAAGCACATTATACAGGTTTCATGTTTGTTCGCCTGCATGGCACGTCGTCAATCTGTCATGTCCGCTCTCTTACTTAAGCATTTGTTATGAGCTTAACATTGTTTAATAGCATACTTTATTGACTAATTTCGATGATCAACCAGATCGCAAAGGAAAAGAAAAGGGCGTTGTGGTTATAGCTCGGCACAGGGTCTTCCAAGACTATATAACATCACCGCCATTTGTCACCGGTAAATGAAATTGTAGTAACTCCATTGTAACGTAACGACTAATAGCATTATACTTCGAAACCAAATCATACATCATATTGATATAGTTAAGGGTTTGCGAGGATTTTTTCTGAAATATTTAAATACAAAGTAAAAGGTTTAAAGTTTTACTGTTTTCACATGTTATATTAAGATGACACGTTTTAGCACTTCGCTTCATCTAGACTTTAGATATGACGGGTTACGCAATTGTGTCGTATTTGACCAGTACAACGTGTAACAGTTTCAAAAAAGTATGCGTCAAGTCTGGAGATCGAAAGCGGGACGCGGTCCTTGCAAGTCTAGCAACTAAGCTGACCGGCCTGGATATAACATTTAGTGAAATAAATAATACAATACTTAAACCTTGTTATTGGCATTGACCTACAAAATAAAATCATCATCATCATTTTCATCATCATCATCATCATCATCATCATTATCATCATCATCATCATCATCATCTAGCGATAAAATTTCAAATCCATTTTTATCTTACATAATATTATGAAGTAATGTTGTTTGTACAATTAAAAGCATTTGAGGTCATTAAGGAAATTAACTACAAATTACTGCAATGAAAAAGTAATGACTTGAATATTTAAATTTACATAAAGTGGTATACATAGCAGACGCATGTTTTAGAGATAAACGTTATGTAAACAAACGTTAAGGAAGACAATTTGAGAAAACGCATGGGTTGAAATTTTCTGCACATTTATTTTATATTAAACTGCTTGTCAAATTTCCTTCCTGACATTTTGACTGTTTTAAGTACATGTTCTAAACTTTAGATAAATTATATTGTAATGGAAACTGTAGGGAAACTATCAAGCATCCAACACACCAATAAGGACAAGGCGACACTACTATATCAGCAAACTGCTTTGGTTTGAAAGTGATTTATTCAGCAACAAAATGTTTGGGGTGGAGGTCAACTTCCAAACGCAGCAATTGGTACTTAGTGAATCGATTTCGTGCCATTTGACACCCTAAAGAAGAAGAAAACACGGAAGAGAAACCATACTCGAGATGATATTTTATAGCAAGATTTACGACGAGTAGACAACAGACATCAGCGCATCATTCAAATGATGAATAATAAAGCTGTGAGTTATAACGTTATTGGTTTAATTTATTAAATACTACGTCTTGATTGACATTTTTCGTTGGGAAATGTTTTAACAAAAGTTAATTAAAGATGAGTGATAGTCTTCTGACAACGACTACTAGTAGTTTTGAACATACAGCTAATGACCCCACAGGCGCTGACAACGACATGGGACTGTCCAATGCGACAGAAAAAGAATTACTGGACCAACTGAATGACGAAATAAAAAGGGCATTAACACCTGTTTCAGTTTTTGTTGGAATTGAAGCTGTTGTGGGATGTTTTGGAAATTTATTTGTCTTGTACGTTTTTATAAAACGTTACCATGACTGTAACTTCCGGTACTTCGTGCTGTGCTTGGCTTTTCTAGACTTTATCAGCACACTGACCACAATTCCTGGGGAGATTCTCACGCAGCAGTTCTGGTACAAGTACCCGTTTCCCATCGTTTGCAAGATCAAATCTTTCTTTAACGTGTTCACGGTGTCAGGTGAGGCCTTATGTCTATGCATAATTGCCGTCGACCGCTACCGGAAAATCTGTGCGCCATTCAGATGGCAGATCAAGCCTCGCCAGGCGCTCATCATGTGCGGCGTCATCTACGGAGCGGCGTTTTCACTTCCGGTCTCGTTTCTCTGGGGAATCCACCATGACATTAGGATATACAATGGAAGAAACGTTACTGTCACCATCTGTGAAAAAGATGCTAAATATGCAGACAGTAGACACCCATTTGAATACGCTACATCTGTGGAGGTTTTAATTGGGATTTGCCTTATCGTCATGCTCATTCTTTATATACTGGTAGCAAAGAAACTCATCTTGGGTCGCTCATTGGCTCAAATGCGCCAAAAGTCGAGAGTACCTATGGTCAGCAAGACGACAGCGTTACAAACAAAATTAAAACAACCTTCCGAGATCAGCGATGGCGGTGGTATGTCTACTTCTGACATACCGACTGGAAATGAAAAGCCTAACAGAGAGATAGAATTAAGGTATATGGATGACGAAAGTGAACCAGTCGACGTCAATGATGCCTTTGTCACGGACGCCGATACCACCTGCGAGGGTGGGACGTCGGAAGAACGTCTAAAGAAACGGATGACACGTCGACGTCAAGAAATAGCGAGCCGCATTCGTCGGAAAACGTACATCATGTTCGTTCTGACAATCATATTTATTTTCACAACAATTCTCTATATGACATTATTAGCGTTTATATCAGGAGGTATCTTAAACGGTTTAAATGACTATGAAATGGCTGTGTATTTCTTCTTCTTCAGACTTGTTTTCATAAACCATGCTATCAATCCTTTTGTGTACGGCTGTCTTGACCCTCAGTTTAAACAAATATTAGTAGATATGAAAAATCTGTTTAAACAAGTACGGAAAGGGTAATTATACTCTATGCGTATTGTATTTCCCGACGAAACTCGTGTTATTCCAATTATTTCCACCACTTTGCGCATACAAATGGTTTGCAAATTACAATTTACAGTTGTGTATATTCAAACAGAGATGGCGTACAAGACAAGAGTGTAACCATATTAAAACAGAGTGAGCAAGAAGACAAGTTTGTTGCTAGCCATTACAATGACAAATCAAGAGGCGAGTGTGTGTAGGGGGAGGGGGGCACACGCTAACAAGCCCCTCTACCCTGCCTATTTAGATGAACACGTTAATCAAATTGATTTATATACATTGATTGTGTGATCAAATGGATTTAATTGTTCAGGTTTTTTATTTTCCACGTCCATTATGGACGAATGTTGTATTGCGAGCGATCTCTAAAGTGAGCTTGCCATTTTCCCAACGTATATGCATCATTGTGACACATTCACGTGACTTTTGTTTGGAAACCATTTCAAATGGCCCGTTTATTAATTCAATTATATACATTGCAAAAACAAAATTATACATGTCTAGATAATAAATTAGAGTACATTTAAGACAAATTTTTATAAAGTATTAACAAGGGATTTTTATATTCATCTTTTCATTTATAAATGAGGATCTTTCATAATAATGTAAATAACAGTTTTCTAAGATTATTGCAATTGTACTTGATTGCTGAAAGATATTTTAAAAGTAAGAAAATTTACAACGTACACGCTAAAGTTTCTAGAAACACAATATCAATCGATTTTTCTTAATATTAAGACAAATATATAGCAAATGAGACTTAGTGGGTTCAGTTAAGAGCGGTAAAGCTCTATGAAAAAAGTTTTCTGGACTTAGTTGGCTCAGTTAAGGGTGGTTAATCTCTATGAAATTGATATTCGGACTCCGTTGATTCAGTGAAGTGTTAAACCTCTGTAAATATTGTGTTCTGGGTATACATACATAAGTCGTGTTTGATGTTTCTGCGAATATTCATTTCAAAATTACAGTGCTAATGCTATTTTGTTGATTTATTCTTGTCATAATTGGATATGTGCTTTAATTTTATTGATGTTCTTGCTTTTTTTCTGTAAGCAAATGACCAGGTACTACTAGTTTAAAGAAAATATTTAATTCTATTTGTTTTTACCTCGATTCAATAGGCTATCGATGCGAAAGAAAAACAGAAATAATGAGCTTATGTTGGTACTCGTTTGTTATGATTTTTTTTTCAAAAAAAAAGGGATAGCAAATATGTTTTTAGTATGAATCATTCGAATAGGTCAGTTAAAAATCATGGTGTTTTTTTACCAGTAAACGGTTTCGAATTATTGATATTTCTTTACAACAATTTAAAACTTATATCACGGGCATCGGATTTACATTTTTCAATTGTGGGCAATCGTGGGTAATTGCGACTTTAATTTTATAACGATTCAGAAGGAATGGACTTAAGTCACATGTAGATACATGGCCTAATAGCATTTGCTTTGCAATGAAACTTTGAACAATCGTTAGGAATGTTTATTTTACATACACATATCGCTGTAATTCGTATCCCTGTCTTGAGATAATCGCCATAGAGTATTCGCAATCCCATCGTTGTTGAAATAAATTTGAAGCACTCGAGAAAAAATATATTATGAATCGAGGTCATTCATCACGATTGACATAAAAGCACACACAATAAAAACACTTATGCAATTCATCCAAAGACGCCATGAAATTTTTGAGGTCCAGCATGGAATAATGTATAATTATTATAAATATACAGCTTAGTAAGAAACAGAAATGAATAAACAATTTTTTCATAGCGAGTAATCAAATGATTATACAAAAGTAAGATCTCTATTACATAGATGATCTTATTCCTTCTCCTCCCTATGTACAAATGAAATAAACTTCCCAAATACGTCGTGTGACTTCATTTATATTGCGATGCGGAAATGATGAGAGCGTTTTTAAAGTGGTATTGATACAACTGTTATTAGTGAATCTTTATTTGTAAAACTGATGAAAATCACTTTAAGGATGGTTCAACGTTCTTATTAACATATAATTATTAATGCTCTATTTAGTATAGCACTTCTGGCTTCTGTATGTTGTATGCAAAAATCAACCACTGTCTTAATGGCAAAGTCGTATTCTTTAGCGCTCTCACATTCTTAAGGTGTGAACACCAAAGAACATATATATGTACGGGTATATACAATAATCGTTTTGATTTTTAGGAAATCATATTGATTTCAAACATTTCTTATTGACGATAATAACGCATTTTCACACCTGAACTGAAACGAAATTTACCCAAGCCGCCAAGTTTTCACGTCGCGAACTCCCGACATTTAGGTTTGTTTTCATTTTACATTCGCTTATTTTTAACTATCTAGATAACATTCATTTAACATAAAAAATAGCGAAATAAAAATATGATTATCTGTTTCTTATCGATATAAGAAAACACAGGGAGTTAAAATAAAAATACGCTTTCAGGAATTAATTGACTGTATCTCTCTTTCAACAAACACGCATGTTTTGAAAAAAAAATAAACATTTAAAAAGTTATTTATTGACACAAATAACGCCTATTAGAATAAAAGAATCATAATGCTTTAAGATAACGTCAGTTAAAAGCACGCGTACGGCAGATGGCATAGTACCTAATGTTTCTGGAACGGTGAAGGTAATTTAGTTTTTATGAACACCTGAAATTATCATAAAAGTAAATCTTTGCAGTGTCATATTTAAAATTGTCAGAACAACGTTCATTATCTGGAAAGCCGGACTGTTGAGTCCTTGCAAATAATATCACCCATATAAACAGTGTATGTATACCACGTGATCAATTACGTCACAAATGCTACAATTCAAGGCAATATTTTGCTTTGAATTAAAACTTAAAACAAAGATAAATTGTATTTTTCTTCAATATTTTAAATGAAACAAAGGGTAGTCTATGCCCCGTCTTCGTTTTATTACCGGAGGTTGATAAGGTGATTAGTTTTCTCAAACACTTCGACAAACCTGTTTCCAAAATAATGTTTCGACAGTGCTCTATCAGGCGACGGTTTTGTGAAACGGTTTCTCTAAGTGTTTAAAGAAACATAACTCTCAATCAAACTCTGGTAAAAGACCGAAGACGGGGCTCTGTTAGCGGCGTAGACTGCGCTGGGTTTCATTTAAAATGGTGAAGAATTAATAAAGATATCTTTGTTTTAAGTCTTTATTCGAAGCAAACTATTGCCTTCCAACGGAGCATTTATGACGCAATTTATCACGTGGTATATTACACACACTGTTTAAAGATGTTGTGTGCGATTATCCCTTGACGTTCTATAATATTAAATCAGCACAATGTGTCCGATTCAGCAGCGTATGGTTGCCAATAGCAATACAATATATGTATTTGAGTCGATGCTTTCGTTGTTAACATTGAATAATCTTATAACAAAGGTTGCAACAACGAGGATAGAAGAAAATTACTTTTATTTAGTGCTATACAAAGGTAGTTCGATTGTAACTGGGAAAATAATGTATAGTGGAAAGACCACTGGAGCCCTTTCCAGTACAGATCTTAGTCGATATTATTCGTAGATTGAATGGTCTTATTATGTTAATATCTGCTACATATTGGGGAGAACGGAACTTAAGCAAATATTAGAAAAGTCGAGGAAATGAAAACCATCAAAGTTTTGCCATTTGTGACGACTTTACCTGCTGTTTCCAATCGACCACTACGAACAGAACAAAATACAACACCCATGCAAATATGGATTATGGGTCAAATCTTGGACACAATGATTTAGCTAACTGCTGAGGTAACTATAGCTAGTTACTAATTTACGAAATTACTAATAGCTCAACTATTTGAAGAATGAGGAGAGCTATACTATTCACCCTGGCGTCGGCGTCTGCATCATACCTTGGTTAAGGTTTTGCATGCAAGTACCTATTACACTATTGTGTACCAAGGACTTGATGTATTGCATTGCAACATTATTCAAGGCTTCCAAACCATCACACCAACTGAAAAAGCAAGTTAGATAACTCTTTCATGCTGTTAAAGCTTGTCAAGCTCAAAATGAGTAATGCAAATTATGGCCCTTTATTATCAACTTAGAAATTCTGGTTAAAGTTTTGAGTGACACTACTTTAAAGTTCATATCTCAGTAGCCTCTTGATTTATTATATTTAAACTTTATACAAGGTGTCCCAACCATTACACCAACTAAAATAATCAAGTAAGATAATTCTATCTTGCATTTAATACAAATTATGGCCCTTTTTTCTACTTAAAATTATGATTAAAGTCTTGAGTGCAACAATATTAAAGTCTATATCACAAATACCACTTGATTTATTACATTGAAATGTTTATGAATTTAATTGTGCAAATTATGGGCCTTTATTTTTTATAAATAAAATTCAGGCACACATTACGTCGTTCATTTCTAAGACAAAGCGACGTATAGTCAAGACCACTGTCCAATTATATATCTCGTTACTTTTTTAAAATACAGACAGAGCTTGAAACGTTTTTGTTTCTACAATGTCATGACATCAATGTATTTTTAAAGTGGAAAGCATTATTGGTGTCTTGATCCTGTGACAATTCTTTTTCTTGATAAACCATTAGTGTTTGAGCTAGCGTTTTCATTTTTAAAAGTTTGCATGTATTCTCGTTTTGGCATGTAATTCACCGAATGTGGTTGTGTATTTTTCAGGAATCAGAGGTTTATGGCACGGACTTTGGTATTGGTAGTCCTGCATCCGTCTGCAATAATGCTGAAGAAAGTATAGTTGTATCACAACTGTTACAAGTGTAGGAAGATAACTATTCTTAGGATGAGATAAACGCAATACTTGAACAGCCTGTTGACACACCATTCGAAGTACAAATGTACATGGATGTATTTTCTCTCTTGGAATCCATTTGATCGGTTATCATGAACGCAACAGATAGTTCACACAAGTTTTGCAAACAAAGGGACATTTGAAATAACGCCGAAAACAAGTACTCTAATGATAAATTGATTATTACGCTGGAGGTTTGAAGTCTTGCATTTTCGGTATACATATTATAAGATATCACAGCAGTACATATTCATGTGAACAGTATCGAGTTGACTGATTGTATGATATTTCGATATTGCATGCACTATGGGTTATCCAGTTTTTCTTTTCTTTTAACTGTTATTTGATTAACAGGCCAGTGGTCTTCATATTTTATATTTGTTAATTTTCTATGATAACATGGATTGCTTTTAGTCAATGAAAACAATAAGAGCTGTAAAGTGGACTAATTGTTTGCAGGGCCTTTTTACCAGTTTTTTGAAAGACGCCCTAGCCCTTTTAGTGGGGAAAAGAGTAATTTTCTTAGTTTTTGGGAATACATTGACGAGTCCTTTTCCAACATTTTGGGAACAAATGTTGTAAAATATCAATAAATCAGTTAATGAATAATTTAGAAACATCATTTATATATTATTGTGTAATATTCAAGACCAGAGCATGTGATGACAACAATCATATCATTTGTTTTACTTTATAAAATAATCTGAAAATGGCGATTCCATAGGCTATTTTGGGGGAAAAACAGGGTCCGTCGCTTGGGGAAGTAGCCGGGTTCTGGTTACATTCAGGCCCTGGTTTGGCATGTTCTAAATATTAACCATATTTGAATGGTGTTTTGAATGCAAAGCTCACTTACCTCTCATTGTCATTTTTGTTTAATTTAAATTTCAAACAAAGTAAAAAAAGACCTGCTAATTGATTGTGAAATCTTATAATGTTTCTGACAGTAAAAATTTAATTATTTTTGTCATATTTTATACAACTTATGTTGGCACTTTCCCCTCTAGACCTAGGAAAGGCCAGGATGTTAGCTGAATAGTTAAGCATAATAGCCATGTCCTAACTCTTTCAGTTAACCATTTTGCACAACAACATCACAGCAAAGACAATTAAATCAGAATAGCCATTTTTGTATAAAAAAACAGCATAACACGAAGAAACACTTATATGGTTTAAGATTTATTACAAACATGGTGAGTATTTAAAGGTCATATATTTTTAGTTGTGCCTTGTCAAAAACCACATACATCAAATTAAGCAGTATCATCTTGGTGATGACAAACAATAAGATATATAGGCTTAAATACAGCCACATGTGTGGTGCAAATGGAACTGTTTCTTAAGATAATGGATACAAATGTTTATCACTTATTATAAATTGTGAGTGAATGAGGGAAATATTCAAAAACGACCAACATACGAAAAAATACATACTCGTTCTTGGAGCTTTGAAGCCATGATCCGATTAAATATTCTTAGCTACAATATTGTTTAAATTAGCATTACAAGTACAACACAATTCGTTCCCTTACTTCATCCGTCAGCTGCTGAGTCGGTATAGTATTGAATCTCTTCACAAACATTGATGAGCACCACAGGATTTCGTGTAACGAAACCAATATGTGTTCTTAACTATAAGGTCAGGATCATTTTAATTTCAACGGTAATAAATGGATTTTGTAGCAATAAATCGTCTCAGCCATAACTACTGCTGTTCGATATAAGGCCGAAGCAACCAATGATTTTTTTGCTCTGATAGTATATATCATTTTATTCAATAATATCTTATTATCAATCAAAAAGGGGCGTTTGTCAGGTTTCTGTAATTGTCCTTGTTTAACTTTAAAGAAATAGTAATTTCCAAGACAAAGTTTAAATGCTGCATTACAGAAGTTATTATTCGCTATCAAATCAACGGTCAAGTCCGTTTTACCTTAAAATATATAAAATGTTTAAGAAATGCTGACTTGATTAAAAAGGTTTTATAAAACGTTACTGTAACGTACTTTATCGCTTATTAAGAAAACATAAAATTGAGATCTGTTCTATTGTGAATCTTAAATGTCTAAATGACTGAAGTTTGATTCTAAGACAAACAATACAAATTTCACAGCTTAGTGCCCTTTTAGTAATACGTACTTAAATTGTGTAACACAAAACTGTGTCCGATTATTTAATAAAAGCATAATAGAAAATACCAATGCTAAAACAAGAGTATTTCAACGTTGACCCTTATTGTGATTATCAAGTTTCTGAGCTCAAAGCCTGTCAGAACTTTAAGTTATAAAAATAATTATTTGTCATGCTGAATTTCAACTTCATCTCTGTTAAAAATGCGCTGGACTGCATAGCTGGGTTATTCAACATGTATTTTGTACATAAACATTCTGCAAATTGCTGCAGTGTGAAAATTGAAAAAATTTGTTCATGGGAAAATGTCCAAAAAGCTGTTATATAAGAATGCTGCTACATCCCAGCTATCAGAAACGCGGATTGCTGCTTGTTTAACCATTTTGAAAAGTGCAGAACTGGATAAAAAAAATACGAAGTAAACGATTGTGATAAGGTTTGTTAATATATTAAAGATATATCGGTTTACCATTTGTTTCACATTTCAATTTGGCATAATTTTTATATTTTGTTAATACCGATGCTATTCTCATACATATATTTAGTTACGGTGGCAAAGAGCTGACAAGACAGATTTATTTTTATTTCTCAGTCAAGTCATTTTATCTCATTTTTCACCTATGTTTTCTCCCACTTCAGATAAGTAGATCCGATCCCATAATTTAACAATGCTAGAAATTATTATCTTGCCCACGGGCGAAGATAAAATTCCCGTATGGAACTCCTTTTTTATGGTCGCCGCATAGTAATTACCTCCCTTGTTAAAAAAACTGTCGTCTGTAGCATCATGGAAACCTTGTCTTATGGCAATATTTAGAACGCTTATTAATTATTTCTCGCTTCAAATGTTACCATAAAACAGTTTTCACGCACCTTTCAAGAAATAATGCTTCACTCTCCTTAGAACTATTTGGCTATTAACATAATGTGTATCACTGTGCGCATATCCATGACAACTACGAATAATCGCATATCCATACGCAATTATTTTCACTAAGCACAAAAGAGTTCCAGCAAAAAAATAAATTTTTACTTAACTTGTTTAACTGAGGTGGGAGAAAAAGCATCTACCATAGCCGCTCGTGTAAGATAGGTTCATTCCTACCCTCGCGCAGGGTGTTTTGCGGAAACTCGGTAAACCTCGTTTCCGCAAAACACCCTACGCTCGGGTCGGAATGAACCTATCTTACATTCTCGGCCATGGAAGATACTTATAATCTTGTTCCCACGACTAAGTAATCTCGTGGCTACGACTGTCTTATGTCGTGGCAACGACCTACTTACTCTTCGAACGACGTATTATGTTCTTACAAAAAAGTTCCCTTGATTAAGTTATCTCATAGTCGTGGCTTCGACATGATTAGCCTTGGGAACGAGATAGTAAACCTTGGCCACGAGATAAATAAATGTCACACGCCATTTTGTTTGTTTGTTTGTTTGTTATTTTGTTGGTACTAATAATTGTTTGAAACATTTGTGTTTACTTAAAAATAATCTTATTGATAACGTTATCACCAGTAACGTTTGCGTACCTCTTATCTTCACGGGGCTAGCTTTACGAAAATACTAAGACGATGAAACAAATTCCAGTATGAAATACAATGCATAAATCTGATAGATGTAAAAACAGTGAACTCAAGTTAAAGGGAAGTCTGCTTACTTTGTGATGTTTGCGAAACCTGGGGGTGTTTTGCAGCCAACCCAGGCAACCGAGAAGTCTGCTTATTTTGTAATGTTTGTGAAATTAGGGACCATATTCAACAGTCAACCAATGTTACAGTGAATACTGCTTAGTTCGTAATGTTTGTAAACAAGTAGTCATATCAAACAATAAACCCAGGTAACAAAGAAATTTGCTTATTTTGTTCTGTTTGTGGAAAAATGGGCTGTATTCATTATACGTGCTTTTATCCTTATTCTATAGTACGCCTAAGTGATAACATCCAGTCTAGTAAACACTGTATTTTACAGTCCACCCAAAACACCCACAGTCCGCTTATAAATGCCATAGCCTATAACTAATATTTGTAAAGTGCAATGTTGCAGCTAATATTCATAATTGTATAAATGTGGCGTATTAAGTGCCTTAACCAGTTTACCCCCTGTTTCGCTGACCCCAATACTAATTAAGAACTATATTATGATGCATGTGTATTTTATTAGTGTTTTTAGTATACTGTGTGCATCTCGTTTAAGTGTATTTTTTGGCCTTAACTTTAAGCCACTGAGTTTGTCCCTGCAATGTATATAATATTGTTTTACATATGAACTACACAACACAAAATGCTTAGAGTATTCATATATTAATTCATTTAGGATTGTGGATTTTCGCTGAGCTTTGTTCAAAGGGTCGAAACGTTCGTGCTGGGACATTTGGTTTTACTTTGTAGAACAGTGATAGAGTTGAGATGATTTCAAAGTGATTTTACCGTTTCCATATTTGACGAGCATGCTGTGCTGATTCTGTTTTGCATTAATTTTTGCATCAAGATATTGCGTCACATCCGGTGCAGCCCCGGTTCTTTATTCCGATTACACCAGGTACCGCGAGAAAATTAACTGCCAAAATCTTGTTTGATTAATGAGATATGGGAGAAAACGTCTTATTTAATTTCATGAATGCAAATTAATACTCTTCAATTGGTAGATAGACGCCATACTGGGATTTTAAAATAAATTTACATAGATATGGAAAAGAGCACACGGCTTCATCGCATTGGATTAGATTTAGACGAGGTTGCCATTCGGCACTAACAAAACTGTCCTATTTATAAGTAATGATAACGAGCCTTTCATAGCGAACATTTCCCACGGTAATTAAGAGTGCAGAACATTAAAGTAAGTCGGGGACATGAAACAATGCCTGCAAATATGCCAACATATTTTGTTCATGGTGCAAAAACATTTGAATGTAATATTTCCATCAATTGTGTTATTTATTATACAAAAGGATTTATGCACGTATGGATTAAAAATGTTATTTAACCTTCATATAACTTCAATGTGTTCGATATTATAATAAATTTAATGTGATAAGAGAGATGCTCGTCTTTTGAAATAAAACATGATAAAAATAACACCACATTCAATAATCGTACAGTTTAGTAAAACAACGAAAAACACTGATTTTATACATAATAATGCTGTCGTTATATGTTCAGACTATAATAAAAAAAACTAAACTGTTTTTGTTTGAACAATATGGTTTTATTAATGTAATATTTACAGAATGAAATGGTTATGTCCAAATATCGTTATGGTGACAGTGGTGCTGACAACTTGTGTCAGGGCGGACAGGTTGGCGAAATTGAAGGGCCAAATGACTCTCATGCAAGCCTTTCAGTTCTACTTGAAGGTGGTAGGTATCTATTTTACAATAATAGCCTTCTGTTGAGGTCAATATGTAGTTTTCTTGACGTAGTCTGCGATATTAACCGTAGAGAATGTTCAATAATAAACTTCATTTATTCAAAATTTTACTTTTGCTACCCTGTTAAAGTGACACTCTGATTCAAAAACAATACATACACATGAATAACAAACATCATTACATTTTTTTAAGTTTAATTGATACAACTGTGATCTAAAATGTTCTTAAAAAGGGACTGTTAGATGTGAAGCTGGTTAAAAAATACCATGAAACCCGGCCACAGCGCCATCTTGTGGCTTAAATAGTCATATGTGGGGTTCAAGAAGTGCAATCGTACAATTCCGTACTTTTATTGACATGGGTATTGTTCTCGCTACAGAGATCGGACGCAATTGAAGGAAATATTAGTACATTAACTGAGCGGGTTTCCAGTCTTGAATCTCATGTAACCACGCTGGAAAACAAGGTTGAAGAACTGGAAGGTAGAGTAAACGAAGATGTTGTCGTCACTGATGAGCCGAGATCAACGACAAAAGATTGGGCCACTATCGGGGCGCGTAAGTAACTCGAAGCCAACACGAGGATTATAATCATATCCGTGTTTAAAGTAATTACATTTTCTGAAGATGACTACCTGTTATAATTATTTCAAAATATGCTGATAAGTGAATATTACAGGCTCATTTAAAAGGTTACCAATGCGTTTGATGAGCAGTGTATCGATCAATGTTTTGTTCCGTATAATCCTTTTGAAAATTTAAGTTTGCATGCCATAACTGTAGTTTATATGCCAACAGATGAAATTACTTAGGGCACGCTATTTGTCACCTTTATAAGCAGGTACATTTACAATTAAGATATTTTGGAAGTTCTACATTTCTCAAGTTGCTCCTGTCAAAGAGCCATTACTAGCCATTTGACGATTTATATACGATCATTATAAATTGAATGAGGTGTAACAAAATGATCATGGACACCGTGTTTTTACGCGAAAGGGTAAGGGTTTAGGATTGGTCAATGAACAAAAACATGCGCTAATAAAATTACATTTAATTGTTTTGCTGTTGATGTTCTCGACTGCTTACACGAAAAGCGTTGCTGCCAAAAGTCATACTGACAACGACACGTCAGATAATGGGCAAGCTGTTAGAAATAGCGTGGTATGGGTCATTAAGTCTATTTACTATAGCCAGATAAAAAATAATATGAAAATAATCAAACTTGTATTCTTATTTGCGGCATTATCGCAGTACACAACTTGATAAAGACACTTTTGGCATCATAAACTCACCAGGTGACTGCAGCGATGTGTTAAAGCAGGGGTTGTCACGTGGTTCTGGAGTGTACAAAATCACGCCCTGGAACACGCACGGGGAAGTGGACGTTTACTGCGATATGGATACCGATGGTGGTGGGTGGACGGTAAGTATGATAGTGTTTATATAAGGGTTACACTACTCTGATAAGTTATATGACCTGTACATAGTAATGATCATTGTTGTTTATTGTTTTCAACACATGCATAAAAACATACTCTTGTCTATGACATTTGCCCAACACATGCACATAATTATGCCTTTTAAAGGTATCCGACCCAATCATAGTAAATATTGTATAATAAGAATAATACTGTTTCAGATATTCGATACAAAAATATTAATAACTACTAATTCTGTTTAATGTACTCGCCTTTAATTCCAAAAAAGAGTATTAGGTATTTGACTTTTATGAACGGAGAGATATTAAAAAGCTGTATGATGTATTTAACCCATTATAAAGTGTAATAGTTATTTAAAATAACTATTATAATATATGACACGCGCACATGCTGAAATTATATCACTTACTTTATGAAAACGTAAACAAATCAGGTTTTTTTTTTCATTTTTGACACTGCTTCCGGATAATGACGTCCGCCGGGGACCCTTCTTCGGCAAGGACTCATTTTAGGCAATCAAACTTTTCTACACATATCTTGAGCTTTAACAGTTCAACAACCATTTCACAAGATTAAATGGTCATTAAAGCGAAATCGTGTCGCCTGGAATACAAAAATAAATATCGTTTTAGTTGACTTTAACTAAAGAAATATAATTTCGTCCGTAGGGATCCCGATCTAGAAAAAACAGACTTATTCCATTTTTAGGCTTATACGAAGAGTTTCTTCCATAAATGAACCATCACCATGGATAGAAAGGATATAGGGTTCTTCATTGTGCTATTTCTTTTATTGAACTTTGTCGGGAAATAGTGTAAAAAGATGAAATATACAATATATAATCTTTATGTTTTCAAAAAAAACAAAAAAACGCGTGGAATCATTTCAGCATGTGCGTGTGACAAATGTTCTTAGCATTGACTTCTATCTGTAGGTGTTTCAAGACGCTTGGACGGGTCTGTTGACTTCAACAGAAAATTTGTGGAGTACGAGAAGGGTTTTGGCTCACTGGATGGTGAATTTTGGATGGGTATGTTCTTAAAGCAACGGAACCTTGTCCATACCCAAAGGCGAATATAGTGCTGTTATTCGTTTCAAATAAACTACACATCTGCATGTCGAACTAAGCAACACAAAATGATGTACAAATGTTTACTTCCATACAATTAATAAGAGATGAGAGTTGAAGAAACTTATGACATGTTACCTTGAGTCACGTAATAATAATGTTTAGCAATTGGCCAGTATACAATGCACAACCGAAAAATGTCCATAGTTGCCTAAGGGCTGAAAGAGCTCGAGGGCCATCATCACAGAACTGTGATTAGCAGCCATTTGTTTATATCTTTAACACGAATGTATGTTATTTCCTTGTTTGTATGTCAGTGTATTCGGTAGGTTAGACCTAGACTTTAAAAGCGAGTTTATAACAAAGAAATACGCAAATAACTTATGTGCTATTTTGTCTCGCTTCCTGTGTGTCACGTGATAAAATTATTTCCCCACATTGTGTTTATTTCTAGTTCTTGTATATTTCTGTGTTCATTCAATCAACGTCTGATGTTAAAATGTTATGTGATATAACGCGTCGTTCACAGATAATAAATCAGTAAATCCGTAAGAAAAGAAGCACATTCGATGTTTTGGGTCTTATGGAATGTATAGTCGAAGCTAAGCCTCTTTTCGTCCTCGCTTATTTCGAATTGAATTTTGTTTGAAACACCTTTAACTTTAACTGATTTTTATCAATGTCAAGATCAGTTTTTAACAATCTAATTACGAAAGCACGTGTACAAGCGGCTTTTATAATAGCTACTTAGATATGTAAACCCACTGACTATCACCATACATTGCAATAGTCGGATAGCCTTGGCCATCACTATGTACTGTATGGTAATAATCGTAATTACGTTTTATTTTGCTATGAAATGAATAATAAACATCTTCTTATATCACCTTTGAGTGTGAAAATCTGCTTATACGTGATACTGCTCTATTGTCAACGAATCAATCAAAACCAAGGGTGACAATTTACTTTTAACTACGCTATGCAAGGAATATGCGTTTATGTATTTGACCGTTGTGTCTGACATGTCGAGCATGCACATGCCATACGTGTGCTCATACCTTAATATCATAAGTCAACTCATACCTCAATATAATAAGTGTGTTAATACCTCAATAGCAAAAGTGTGCTCATATCCCAATATCATACGTCTACTCATACCTCAATATCATAAATGTGCTCATACCTCAATATCATAAATGTGCTCATACCTCAATATCATAAATGTGCTCATACCTCAATAGTATAAGTGTGCTCATACCTTAATATCATAACTGTGCTCATACTTCAATATCATTAGTGTGCTCATACCTCAATATCATAAGTGTGCTCATACCTCAATATTAAATGTGTGCTCATACCTCAATATTAAAAGTGTGCTCATATCGCAATATCATAAGTGTGCTCAAACCTCAATATCATAAGCGCGCTCATATCTTAATATCATAAGTGTGCTCAAACCTCAATATCATAAGTGTGCTCATACCTCAATATCATAAGTGTGGTGCTACTTCAATATTATAAGTGTGCTAATACCTCAATGTCATAAGTGTTATCATACCTCAATATCATAAGTGTGCTCCTTCCTCAATATAATAAGTCACCCCATACCTCAATATCATTAGTGTTCTCATTCATCAATAGCATAAGTGTGATCATACCTCAATATCATAAGTGTGCTCATACCTCAATATCATAAATGTGGTGCTAATTCAATATTATAAGTGTGCTAATACCTCAATATCATAAGTGCTATCATACCTCAATATCATAAGTGTGCTAATTCCTCAATATAATAAATGAGCTCATACCTCAATATCATTAGTGTTCTCATTCATCAATAGCATAAGTGTGATCATACCTAAAAAGCATAAGTATGCTCATACCTCAATTTCATTAGTGTTCTCATACCTCAATATTATTAGTGTATACATACATCAATATCAAAAGTGTGCTCATACCTCAATATCAAAAGTGTGCTCATATCGCAATATCATAGGCGTGCTCATATCTCAATATCATAAGTGTGCTCATACCTAAATATCATAAGTGTGCTCATACCTCAATATTATAAGTGTGCTTATACTTTAATATCATAAGGCTGCTCATACCTCAATATCATAAGTGTGCTAATACTTCAATATCATAAGTGTGCTCAACTCTCAATATCATTAGTGTGGTTCTACCTCAATATTATAAGTGTGGTAATACCTCAATATCATAAGTGTTATCATACCTCAATATTTTAAATGTGCTCATTCCTCAATATAATCAGTGAGCTCATACCTCAATATCATTAGTGTTCTCATTCATAAATATCAACAGTGTGATCATACCTCAATAGCATAGGTATGCACATACCTCAATTTCATTAGTGTTCTCATACCTCAATATTATGAGTGTGTACATACATCAATATCAAAATTGTGCTCATATCTCAATATCATAAGTGTGCTCATACCTCAATATTATAAGTGTGCTAATACTTTAATATTATATGGGTGCTCATACCCCAATATCATAAGTGTGCTAAAACTTCAATATCATAACTATGTTCAAACCTCAATATCATAAGTGTGGTGCTACATCAATATTATAAGTGTGCTACTACCTCAATATTATAAGTGTTATCATACCTCAATATCATAAGTGTGATCATACCTCAATAGCATAAGTACGCTCATACCTCAATATCATAAGTGTGGTGCTACTTCAATATTATAAGTGTGCTAATACCTCAATGTCATAAGTGTTATCATACCTCAATATCATAAGTGTGCTCCTTCCTCAATATAATAAGTCACCCCATACCTCAATATCATTAGTGTTCTCATTCATCAATAGCATAAGTGTGATCATACCTCAATATCATAAGTGTGCTCATACCTCAATATCATAAATGTGGTGCTAATTCAATATTATAAGTGTGCTAATACCTCAATATCATAAGTGCTATCATACCTCAATATCATAAGTGTGCTAATTCCTCAATATAATAAATGAGCTCATACCTCAATATCATTAGTGTTCTCATTCATCAATAGCATAAGTGTGATCATACCTAAAAAGCATAAGTATGCTCATACCTCAATTTCATTAGTGTTCTCATACCTCAATATTATTAGTGTATACATACATCAATATCAAAAGTGTGCTCATACCTCAATATCAAAAGTGTGCTCATATCGCAATATCATAGGCGTGCTCATATCTCAATATCATAAGTGTGCTCATACCTAAATATCATAAGTGTGCTCATACCTCAATATTATAAGTGTGCTTATACTTTAATATCATAAGGCTGCTCATACCTCAATATCATAAGTGTGCTAATACTTCAATATCATAAGTGTGCTCAACTCTCAATATCATTAGTGTGGTTCTACCTCAATATTATAAGTGTGGTAATACCTCAATATCATAAGTGTTATCATACCTCAATATTTTAAATGTGCTCATTCCTCAATATAATCAGTGAGCTCATACCTCAATATCATTAGTGTTCTCATTCATAAATATCAACAGTGTGATCATACCTCAATAGCATAGGTATGCACATACCTCAATTTCATTAGTGTTCTCATACCTCAATATTATGAGTGTGTACATACATCAATATCAAAATTGTGCTCATATCTCAATATCATAAGTGTGCTCATACCTCAATATTATAAGTGTGCTAATACTTTAATATTATATGGGTGCTCATACCCCAATATCATAAGTGTGCTAAAACTTCAATATCATAACTATGTTCAAACCTCAATATCATAAGTGTGGTGCTACATCAATATTATAAGTGTGCTACTACCTCAATATTATAAGTGTTATCATACCTCAATATCATAAGTGTGATCATACCTCAATAGCATAAGTACGCTCATACCTCAATTTCATTAGTGTGCTCATACTTTAATATCATAAGTGTGTTCATACTTCAATATCATATCGCAATATCACTTTTGTGTATATACGCACATGTCATAAGCATGTACAACCTTTAATATCATTAGTGTGTACAAACCTCGATATCATAAGTGTTAACAACCCTCAATAAAATTAGTGTGTACATTCCTTAATACTATTAGTATGTACATGTTTTAATTTCATTAGTTTGTACATACCTCAATATCACAAGTATGTACATACCTCTTTATCATTAGTGCGTAAGTCCTCCAATATCGTTAAGTTGTAATAGATTCAATTATATTAATTACCAACTACTTCAATATCATAATTATCACGTGCGTGTAAATGCCTGAATATAATCAGTGCGTACATACAGCAATATCATTTGTGTGTTTATACCTCAATATCGTTAGTGTAAACATACCTCAATGTCGTTAGTTTAAACATACATACGTTAGTGTGTACAAACCTCAATATCGTTAGTGTGTACATACCTCAATAGCCTTAGTGTGTACATACCTCAATAGCCTTAGTGTGTACATACCTCGATACCATTAGTGTGTACATACCTCAATACCATTAGTGTGTACATACCTCAATATCATTAGTGTATACATACCTCAATAGCCTTAGTGTGTACATCCCTCAATATTTTTAGTGTGTACATCCCTCGATACCCTTAGTGTGTACATACCTCAATATCGTTAGTGTGTACATATCACAATATCACAATATCGTTAGTGTGTACAAACCGCGATACCCTTAGTGTGTACATAACTCAATCTCGTTAGTATGACCATACCTCAATATCATTAGTGTGTACATACCTTTATATCGTTAGTGTGTACATACCTCAATACCATTATTGTGTACAAACCCTCATATCATAAGTGTGTACAAACGTCAATATCATTAGTGTATCTTAAATGTTCCTTTTCCACAGGTCTGGGTCTTCTTCACTTAATGACAAGCCGGGCTAAAATGACCTTACGTATTGATACGAGTTTTCCAGAAGGGATTAAAGGATTCGACGAGTACTCGGGGTTTCATATTTCTCCACCAGATGAATACAACTTTACCGTTGATATGAGGATCAACTCAAGATCAAGTATGTTTATCATAAAAATTGCAAGGATGATGTGGCAGGCAGCTAGATCAAACACGTCTGGTTATGATCATAGTAATAAGATACCCTTGTCTTTTACCTAAATAATACTATAATGTTTCAATACAGTTGAATGTTTATAGCGCAAACTTATAGACTTCTAGCGGAATACTTGTACTGCATTTAGTTGTTTATATAACTACCATATTGTGAATTAATATTCTCGAACCTCTTCTAAATATTTATATGATACTGATATAAATTGGGGTAACCCGGTATATTTACAGTGTCCGAATCCTTTCTCCTTACCGACACGGGTAAATGCGGGGATATGAACCATCAGCCGTTTTCAACATTCGATAGGGACGTGGATAAGTCGCAAGGCAACTGTGTCCGAATGAATGAAGGAGGCTGGTGGTACAAACACTGCTCGTACAGTAACCTAAATGCACCCTACGATAGGGCTGGGTTTTCTTACAATTCCTTCGAACCATTCAAACGGTTGATGACGTCACTATGATGCTGCGATTGAGTTAATTAGAGTAAACCGCAGTATTTAATGCATTTAATTGTGTTTTTGTAAATATATTCTAAAAGTGTTGCAGAATTATAAACTTGATGCATTTAAGCGAAACAAACCTGCATTTTTCTAACGCTATGAAATGTGAATAAGTTCTAACTCAAACATGAAAGTGTTTCGTGAAGTTAGTGATTAAATCAAACCATTTACAAGTCATTAAGAAAAATCTCTCATAGACAGTAAAAGGCAACAAGTGGGTAAATTATTGGAATTAATTTGCCCAATATCTCGAGGTGCAGATAGATTGCAAATGTGGCTATTGCATGCCATTTAAACGCAAAACCTTCGGACTCCCCACAATTTAACCAGCCCAACTGCGTTCATACCCCGATAGTGACATTAATCCCGCTATCCATTCTTTAAAAAGAGTCATGATATATTTATGAAACATAAACAGTGTAATATCCAAAAGGAGTGGCGTTACGTAATAAATTGTGTTAAAATTGCCGTGCTGTATAGCGACGTGTTTAGCTCTGTGAACCGACATAGAAGTATTAATGATGTGTCTACAATCTCACATTCGTGGTCATTATATACGAAATTTATAAAACACCTTTTCTATTCCGTATTTAGTGTTTGCCTTATTTAGTCAGACAATCAGGGGCGCTAGATTTTTAAAATGTTCAGTTTTTTATTTGTGAAGAATCGTTACTTGTTGCTAAAGACAACTCTTCATGAATAAATAAATTGCTATAACTGCGCATGTGTATTTAGTCACGCCTACTGTTTGCATATGCAAAGGCGCGATTTCATTGTCAACGCTTATTTAAATGACGTCACACTACCTTGCAGTGATTGACGGGTCTTTTTGACAGGTGCACGGATTAATCTTAAAGCTGATGCAATTTCAGAGGGGCTAACACTAAGTCGGTTAGAATTTTTTAAGTAATTTTTTCGTAAAAAAGAAACCAACCTAAATCGTAGTTTTGAAGAATGAAGTTCATTGAGTGAGTCGGTAAGCTTAGTAAGAACGTGCATTGTTTTCACCATGTATTTTAGTAAAGGCATGATTGACGTCGCATGGAATTTAAAATGGAGAGACGCTTACACTAAAAATGGTCTGTGTCCCTCTTATAACAAACACTGAGGGTTTTTTAAAAAACAAAACAATTAAATATTTATATATTAGCACAAATAAGACTTATCAGAACATAACAGTCCTACTGCTTCAAAATATCCTCAGTCCAAAGGAAGCAAGGGTTTGGCAGATGGAAGTCTATCGAATGTTTCTGGAACGGTGAAGGGAACAACCTTCATTATCTGCAAGAAGGCCGCTAAAACAGAGCCAGGCTGTTGATTCTATGAACAAACTCTTACCCATATAAAAATGGTGTGAGCGATAACCCCGTGATTTTCTATAATATTAAATTATAATTAGCACAATGTTTCCTGTTCAGCAGCGTTTGGTTGTCGACAGCAATAAAACATTTATATCTTATTAAAAAGGGTGCAACAACGAAGATAGAAGGATTGTTTTTTTTATTTAATGCTATACAAAGCTAGTTCGGTTTCAATCAAGAAAATAGTATGTAATGAAAATACCGCTGGAGCGCGTTTCGATATAGATCTTAGAAGTAGTTAAGTCGTAAATTGAAATGATCTTATCATCCTATTATCTGCTACATAATGGGGAGAACAGAACTTAAGCCAATGTAAGAAAAGTCGAGGAAATTAAAACCATCAACGTGTTGCCATTTGTGACGACTATGCACATTTAGGTTTGTGGAAGGTACGTCTGATGAGCGAACGAGAAACTGTCATTTAAAAAGGCACTGTTAGGAAGTCGGACAATCGTGTGCAGTAACATGAATTTTATACTGTTGCTTTTATGATAAAGTTATATGGCATGAAGGAAATTATTGACTTTAAGTTAATTCTCAATGATTGTGAATGGATGGATTGAGCGTAGCGTACAAGCTTTTCATAATAATCAAGATATTACTTCAGGTCATCTAACTGACTAAGAAAACAACCTTATTTGCCGATACATCTCACGCTGTGAGTTTGTATCGGATGAGTGGCAGTAGACGGACCTTTAAGCACCCGCGAAAGTTGAAATTCTTAAGGATTTAGTCTAGTACATAAGGATTGCCTATCTTGCTGATCATGTATGTTGTACTCTCAATAAAATATTACAGGTCTTCGATCCCGCAACCTTTCTACAATAACACTACAATAGCCAGTGCGCTTATTTTGCCGCCTATGTATATGTTTACGTGATTTACAGCAATTTGACTCTACACATATTTACATATATATAAAATTTAATCAAGCCTGAACTCTTTACATAATCATCATTTATAAAGAGCTTCATACCGTAAATCAAGGCCAAAACCAATAATTGCTTAATTCCTGTTGTCGTATTATACTTTTAACCAAGCACGTAACGAAAAGTAACTCCGTATAAAAGTTTGTTTTGTATTTTATTAGAGGTGTTCCTCCTTATATATATATATATATAGAGAGAGAGAGAGAGCGCTATAAAATATGTATATTGCATATTGCATCTTTTTATATTTTATATATAAACAAAGTACCAATTTAATGTATTTTATCTTTCTCTGATAGGTTTTATAAAGTTTGTAAAATTAACAGATTGTTTGATACGGTTCTCGTAATAACATTTCAAGTAGTAAAATTCGGTTTGACTTACATTTTACTAATATTAGTTAAGAATACAAATACCAAAATGGTTTATAATATACTGGCAAAATTATAAAATATAATTTCAATGTCCCGATTGTATTTCGCGTCTCCAAACTGTTCTTCACTATGTTCCAACTCGATTGCTACTTCTCTCCCTATTCGTCTCCTACTTCTTCAAACTTATCACGAACACTGCACTATCTATTCATCGCGGGCACGTTCCCACTCGTTTACTAATACTACCCAAATTTGTATCCTTATGCTTTCCCAATTTATATCCTTATAATCTCCAAATTAGCCTCCTTACACTTTCAAAATTTATTTCCTTATACTCTCCAAATTCGACATACTATATTTTTCAAATCTCCGTATACCTTCTAATTCATCTCATTATACTCTCCAAATTTGTCTCCGTATATATTCCAAATTCGTCTCCGTTTTCTCTCTGCATTCGTTCCCGACACGTGTCTTATTCGTGTCCATATCTCTCCGCATTCGTCCCCAAACTGGAATTTATTAAAATATGCATTCCTTAAAAAATTAACTTGATCAAGCAAATATATACATGCATCATACATCGATGATCAAACAGTAAATAATATGTAACAGTACTTAAGAGTAATGATAACGATACAATGTTCAAATATGTAACGTTTGAGAATTAACTGTTACTTATATTATCAAACTAACATTCAAAATAAGAAGTACAGATACACTCATTAATAAAGTAATTTTGTCCCAAGTTATCAAATATTCTTCTTTGGCAACAACCACACCTGCTCTGTGAGACTCAATCATAATTGGCAACTACGACGAGCTTGCTCCTTAAGGATCTGCCTCAAGGCCTTTATTAACCAAACAATGTAGCACCGTTATCGAAAGCATGATATTCGCAAGGACCGGCGCTGATGGTTATCTGGAAGATAAGGGTTGATAGCTTAATGCTCAGGCACTACACAAAAATGTTTCAAAAAAGGATATGCCTACAAAAAACAATCTTGACATTACATGATAACCGCTCCTACAAGGGAAAATCCCATTTTAGTTTGGTACAGGCACTCCTTTTCCCTCGGCGCCAATTCAACATACATATGTTGTCCTGGAATAAGTTTGTTTGGTTCAGTTCTCTGAAAAATCTTATCTGCTTAACAAGTGTTTCACTTGTAATCCATTGTTTACTGCAAAACTTCCTTAGTATAAAAACTGCCCTGATAGCTCATTGGTCCGCTTCAATTGCTAAAAGATGTGGGTTTAAATACTGATCTGACGATATTATTACAACGAAGAAAGTAGCTCCTTCGCCTTGCACCGTTTTCTTGAAATAAACTAGTGTTTACATTCAAACATGGTGCTAAATGATATTTCTTCATAGATTATTATTATATATATAGTTCTGGGTTAACATTTGAGAAAAAAATGAACAAGAGCAAGATATGAATTTCAGTAGTTACTCATAAATTTGAGCCAAACTCGACCGTTGTTTCAAAAATTAACCTAATAAAGGAAATTAAAATACACTGCTGGTTTAACATATTTAATAAATATGGAAACAACAAAATGCTTTACTTTACATTAATAATTCAAAATACAAAAACTCGTTTGAGTAATGTAGCTATAATAACTAACATATGAAAGAAAATTTGAAATTTCATGCAACTATTAATCGCTAAGTCAATTTAGGTTGTAATTATTTTGGGAAGCTAACGTAAAAAAGAGTGTCCACCAAATTATACATGTATTATTAGACTGTCAGAAAACATTAAAGTCGTAACTGTTCATGTATGTTTGATTCGAAAAATAAATAAATAATAAATCCTGTATTTTGTTCATAGCTTAAAAGTTCCAGCAGTAACAGAAATTATATTGCGTTATATTCAATGTACTATGAAAGTTAAACACTCAATTTTGATACGCCAATATGATTCTAAAAGAAAGACTAAATGGCCTATTTTGTAAACAAAACAAAACAAGCTAAGCATAGTTGAAAGTATTTTAAACATTATGCAGATCTTTAAGAAATGAAATGCCGATTCATTTAAAAAAGGTTGCATAAAACAAACATATTTGAAAATAGCAAATACCTTCCTCTTTTTAGTTTACTTGTAAGACAATCTTCAAAGGCTGCCAAATTCCAAATAGCCGGGGGATCTGTGTTTTACATAATGTGATACCCATTCGGGCAAAATAAATCAAACCTCCAGACTTGGGGCAAATATGCCCAAGATTGTAAATGTACCCTAAAGGGTATTTGTGTTCACATGAACATAATTGCCCTGCATCAAAATTGATACCGACGGTATACCCCCCTTATGTAATTAGACATATATGTTATCAGGTTTTGCGTCAACAAAAACGAAGGCCAAGTTTGAAATAATTATAGCACACTAATGGGTTATGTCGCAGGTTTACATTCATGTACTTACTCAGGTACATATCAATATTTTTTAACGCATGACTTTCCATTTCAACGGAATAAATGGCATCGAATGGTTATATCTGCATAAAACAATTACTGATGTCATTATATTCACTGGACTGCAATTTGCATGTAATTACAAACTCTCAACCATTTGTGTTCAAGTTGATCAATCGGAAACAAATATTAAGAACACGGGACCGGATTTAAACGTGATAAGTATAGGTCAGCATTCGACATTGTAGTTTTAAGTATATTTATAATATAGTTCATGTGTTACACTTATAACACCTTTGATCCAATGTGTCGACGCGGCCATATCTATTAGTCGAATTATTCGCGTCGAAGCCTACTTAACGATATACTGTGCACAAAACACTTGGTTCAGATTTACTTGTTGAAGCATTAAGCAATAATGTTTCAATCGTCAAAGTTTCGTTGAGTGTTCTGTTGTCAATGTCACAGATTAAACTGGAACAGAGTTAGCTGTTATGTCATATTGTATGTCATGTTTGTTTTCTATGTTTGATTCTGTAACTTCTTATTTCTTCTCATCACCCTTATTTACTCATTTGCATGCATTTCCTATACTTAATTGACTGCATGGTGACCGTTGTTTTAACACCCTTTTCGGCGTTCTCAGGCACGCATGCGCAGTTCATATATTTAAATAGGACAGGCGCGACTATCCCTTGTACCAAGGCATTAGATATCCTTATTATCACATAAAGTGTGTTTAAAGTGTTTGTAGCCGAATTTCACTAAGAGAGCCCAATAGGAGTCGTGACATTAATGTGACACTACTCATAAAGTGCCTTATTTGGTTTACTTCTAGTAAACAGAGTAAGCTTATAATAAGTTTATTCTACTTCGTCAAAAACCCGTCCATTATGAAGATTAATTATTAAGATCTGTTTAAACTTCGGTTTCAGAAATCCCTAAACAAAACGGTTTATCATGCAGTTTATAAACACGAGGGTCAGAAAAAAACATTGTAAAAACAGACTAATTGGTAGCTCGCGAAGATCCGGTTCAGTTATCTATATCCTTAAACTTCACAAGACATCATTGTATTTCGTTTGCCGGAAGCTGCCTAACCACCAATAAAATCAGCTCTCACAGATAAAAAAATATCTGGAATGAATGCTTTTCGAAGAAATTGTAAAATGCGTGTTGTGTACACGGCGTTTCAGATTGACACAATCAAGATTAGTTCAATTGCTTGTAATGGTTTGTGAAAACACTTAAAAAGACCATTTCGTTGAAATGCTTATAAAGGAAGTACTTAAAATAGTGTCTACGTATGAGCTATTTGGTTGATAATAGCATGCTAAAATATTATAGTATTTCAAGTGAATCATAGGCAATTAAAAATCACTATGTAGGTTAAGGTTAGTAAATACATATTATTTATATTATCCATAAATCCTCGTTTAAAAAATTATTAATCATAAATAATATTTCAATAACGTGTATTAGAATAGAAATAATGAAGTCATATAAAATAAATTAATCTATCAATCAATTTATGATCGATCAATCAATCACATAATAAAAACGCGCGAACGGTATTAACAAGAATTTAAGTTTAAGAATATAATATGGTTTAAGGGAAACGTAAAATAACATGCCAGGTGCCTTGATTAAATGGTAAAAACATAAATTTAGATCTGTATGAAAAGAAAACGCAAATGCATTTCTCCAGTACAACAGTTGATATTGGAAAAGAGGTTAACTACCAATGCAAACGTTAATATGTTTATACAGTAGATAACACATATTCTTCCACCAGGCTCTAGCCGTCTTAACTTATGCCACTAGGCCGCGAACACAAATCCATTTCCTGCAATACAAAGGTTCATTATCATGACACTGTCGTTAATAACACCGCAGTCATTATTGTGAAAGTTGTAGTCAATGTAAACGTTATGAAATTGTTACATAAATAACATAAGATAGACGGAAAGGCAGCTGTGTGGTTATATCAGGCCGCCAGTCCGCTTACTTTACAGCGCTTGGCCTCTTACCTCACGTCGCTATGCCGCTAGCCTGCACACTTGACGCCGCCTAGCCGCCCAGCCGCTAGGCCGCGAAGCTGATTACCTCACTCAACTAGGTCGCTAAATACACATATATTCAAAACGAATGAAAGTACTCTGTCCATTTCAAATGTTAGCCGTGTGGGATACAAAAACAGATCACTAGATCAGATATTAGTAACATATTGTAAACATTAAAACTCTAACTATAATACCAGAAAGACAAAATCAGAATGTCAGTCAAGTTCTCATGTTTACAGTTTTGGTACTCTGATGTACGAAATAGGGAATATACTTATTTTCAATTTCGTCATAACAATGAGCGGTACATTGCCAATTGACCATTTATACGTGAGCTCTTTCATCTTAGCTTTTCCGCTTTTTACCTTTTTAGATGTGTATGCTAGCTTTTATATAGCTAAGAGCAATATTTTCTGCAAGTTTTAACGTATAAAGCTCAATTATCATACCAATATTATATTTATATATCCGTGTGTATATATTGTCATTAAGTAATGCATATATTTCATACCACAAGGTTTTCAGCATTGGAATCGTCCCATCAGTAACAGTTCCATCAAGTGTCAAGCGCCAAAGGAAGACACCACACAGCTAGCAATGTCAGACTAGAAACAACCAACCATGCTTCTTAAATGGAAATTGAACTGCCGTATAACCAGAAATTTATATGAGTGTATTGTTGAAAGAGAGGTAAACATATTTATCAATATTTCGAAGAAGCGTGTTTTTTTCTAGCATATTTCAGTGAAATCCTTGTCATAAGCACTTACAGGCGCAGAAATTGTTTTCTATTTTCTATTAGATCGAATAAGTGCATCTCATTCGCCGGATCAAGACAATAGGGAAGAAAATAAATGATATTTAAGTCACGATTTACGACGAGTAGGCACTAAACAAACCATCAATCAAAGGACGCGTAATAAAGTTCTGAATTATGATGTTATTGATTGAATTAATTATAAACTATATTCTAATTGACATTTCGTAAGTTGTATATCAATGTTTTAACAATATTTCTTCAGACAATGAGTACTATTAGTTTTCGGCATACTGTGAATGACAGAGGCGCTGACAATGGCACTATTCTTTCTAATGCGACGGAAAGTGAATTATTGGACAAAATAAATGACGAAATAAGACGGGCTGTCACACCTGTGTCGGTTTTTGTTGGACTTGAAGTATTTCTTGGATTTTTTGGCAATTTATTTGTTCTGTACGTGTTTAAAAAGCGTTACCATAACTGTAATTTCCGCTACTTTGTGCTGTGCTTGGCTTTTTTAGACTTTATCAGCACGCTCACCACGATGCCTGGAGAGATTCTCACGCAGCAATACTGGTACAAGTACCCGTTCCCCATCATCTGTAAAGTCAAGTCCTTCTTTAATATGTTCACTGTATCAGGGGAGGCGTTTTGTCTGTGCACAATTGCCGTCGATCGCTACCGGAAGGTGTGTGCTCCATTTGGATGGCAGATCAGGCCTCGCCAGGCGCGTATCTTGTGCGGAATCATCTACGTCGCGGCGTTTGCCATTTCTCTCCCGGTCTCGTTCTTCTGGGGAATCCACAAGGACGTTAGGATATACAGGAACAGAAATGTCACTGTCACTATCTGTGAAAAGGATGCTCATTATGTAGACAGTAGACAGCCGTTTGTATACGCTACATCAGTGGAGGTCATTATTGGGATATGTTTGGTGGTCATGCTCGTTCTTTATATACTGGTAGCAAAGAAACTCATTATAAGTCGTCCATTGGCTAAAAGGCGCCAACAATCAGGCGCCCATATGGTCAGCAAGTCACCAGCGTTACAGACAAAATTCAAACACAAAACTGAGATCAGCAGTGGAGGAGGTGTTTCCTTTTCTGACGTACTGATCAGGAATGGAATAGCAACCAAAGAGTTGAGTACAACGGAAATGAGGTCCATCGATGACGAAAGTGTCCCAGTTGACGTCAATGATGTTTATAGCACGGACACCGAAACAACGCGTGAGGGTGGAACGTCTGATGACCTTCACAGGCACCGGTCGCAGCGTCGACGTCGAGAAATAGCTACCCGTGTTCGCCGGAAAACGTACATCATGTTTGTTCTGACAATCTTATTCATTGTCACAACAATTATGTATATGACATTATTAGCGTTTATATCAGGAGGGATCTTAAAGAGTTTAAATGACTATGAGAAGGCCGTATATTTCTTCTTCTTCAGACTTGTGTTCATAAACCATGTTATCAACCCTTTCTTGTACGGCTGTCTTGATCCTCAGTTTAAACAAATATTAGGAGATATGAAAACATACGTACTTAAAACACTAAGGAACGGTTGATTAAACTGTGTGCGTGTCATTTTTTGCCAACGATAGTCGCGTTCCTCAAATTATGTTCAACGGAACTCTAGATACAAATGATTTGCATGCTACGACCTCCGATCTAGTGGCATTTTTTTCGCCATATTCGTACTCAGCGCGACTGTAAAACAAGTATGTTCCAATATTTCAAGAAAGTGTGCAAACAAGAAAAAATGGTAGCCACCCGAAATAATGAAACGTCAACCGACAACGTCACAGAGGTATAGCCCAATGCAGTGTGTTTTTATCAACAAAACGTATGATTAAGTGCTGATTTTAAATTGTTGCATATTATGATTACATTTAAAAAAGAAAAACACGTCATTCCAAAGACAAAGACTTTGTGTAAATACATGTCAATTTATATAAGTTCACTTCCAGTATTTTCTAAATGCATTCTTGTGTTTGTCAGAGTGCGAGTTAATGCGTAAATATATTGTTGTGTTTCCTCCGTAAAGGTATTGTACCTTTTTAAATCTGTTTGAAAGTTTGTGTCTGTTTTCTTTTTTTACGGTTTGGATGAAAACATAATCCTTAATTATAAAATCTATAGAAAAACGAACCTTGTATTGCGCTCGATGTCTATAGTGATCATGCCATTTTGTATATGTTTCATTGTTAAACGCGAGACTCTTTTGTTTTGGAACCAATTACAATGGCCTTTTTAATAATGAAATTGTATAAATTGTACAACAAAATTATAATTATTCAATTATATAATATAAAAGTAAAAAATGAGTTTCAAAACCTCTTTTTTCAGTGTTTATTTAGTACATATGGGTATCTTTAATAATATAAACAATAAAATAATAATATAATAAAAAATATTAATATCTGTAATAATGCTGTGGATTAATCTATAACAATTCAACTTAATTGCTAAAAATTTTTTTAAAGGTATGAAAATAAGAAAATGTTTTTACAAGACCAAAATTATCAACACAGCTAATATTGCTAACTGTAATAGGAAGTCCATAATGAGTCAGATTTGTACTTAAAAAATCAAAGTCAGCACTTTGTATAATAGTAGAGCAATCGCAACTACAAGTTGTTGAAAACAGGCAAACAAGGAAATTTAAAAAAAAATCACACTATTTTCAGCGTTTAAGTATTGTATATATATATAGCCCTATTTTGATCTTCCCTTATTTGTTAAAATACAGAGCTAGCCTCTCATAACACGCTCTTAAGAATTTCAAGTATTCAACACATGAGATTTAGTTGGTTCAGTAAAGAGTGATCGACCTCTATGAAAAATGTGATCAGATCTTAGCTGGTTCAGCTAGGAGTGGTTAAAGTCTATGAGTATAGTGTTGTTGTTAAAACTAAAAACATAACATTTCTAGTTGTTGTTTTTTTTAATTTCATAGATATGAGTAGCGATTGACATTGGTAAGGATTTCCTGCGAATAATCACTTCTGAGTTACAGCACTAATACTTTTTTGCAATTGTATTCTTGTTATAAATAGACATGCGCTTTATTTCAAGTTAAATTATGTTCTTGTATTATTCTTTCAGCTTGAAGGAAAAAGGGGGTAATACTTGTCTGAAATAAACAGTTCACTATATGTGTGTCTACATCTGTACAATAGGCAAACGGTGCACATGTAAACGATAAAAGTAAATAAACTATTGCACTATGTGATGTGTTATTTTCTTTCATTTTTGTATAGACATTGATAATGAATCAAGCTTAATCTTTATTTCAAGACTCTATTTGAAGCAAAATAATTTGTTTGGGCGTAAAATTTATGACGTTATTTATCTGTTCTTGTCTAAGGGGCACCGGGGTTACACATCGGGTCTAGTCCAACTGGTTTCCCCGTTACACAATCTGTCCTTGTCTAGCGGACACCTGGATTACACATCCGGTCTTGTCCTACGGGCATCGCCGTTACTAATTCTACATGTCTAACGAACACCGGGGTTACACATCGGGTCTAGTTCCACGGGCAACGTCGTTACTCAATCTGGCCTGGTCTTACGGACACCGGGGTTACACATCCGGTTAGTCATACGCGCATCATCGTTACCCAATCAATCTGTTCTTGTTTAACGGATACCGGGGTTACATATCGGGTCTTTTCATACGGGCATCGCCGTTACTCAATCTGGCCTTGTCTAACGGACACCGGGGCTACACATCCGGTCTAGTCCTACGGACATCGACGTTACTCAATCTGTCCTTGTCTAACGGGCATCGGGGTTACACATCTGGTCTAGTCCTACGGGCAACGCCGTTACTTAATTTGCCCTTGTCTAAAAGACATTGGGGTTACACATCCGGTCTAGTCCTACGGGCATCGCCGTTACTCAATCTGGCCTTGTCTAACGGACACCGGGGTTACATTTCGGGTCGAGTCCTAGGTGCATCGCCGTTACTCAATCTGTCCTTTTCTAACGGACATCGGGGTTAAATATTCGGTCTAGTCCTACGGGCATCGCCATTACTCAAGCTGTCCTTGTCTAATGGACACCGGGGTTAGACATCGGATTAAGTCCTACGGGCATCGCCGTTACTCAATCTGTTCTTGTCTTACGGGCATCGCCGTTACTCAATCTGTCCTTGTCTAACGGACATCGGGGTAACATATCAGGTCTATTCCCACGGACATCGCCGTTACTCAATCTGTCCTTGTCTGACGGACACCGGGGTTACACATCCAGTCAAGTCCTACGTACTTCGGCGTTACTCAATCTGTTCTTGTCTAACGGACACCGGGGTAACATAACAGGTCTATTCCCACGGATATCGCCGTTACTCAATCTGTCCTTGTCTGACGGACACCGGGGTTACACATCTAGTCAAGTCCTACGTACTTCGCCGTTACTCAATCTGGCCTTGTCTAACAAACACTTGGGTAACATATCGGGTCTAGTCCTACGGGCATCGCCGTTACTCAATCTGTCCTTGTCTAACGGACACCGGGGTAACACATCAGGTCTAATCCTACGGACATCGCCGTTACTCAATCTGTCCTTGTTTATCAGACATAGGGGTTACACATCGGTTCTAGTCCTACGGACATCGCCGTTACTCGATCTTTCCTTGTCTGACTGACACCGGGGTTACATATCGGGCCTAGTCCTACGGACATCGCCGTTACTCAATCTGTCCTTGTCTAACGGACACCGGGGTTATATATCGGGTATAGTCCTACGTGCTTCGCCGTTACTCAATTTGTCCTTGTCTGACTGACACCGGGGTTACACATCCAGTCAAGTCCTACGTACATCGCCTTTTCTCAAACTGGCCTTGTCTAACGGACACCGGAGTTACACATCGGGTCTAGTCCTACGGACATCTCCGTTACTCAATCAAGCCTTGTCTTATGGGCATCGGGGTAACACATCGGGTCTAGTCCTACGGACATAATCGTTACTCAATCTGTCCTTGTCTGACGGACACCGGGGTTACACATCCAGTCAAGTCCTACGTCCTTCGCCGTTACTCAATCTGGCCTTGTCTAACGGACACCGGGGGAACACATCGGGTCTAATCATACGGACATCGCCGTTACTCAATCTGTCCTTGTTTAACAGACATAGGGGTTACACATCGGGTCTAGTCCTACGGACATCGCCGTTACTCAATCTGTCCTTGTCTTACGGACACCGGGGTTACATATCAGGTTTATTCCCACGGACATCGCCGTTACTCAGTCTGGCCTTGTCTAACAGTCACCGGGGTTGCACATCGGGTCAAGTCCTACGGACATCGCCGTTACTCAATCTGGCCTTGCCTTACGGGCATCGGGGTTACACATCAGGTCTAATCATATGGACATCGCCGTTACTCAATCTGTCCTTTCCTAACGGGCATCTGGGTTACACATTTTCTTAGCTTAATTCGCAGTTGCATTTCACTTTTTCTACATATAGGGAGAATCTTATTATATATACCCGCATGTTACCTTCAAATCAACAACCAAACGTGTATATCTGATACTGCATTAAGTGGAACAGACTGTGCAAGGTCGATAGAAATCCTTGTCATACCTGGTACTGCATTAAGTGGAACAGACTGTGCAAGGTCGATAAAAATCCCTGTCATATCTGGTATTTCATTAAGGGGAACAGACTGTGCAAGGTCGATACAAATCCCTATCATATCTGATATTGCATTTAGGGGAACAGACTGTTCAAGTTCGATAGAAATCCCTGTCATATCTGATATTGCATTAAGGGGAACAGACTGTAAAAGGTCGATAGAAATCCCTGTCATATATGATATTGCATTAAAGGGAACAGACTGTGCAAAGTCGATAAAAATCCCTGTCATATCTAGTATTGCATTTAGGGGAACAGACTGTACAAGACCGATTGAAATCCCTGTCCTCTTTTTATCGAAAAACTTACTGTTCGAGACGTGACTACATCGTAAGAAATCGTTGAAATAGGTTTTGTGGTCGCTTGCACGTAGTCAATATCCGCGATTGTTTAAGTACAGCTAAGGAGCGGTACTCATAGAATATCTTATGTCATTTCCTATATTGAAGTCCTTTCTTAAGCTTCATAATTACCATCTTATTAAACAATGTCAATGTTGAACATTCCTTTTCATACACTTAAATCACAATTAATATTTCTAATGGAAACAAAACCTTATTACAATTGTATTATATATTTTAAATTGACAATGAAAATTCGCTGATATGTAGAAGTGACAGATGCACAAACAAAATGCGTGTCTCATTTGAAAACTGTAATCGGCCAAATGTGAGTCCAGCTTAGTGAAAGACAAGTCAACATAGAACCATAATCACATTTTGTGAAAAATCACAATATGCACAAATCACTTTTGAACAAAGTGTGATTTCATTTTCTCGATTTATAATTTGTGATATTTTGTGATACGAATCGAATCGAAGCACAATTTCATAGTAACCATTGTTATAGTTGTCATACTTTGTCGTCGGGCAAAGCATGACGGACATATGGGGATCATGTTGTCCGACATCGTCGTCGTTTACATCGTCATACATTCCTGTCCGTTCTCTTACTTGAACATCCGTCATCCAGTCTTTATTGAACTTAGTTACAATGTTTATTGGCATACTATCTTGACTGATTTCAACAACAGCCAAATGGCAATATTAAACTTATTAAGTTATATGTTGCCACACATATATAGTGTCTGCACGTATACATACATGCAGCAGTATCTATGACACGTCACGACGCGTTATGATAATATCCAAGCACATGCTCTTCCGAGCCGATATCACCTTCCGGTCTTTATCACTAGTTAATAATATATTCGTACCTTTAAATTTAAATGCATATGTAGATATACCGTACAAAAGTTCGGTAGTTGTAGTAGAAGTAGTAGTAGTGGTAGTGGTAGTTGTAGTAGTAGTAGCAGTTACAGTAACAGTAGCAGTAGTAGAAGTAGAAGGTCCGACCGTTCTTGGTAAGAAATGCTCAACGTGCTTAAAATATTTTTGATATGTGGCAACTCCATATCATATCAGTTTATTTTACATCCGAAAGATCGATGTTAATAGGATGAAAAGAATATATGGTTATAAGGAAAACAAATACATTTCAGAGCATGGGAATATCATCGTCTTAAGTATTCAATTTAAAGTGGTATCCATACTTAACACGATTTTTGGAGATGAAAGTAAGATATTCAAATGTTAAGGAAGAATATTTCAGAAAACGCATACGAAAAATAATTGTATTTAAACTGCTTCTCAACTATCCTTCCCTAACTCTTGTTTATCCTAAAAGCTCATCTTTAAAATCTGTTCAAATTCTAATGTTATGGAAGTTGAAAGAAATAGTCTTGCATCCAAAACAATATATCAATGACAAGGCCAACTTGTTTTGAAAACAGAATGAGTTATTGGGCAAGAAATTGTTTGAGGCTCAATTTTAGTTCCTGTGCTACTAGCTTCAAGCTCTTTTGGTGAGGTTATGATTACAAAATATTGTGCAGGATATATCAAAATGAATGACGCATACTTCTTAAACCTTGAACATGTTTTCGAGGCGACCTAGTATGGAAGCGTAAATCGTATATACTGATGATACGATTTTCTTATCTTATCAACTGATGAAGTGAATTTGACAATTTACGTTGTATCGACAAAAACAATTGAACCTTTTATGTTGACTTCATTACCATTTTTATAATCGAACTTAACATTCCGTTCATAATGACAAGGATTCTGCTCACAAGTTTCCTTGAATTTTAGTAAATATATCGGATCTTACATTTGACCTTATGACATACTGTTTGACCATATACGGCTTGTTAAGAAGGCAAAAAGTGACCAAATTGAGTTTATTTTGTGCACAGTATTAACGTAATATTTCTTTCACCAAGTTACCTATCTATTGACACAGCATATCCAAGTATCTGATGTAACCAATTTGTTATTCCTATGTAAACAACAGCAAAATCAATACCAAAACATGGTACATGACCTCGAATTTATAAAGACAGCTTTTCGGTTTCATTTTTCATTGATTCTTGGCCAAAATTGCGTCCTAAACAAATCGAGGAAAATAACGCGGACTGGCCGGAAATTGTCAGAATTGAAGTATAAATCCTTAAAAAGGCCTAATGCAATGACCCAAATGACACTAAATTGGAGACAGAAACGTTTAAACACCACATACACACATCCCAAACAGACGAAAATGCATCCAAATATATAGTAAAAAGATGTTGGTCTCTTTTATATTATCAAATGACACTTAAACATTTTATTAGAGTGTTATAAAAACTGCCCTATTGAATTATAAGAGCTAGATAATATTTTCTCTGAAAATGGACCAAGCTAGATGACATATATTCCAGGTATCCTAAAAGATAAGAACAATTCATTGCATTCTGTTTGACTAAATCTGAGGAACCAACAACTAAACGATTATTACAACGATACCATGCATGGCAATGTACGTATAAACTGAATGATATTAACCCGGCGTGACAATTTGACTACATTTTATTAGTTTCGAAAACACTTAAAGTGAACATTTCGTTAAAATGTACGTACTTGAACAACTTCCTGAGTTTGGAATATATTGGTGATAGTTTGAATATTATACTAGTTATTATATGGTATTTCAATTATTCATTCAATTTTTACAATCAATATATCAATATTTACGTTAGGGTTAGACAATTAAGCAACACATATATAGATCTACATCATTTAGGCCAATAAACGTGTTAATCACAATCAATCGTTTAATAAATATGTTTTAGAAAACTACTCAAAATATAAATAATTTCGTAATCAATCAATCAACTTATATATTTATTATAAATCCTTCAGTCAAAAAAAATATAAACGCACAAATAACACTTAAAAACCAAGCAAAATTTAAATTGATACAAAATGTTAAAATAGCATGGCTGGTGCCTTGTTAAGATAGTAAAACCTGAAATAAGCTTTGTATAAATTGAAAAGACACAGGCAATTTGTGTAATATAAACGTTCAAATTGGCGTAAAAAGGTTAATTATCATGAAACGTTCGTTACATAGACGACAAAAAATCATCATTTTGCAAGATGTGTTCGATGGAATATTTAATGTTAATTTTACAGCATAAGACCGCCAGACCTCCAGGACCCGTACATCACGCAACAAGGCCGCTAGGCCTCTAACTTCACGCCGCTAGGCCGGCAGTTTCAGGCAACAAGGCTGCTAGGCCTCTAACTTCACGCCGCTAGGCCGGCAGTTTCAGGTAACAAGGCTGCTAGGACTCTAACTTCAAGCCGCTAGGCCGGCCGTTTCAGGCAATACGGCTGCTAGGCCTCTATCTTCACGCCGCTAGGCCGGCAGTTAGACACAACAAGGCCGCTAGGCCTCTAACTTCACGCAGCTAGGCCGGCAGTTTCAGGCAACTAGGCCGCTAGGCCTCTAACTTCACGCCGCTAGGCCGGCAGTTTCACGCAACAAGGCCGCTAGGCCTCTAACTTCACGCCGCTAGGCCTGCAGTTTCAGGCAACAAGGCCGATAGGCCTCTAACTTCACGCAGCAGCTAGGCCGGCAGTTTCAGGCAACTAGGCCGCTAGGCCTCTATCTTCACGCCGCTAGGCCGGCAGTTTTTGGCAACAAGGCCACTAGGCCTCTAACTTCACGCCGCTTGGCCGGCAGTTTCAGGCAACTAGACCGCTAGGCATCTAACTTCACGCCGCTAGGCCGGCAGTTTCACGCAACAAGGCCGCTAGGCCTCTAACTTCACGCCGCTAGGCCGGCAGTTTCAGGCAACTAGGCCGAAAGGCCTCTAACTTCACACCGCTAGGCCGGCAGTTTCAGGCAACTATGCCGCTGGGCCTCTAGCTTCACGCCGCTAGGTCGGCAGTTTCAGGCAACTAGGCCGCTGGGCCTCTAACTTCAAGCAGCTAGGCCGGCATTTTCAGGCAACTAGGCCGCTAGGCTACCAGCTTCACAGTACACTCAAAATGATTTCTTTAACCGTTCTTTGAAAGTTTCAGTTAAAGTCATGGCAGATCAAGAAAGGAGGTACTTAAGTCAAGTTCAATTGCATGGATCTCTTTAGACTATTCAATCGATAAAGAGGTTTATACTACGGGTTTGCTACATATCACAATACTTTAACTAATTGCTGTACATCTAGTCTCATGTTTTTATAATTATTATTCTTAAATCATATTTGTTTATCTAAAAAATGGCATTTTCATTTGGGGAATATCAAATACGTTTGTACTTTACATTTATAATTTATGAAGTAAAATTCGTCAAATGGGGTTTATAAAACGAATTTATATGTATTCACCTGTCAATTGATTGACTAATAGTTATACCTAAATGAACATGAAAACGAATGTACGACACATTAATTATGATCAAAGTTTAAATTGTCTTATTACTTTGCAAAAATATCGAAGTTTCAGGCTCGTCAATTATGTATGCAATGTTCGAGGTTTGTCCGTTACTTAAATATTATCTATGTACGAGCTCTAGATCTATTTCTTGACATCCTACCCGTGCACGGATGTTTTCTAGTATGTCTTCATTCTTCATCAGTTACACCGTTTCAAACATGGCCTTGTATTACCTTGTAGATACATATTCCCCTCTTAACCACAGAGTAATTAGTTGAAAGGCCTTCGTGTTTTGGTTCACACGCCATGTACATATAGACTTTCCGCCACGCCGCAAGTATTTGTCTGTAATTCTGTTAGCACTTTTACAAACCTTAGGCCACTTGAATCTGATGCATCAGAAAACACATCTGCTTCACTATAAAAATCAAAGTCAGATAACAAAACAAAACTAGCAGATGTATTAAATTTGTGAAAGGAATAGTTTAAAAATGAATAAAAACACAAACAACTTTAATTAGAATTTCATTCCCACCCTGGCTGTTAATAACGTCTAAGCTTCAACAAATGCTGAAAAAGCTTAAATGTTTAATAACCTTTTTTGGTCTAATTAAATCCGTTCTGATTAAAAAACCCACTTCCTAATATATCCACTGTTCCTTATAGTTCTCCTGATGCCTCATTTCTGAGCAGGAAACAAAGTTGTTTGGATCCTGCAGTGGGTCATTTGCCAGATTTTATCGGCCTTAAACGTGAAGGAGCAGGTGCTCTAGTGGCTTCATTGTCTTCTTTTCTTACCAAATTAATCGCTTCCTCCTCCACATTTACATCACCATGAACGCTTGCTTATGTTACCCCTTTTTTAAGAAGTCTGATTCCTTCGAAGTTGTCAAACTATCGACTTGTTTCTATTCTAAGCTGTTTGGGAAGTTAAAAGAACGCTGTATTAATAAAATACTGCACAATTACGTTTTTATTCATGACCTCATTTCATCGTATCAATCTGGATTTACCAAAGGGACTCTACAGTAATTCAACTTGCTTTTCATAAAGTTGAATCTGACAAGCTCTCGATGAGGGCAGGGAGCTGAGGGCTGTATTATGTGATATATCTAAAGCCTTTGATCGCGTCTGGCATATAGGTCTTATATATACATAATAAATGGCATCAGAGGTAACCACCTGATCAACTTTATATCATATCTCGCGGTAGTAAACATGTCGTTGTTTCGTCATGTAGTGTCTGATTTACTGGCAGGAGTACTTCAGGGCTATATTGTTCGCCCTCTTTTTGTTCCCATCTTCACACACTACATTGTTTCTGATATTAAAGTTACTAACCTATATAATGTGGTCGAGACACCTTACGCTTCAGCTACTCTCATCAATTCTAAACTTCAAAAAAAACAATCAAGTCACGTAAATGGCTAGTCACATTTAATCCATTGAAAACAGAGTCAATGTTGTTTTTTTCTCTAGGAAACGGTATCAATTGATTCATCCACCCCTGTTTATGCACAATATCATATACAAAGTGATCGTTCCCACAAACATCTCGGTCGCTGTTTTTTCTAGAACAAAGAAACATAGACTTGTTCTCTGTTATAAGATGAAAAACGGCAAGGCACCTGATTATTGAACTTTGTTTAACCTTCCCATGTGTCGAAGCCAATCATATGCATCATAATTTCTTTCTGCTTCAATCCGGCATCGGAATTTCCTTCCAAAAGCGACGATACAATCGGAATCAATCAAATCATTCAAATATAATCTTCACCCACACTCGGCAAACTAACCCCACATTACAATGTCGGTTCACGACGAAGGTAAATAATGCCTTGCCATCTAAGGCTTGGCTTCAGTTCCTTTAAGCATGATATTCACCGAAAAATATCATTGCTTTCATTAAAAGCGTTTCTATTTCTTCTAATATACCCCTCACCACAGAGACAGCGTTGTTTGAGTGACCTCCCTTGTGCACATACCGATCACAATCTACCTTAAGGTGAAGAAAGCTTAAGTTTTGAACAGAACAAGGAAGTATTTCTATGTGTACATGTGCAGAAATTTGAATAGATTCGTTGTTTGTGGTGACTGCTAAAACGTTGTATATCGGGGTTGTATGTCATGCATGAAATCAAAACCCAAGTAATAGCTACATTTATTAAACGTAATAACAGTATGGATCATTTATTGTACCTTAAACATCTTTCTGATTACAGGCATTTTGACCGCAAATGCTCGCAATGAGCTAAATTGACTTAATATCTTTAACAAAGGAATTTACATAAGGTTTAAGTAACTTGTTTTCCGATTCTTATCTTTTGTAATATTGAACATAATTTTGTTAATTGAAATAAAATACTGTTTAAATTAAGTTTAAACATTGCTAAGTACCAAGTTCTTGTCTGCGCTTAACAGTTTTAATTCTCTGAACAAAGATTTAGGGAAATAAGGCTCTGTTAGGTTATTTACATTTAAAACATTTAAAATTGTGTCATATTTAATTGAACGGTATGTATCGATTCGACAAATTAAATCAACCATTTGTAAATATATAACACTGAAATTATTAACGCACTTTCAAATACAGCAAGTGTTACCTATTGAATCGATTTAGTACATCTAGACCCAACGATTAAGTCAAAATACGGAAGAAAATAAAAACCTTACTCGATATGATATTCTAACTACGATTTTCGATTTAGTAGGTACTAAACAGCACATCACTCAAACGGTGTCTTATAAAGTTGTGCACTATGGTGTAATGGATTGAGTTAATCAAATACTACGTTTTGATTGACATTTTTTAAGTTTAAACACAAGTTCATAAGAGATGGGTGATATTTTTCTGACAACGAGGACTAGTAGGTATGGCAATACAGTTATTAGCCATAAGGAAACTGACAACACTAATGGACTATCTAATGTGACGGAAAGAGAATTATTGGACCAACTGAATGACGAAATAAAACGGGTATTAACACCTGTTTCAGTTTTTGTTGGAATTGAAGCTGTTGTGGGATTTTTTGGAAATTTATTTGTCTTGTTCGTATTTATAAAGCGTTACCATGCCTGTAATTTCCGCTACTTCGTGCTGTGCCTCGCTCTTTTGGACTTGATCAGCACGCTCACCACGATGCCTGGAGAAATTCTCACGCAGCAGCACTGGTACAAGTACCCGTTCCCCGTCGTCTGCAAAGTCAAGTCCTTCTTTAACGTGTTCACGGTGTCAGGGGAGGCATTTTGTCTATGCATCATTGCTGTCGACCGCTACCGGAAGGTTTGTGCGCCATTCAGATGGCAGATCAAGCCTCGCCAGGCGCTCCTCATGTGCGGCCTTATCTACGGCTCGGCGTTCACCCTTTCACTGCCAGTCTCGTTTCTCTGGGGAATCAAGCAGGACGTAAGGATATACAATGGAAGAAACGTTACTGTCACTATCTGTGAAACGGATTCTTATTATGCAGGCAGTAGACAACCGTTTTTATACGCTACATCAGTCGAGGTTTTAATTGGGATATGCCTGGTGATCATGCTTAGTCTTTATGTACTGGTAGCAAAAAGACTCATCTTAGGTCGCTCATTTGCACAAATGAACAGAGACTCGTGCTTGCCTATGGTCAGCAAGCAGACAACTTCCCAGAAAAATGAAAAAAGCGGGATCAGTGATGCAAGAAATGTTTCTATTTTAGAAGTACAGATCGGGAATGGAATAGCTTACAAAGAAACAGAAATGAGGAATATGGATGACGAAAGTGATCCAGTTGACGTCAATGATGTTTGTGTCATTGAAGCCGTAAGGCCGGAAGTCTGTCACATTAAGGTACAGCATCGACGTCAAGAAAACGCGAACCTGGTTAATTGGAAAACGTACATCATGTTCGTTTTGACAATCATATTCATTGTCACAACAATTACGTATATGACATTATTAGCGTTAATATCAGAAGGAATCTTAAAACGTTTAAATGCGTATGAGAAGTCTGTGTATTTCTTCTTTTTCAGACTAGTATTCATAAACCATGCTATTAACCCGTTCGTGTACGGCTGTCTTGACCCTCACTTTAAGCAAATATTAGGAGATATGAAAATCTGCTTAAGGAAGTAAGGGAGGTAGTTAAACTGTTTGCGTGTAATTCCTTCCATTCGTGACATGCACACTATATTCACCACACATGCGCATTGAAATGGTTTGCATGTTACAGCTTACAATTTTGTAAATTGTGTATTTCGTCATTTTGAACAAATCTTATATTGCAATCGAAGTTGGGCGTGTATTTGCCATTGTCTCGTTGAATTTATTGGAACCATATCTAATTGCCTGTTTATCAATTAACTTTTATCAATAAAATTATATACACTGCACAACAGCCTGTGTTTATTTAACACACTTAACTTCTTTAAAAGAGTTTTCAAAAACCTAAGTTTATAATTTATGGATTTTAATGTGTGTCTTTTATAATACTCTCGTTAACTTCAGATTCCCAAAATAATAGTAGTATAATAATTGGTATTTCGCGGCCATTTTGTTTGGTGGTGCGGTGGTTCTGTCGGTGGTTCCATTGTTTACGCATGCGCAAGTTTGAAATTGACTTTCGCGGCCATTTTGTTTGGTGGTGCGGTGGTTCTGTCGGTGGTTCCATTGTTTACGCATGCGCACGTATATGTTTTGGCGGACAATTTTCAAAGTTTAACTCAACCAACATTGAGCGGGAAGACAATGGTATCGATTTCGCGCGTTAGCGGTCATATTTGGCGATTTCCCGCTTTTAGCGGTTATGTTTAACCATTGTTTAAAATCCAAGACAAAGGGTCATTGTTTAACTGGGTCTCCATTGATTATCAGTATTAATCTTTTTGCGATTGAAGTTGGCAGCCATTGTTTTACCGGCTAATATGAGTTATAATTTGACACCATATGACTCAAACAGGAGAATGTTTGATTCCTTTTGGGATGAGAATGGTAATATGTTACCCTGGAACGATAGTGAAGTTCGTTGTATATATTTGTGGGTTAAGGAGAGTCATCAGAAAATGGTAACTCTTTTAAGACAAACTAACAATTTTCAAACCATAGTTGATCAGTACAATAGCCATCAAGAGATTGAAGAATATCCGGATAGATGTAAATTCATTCCCTTTTTAACCGCATATACAGGACTTAAAGACGAGCCCATAGTACGAGAATAATCAACGTCCAAGACATTTTTTTTTTTGGATTGTCAATAGTGGTATATAACAAACCGAACAAATTGGATATTGTAAGTCTGTGCTTTAACAGTTGTCTAAAGTGTTTAAAAAATACAAAAAATGGCTCAAGCTCAGATACGTTTTTCTAACGAGTTGCAGACATATTTGAGAGGTTTTGGTTTTGAAAATGTCTCTTGGTCACCAATAAGAAGGGAAATTACATGCACACTTGGTGACAAATTTGTCATAGTTGTGAAAGAGAGACAGCGACGCATTAAAATAATATTTAAAAAGGGTCACCAAAGTTTTCAATTACCATTTGATATTTTTGAAACTCTCTGTGATATGAAGGAAAGTGTTCAGTTATTGGCTTCATTCTTACACGGACAGTCGAAATGACAACTTCAAAACTATTAGAGTTTGAATATAGTTCTCCAAGCATGCTATTCTTTCAAGACAGACTTAAAACGTTCGACATGTGGCCACCTCAAATAGAACCAAACAAGTTCCAATTATCTTCAGCAGGATTTTATTATACTGGCAGAAATGACACAGTAGAGTGTTTTTCTTGCGGTTTGCGATTACATCAGTGGCAGAAAGGAGACGAGTCGTTGTTAGAACATAAAACACATTCTCCAAGTTGTTTATTTTTGAACATAATTGGACATCATGAAACCGACATTTCATGGCAGCATAAGGACACCCGATCTTCGTCCTCCAATGACTCATCCCGAGCACCATGGACGTGGACCGAACCTCTGGCGGGTTTTCAATATGGCGATATCCCCGGATGATCTGAAAATTCAAATTTGAATTTTTCCTTTACCATATGTAACTATAAAAGACATACAACACAGCACAAACATTCAGTGTTTCATCGACATTTGGTGTGATCATATCGCAGCAGAAAAACTTAACATGGATTGCAGTGAACTATCTCAAGATATTTATAAAAATGAACATTGTGACTCCAAAACGAATGTTATGGACACTACAGAGATTTATACTCCAGTTTCTACAAGTGTCGCGCTAATGAATTCATACTTTGACTTTGTATATGCGAAGGCACTGTGTGAGGTTATGGGTATGGTGACTAGACAACTTTGCTATGGTTGCCAGATGGATCTCCCATCTCAAAAAGATCACGATTGTATCATGGATACAGACCCTGATGATGATGAGTATAAAATAGAACGTTACTTTAGTGACATGCTAAACGCAGTTAATGAAAAAAATATACTACAAAGTTGGGAAGAAATTGTGCGCATTTCAAACATTTCCTCTGAAATGATTGATTTACACAAACATTTGCTAGAGAGCAATGACTATCTGCAGATAATGAAAACCGAGCGGTGGTGTGAAAAAATGAAAAGAATGGTGTTGACAATCAATCGCATTGAAGATCGACTGTTTCGTCCATCACGTTGAGCAAAAGAATATTTACAACACAACAAAATGGACATATTATGCAATGTTGTATGTGTTTTACTGCATTTTTCTTCAAAAAAAGAATTCATGAGAAATTAAGAACTCTGGCATTGTGTGGCGTAAAATGATTTGTTATATTTATTACTTCACGAATTTCCTTTTTGCATGTTTCAAATAAATATTTAATTCACTTTATGTACATGTATGTCATTGTATGTATATGTTTGTATGATCATATGCTGACTTATTTTATACATGTTTAGTTTCAAATAAATGTATTTATATCTATACATGTTTTCATTTCCTTGCTTTAGTTTAATTAACAACCCATGTGTCCCATAATATAAACTACTAACAACGATGATCATGTTTAATCATGGATAAAACGCAGAAGGAACATATCCTATCACAATATTATTTCGATTCTAAAAACGCAGGCAGCTTTTTGGGTGCAAAAAAGTTACACAGGATATTAAACCAAAACTATCCAAGAGTATTTACTACTTATTTCATACAGAAATGGCTCAACAATCAAGACTCGTATGCCATTCAACGTCAGGCGAGACATACATATAAAAGACCACGTGTTGAAGTGGCGGGTATGAACGATCAGGGTGATATGGATTTAATGGCAGTTGATAACATTGCTAAATACAATGATGGAGTTAAATACCTACTCATTGTTATAGATATATTTTCACGTTTTCTATCCGTTCGACCCTTAGTTAATAAAAAATCTAACACGGTATTGTTAGCAATCAAGGATATTCTTAGTGTTCATAAGTTTAAAAAGTTAAGAACGGACCGAGGTTCTGAATTTATCAATCGTGAATTAAAAGCGTTTATGCAAAAGAAGAGAGTTTACTTGTTTAATACACAAAGCACCGCTAAAGCAAACTATGCAGAGCGAGTCATTCGTACCCATCGTGGTATGATATTTAGAATGTTAAGATATCAGCGAAATTATAGATATATAGATCACCTTCAAGATATTGTAAATAGTTACAATAATTCCCCTCATCGGAGTTTGGATGGATTAGCACCAAGTGATGTTACAAAGAAAAACGAGACACAACTTTGGAGTAAAATGTATCTAAAACCTAAAAAATTCCCCAAAACGCCTCCTCGCTTTAAATATAAAATTGGTGATTTGGTTAGATTAAGTTACACGAAACATCCCTTTAGAAGAGCTTATCAACAACAATATACTACAGAAGTTTTTAAAATAAAGAGCAAGATTTTCAAACAAGGTTTTCCATTGTATAAGATCATAGACTTGAATAAAGAACCAATATCAGGTTATGTGAATCAAAATGAAATAATTCCTGTTGATAAAGATGCAGACAGTCTTTGGTATGTTGATAAAGTTTTAAAAAAGAGAAAAGTCAAAGGGAAATTAGAGTATTTTGTTCGATGGGAAGGATTTCCAAAATCATTTGATAGCTGGATTGATGCAGATCAAGTTCAAGAACAATAATAATGGAACGATATGTGTTTGTGAGAGACAGTGAAAGTAATCACATCTTCACCGAGAACAAACCCTAACTTCAAAGTGCAGTTAAAATTACCTCTATCTTTTAATGGTTACTGGAAGGTTGCTTTGTGTGAAATAAGTATAAAAACTGATCCTAAAGCAAGAAGAAAAACTGTAGATAATACCTTATTTATTTACTCAAACGTTTGCAAAGAAAGCGTTGTTGACGGAGGTGAACGTCCCTTATTGAGAAGAATAGAGAAAAAAGAAGATTGGAATTATGTGTTAGAATCTCCTTTTTATTTACCCTTAAACCGATCAGAATTCCAAGAGATTGATTTCAGTATAAAAACTGTGGAAAACGAGTATGCTTCATTCGTAAGTTCACCAGTGCATCTCACACTTCATTTTAAGCGATATCCATTTTACCCCAAATATGAATCAATCTAAGTTGTATGTACCGAACCCACAAATGTGGATAGACTATTTCAAAAATAACAAACCTCAAGTTGGGAGGGGATTTGCCATTCCACACAAGTCGAAGATGGGAAGTAATGGTATGACAATCAGCACAGTTTCCCCATCGGAACAGACAGTAAACCAGGCGAAAAGTGAGCTGAAACGAGATGGTTTAAATACTTCAGAAATGTCAACCCTTGTTCATAAATTATCCAAACCTTCAGAAGTAACACATCGTGTATACAGCGCGAGAAAAAAACAGTTCAGAAACAGGAGTAAACAAACTAAGCCGAAAAAAGGACAGAAGTCTACAAGAAAAAATAAACAAACTGAAAATAAACCTGTAAAAAACAATCAAAAATCAAGAAAAGGTTTAAAAGCAAGCAAAAAAGTGGACAATAAATGGAAAATTGATAAGAAAGCGAGAAATAATTCGAAGAAATCTATAACAACGTGGGATATATTTGGTTCATAAAATGTCTTATTTCACAAAAGACGGATTTTCTGAAGGTGTTCCGAATGAATTACTACTATTTGACTTACCTCCTACACAAGTTGCGGTGAATGATGTCCATTATCAAGAGATTCGTCCAATATCCCAAGTGTCGGATGATACTCCCATTGAGTTTCAAATCAGTGGTCAGAATTCGATGGACTATCTCGATCTGAAAGATACACAGTTATGTGTGAAACTAAAAGTAACTAATCCAGATGGATCTAACTTAAAATCGGGTGAGAAGGTGGGACCTGTGAATTTGTTCTTGCAGGCATTATTTTCAATTATAGAAGTGACTCTACAAAACAAGGCGGTTATATCATCTAATTACAATCCATATATAGCCATGTTTAATACTTTACTATGTAATGGAAAAGATGCTTCATTTTCTCAATTGTCTTCTCAACTATTCATAAAAGATGACAATGATCACCCAGAAGACTGTGATCCTAGTGGAGCAAACAATGGATTGTTTTTACGGGCAAAATATATAACAAAATCAAAAACTTTAGAGTTGCAAGGGCCTATATATCACAGTTTATTTACTATTAAACGGTACCTGTTAAACCAAGTGGATGTTAATGTGAAGTTGTATCGTAGTTCTCCAGCATTCTGTCTAAGTTCTGGCGAGACATCCCCATGCTATAAAGTAAACATTACAGATAGTTATCTTTTAGTAAAAAAAGTTAGAGTCAATCCAGCTCTCATTGTTGCTCACTCTGAGATGTTAAAGATCAACACAGCAAAGTATCCATTTGATAGACTTGAATGTCGGTTACAAACCATTGCTGCAGGAAGTACGGTGTTTACGTGGGATAACTTATTTCAAGGACAAAAACCAAATACAATTGTCGTTGCCTTTGTTAGATCAAGAGCAATTTCGGGAGATTATAAATCAAATCCATTTCATTTCCTAAACTGTGACATTAGGAGTATTTGCCTTTATGCTGATGGGGTTCCAGTGTGGGGTAATCCACTAAAAACAAATTTTAATAATTTAAAAGGAGAAAGTTTTATGAGAGTATACGCAAATATGTTTCTAACAAATGGAATGTGGAATAAAGATGCTGGACTTGATATAAACAGAGAAGACTTTGCACGCACATCCTGTATTTTTACATTTCAATTAGAGCCAAAGTTTTCTGATGAAGCATTTCTATCTCTAATAAAAACAGGAAATGTGCGATTAGAGGTTCAATTTGGAACGGCTTTATCTACCGCAACAAGCTGTATTGTGTATAATAGTTCTCCTGGATTTTTTCAAATTAACGCTCAGAGAGACATAATAACAGAATGAATACATCACAGCTTCAGTGTTGTATAGACTGTGATCCAATGTTGCAAAAAACAATTTTGGGGGTGTTTGCGGCTGATCAACTACCAAACGACTTGGTATTTCCATGTGGTTTTATTGCCAATACAGACAATCATTTCATGGAAGGAAGACATTGGTGTATATTACTTCCCAAATTCAACCACTATCGAATATTTTGACAGTTATGGGAAACCAATTGACTATTTTAACACTTATTTTCTGAAATATGCTTCTTATTTTTCAACTGTTATCACAAATTCGAGACAGCTACAAAGTAATTACAGTGATGTTTGTGGGATGTATTGTTTGTTATTCTTACTACAACGAACAAATGGTGTATCTTTTTATGACATTGTACATAGTTTTTTCAATGATTATGACTGTAATGATTTACTTGTATATAACTTCGTTAGAAATATGTTTCCATATTGTTCGCAAAATGGTTGTTTCAAAAACCAAACATGTAGATCACTAATAAAGTAGTGTATTTAAATGGTTTTTGTTTGTATTCTATTTATTGTGTTCTCTGTTATCAACAAGTGTAGATCATGTTGGATGCATTAATTAAATTTGAATGCCCTGCCACTTGTATTGTGGCAGGAACAAGTGGAAGTGGAAAGTCAACCTTTCTATTTGAGTTGTTTAAAAATGCAAACTCTATGTTTACCATGATTCCGAAAAAGATTATATATATTGTTATTCTACCTATCAATCCTTATTTGATGATATGAAAGAACATGTGGAAAATATTGAATTTTTTGAAGGTTTACCAACTAAAGACGATATGGACATGTGGACTATGGAAACTGACTTCAAAATATTAGTGATTGATGATTTAGCACAAAAAGCTTCACAAAGTGTAGATATTGTCAACTTATTCACCATTTATAGTCATCACCATAATTTTTCAGTCTTTTTCGTAGTGCAAAATTTATTTACAGGAGGAAAATATTTTCGAACTATTAGTCTAAACAGTCATTATTTTGTGTTGTTTAACAATCAGAGAGATAAATTACAAATTCAAGCATTAGCCAAACAAATGTTTCCCGGTGAAACGCATTATTTTATGGATGCCTATAGAAAAGCCACAAACAAGAAATATAGTTACCTTCTGGTGGATGTAAGTCCACATTCTAACCCGTTATATAAACTTCGTACAGACATCTTTCCACATCAAACCCCCATTGTATTTCTACCTGAAAAGGAGAAAAATGGAAGATAAACTACAGAAGGAGATACATTTTTTAAAATTTATGATCAACACCAATGAAAAACAACAAAAAATGTTGATAAAAAATTTAACAAAATCTCAATTGGCTGCACTTATAGAGGTGATTTACAATGCTATCAGGGGAAATCTTGTCATTCCAGAAAAGGATAAAAAGAACTTGAAACGATATAGACATGTCATACGTAAAGTAATATCCAAAAGACTCTCTCAAAAAAGGAGGAAAGCCATTCTGTTAAAATATTTCAAACAGTTTTTAGCGTTAATTAAACCCAGTGAATCATGGCTCAAGAATTAGTGTTAATTCCTAAATCAAAGTATGAATACTTACTCTCTAAATGTGATGGAAGTTTACAAAACAGTCAACTTTCTAAAAACAATAACATGGTTTTACAACAAAATGGTAAGAATTCACAGAAAAGGTTGACTCAAAATGGCGGGAAGTTACAGAAAAAATCAATTCAAAATGACGGAAATTTACAGAAAAGACTAGTCGTGAAACGTTTAAACAAGTTTTTTGAAAAACCTAAAAAAAATAAGAAAAAAAAATGAGAATCTCAAAGAAATAAAGTCAAAACAAAACAAAAGGGGAAACACAAAGATAATTAACAAATTGAAATGGATTCCCTATAGTATTTGAAATTCAAATGTTTAAAATTCAAATGTTTGGCGAACTTTTTTCCCGCCAAATTCACATTTTGGTGGAATATTTTCCCACCAAAACATTTGACAAACTAGTTCATTTACTATTAAGTTTCCGAGTTAGTAACATTCTTTAAGTTTTTACAGAAGGAAGAAATTGATACTTTTGAACCTGAAAAAATACCAGAGGATGGATCTAAGGGGTATATTCTAGAAGTAGATCTAGAATATCCAAAACATTTACATGACAGTCATAACGACTACCCATTAGCTCCGGAACGTAAATTCACACCCAATGAAAAATTATCTCCTTATGCTCAACATGTGTTGAAACATTTACACAACAGTGAGGAACTTCCACCCAGAGCAAAGGTGGAAAAATTACTCACCACTTTAGAAAACAAACAGAATTATGTACTTCACTATCGCAACCTGCAACTGTATCTCCAACTCGGTCTTAAATTGAAAAAAAATACATAAAGTATTAGAGTTCCAACAAGAGGCTTTCATGAAACCCTACGTTGAGTTCAACACCAAAATGCGACAACAAGCCAAGACTGCTTTCGAGAAGAACTTCTTCAAACTCATGAACAACTCGGTCTTCGGTAAGGTTGTTGTTTTGTTTTGTTTTTGTTTTTTTAATTGTTTTTTGGGGTTCGTGTTAATTATTGCATTGTTATCATTTTTGTATGATCTGCCCGTATGTAATTTATACAATAAATTTATTGTCACTTCCATACCACTAATACTTATCTACAAAAACAACTGTTCAATAATTGTCAGGCGTAGTTTCACTTTTTGGTATTTCATTCATCTTCAATCAGACGCTTACAAGTGCTCATGTACAATTAGGAACCTAAAGTAAAACTGACCAAAACTAACTACCGGCAAGTAAAAAGTGTATTTTTCGGTCCCATTTTCATATCCCTCATCCAAAACACAGGTATCTAAGATAACGACGGATACCATCATAAAAACATATATTGAGCAGTTCAGAGTAAAGATTAACATGATGAAAAGTTACTTACCAAAAATTTTGTTTACTTTCAGGAAAAACCATGGAAAATCTTCGGAAGCATCGGTCCGTAGAACTTGTTCATACAGAAAAACGACTACAGAAGGTGTCATCCAAACCCACTTATAAGATGCACCGGATTTTTTCTGAAGACCTTGTTGGTGTTGAATTAAGTCGCAAAAAAATTAAATTAAATAAACCAAATTTTTGTTGGAATGAGTATCCTTGATTTGTCAAAATATACCATGTACGATTTTTATTATAATCATTTGAAAAATGTGTATGGTAGCAACGTTGAGCTAGAATTAACGGACACAGATTCATTTTTAGTATCATGTACAACACCGGACATTTTCCAAGATATGTTGGCCTATTCACATTTGTTTGACACTTCAGATTTCCCTAAAGATCATTTTTTATATAGTGACTTCAACAAAAAAGTAATGGGAAAAATGAAAAGTGAAACAAATGAGAAATGTATTAGTGAATATTGCGGTTTGCGATCGAAAATGTATGCATTTAAGTGTGATGATATAGACGAGAAAAGAGCAAAAGGGATATCAAAAGCGGTTGTTAAAAAATCATTGACTCTTAATGATTATAAACATGTATTATTTAATAATTCTCAAATGCACTCAACAATGCATTCATTAAGAAGTCATAACCATAAAATTTATCTGGAAACAATCAGCAAAGTAGGATTATCTAGTTTTGATGACAAAAGATTTTTATTAGAAGATGGAATTAAATCATATGCTTATGGACATTATAAGATACAAGAGATATAATTTCTATGTTTTATACCAAATTACATCTAATTTCATGTAATTTCATGTGATGTTATCTACTGCTCTACTGTTGAAATGTAACCTAAAATAGATAAAAAAAATAAATAAAAATGTATGATCTTTGTTAAACAAATTGTTTGAATTCAATTATAATCAACTTTATTTGTATTTGCATTGTATTGTATTTATAAGAAAATAAATATTAAAATCTTGTCTGATATTTTATTTATTGATACAACATACCGGAATGGTATAAAATAGCTCGTCAGACATGTCCTCAACTTATAAATCTCAATTTGGTCTTGTTAAATTTTAAAATATTGTATTAATGGAATGAAATAGTTATACACAAAAATAAATAATAAAAAACATTCACGTTTTCATTAAAATAAGATCGAACACATCTTAACATTTCTGTAGGGTTGATTTAATGAAATGTAAACGATACATCATACCTTTAAGGTATGAGGTTATTTGATAAAGAAATTGTGTGAATCCTTTACCGATTTAATAAAAATAGTGAAACTCAAAAGAAGCTAAGAGAGGACAAAACTGTTATATCTTCAAAACCTACTTTTGGTGGTCAAAATAAAAGATTATTTAGTAAGTTGTTTGAAAAACTTTCATGTCATTGTAAGGTTCAACGGAGGTGTCCATAATGATAAACAGAGTCCAGTGAATAGAGCGCTGGCATTTGACAATGGTTTAATAAGTGATTTATTGTGATAGCTCACCACAGTGGAAGAGCTTTAGTCACCCTGAATGATAAACTAGATATATGATAACGACAATCTCGTCTTTTGAGTCATCAGCAGCTCATTTAACTGTCTTCACTTTTAAGTTATTACAATGGGTACGTCGGAGAGTAATTGGGTGGCTATTAGATATGGTGTTGTTGTACAAATTGACACTAAACGGTCAGGTTTTAGTCATTCAATTTCTTGAAATCACTTTCGATCACGCGATGGCTGGGCTCTGATGAACTTTTGTTTGTCAATGACCTGTGATCTTACATATAAAAGAATCCGTTTGATCACATATAAAGATGGTGGAGGTTATGATAAGTCCATCGTCTGATGAGGGAAAACAATACCATTAAATAGATCCTAGGTCGATGACCCTATGTTAGAAACATTGGATGAGTTGTCCTTTGACATACAATACACTGATGTGGTTAGTGTGACAATGCTATTGTTTATATCCCTTTTATTGAAATGAATACTGTTAATCAATGGAGACCCATTTAAACAATGACCCTTTGTCTTGGATTTCAAACAATGGTTAAATATGGCCGCTAACGCGGGAAACCGCCAAAGATGGCCGCGAGAGTCAATTTCAAACTTGTGCATGCGCAAACAATGGAACCACCGACAGAACCACCGCACCACCAAACAAAATGGCCGCGAGAGTCCCCTTTTTACCCTACTAATGAAATTAGCTTAATCCTGTTATAAGGGACTTAGAAGTTTCTAGAAATTTAGGTCAGGCTTTGAAGTGAATGTCGACGGTATTAAGGTGTTTGGTTCCAAAAGCCTCAACCAATGAAGGGTAGTATGTCAATGAGGATGAATGGTTTGATTTGCATTCAGTGTATTTACAAGCTGAAGAATTCACATTGATGTACATGAATTATAATATAATCATACTCACTAGTCACAAAATGCAAATAAACATTAGCTCAGCACTCAAGGCCGCGAGTACAGAGTTTGAAATTATGCATATTCAACCCTTTATCAATTAAACATTTGCGCAACACACTGTAATTGTCTTTAAAAACGTTATTGAATCCAAAAAGTAGCTACAAATTGTACACAAATTATACAACCAATATTTGAAAAAATGAAATATTGTTAGGATGCACAATATATAATTATCAAGAATAGCAATATAAATAGTAAAACCTTTTAATTCATTGCTCTCATTGTCTCTCACAAACACATAACGTTCCATTATTATTGTTCTTGAACTTGATCTGCATCAATCCAGCTATCAAATGATTTTGGAAATCCTTCCCATCGAACAAAATACTCTAATTTCCCTTTGACTTTTCTCTTTTTTTAAACTTTATCAACATACCAAAGACTGTCTGCATCTTTATCAACAGGAATTATTTCATTTTGATTCACATAACCTGATATTGGTTCTTTATTCAAGTCTATGATCTTATACAATGGAAAACCTTGTTTGAAAATCTTGCTCTTTATTTTAAAAACTTCTGTAGTATATTGTTGTTGATAAGCTCTTCTAAAGGGATGTTTCGTGTAACTTAATCTAACCAAATCACCAATTTTATATTTAAAGCGAGGAGGCGTTTTGGGGAATTTTTTAGGTTTTAGATACATTTTACTCCAAAGTTGTGACTCGTTTTTCTTTGTAACATCACTTGGTGCTAATCCATCCAAACTCTGATGAGGGGAATTATTATTTACAATATCTTGAAGGTGATCTATATATCTATAATTTCGCTGATATCTTAACATTCTAAATATCATACCACGAAGGGTACGAATGACTCGCTCTGCATAGTTTGCTTTAGCGGTGCTTTGTGTATTAAACAAGTAAACTCTCTTCTTTTGCATAAACGCTTTTAATTCACGATTGATAAATTCAGAACCTCGGTCCGTTCTTAACTTTTTAAACTTATGAACACTAAGAATATCCTTGATTGCTAACAATACCGTGTTAGATTTTTTATTAACTAAGGGTCGAACGGATAGAAAACGTGAAAATATATCTATAACAATGAGTAGGTATTTAACTCCATCATTGTATTTAGCAATGTTATCAACTGCCATTAAATCCATATCACCCTGATCGTTCATACCCGCCACTTCAACACGTGGTCTTTTATATGTATGTCTCGCCTGACGTTGAATGGCATACGAGTCTTGATTGTTGAGCCATTTCTGTATGAAATAAGTAGTAAATACTCTTGGATAGTTTTGGTTTAATATCCTGTGTAACTTTTTTGCACCCAAAACGCTGCCTGCGTTTTTAGAATCGAAATAATATTGTGATAGGATATGTTCCTTCTGCGTTTTATCCATGATTAAACATGATCATCGTTGTTAGTAGTTTATATTATGGGACACATGGGTTGTTAATTAAACTAAAGCAAGGAAATGAAAACATGTATAGATATAAATACATTTATTTGAAACTAAACATCTATAAAATAAGTCAGCATATGATCATACAAGCATATACATACAATGACATACATGTACATAAAGTGAATTAAATATTTATTTGAAACATGCAAAAAGGAAATTCGTGAAGTAATAAATATAACAAATCATTTTACGCCACACAATGCCAGAGTTCTTAATTTCTCATGAATTCTTTTTTTGAAGAAAAATGCAGTAAAACACATACAACATTGCATAATATGTCCATTTTGTTGTGTTGTAAATATTCTTTTGCTCAACGTGATGGACGAAACAGTCGATCTTCAATGCGATTGATTGTCAACACCATTCTTTTCATTTTTTTCACACCACCGCTCGGTTTTCATTATCTGCAGATAGTCATTGCTCTCTAGCAAATGTTTGTGTAAATCAATCATTTCAGAGGAAATGTTTGAAATGCGCATAATTTCTTCCCAACTTTGTAGTATATTTTTTTCATTAACTGCGTTTAGCATGTCACTAAAGTAACGTTCTATTTTATACTCATCATCATCAGGGTCTGTATCCATGATACAATCGTGATCTTTTTGAGATGGGAGATCCATCTGGCAACCATAGCAAAGTTGTCTAGTCACCATACCCATAACCTCACACAGTGCCTTCGCATATACAAAGTCAAAGTATGAATTCATTAGCGCGACACTTGTAGAAACTGGAGTATAAATCTCTGTAGTGTCCATAACATTCGTTTTGGAGTCACAATGTTCATTTTCATAAATATCTTGAGATAGTTCACTGCAATCCATGTTAAGTTTTTCTGCTGCGATATGATCACACCAAATGTCGATGAAACACTGAATGTTTGTGCTGTGTTGTATGTCTTTTATAGTTACATATGGTAACGGAAAAATTCAAATTTGTATTTTCAGATCATCCGGGGATATCGCCATATTGAAAACCCGCCAGAGGTTCGGTCCACGTCCATGGTGCTCGGGATGAGTCATTGGAGGACGAAGATCGGGTGTCCTTATGCTGCCATGAAATGTCGTTTTCATGATGTCCAATTATGTTCAAAAATAAACAGCTTGGAGAATGTGTTTTATGTTCTAACAACGACTCGTCTCCTTTCTGCCACTGATGTAATCGCAAACCGCAAGAAAAACACTCTACTGTGTCATTTCTGCCAGTATAATAAAATCCTGCTGAAGATAATTGGAACTTGTTTGGTTCTATTTGAGGTGGCCACATGTCGAACGTTTTAAGTCTGTCTTGAAAGAATAGCATGCTTGGAGAACTATATTCAAACTCTAATAGTTTTGAAGTTGTCATTTCGACTGTCCGTGTAAGAATGAAGCCAATAACGGAACACTTTCCTTCATATCACAGAGAGTTTCAAAAATATCAAATGGTAATTGAAAACTTTGGTGACCCTTTTTAAATATTATTTTAATGCGTCGCTGTCTCTCTTTCACAACTATGACAAATTTGTCACCAAGTGTGCATGTAATTTCCCTTCTTATTGGTGACCAAGAGACATTTTCAAAACCAAAACCTCTCAAATATGTCTGCAACTCGTTAGAAAAACGTATCTGAGCTTGAGCCATTTTTTGTATTTTTTAAACACTTTAGACAACTGTTAAAGCACAGACTTACAATATCCAATTTGTTCGGTTTGTTATATACCACTATTGACAATCCAAAAAAAAAAAATGTCTTGGACGTTGATTATTCCCGTACTATGGGCTCGTCTTTAAGTCCTGTATATGCGGTTAAAAAGGGAATGAATTTACATCTATCCGGATATTCTTCAATCTCTTGATGGCTATTGTACTGATCAACTATGGTTTGAAAATTGTTAGTTTGTCTTAAAAGAGTTACCATTTTCTGATGACTCTCCTTAACCCACAAATATATACAACGAGCTTCACTATCGTTCCAGGGTAACATATTACCATTCTCATCCCAAAAGGAATCAAACATTCTCCTGTTTGAGTCATATGGTGTCAAATTATAACTCATATTAGCCGGTAAAACAATGGCTGCCAACTTCAATCGCAAAAAGATTAATACTGATAATCAATGGAGACCCAGTTAAACAATGACCCTTTGTCTTGGATTTTAAACAATGGTTAAACATAACCGCTAAAAGCGGGAAATCGCCAAATATGACCGCTAACGCGCGAAATCGATACCATTGTCTTCCCTCTCAATGTTGGTTGAGTTAAACTTTGAAAATTGTCCGCCAAAACATATACGTGCGCATGCGTAAACAATGGAACCACCGACAGAACCACCGCACCACCAAACAAAATGGCCGCGAAAGTCAATTTCAAACTTGCGCATGCGTAAACAATGGAACCACCGACAGAACCACCGCACCACCAAACAAAATGGCCGCGAAATACCAATTATTATACTACTAATAATGATATTTCAACTTGACTACGCTGTAATACATTTTAAAAGAAAGCAAAAAATAAAGTTGATAAGACTCCAAATAACAACACAATTACTGCTCCATTTGATATGCAGTCTATAAAATACCATAGAAATCCTTAATGAGTCAGATTTAATTATTTACCTTTTCACTTTATGAATGTTATTCACTATTTTTGACTGTTTTACAAAAATTACAATGTATTGAACTGTTGACCGGCCTCGGGACAACAATTCTGAAGTCATCCCCTCAACCTCGGGACTACAGTTTCGACACAAATGTCCATGCAACAGCTGTTTACTGTAATAAAAGTCACCACAATATCAACTTAAAAGAGCAAAATAGAAGCCGAACAGTCAGAAAGCTTTGGCGAAAAAATAAAAATTAAAGAAGCAAATTATTATTTTAGTAAATTTAAGCTTTTGAGAAAGGTGATAATTATGCTTATCCTTTAATTTTGAAATATATTAAAGGCGTCTGTAAATACGCTTTTAGAATTTTGAATATGTTTACCTTTACACCGTCAGACTTAGTGAGAGCGGTCAACCTCTATGAACATGTGTAGCTCAATTGGGCGTAGTTTTTCGGGCATCGGAGTGACTCAATCGGTTCTTATAGGGTTTCTACGTAACGTAATCGGGAAAAGTCATATGGGCTTAGGCGTAACTCATTCGGACTAGTCGTATTGGCAAAAACGTTAATTAATTTGGCGAAGTCTTACGGGCTTTGTAACTCAAGTTTGCATAGTCTTACGGGTATATTCTTTCGGTCATTGTCGTAGTTCAATCATAAGGCATAGTCTTACTGACATCGGACATACATTATTCGGGTAATCGTGGGTCTTCGTGTTTATATCGACTTTTATTTTACAAGGACGCAATAGGAATGGACATTAGTTACTTAACTTTATATGGATTAATGTATTTGATGCGATATTGTTTTTGAGATGTTGTAAGGAAACTTGAGTAAATTAAACACATATCTCTGTTGGTCGTTTTCCCAGCATGGGATCAGTGTTCGCAATCAAGTGTCAGCATTAAAACACAAATATACGATTAATATTGGCATTTTATCACGATAGTTAGGGGGAATTCAGGGTTGACATCGACCCTGGCAGTCAGAGCTCGACCTAACATAAATCAATGAGATTATATATCCACGTATATAAACGCTCACAATAAATCTCCGATGCCAGTTCAACCTTGAAATAATGTGTTATGGAAATATTGTTTTGTAAAGGAAAGAAAAAAAATAAACAATAATTTTTTAGCGAATATATTTTTTTTTTATAAATATACTCACCGTAAGAGCTCGGTTACATAACTGTTTTTGTTGTGTTTCCCTTTTTTGTTTAAATTGAATAAACTTCAAATATGAATAGTGATGTTTTATTTTTAAGTGCAAGAGCGAACCAGGTATTGTTTGACAGACAGAAGAGCTTCCCTAAAATGCCACGAAAGGTCATTCAATAGTAATGAAACCACTTTTGTGTCATTCTGCACTTAGGCTTCGTGACAATGGTAAACTTTCCAGTGCCCGCCTATACGAGGCAGAGTTTTATATGCAGCGTTGATGAAAACTCCCAAATAAATGGCTAAAGAGAGCCACATAGTCTTTTGGTTACATATATGTATTTAAGCATTAAAGTATTGAAAAAAGCAATCAATTTATATTGTATTTTCAACCATCTACACTACAAGTGCACCGCAACATGATGGAAAATAAACATAAAACTATGGTTCAGAAATATTACAAGTTCTGGACATACCGATAATGTAATCAACTGGATATGCCCGTTCGTTGGAACATCATTTTCACAATTTAAACTCATTTAAGCATGTGTATCACCGGGCTCTGTTTGGGCCCTCTACTCTTTCTTATATACGTTAATGAAAAAGCTTATGCACTACAAAGCACAACTAGACTTTTTGAGGATGATAGTCCTTATTGCAAAAACTTACGTTTAACAAAACACAGACTCAATCGCATGTTGCGTTTTCCCCCATTTGTTTTACTTTACTCTTATTATCATTTTAAAAGGGAAAGTAAGAAAACATAATCAGCGTTAACGTCCATTTTCGACTCATTGGCTCTATAACGGAGGACGCTTATGTTTTCAGTTCAGACTAAATAAATGATAACGGTAATGACAATATCTGCATTGAAGAGCACTTGCCTTCTAACTTTTGAAGACGAATACCTGAAAAAAATATAGGGTTGAATATAGCATCCTTTCAACTAAGCTTTCAGTCCTTTAATTTTATGAAGATTTTACTAGTTCGTGTTATCTTTAAAACCGTATTTGGCAAATCATTTAGCTAATATATGTTGCTTTTATTTTTAATAATGTTTTCCTTATTTGTTCCCAGTTTTAGTACAATGATGCTTTTTATTATGAAACTCTATGATCACACAGTTTTAAACCTTGTATTTTATAAGGCAGACTGTGTGTGATGTTATTAGTTTCAAACAATAACTGCATCGTATCTTTGAAAAGTTTTTGCATTAGGTGCTCTGAATTTTATTCCTCCGTCTGCAGATAGAGTTGGGATCTCTAATCATAGAAGTATTTGGAGTTTACCTATACGTTTATTATTATTTGTTTTATTGATAAGTTTCCTCAAGTAAATGCAAACTTTGATAATATTTACCTTTTGCGTTTTATCTTATAAAGGATTGTTGGGTTTGTGCACATATACTGGTTTAAACCCCCAGTAAATTATATTTTACTGACCGTTCTAAGGCGGTATCTAACAATTCTTGATAAACATACCAAGTTTTTTATATAAAGTATGTGTGCACTGTGTTGTTTGTGGGTTATGTGCTGTTCTTCTATGTTTCTTGTTTGTGATTTTATGTTTTATGTCTTTGACGTTTACCCAGTGCCATTAACCCGGGTTTATGTTTAAACTTTTTGCTACTGATCTTGTTTCTGCAGCCTTTTGCATAAATATTAAATAGAATTATTGATGTCATTTTCTGTTTGTGAAGAAAAATATGCACTGGTTTTTGTACATAAGTTGCATGCAGACGCTCCTGCTGTTTGTGTTTTAAGTTGATTAACGGGAAAACTCTAAAATAAATTTGTCAGAATAAGGGGACTTGCTAAGGATAAGTTTAGGTTATCATTCATGCGTTAAAGGCCTAGTTTATTCCTTCTGTAAGTCCCCCCCCCAACAAAATAACAACAACAAAAACACACAAAAACAAACAAACCCCCGTGTATTGTACACAACCTCTGTGTATTGAATTAAATCTAATTGCTTAATTGTCTTATAAGATCTCAGATCTGAATATCCTGCTGTGCAGTTTTGGAGCCTTTATTATAGAATTGGACCCTAAATGGTCCTAAGACAATAAACAAATACACAGGAAATTGGCCCCTACTGTGACATCAGTGCAATTAGCAGGAGATTCACAGCAGAGGATTGTCATGCCAAACATTCCTTAAACCAGGCCTTTAAGAAGCTAACAGAGATTTTTTAAACATTATTTGTAAAGATTTATCCGCGACTGATGTTTTAGACATATGTAAATATTTCATTTATGTCAAATTTGTTTGTGCTGGTTTTACACACAATTCTTGAAATTTGTACGACAGGGTCACTACAATTGAAGAAACGGGTATATAAAGCGTTGTTAGCGCTTTTTGTTCCCTTTTCAATGACCGGTCTTGTCTGACGTTGATTAAGCCATTGTTTATTATTCATGCGTCGATACGGCTTAAAAAAATAAATTCAAGTTTCATCCCAAGTGAGCAACTCAGAAATTTAACTATGATTACAATTTCTTTTCCAGAAGTGTTTTATACTTGCGTTTACCCTTTGCTGTATATAAATAAGGATACTCATGGACTATAAACGTGCATGTTACCTTTAAATCAAGGGCTGGAGGTGTATAATGTTGCATAAAGGGGAACACACTTTGTTAGGTCGATTGAATATTATTACTATTATTAGTACTATTATTATTATCACAATAATTGTTGTTGTTATTATTATTATTATTATTATTATTATTATTATTATTATTATTATTATTATTATCATTATTTCCGTTTTTATTATTCTTCTTCTTATATTATTTTTTATCATTATAATTATTTTTATTATTAGTAGTAGTATTATTACAATTATTATTATATTATTATTATTATTATTATTATTATTATTATTATTATTATTATTATTATTATTATTAATATCGTTGCATGTTATCAATTTTTAATGTGTTTCTGATCTGATATTTTGCGATACAATTCGAAATATTTTATCTTAGGTGAAAGGAAATGTTGTATGTAGATTTTAAGTCAAATCCTACTTTTGTGATGTAAATATTGTAAAATTTCGGAGAGCACTTACAACAAGGTTAAGACTTTCATCACATAGAATAGAAATCGAAGCCGGTAGATGGTATAAACCCGAATCTATACGTTCATTTCTTGTTAGAATGTACATTGTATAATGATTTAAGAAAACAATACATCAGTAAATATTATTGGAAAAGACCAAATGTACTGAAATTTGTTGAACTTATTGCCAGTGATAGGAAAACTACATGTAGAAAATTATCGATGTATGTACATAAACCTTTTGAATTAAGAAATAGTTTTTTTTATATTTAACATATGTAATAAGTCAGTATCTGTATAGCAGCCACAGTCTCATCGCTGTGATAATATTATAGTATTATATATATTATGGTTTGAATTATATAATAATATAGTGTTAGTTATTGCAAGAAAATGTATCTATGAGCGTGTATTTGACCACTGATCTATGAATTGTCATGATATGTGTATATATGCCTAATTCTTGTACGCTCATTGGCTATGGCCTTTATGCATTTGAAATAAACTATGAAACTATGTAGGTTGAAAACATTCTTTACCATAAGGAATAACTATCGTCTTATATCTTTCAATATACACAAAGTATCTATAACAAATTCAAATCAACGCAGATTTTGAAATATTAAAATAACATTTACAATAAGTAAGGAAGAAAATATGTGAAACAAGCATTGTTTGAGTACAATTGCATATTTATTTTCATTCAATCGCATCCTAAGTGTGTGTCTTAAGTTTATATTCCTTAATCTGTTTAAAGAACAATACAGAAAGTGTATGGCAATCTTAATTATTAACAGGCGCCCCTCATATATCAGCAAACTGCCTTGTATTGTGATTTATTCAGCAACTAATTGTTTGGGCGCGCGGAACATTGGTACTAAACGAGGAAACATACTCTCTTTGATATATTATAATTTGGTGCGAGTTTGTACCTTAGGCTACATTATGTGACCGTTAGATTAAAACGGCTGAGCTCTACTTCTTTATGTTGTGTTCGAAATAACTAGAAATGAAGCGTACATCGAATATACTGATGGTGTATTCATCTAGTCTTGTCGACTTATTTGATATCGACCTAACGAGTTCGAACACGACATATTGTCAAAGCTTTGTCGACTCGTAACTTATTTAGTAAATGTTGCAAGCAATTGTGAATCAACAAAACGAGTTGAAAATGATTTTTTTGTAATAATTATTACCGGACTTGACATAAATTCTATGAAGACTAGAATTTCATCAAGTTCCATTGCATTTAGGTTAAAATGGGGCTTCTTTGATTAGACTTACTCACCTTGTGTTAACTTTACATGGTCTATATTCCAAAAAGAGGAAGATTATTCGGAGTCATAAACATCAACCAAATTGCATGGATGTGGGGGCTATGGCTCTGGCCTGTTTAATGATAAAGAAATATGCCATTGATTACCCTTGCGTCGTTGTTTTTCACTTTCGCCTAATGACCCATTATCAATCTTGACTTAGATTGTATGCTGACAAACCAAAATTCATTAACATAAGAACTTAAAGGAAAATTTTCTTTCACTGGATCTAGTGACCTACTTTTTGATAACAAACAACATAGTATCAAAGATGACCTAGATTTTATAAAACAATTGTCGTTGATTCTTGACCAAACTTGTGGTCTCAAGACTGTTAACGATAATTATATAATAATCATCACTTACACATTTGTTTATTTTGCATATAACTTAAGTGGAACATTATTTAACCTAGTTTAACTAAGCAACCTGATTGATGTGTTACGATTACTGTCTTTACTGTGATTATAATAGTTCGTGCGGGGCAATACTTTCCTCGTGACACTGGCCCCTGATTCAGTTGCATCTTTTTATTTCAGTGTAAGATCGTATTTTAAGATCGAGAGTGATAGAATAAACGATATTTTATGATCTTTACTGAAATAAAATACGATCATACACGGAAATCATGTTTCTTTTATTGTTGTTTCCGGAGAAAATCCCCTCTTTGCATTTCCAGGTGCTACACTGCTACCCGTGGGACTCCCCTTAGGTACAGATTTGATCGCCAATTACGATAATTGTAATCCCTATGCCGGCATGTGAAGAAATATTGTTTACCCTTATTTCCGTTCAAGCATTATATAAACATAGATCAATACTTTGTATACAAAATGCAGTAATCTTCAAAATATTGAAGTTAAAATTCAAAACAGAATAAATTAAACAGCGCATGAATTAATCTGAACAAATTACCCTGGTCACATTTTATTGAATGAGATATTTGAATGGTCAAATGTGTAATCAAAACAAATGTGGTTGTCGAGATTGTTCTCATGGTATTCAATGACTATCATTGTCAGAAATCAGCCTGATTCGTCTTTAGACGGGTAGTTTTGGGGAGGTTCATATTAAAAACCGTATGAAAAAAATCAAATACATAATATAACATCGACTCAATATTCTATCATTTGTTTTCATTACAATGGTTTTGTTCAAAAGCAACTGTTCAGATATACACCTTCAATGAAATGTTTGAAATATAACAAAATAGCATAGTGCCCTGATAAATTGTGAAAACCTGAATAAAAGAATGTATTAAAAACGCAAATACATTTCCTGCAGTAAAAAGTTTAAATACAGTAATAGGCACGATGCGTTCGTTAAAAACTGGTACAAAATGTTATGTTGAACTGTTAATGCTATCAACAAAATGCAGCTAGGCCAGGTCAGGCCTGGCCGCCAACTTTATGCTGCTTTGCCGCTATAACACTTGATTTCTAGTCTACCAACTTCATACTGATAAGCCGCTAAGCCGCCATGTTCATATACATCCAAAATGACTACTCAAACCCCCTTTGTCACGTTCGATAAAAGGCCATGTCGGATAAACAAATATAAACGTTCAAACGTCTACGTTTTATACCATGCAGTCATAATCAGACTTACAGGTGGAGTTCTTGTGTTTGCTCAACAGTGTTGGTTCTCTGATGAAAGATAGAGGAAAATATGGCCTATTATATACTCTCTTATAGTTTTAATTTGTGTGATACCTTATCAACGTTTTTTTTAACCATTGATCATTTAAGCGTACGTTTCACACTAAAATTACTTTTTTACGAGTGTCTTTTGTTAGTGTAAGTACTTTAATGTTAGGACTGTCGATTTAGACGTGTATGCTGGCTGTATTTTAAATTAGAGTAAATCTTTATTGAAGTTTAGTAGAATCAAGAAAAATTAAGGGTGTATCTGCTCAATTGATGATACCAGTATTGTATTAAAATGTACATGTCATTGTATAATGTATATAAGCTTTCGCAGCTTTGAAAGAGTTCGGACAGAAACAGGGCAAGCAGTCGCCAATTTCGAAAGGCATCCATCACACAAACAAACTTGGCATACTAGAAATATACATGTTATGTTAAAGGTAAATGAACTGTCGGTTTACCAGTTATGGAGCTATGGGTTATGTTAAAAGAAAAAGGAATATATTTTCCATTATTAGGGAACGTCATCTTTACAATAATTTACTTAAGAGTATATGTGCAAAGTTTTGTGCAATCTGTTTCTTAAACATCACAAACCCCAAAAAATCAATTTAAATTTCATTAAATGCGTTTTGAATACCGCATTATGTCGAAACCACGGAAGAAAAAAGGGAACCATAGTTAAGTTGATGATTCAAGAGCAAGATGTACGACGAGTAGGTACTAAACAGCGCATCATTTAAAGGATGACTTATAAAGTTGTGTGTGTTCATGTGATGGTATAAATCAATCAAATATTACATTTGTATTGACCATTTTCAAGTTGTTGACCAAGGTTTTAACAAAAGTCATTAAAGATCAGTAGTTGCCATCTGACAACGGCTACTTTTATTTTTTGAAATACTGTTAATGGCAACACAAACGCTGACAACGGAACTGGACTACATGTTGTGATGGAGAGTGAATTACTGGACCAAATGAATGACGAAATGAAAAGGGCTGTTACACCTGTGACAATTTTTATTGGAATTGAAACATTTCTGGGATTTTTTGGCAATTTATTTGTATTGTACGTGTTCATAAAACGTTACCATGACTGTAACTTTCGCTACTTTGTGCTGTGCCTCGCTTTTCTGGACTTTATAAGCACACTGACCACAATGCCTGGGGAGATCATCACGCAGCAATTCTGGTACAAGTATCCATTTCCCGTCGTCTGTAAAGTCAAGTCATTTTTCAACGTATTCACGGTCACAGGGGAGGCCCTATGTCTGTGCATAATCGCTGTCGAACGACATAGGAAGGTGTGTGCGCCATTTAGATGGCAGATCAGGCCTCGCCAGGCGCTTATCCTTTGCGGCGTCATCTACTGCGTGGCTTTCGTTGTTTCCCTCCCGGCCTGGTTTCTGTGGGGAAGCCAACAGGACGTTAGGTTATACAACGGAAGAAATGTAACCGTCACTGTCTGTGGAAAGGATTCCAATTATGAAAACAGTAGACAACCTTTAGTTTTCGGTACATCCCTGTCTGTTTTATTTGGACAATGCCTGATAGTTATGCTCGTTCTATATATACTAGTAGCAAGGAGACTCATCTTAGGTCGTCCATCGGCTCAAAGGCGCCACATCTCTTGCGCGCCAACGGTAAGCAAGTTGTCTATGTCACAAAGAAAATCAAATCAAAACACCGAGATAAGCGATGAAAGTGGCTTTACTAACTCGGACGTATCAACAAGAAAAGGAAAATCAACCACAGAGTCAAGCAAAACGGAAAGCCGGTCTCTGGATGATGAGAGCGAAGCGGTTGACAAAGATAAAGTTTGTGTCACGGACGCCGAAACAACATGCGAGGATGGAGCGTTGGAAGTCCGTCACAAACAACGGATCCGGCGTAGACGTCGCGACAAAGCGAATATTGTTCGCCGAAAAACGTACATCATGTTTGTTTTGACAATCATATTCATTGTCACAACAATTCTGTATTTGACGTTATTAGCGTTTATATCAGAAGAAATCTTGAAGAGTTTAAATATCTATGAAAAAACCGTGTATTTGTTCTTCTTTAGACTTGTGTTTATAAACCATGCTATCAACCCTTTTGTGTACGGCTGCCTTGACCCTAAGTTTAAACAAATATTAGGAGATATTAAAAATATGTTTTAAGTAGCTAAGGAAAGGTTGCTTAAACTGTATTGCCAGCTAGATCGCCATCATCAGAATTCGATACAAAAAGTACAGCGTAGCCACGAATAAACTGCGGCATTTAAAACTTAAAGGGGACCTTCTGAAGACGTGCGTTCATTCATTCCATCCGGAACATATGTGCTCTAGACACCAGGGATTGTCCCTCAACTCTTGTGATGTTCGTATTAGTGTTAAATATTGCATTCTGGTGTAATTTACGCATACTTTTTCTACCATATTCACATGAAAAGACACTTTGACAATTGCGTGTATTCCCATGCAATGCAGAATTCCTCTAGGAAATGAAATTTAAGAATATTGTTATTCAAATTCGAAATTGTTACATATTTTGTTTATACGACGATCTATATTTTTATCACTATTGCAAATAGCAATTCATGTAATTCCAAAGGCAAATTCTCTGTGTACATGCAATATATACATGGTCGTTTTCAGTTTTTATTTAGATTTAGTAATGTATGCCCGTATTGGTCATAATAAGAGGAAATGCGTAACTGTATTGTTGTTGGGTTTTTTCTTAACAGTGTTTTAATTTCCGTCTTTAACTTTTAAGTCAGGAACATAATAGCTATTACTTCTTGTATGTCCATATATGTATAATAAAGTTAAGAGTTATCATCCCAGAATGATACGGAAAACATATGTTTTGTTATTGACGTAAACAACGTTTTGGACAACATTTGAATTACAATCCAGTTATTGTTTTAAACTATGAACATCAGACACAGTCAGCTTTAGAAAATAAAAATTTAGATAAAAAGCATCATTGTACGAAATTGCTAACAAATGAAGAAAACATCAAAATTAGAAACGACATGTATTAGCTAAACTTTTCATGATTACCTATGTAAAATATTTGAAGAAAGGGACGTCACAGGCCCGAACATTCCTAGCCAACCAATGAGGGTTTTAAAGATAACTTGAATTTGCAAAATTTTCATAAAATCAAAGGACTGAAAGTTCAGTTATGTAAGGACGCTATATTCAACCTTATACTTTGTTTTAGGAATTCATTTTCATTTTCAAAACCTAGAAGGTAAGTACTTTTCAAAGTATCGCCGTTATATCCACGGTTTGAATAAAATCCAAGCAATTCATTAAGTCTATCTGCCCAACTATCTGCTGGAATAATTTTCTTTAAAACATCACCATAAAATATGGATGGTCAATACTATTAGCAATCAGTGATTTAAGTCTTTATTGTACTTTGATATAATATAATTATGACCATAAATATTTTTTCGAAAGTCTCCTTGATTTGTGATATCTGAAACCCTGTTTTAGAATCTTTTCCGTCATTAGTTTACTGCTAGAGCTGAAAAACATATATAATATTGCATCTGTAAAGTGTAGTTTACGTAACCACTGTTATCAAGAATATCATTAACCTTGCAACATTACTAAAACCTGTAATTGTACATATATTTTTAAAAACACAGACTAGAAATGTGTTGTAACCCTCGAAACAAATGTGTTCCTTAACATACTGATTGTGAAGCAGTTTCCGACAGTTTTTATACGTTTTTATTGAATTATGCATACGTGTTTAAATACCTGCTAAAATTGTTCACATTTTAGATAACTACAGCTCAAGCTGCTATTGTCAATATATTGGTCCCATGTTTGACGTCACACATAGTGTGAAGAGGGGCGCAAAGAGGGTACATACACTGTTCTGATTAGCTTGTGATAAGAATCAGTTTCCGACAAATGGAATGCGGGGCAGATTTAAGGTACCTATTGTGTGTTTTTATTATCCGTTTATTTAATGTACTAAATATAAGACTGTTAAGAGAGAAATAAGTTTTAATTTTTCAGCATTTACGAAAAATTTAAACCTTAAAATTTACGACAGCCAATTCATGCTTTAAATCAAGCAGACATTGAATATCAATGATATTTTGGTTAATTTCTGATAGAAACTTGTGTTTGCATACGTTTAAGTGAATGTGGGAGCGAAACAAGCACGACACCAGTGTTCATAAATATGTACACAATGAACATCGTTTTTATAAGTCAGTTTAGGAAAACCTTATAGCTTTTCATAGATATGGAAAGTAGGTTCGCACGCACGCGCAATACGCTGCGCGTGCCGATCCCCCATGTGCAAGTTTGTGTACAATATGAAAAATAAACATTAAACATTAAAAATAATACGTGTCTCGATAAGAATTTCACCTTTTGATTGCCTAGTTACGACATACTTGAATTGCAGTACCTCCTTATTAATATCAAAAGAAAGTACTCGATAAAGCGATTTGTTGAAGTGCAGAAAAGAAATGCTTACACGTTACATTGTTTGTCTTTTTTGTCTTAATTTAACAGTTAGGCGAGAACATCAATCAGAAAATATGAATAGTCAAGTTTCAGATATTTTAAATAAGACAATCGACATATGACACTGCATTCAATTGTAAATAGCAATTTACTACGTTTCCAACATTTCCATGTTATTGTATTATATATACATCATCGTCGTGCAAAAGGTTTTATTTTTTAGTTATTAAGAATAAAAGTAAAAATGTCAAATAAAAGGTCGAAAAGATGAATATTTGGTCTGTTAGTAGTTATTTATTGTTTCACGTAACTTTCTCTACACATATTAAGTAGAATTGTTGAATTTAAATTTGTATGTTAGCTTAAAATCATTGGCCAAAACGGTATACCTGATAATGCATCAAAGGGAACACACTTTGCAACGTTGATATAAATTGGATTCCAAGATTTGCATCTCTTTCCTGTCATCTCGTTTTGATACAACCTACCTGCCATGAATTAGCCACGTATTAAGCAAGCGTTGTTAATTACATTGCCATGGTTTTAGTACAGATTAGGGCCGGTAATCATAACACATCTTAAAGTGACACTCGTATTCAAAATCAATACATACAATGTACGAGTATATCAAACATCAAATTTGATTGATAAACCTTGAACTACTAACTAAATCATGAATTTACGGAGAATATTAATAACTGATAACAAGATTGTAACTGTGTATTTAATAGCAGAAAACGCTAACATATTAAATGATTGGTGAATGCTAAAAGATTTACTTTCGTTTACTTTAGTCTCATAATAGAAATAGCGTGATTTATGCTCATTTCTTTCGAATTTAACTCGGTATCCTTCATGAGAACCATTGTTTTCGACATTTATTCATCCTTTTATGAACATTAAAACAATATAATTAATTGGGTTCAATTTTATCTGGAGTGCATTTTTAATAAATCATTTTACTTTACTATGACTATTAGCTTTTGAGGATATCGACTTAGAAATTTTGATCCTTTTATTCGTGAGGTACTCGATTGCATAATTTTAACACGAATCGAAGTACATTTTAGTTGTCTTTATTTGCATAGCATGGCGGACATGCAGGGAACGTGTTGTCCGCCGTCGTCATTGTCCGCGTTCTCTAATCTGTTATCCAATATTTATTGAACTTGGTTTCAATGCTAATTGACATACTATCTTGATTGATTACAATCAAATACAATATCGAATCATGACGAATGAACTCAAACATACATACAGCAGTACCTATGGAATACAATGACTTTCCGAAAAGTGCGATGTGATAATAGTCCAGGATATGCTCTTCCAAGCCCATATCACATTCCGGTCCTTATCGCCAGTTAATAAAATCACAAGTGCCTCTTTTTTGTTCCAACTACCAGTACAATTACAACCAAATAGCACGTCATTTTGATTGACTGTTCGAACGTTTACATAGGCATGTAACGTTTTAACACCTCACTTTATGTAAACGTTGATGAGCCTATAATTATACTACTACTACTACTACTACGACTACGACTACTACTTCTACTACAACGTCTTCTACTACTACTACTGCTACTACTACTACTACTGATACTACTACTACTGCTACTGCTAGTGCTACTGCTACTGCTACTACTACTACTACTACTACTACTACTACTACTACTACCACTACTTCTGCTGCTACTACTACTTCTGCTGCTGCTACTACAATATATAATTTGTTGTCATAAGGAAAACAATTTACTCCACCGCAGGAGATTAGTATCGTCGTTAGCATTCAATTTACATATCAAGCGATATCTATAGAAAACATCAACGCAGATTTTGAAGATAAACATTTTGAAGTTAAGGAAGATTATATATATGAAAACGTGCGTAGTTTCAGGTCAACGGCAAATTTATTATTATGTTTGACATATTTCCTTCCTTTTCTTTCATATACCTTAAACTCATCTTTCAAACTTTGTTTAAATTATAATGTAATGTAAACTTTATGAACTAGCCTAGCATCCAAAACAACAACAATGACAAGGCCACTCATTTATCAGCAAACTTGTTCTGAAAAATGAGTTATTCAGGAACGATTTGTCATCGGTTCAACTTTATAACATGCACCAAGAGATACCTTTAACGAATCGAGGAAGCAAAGTCTTTGAACAATATTTGTTTTGGTGTGAGTTTGTTTTCTTAACGCATGATGGTTAAATCAAAATGCCTGACAATTAGTTCCTTAACATATTACTTGTGTTCGTACGAACTTGTATGGTATCGCTCGTATAAACTTGGACTTGTCGAATTCTTTTATGTCGACCTGACAAGTTATACCACGACAATTTGTCACAATAATGACCACTGTTACACGTTAAAGTGAATATAACCAATTATTAGTATCGATAAAAAAGCGTAACATGATCGGTTCATTATTGTAATTGTTCATTATCGATCTTGACTTAAATTTTATGACGACACGCGTTTTGAACAATTTTTGTTGAACTTGGTTTTACGTGATGATTTGATATGACCTAATGACCTAATGCTCGACCCTATTCGACATATATTAGAACTAAAATTGAAAGGAAAGCCAGACACTAACAGATTTGCATTTATTTTAGGCCATAAATGTGGAATTTGAAGTGTAAACGAATGATTTTCTTTTATTAGAGTGACCAAGTTTTTGATACCAAATGTCCGCAGTATCGGACATGGCATAGGTTATAGGAAGACAACTTTCCAAGTTTCATTGAGTCTTGACAAAGAAGGTGGCCTAAACAGAACAATGATAAATACTGGGACAAGTAAAACAAAATAAGTATGAACCATGTTTAGAAATACAAGGGCCCAAACGACACTGAACTAGATACACAAACTAACAAACACCACGTACATACGTACAAGACATTGACCTAGATACACAAACTAACAAACACCACGTACATACGTACAAGACACTGAACTAGATACACAACCTAACAAACACCACGTACATACGTACACACAGTTCACAGACGCATCACCATAGCTTCAAGAAAGTTAATGATGTGAGTTTCATTTATTTTACCAATTGAAACCAATATTTATATGAAAAACTACAGAAACAAGCTCAATAGCAAAAGGTTTAAGCATAAACCCCGTTTAATGACACAGGGTAAATGCCAAAGACATAAAACAAAAACACAAACCCAGAAGCATGGAACAACAGCACAAAACAGACATGCTTTAAGTGTCATTATTACTTATTGGATTGTATCTTTTCTGAAATGCGCCCCTGATACAGTAACATTTATAACTTTATAACAAATCATTGCGTGTCATTTCTTGTCTACATCTGATGAACCACCATTTTAACGAAATGTCAACATCAGATATCATTACAAAATATCTGGTAAGGAAATGTATTAACTGAATGCTATAAACACGGCGTAGTATTTTGACTATATGGATAAGTAAAAAATGTTAATTCTTTTTAAAGTGTTCCTTTGGTTAAAATGTTTATTTAAGTCGTACATAAACAACTTTCTGCCTTTCCACTAGTTCGATTATAAATTGAATAGCATACAAGTAATCATTTTAATAAATCAATCATAAACATTCAATAAATCTGTTTTCCGTCGAAAATACGGAAGAAAATTCGAACTTCACTTGAGATGAGATTTAAGACAAGAGTTGCGACAAGTAGTCATTAGACAGCACAACATTCAAACGCTGAATGATAAAGCTGTGCGTTGTGATGTGATTGTTTTAATTAAGTAAATACTACGTATTGATTGACATTTTTGAATGAAGTTCGGTAATGTTTTAACACAAGTTAATTAAAGATGGCCGATGTTCATCTGACTACGACTACTAGCAGTTTTGGACACACAGTAATTGACCAAATAGGAGCAGACAACAGCACTGGACTGTCCAATGCAACGGAAAGTGAATTACTAGACCAACTAAATGACGAACTAAAAAGGGCATTAACACCTGTTTCAGTTTTTGTTGGAATTGAAGCTGTTGTGGGATTTTTTGGAAATTTATTTGTCTTGTACGTGTTCATCAAACGTTACCATGACTGTAACTTCCGGTACTTCGTGCTGTGCTTGGCTTTTCTAGACTTTATCAGCACGCTGACCACAATGCCTGGGGAGATTCTCACGCAGCAATTCTGGTACAAGTACCCATTTCCCATCGTATGCAAGATAAAGTCCTTTTTCAATGTGTTCACGGTATCAGGGGAGGCATTTTGTCTATTGCTGTCGACCGCTACCGGAAGGTCTGTGCGCCATTTAGATGGCAGATCAAGCCACGCCAGGCGCTTATCATGTGCGGCGTCATCTACGGCGCGGCGTTCATACTTTCACTACCAGTCGCGTTTCTCTGGGGAATCCACCATGACGTTATTGGTGACCACTGAGGTTCAGATACTGGAGCAAAAGTGGACTAATGGTGACCACTGAGGTATAGATATAGGAGTAATAGTGGACTAGCGTTGTCCACTAAGGTACAGATATTGGATTAAAAGTGGACTAGTGGTGACCACTGAGGTACAGATATTGGAGCAAAAGTGCACTATTGGTAGCCACTGAGGTTCAGATACAGGAGCAAAAGTGGACTAGTGGTGACCACTGAAGTATAGATTTTGGAAACCAGTGAATCTCCGGTCCACATTTTAGTGTTCCTGTTACAGTAACAAATATAGAGGATTCTTCAGTTTTGTTTTTGTATAAGTTTTGCAGTTTGAATAGAATCAGTGAAGTAGTTTTTATGTAATATTAGGTTATTACAGGTCATTGTTATTTTGTCCTTATTTTGTTTTTATTTTGAATGTTTTTAAATTATATACCTGTTGGTCAGAGAGTGTATTAATCAGTATTATGTAGTAGTTGATTTAACAATTAAATATTATTACAGAAAGAAAAGAAATGATTGCAAAAGAAATGGGAGTTACATTTTCTATAATCCTGGAAAACCACAGAAAAAATATTTTTCTATAAATAGGCACTGTTTCATGTACATATTTAGAGAAATATTTGGGCTTCCATTGATAAAATATATAGATTGCTCTTTTTTTCAAACTTACTATTAAGATAGATTATCTGTTTTTCTAAGATTATGTGTTTTTCTAAGAAAACAAATTGGGGTGCTGTAATAACCTGGTTTAATAAAAGAAATCATGGTACTAAAACTTTAACCTTGGCCATGACTGAAAAACATTTAAATGAAAAACAAGGCCCATAACTTGTAACAGCTGTAAGAATTATTGAGTTATGTCCCTTATGAGTCTAACCTAAAAGGAACAAGATATTGGAGCAAAAGTGGACTAGTGGTGACCACTGAGGTACAGATATTGGAGCAAAAGTGGACTAGTGGTGACCACTGAGGTACAGATATTGGAGCAAAAGTGGACTAGTGGCGACCACTGAGGTACAGATATTGGAGCAAAAGTGGACTAGTGGCGACCACTGAGGTACAGATATTGGAGCAAAAGTGGACTAGTGGTGACCACTGAGGTATAGATATTGGAGCAAAAGTGGACTAGCAGTGTCCACTGTGGTACAGATATTGGAGCAAAAGTGGACTAGTCGTGACCACTGAGGTACAGATATTGGAGCAAAAGTGGACTAGTGGCGACCACTGAGGTACAGATATTGGAGCAAAAGTGGACTAGTGGCGACCACTGAGGTATAGATATTGGAGCAAAAGTGGACTAATGGTGACCACTGAGGTACAGATATTGGAGCAAAAGAGGACTAGTGATGACCACTGAGGTACAGATATTGGAGCTAAAGTGGACTAGTGGCGACCACTGAGGTACAGATATTGGAGCTAAAGTGGACTAGTCGTGACCACTGAGGTACAGATATTGGAGCAAAAGTGGACTAGTGGTGACCACTGAGGTACAGATATTGGAGCAAAGTGGACTAGTGATGACCACTGAGGTACAGATATTGGAGCAAAAGTGGACTAGTGATGACCACTGAGGTACAGATATTGGAGCAAAAGTGGACTAGTGGTGACCACTGAGGTACAGATATTTGAGTAAAAGTGATCTAGTGGTGACCACTGAGGTACAGATATTGGAGTAAAAGTGATCTAGTGGTGACCACTGAGGTACAGATATTGGAGCAAAAGTGGACTAGTGGTGACCACTGAGGTACAGATATTGGAGCAAAAGTGGACTAGTGGTGACCACTGAGGTACAGATATTGGAGCAAAGTGGACTAGTGATGACCACTGAGGTACAGATATTGGAGCAAAAGTGGACTAGTGGTGACCACTGAAGTACAGATATTGGAGCACAAGTGGACTAGTGGTGACCACTGAGGTACAGATATTGGAGTAAAAGTGACCTAGTGGTGACCACTGAGGTACAGATATTGGAGCAAAAGTGGACTAGTGGTGACCACTGAGGTACAGATATTGGAGCAAAAGTGGACTAGTGGTGACCACTGAGGTACAGATATTGGAGCAAAAGTGGACTAGTGGTGACCACTGAGGTACAGATATTGGAGCAAAAGTGGACTAGTGGTGACCACTGAGGTACAGATATTGGAGCAAAAGTGGACTAGTGGTGACCACTGAGGTACAGATATTGGAGCTAAAGTGGACTAGTGGCGACCACTGAAGTACAGATATTGGAGCTAAAGTGGACTAGTGGTGACCACTGAGGTACAGATATTGGAGCAAAAGTGGACTAGTGGCGACCACTGAGGTACAGATATTGGAGCAAAAGTGGACTAGTGGCGACCACTGAGGTACAGATATTGGAGCAAAAGTGGACTAGTGGCGACCACTGAGGTACAGATATTGGAGCAAAAGTGGACTAGTGGCGACCACTGAGGTACAGATATTGGAGCAAAAGTGGACTAGTGGTGACCACTGAGGTACAGATATTGGAGCAAAAGTGATCTAGTGGTGACCACTGAGGTACAGATATTGGAGCAAAAGTGATCTAGTGGTGACCACTGAGGTACAGATATTGGAGCAAAAGTGGACTAGTGGCGACCACTGAGGTACAGATATTGGAGCAAAAGTGGACTAGTGGCGACCACTGAGGTACAGATATTGGAGCAAAAGAGGACTAGTGGCGACCACTGAGGTACAGATATTGGAATAAAGTGGACTAGTGGTGATCACTGAGGTACAGATATTGGAGCAAAAGTGGACTAGCAGTGTCCACTGAGGTACAGATATTGGAGCAAAAGTGGACTAGTGGTGACCACTGAGGTACAGATATTGGAGCAAAAGTGGACTAGTGGTGACCACTGAGGTACAGATATTGGAGCAAAAGTGGACTAGTGGTGACCACTGAGGTACAGATATTGGAGCAAAAGTGGACTAGTGGTGACCACTGAGGTACAGATATTGGAGCAAAAGTGGACTAGTGGCGACCACTGAGGTACAGATATTGGAGCAAAAGTGGACTAGTGGCGACCACTGAGGTACAGATATTGGAGCAAAAGTGGACTAGTGGCGACCACTGAGGTACAGATATTGGAGCAAAAGAGGACTAGTAGCGACCACTGAGGTACAGATATTGGAATAAAGTGGACTTGTGGTGATCACTGAGGTACAGATATTGGAGCATAAGTGGACTAGTGGTGACCACTGAAGTACAGATATTGGAGCTAAAGTGGACTAGTGGTGACCACTGAGGTACAGATATTGGAGCAAAAGTGGACTAGTGGTGACCACTGAGGTACAGATATTGGAGCAAAAGAGGACTAGTGGCGACCACTGAGGTACAGATATTGGAATAAAGTGGACTAGTGGTGACCACTGAAGTACAGATATTGGAGCTAAAGTGGACTAGTGGTGACCACTGAGGTACAGATATTGGAGCTAAAGTGGACTAGTGGTGACCACTGAGGTACAGATATTGGAGCTAAAGTGGACTAGTGGTGACCACTGAGGTACAGATATTGGAGCATAAGTGGACTAGTGGTGACCACTGAGGTACAGATATTGGAGCTAAAGTGGACTAGTGGTGACCACTGAGGTACAGATATTGGAGCAAAAGTGGACTAGTGGCGACCACTGAGGTACAGATATTGGAGCAAAAGTGGACTAGTGGCGACCACTGAGGTACAGATATTGGAGCAAAAGTGGACTAGTGGCGACCACTGAGGTACAGATATTGGAGCAAAAGTGGACTAGTGGTGACCACTGAGGTACAGATATTGGAGCAAAAGTGGACTAGTGGTGACCACTGAGGTACAGATATTAGAGCAAAAGTGGACTAGTGGTGACCACTGAGGTACAGATATTGGAGCAAAAGTGGACTAGTGGCGACCACTGAGGTACAGATATTGGAGCAAAAGTGGACTAGTGGCGACCACTGAGGTACAGATATTGGAGCAAAAGTGATCTAGTGGTGACCACTGAGGTACAGATATTGGAGCAAAAGTGGACTAGTGGTGACCACTGAGGTACAGATATTGGAGCAAAAGAGGACTAGTAGCGACCACTGAGGTACAGATATTGGAATAAAGTGGACTTGTGGTGATCACTGAGGTACAGATATTGGAGCATAAGTGGACTAGTGGTGACCACTGAAGTACAGATATTGGAGCTAAAGTGGACTAGTGGTGACCACTGAGGTACAGATATTGGAGCAAAAGTGGACTAGTGGTGACCACTGAGGTACAGATATTGGAGCAAAAGAGGACTAGTGGCGACCACTGAGGTACAGATATTGGAATAAAGTGGACTTGTGGTGATCACTGAGGTACAGATATTGGAGCAAAGTGGACTAGTGGTGACCACTGAGGTACATATATTAGAGCAAAAGTAGTCTAGTGGTTACCACTGAGGTACAGATATTGGAGAAAAGTGGACTAGTGGTGACCACTGAAGTATAGATATTGGAAACCAGTGAATCTCCGGTCCACATTTTAGTGTTCCTGTTACAGTAACATATATAGAGGATTCTTCAGTTTTGTTCTGGTATGAGTTGTGCAGTTTGAATAGAATCAATGAAATAGTTTTTATGTAATATAAGGTTATAACAGGTCTTTGTTATTTTATCCCTATTTTGTTTTTATTTGGAATGGTTTTAAATTATATACCTGTTTGTCAGAGTGTGTATAAATGGGTATTATGTAGTAGCTGATTTAACAATTAAATAATTAACTAAAAGAAAAGAAATGATTGCAAAAGAAATGGATGTTACCGTATATTTTCTATAATCCTGGAAAACCACAGAAAAATTATTGTTCTATAAATAGGCACTGTTTCATGTACATATTTTTAGTAATATTTGGGCTTCCATTGATAAAAGATATAGATCGTTCTTATGGTTAGACTTACTATAAGAGATATTATCTGTTTTTCTTAGGAAACAAATTAGGGTATTGTAATAGCCTGGTGTGGTTATAGAAGTTATGGTACAAAAACTGTAACCTTGGCCATGACTGAAAAACATTTGAATGAAAAACAAGGCCCATAACTTGTAATAGCTGTAAGCAATATTGAGTTTTGTCCCATGTAAGTCTAACATTAAAGAAACAGAATACCATCATCATTTGCGCAGTGGTGCTCTTGTCTAAGTTCATTCTCCAATTGAAATGTTTCCTGGAAGAGAAAACAAATGCATATTGATCCATTTTGAAGGGCCATCACTGATTAGCTGTTTTGTAGATGTAATTTAATATGAAATATATCTGATTTAAAAAAAAACAAAAACGTACAAATAAGCGAAGTTGTAACATGAAATTATTTTTATAAATAAATTCACAAAAAAGCTTACAAAGTAAAGGAAGTTGTTTCACCCGCTACAGTCCTCTCAATCTGCAGGAGAGACTTTTTCCACCGCAAAAATTGACCACTGAGGACCTGTATTGGATCAAAACTGGACTTGTGGGAACTACTGATGTATAAACAGATAGTGGAGTAAAAGTTGGCAAGTGGTGACCACTGAGGTACAGATATTGGAGTAAAAGTGGACTAGTGGTGACCACTGAGGTACAGATATTGGAGCAAAAGTGGACTAGTGGCGACCACTGAGGTACAGATATTGGAGCAAAAGTGGACTAGTGGCGACCACTGAGGTACAGATATTGGAGCAAAAGTGGACTAGTGGCGACCACTGAAGTACAGATATTGGAGCTAAAGTGGACTAGTGGCGACCACTGAGGTACAGATATTGGAGCTAAAGTGGACTAGTGGTGACCACTGAGGTACAGATATTGGAGCTAAAGTGGACTAGTGGTGACCACTGAGGTACAGATATTGGAGCATAAGTGGACTAGTGGTGACCACTGAGTTACAGATATTGGAGCTAAAGTGGACTAGTGGTGACCACTGAGGTACAGATATTGGAGCAAAAGTGGACTAGTGGCGACCACTGAGGTACAGATATTGGAGCAAAAGTGGACTAGTGGCGACCACTGAGGTACAGATATTGGAGCAAAAGTGGACTAGTGGTGACCACTGAGGTACAGATATTGGAGCAAAAGTGGACTAGTGGTGACCACTGAGGTACAGATATTGGAGCAAAAGTGGACTAGTGGTGACCACTGAGGTACAGATATTGGAGCAAAAGTGGACTAGTGGTGACCACTGAGGTACAGATATTGGAGCAAAAGTGGACTAGTGGCGACCACTGAGGTACAGATATTGGAGCAAAAGTGATCTAGTGGTGACCACTGAGGTACAGATATTGGAGCAAAAGTGGACTAGTGGTGACCACTGAGGTACAGATATTGGAGCAAAAGAGGACTAGTAGCGACCACTGAGGTACAGATATTGGAATAAAGTGGACTTGTGGTGATCACTGAGGTACAGATATTGGAGCATAAGTGGACTAGTGGTGACCACTGAAGTACAGATATTGGAGCTAAAGTGGACTAGTGGTGACCACTGAGGTACAGATATTGGAGCAAAAGTGGACTAGTGGTGACCACTGAGGTACAGATATTGGAGCAAAAGAGGACTAGTGGCGACCACTGAGGTACAGATATTGGAATAAAGTGGACTTGTGGTGATCACTGAGGTACAGATATTGGAGCAAAGTGGACTAGTGGTGACCACTGAGGTACATATATTGGAGCAAAAGTAGTCTAGTGGTTACCACTGAGGTACAGATATTGGAGAAAAGTGGACTAGTGGTGACCACTGAAGTATAGATATTGGAAACCAGTGAATCTCCGGTCCACATTTTAGTGTTCCTGTTACAGTAACATATATAGAGGATTCTTCAGTTTTGTTCTGGTATGAGTTGTGCAGTTTGAATAGAATCAATGAAATAGTTTTTATGTAATATAAGGTTATAACAGGTCTTTGTTATTTTATCCCTATTTTGTTTTTATTTGGAATGGTTTTAAATTATATACCTGTTTGTCAGAGTGTGTATAAATGGGTATTATGTAGTAGCTGATTTAACAATTAAATAATTAACTAAAAGAAAAGAAATGATTGCAAAAGAAATGGATGTTACCGTATATTTTCTATAATCCTGGAAAACCACAGAAAAATTATTGTTCTATAAATAGGCACTGTTTCATGTACATATTTTTAGTAATATTTGGGCTTCCATTGATAAAAGATATAGATCGTTCTTATGGTTAGACTTACTATAAGAGATATTATCTGTTTTTCTTAGGAAACAAATTAGGGTATTGTAATAGCCTGGTGTGGTTATAGAAGTTATGGTACAAAAACTGTAACCTTGGCCATGACTGAAAAACATTTGAATGAAAAACAAGGCCCATAACTTGTAATAGCTGTAAGCAATATTGAGTTTTGTCCCATGTAAGTCTAACATTAAAGAAACAGAATACCATCATCATTTGCGCAGTGGTGCTCTTGTCTAAGTTCATTCTCCAATTGAAATGTTTCCTGGAAGAGAAAACAAATGCATATTGATCCATTTTGAAGGGCCATCACTGATTAGCTGTTTTGTAGATGTAATTTAATATGAAATATATCTGATTTAAAAAAAAACAAAAACGTACAAATAAGCGAAGTTGTAACATGAAATTATTTTTATAAATAAATTCACAAAAAAGCTTACAAAGTAAAGGAAGTTGTTTCACCCGCTACAGTCCTCTCAATCTGCAGGAGAGACTTTTTCCACCACAAAAATTGACCACTGAGGACCTGTATTGGATCAAAACTGGACTTGTGGGAACTACTGATGTATAAACAGATAGTGGAGTAAAAGTTGGCAAGTGGTGACCACTGAGGTACAGATATTGGAGTAAAAGTGGACTAGTGGTGACCACTGAGGTACAGATATTTGAGTAAAAGTGGACTAGTGATGACCACTGAGGTACAGATATTTGAGTAAAAGTGGACTAGTGATGACCACTGAGGTACAGATATTTGAGTAAAAGTGGACTAGTGATGACCACTGAGGTACAGATATTTGAGTAAAAGTGGACTAGTGATGACCACTGAGGTACAGATATTTGAGTAAAAGTGGACTAGTGATGACCACTGAGGTACAGATATTTGAGTAAAAGTGGACTAGTGATGACCACTGAGGTACAGATATTTGAGCAAGATGGAACTATTGGAGATCACTGAGGCACAGATGTTAGAGCAAATGTGGACTAGTGGTGACCACTGAGGTACAGATATTTGAGTAAAAGTTGTCAAGTGGTGACCACTCAGAGGTACAGATATTTGAGTAAAAGTTGGCAAGTGGTGACCACTGAGGTACAGATATTTGAGTAAAAGTGGACTAGTGATGACCACTGATGTACAGATATTTGAGCAAGATGGAACTATTGGAGATCACTGAGGCACAGATGTTAGAGCAAATGTGGACTAGTGGTGACCACTGAGGTACAGATATTTGAGTAAAAGTTGTCAAGTGGTGACCACTCAGAGGTACAGATATTTGAGTAAAAGTTGGCAAGTGGTGACCACTGAGGTACAGATATTTGTACAGATATTTGAGTAAAAGTTGGCAAGTGGTGACCACTCAGAGGTACAGATATTTGAGTAAAAGTGGACTAGTGATGACCACTGAGGTACAGATATTTGAGTAAAAGTGGACTAGTGATGACCACTGAGGTACAGATATTTGAGTAAAAGTGGACTAGTGATGACCACTGAGGTACAGATATTTGAGTAAAAGTGGACTAGTGATGACCACTGAGGTACAGATATTTGAGTAAAAGTGGACTAGTGGTGACCACTGAGGTACAGATATTTGAGTAAAAGTGGACTAGTGGTGACCACTGAGGTACAGATATTTGAGTAAAAGTTGGCAAGTGGTGACCACTGAGGTACAGATATTTGAGTAAAAGATGGCAAGTGGTGACCACTCAGAGGTACAGATATTTGAGTAAAAGTGGACTAGTGGTGACCACTGAGGTACAGATATTTGAGTAAAAGTGGACTAGTGGTGACCACTGAGGTACAGATATTTGAGTAAAAGTTGGCTAGTGGTGACCACTGAGGTACAGATATCGGAGTAAAACTGGACTAGTGGTGACCACTGAGGTACAGATATTTGAGTAAAAGTGGACTAGTGGTGACCACTCAGAGGTACAGATATTGGAGTAAAAGTGGACTAGTGATGACCACTGAGGTACAGATATTGGAGTAAAAGTGGACTAGTGATGACCACTGAGGTACAGATATTGGAGTAAAAGTTGACTAGTGATGACCACTGAGGTACAGATATTGGAGTAAAAGTGGACTAGTGGTGACCACTGAGGTACAGATATTGGAGTAAAAGTGGACTAGTGGTGACCACTGAGGTACAGATTTTGGATCAAAAGTGGACTAGTGGTGACCACTGAGGTACAGATATTGGAGTAAAAGTGGACTAATGGTGACCACTGAGGTACAGATATTTGAGTAAAAGTTGGCAAGTGGTGACCACTCAGAGGTACAGATATTGGAGTAAAAGTGGACTAGTGGTGACCACTGAGGTACAGATATTTGAGTAAAAGTGGACTAGTGATGACCACTGAGGTACAGATATTTGAGTAAAAGTGGACTAGTGATGACCACTGAGGTACAGATATTTGAGTAAAAGTGGACTAGTGATGACCACTGAGGTACAGATATTTGAGTAAAAGTGGACTAGTGATGACCACTGAGGTACAGATATTTGAGTAAAAGTTGGCAAGTGGTGACCACTCAGAGGTACAGATATTGGAGTAAAAGTGGACTAGTGGTGACCACTGAGGTACAGATATTTGAGTAAAAGTGGACTAGTGATGACCACTGAGGTACAGATATTTGAGTAAAAGTGGACTAGTGATGACCACTGAGGTACAGATATTTGAGTAAAAGTTGGCAAGTGGTGACCACTCAGAGGTACAGATATTGGAGTAAAAGTGGACTAGTGGTGACCACTGAGGTACAGATATTGGAGTAAAAGTGGACTAGTGATGACCACTGAGGTACAGATATTGGAGTAAAAGTGGACTCGTGATGACCACTAAGGTACAGATATTGGAGTAAAAGTTGACTAGTGATGACCACTGAGGTACAGATATTGGAGTAAAAGTGGACTAGTGGTGACCACTGAGGTACAGATATTTGTACAGATATTTGAGTAAAAGTTGGCAAGTGGTGACCACTCAGAGGTACAGATATTGGAGTAAAAGTGGACTAGTGGTGACCACTGAGGTACAGATATTGGAGTAAAAGTGGACTAGTGATGACCACTGAGGTACAGATATTTGAGTAAAAGTGGACTAGTGATGACCACTGAGGTACAGATATTTGAGTAAAAGTGGACTAGTGATGACCACTGAGGTACAGATATTTGAGTAAAAGTGGACTAGTGATGACCACTGAGGTACAGATATTTGAGTAAAAGTTGGCAAGTGGTGACCACTGAGGTACAGATATTTGAGCAAGATGGAACTATTGGAGATCACTGAGGCACAGATGTTAGAGCAAATGTGGACTAGTGGTGACCACTGAGGTACAGATATTTGAGTAAAAGTTGGCAAGTGGTGACCACTCAGGCCACTACTTTTATATAAATTGGTTTACAAAACCGGCGGGTCTAATTTTCCGAAAAGTACAAAAAAAATAAAAAATGAATTTCACTATTTTTTCAAAATTATTTTCCCGACCGTATTGACTTTGGTGCGAAACGAAAGAAAAACGCAGAGATAAGAGTACGAATGCAGTAGATCTCGACTGGTTTGTTGTTCCGTGGTTGTAATTGCCAATTTATAGTAGGGATGCAAACGAATATTCGAATATTCGAATATTCGATCAAACGTTTGGTATTCGAATGTCAAAATCGGTATTCGAATATTCGAAAAAAGTTCAATAAAGAGAATAAAACACATTTTGCCTACAACGCTGATGTTGTTTATAAAGTTCGTTTGTCTTGTTTTTACAACGATTGGCCCCTTATGCCAGAGGTGTGAATGGGATGACTAGACACGCGTCATGTGTCATTTAGGTACATAACGCCGGGTACTATAAAAGGTCCCCCTACTTTTACAACAACTAGCTAGGGATCGGCTTTAACACCAATATGTTGTCTTGGCTGCAACTATTGTACAACAAAGCGCAAATGGAAGTGACGATATGAATGCCATGTGCTACAAAAATGTTGTTGCATATATGTGCTTTTTAGATAAACTGTTTCCATGTTTCGATACAATTTTCGTGCTTTGAAATGGATTTTAGGATATATTTCCTCTCTTGTTGTACAATATCTGAGTCCAATACACTTATGTTTTCGTTTAATTATTTTACTAGAACCGAGTTGGTTTGGGGTTTCCATATCTTTATTTAGTCAATTTAGAGGTCAATCTCAGAACGTTTCTGATTATCCTATGGAAAGACCCTCCATAGGCGCAAAACACTGTTTGACTAGGAATCCATCTAATTTCACATTGTTTTCAAAAGGCAGCGGAATTGAATCATTCAATTTGTTGTTTATAATGTTTTGCTTTTTTCTTCCTGAAAATGGAGAATTTCAAAGGCTCATTTGGGGAAATCAGGGTCTGTTGCGCGTACTGGCTACGACAAAGTAGGGTAAAAAACGCCCCGGCTATTGCTTTAGCGAATAATAATAATATTTAATACATCTTCTAAAATACGTATTTCGGTAATCGAATATTCGAATATTCGATCGAAAGAATTACCGAATATTCGAATATCAATTTTGCCATTCGTTTGCATCCCTAATTTATAGTGATAACATGTGAGCCAGTCAACTGTTATGGCAGCGCCGATGGCAATGGCGGAATTGACGATAGCAGTCATTCTTTGTATGAAATAATTAATTAAAATATGCAGGAGTTGTTAAAATAACAATAAACATTGGCAAATTTAACAGCCGACACAAACAAGAACTCTCACGTGATTGTTGTTATTCCCCGCCAATTTAGGTCATGAAAATATTGTTGTTTATAGATAAAAAATGAAATTGTCAGCGGCTGCCATCGAATTAGTAGACACAAATATCTGTAAATTATGTGTGAGAAAAACATTTTATAACATTTTATGGTTAAATATCAAATAACAGTGCACTAAGTGTGAGTGGTGAAATCGAAAGTAAAATCTCTAAGTTGATACCGGTGACCTAATTTCACAAGTTCGGTCGATGGTGTTTATGGATTTGAAATCACAAAATGGTTTGGAAATACTTGTTATTGAGTCAATGTAAAGCTTGTGTTTATTCTAGATTACATGTTTATTCATGTTTGGGTTAATAGTAGAGTAAAAACAATGAAAGAGTTGAACACATGTCTCAATGACATTTTAATACTAATGCCAGGAGTTGTGTGCAAAACATTTAGATAAAACAACACTGAAAACTATTTTGAATAAGTCCATTTCAATTTGTAATGAACTTGATATTTCACTATAAATGAGATTTGTTGTTGTAACCAAGGAATACTCTTTAAAATGAAAAATAAACAAGCATGAAGTATAGATGCCCTGTGAACTCGTGTATACACAAAATGGCGGAGTTGGGAGAAGATGAAAATATCCGATACATAATTATGGATTTCTCTGTTACTATCATTGGTACATAAAGTTAAGTCACATGCTAGATTTATTATTTTGTTATGTGATTTTTATGTACTGATGTGGTAATTTGCTGCAAGATTTGAATTTGAAATGGATTTGGTGAACATCCCATGGTAAATATCCCGGTCCGAAAATATCCGAACTTAGCATGGATCGGGTTACACACAACTAGGACCCACCATGGTAAAGGGTATTAAAACTCAAATCTAGGTCTAGTTTGGTTTTTAGTTTTTCAGGAATTGCTTTCACAATGTTAAAGCTCAAATGTCTTCATAAAATGTTACTTCCTTATTTACAAAATTGGTAATTATTTCACTTAATTGGCATTTTTCAATATTGAAATAACTGAAACAATGTTTAGAAATTATTATGTATTGTTTTAATACCGTGCAATTTTTTGTATTTTAATGCGTAAAATTGCCTTTTTTTCAATTTAATATTGTTCAGTTTAGTGTTCTGCATTCACTTTTGCTTTAGCATACCGTTGAAGCTTAACAAATGTCTTGCTGAGTAATATTCAATGTATCTTTGATAAAAAGTGTAGCTTATACATGTAAACATGTTTTATAGTCAATTTCATTGATGTTTTATATGCACATTATGTAAGATTTAAAATGTGTGTTTAATTAGAACTTTGAAACTTTGAGTGTATTAAAACATGCATTAATAGCAGTTTAAAAATTTAAAATGTCATGTAAATGATATAAATTTTCAATGTTTTTATGTTGTTCTCTGATTTTTACCCTTTAAGAATATGTTTTGTGACTTTTTTCCTTTTTTTTTCTTTTTTTTTTTCGACCGACCGGTGGACATTTTTCCCAAAAATTCTTGTAAACCAAAAAATAAAAAAGGAGTGGCCTCAGAGGTACAGATATTGGAGTAAAAGTGGACTAGTGGTGACCACTGAGGTACAGATATTGGAGTAAAAGTGGACTAGTGATGACCACTGAGGTACAGATATTTGAGTAAAAGTGGACTAGTGATGACCACTGAGGTACAGATATTTGAGTAAAAGTTGGCAAGTGGTGACCACTCAGAGGTACAGATATTGGAGTAAAAGTGGACTAGTGGTGACCACTGAGGTACAGATATTGGAGTAAAAGTGGGCTAGTGATGACCACTGAGGTACAGATATTGGAGTAAAAGTGGACTAGTGGTGACCACTGAGGTACAGATTTTGGATCAAAAGTGGACTAGTGGTGACCACTGAGGTACAGATATTGGAGTAAAAGTGGACTAGTGGTGACCACTGAGGTACAGATATTTGAGTAAAAGTGGACTAGTGGTGACCACTGAGGTACAGATATTTGAGTAAAAGTTGGCTAGTGATGACCACTGAGGTACAGATATTTGAGTAAAAGTGGACTAGTGATGACCACTGAGGTACAGATATTTGAGCAGGATGGAACTATTGGAGATCACTGAGGCACAGATGTTAGAGCAAATGTGGACTAGTGGTGACCACTGAGGTACAGATATTTGAGCAAGATGGAACTATTGGAGATCACTGAGGCACAGATGTTAGAGCAAATGTGGACTAGTGGTGACCACTGAGGTACAGCTATTTGAGCAAGATGGAACTATTGGAGATCACTGAGGCACAGATGTTAGAGCAAATGTGGACTAGTGGTGACCACTGAGGTACTGATATTTGAGCAAGATGGAACTATTGGAGATCACTGAGGCACAGATGTTAGAGCAAATGTGGACTAGTGGTGACCACTGAGGTACAGCTATTTGAGCAAGATGGAACTATTGGAGATCACTGAGGCACAGATGTTAGAGCAAATGTGGACTAGTGATGACCACTGAGGTACAGATATTTGAGCAAGATGGAACTATTGGAGATCACTGAGGTACAGCTATTTGAGCAAGATGGAACTATTGGAGATCACTGAGGCACAGATGTTAGAGCAAATGTGGACTAGTGGTGACCACTGAGGTACAGATATTTGAGCAAGATGGAACTATTGGAGATCACTGAGGCACAGATGTTAGAGCAAATGTGGACTAGTGGTGACCACTGAGGTACAGATATTTGAGCAAGATGGAACTATTGGAGATCACTGAGGCACAGATGTTAGAGCAAATGTGGACTAGTGGTGACCACTGAGGTACTGATATTTGAGCAAGATGGAACTATTGGAGATCACTGAGGTACAGATATTTGAGCAAGATGGAACTATTGGAGATCACTGAGGCACAGATGTTAGAGCAAATGTGGACTAGTGGTGACCACTGAGGTACAGATATTTGAGCAAAAGTGGACTAGTGTTGACCACTGAGGTACAGATATTGGAGCAAAGTGGACTAGTGGTGACCACTGAGGTACAGATATTGGAGCAAAAGTGACCTAGTGGTGACCACTGAGGTACAGATATTGGAGTAAAGGTTGACTAGATGTGACCACTGAGGTATATATATTAGAGCAAAAGTGGACTATTGGTGACCGCTGAGGTACAGATATTGGAGCAAAAGTGGACTATTGGTGACCGCTGAGGTACAGATATTGGAGCAAAAGTGGACTAGTGGTGACCACTGAGGTACAGCTATTTGAGCAAGATGGAAGTATTGGAGATCACTGAGGCACAGATGTTAGAGCAAATGTGGACTAGTGGTGACCACTGAGGTACAGATATTTGAGCAAGATGGAACTATTGGAGATCACTGAGGCACAGATGTTAGAGCAAATGTGGACTAGTGGTGACCACTGAGGTACAGCTATTTGAGCAAGATGGAACTATTGGAGATCACTGAGGCACAGATGTTAGAGCAAATGTGGACTAGTGGTGACCACTGAGGTACAGATATTTGAGCAAGATGGAACTATTGGAGATCACTGAGGCACAGATGTTAGAGCAAATGTGGACTAGTGGTGACCACTGAGGTACAGCTATTTGAGCAAGATGGAACTATTGGAGATCACTGAGGCACAGATGTTAGAGCAAATGTGGACTAGTGATGACCACTGAGGTACAGATATTTGAGCAAGATGGAACTATTGGAGATCACTGAGGTACAGATATTTGAGCAAGATGGAACTATTGGAGATCACTGAGGCACAGATGTTTGAGCAAATGTGGACTAGTGGTGACCACTGGGGTACAGATATTTGAGCAAGATGGAACTATTGGAGATCACTGAGGCACAGATGTTAGAGCAAATGTGGACTAGTGGTGACCACTGAGGTACAGATATTTGAGCAAGATGGAACTATTGGAGATCACTGAGGCACAGATGTTAGAGCAAATGTGGACTAGTGGTGACCACTGAGGTACTGATATTTGAGCAAGATGGAACTATTGGAGATCACTGAGGTACAGATATTTGAGCAAGATGGAACTATTGGAGATCACTGAGGCACAGATGTTAGAGCAAATGTGGACTAGTGGTGACCACTGAGGTACAGATATTTGAGCAAAAGTGGACTAGTGTTGACCACTGAGGTACAGATATTGGAGCAAAGTGGACTAGTAGTGACCACTGAGGTACGGATATTGGAGCAAAAGTGGACTAGTGGTGACCACTGAGTTACAGATATTGGAGCAAAAGTGGACTAGTGGTTACCACTGAGGTACAGATATTGGAGCAAAAGTGGACTTGTGATGACCACTGAGGTACAGATACTGTAACAAAGTGGACAAGATGTGACCACTGAGGTATATATATTAGAGCAAAAGTGGACTTATGGTGACTAATAAAGTACAGATTTTGGAGCAAAAGTTGACTAGTGATGACCACTGAGGTACAGATACTGTAACAAAGTGGACAAGATGTGACCACTGAGGTATATATATTAGAGCAAAAGTGGACTTATGGTGACTAATAAAGTACAGATTTTGGAGCAAAAGTGGACTAGTGGTTGCCATTTTGTAAAGATATTTGAGCAAAAGTGTTCATTTGGTCACCACTGAGGTACAGATATTGGAGCAAAAGTGGACTATTGGTGACCGCTGAGGTACAGATATTGTAGCAAAAGTGGACTATTGGTGACCGCTGAGGTACAGATATTGGAGCAAGATGGAACTATTGGAGATCACTGAGGCACAGATGTTAGAGCAAATGTGGACTAGTGGTGACCACTGAGGTACAGATATTTGAGCAAGATGGAACTATTGGAGATCACTGAGGCACAGATGTTAGAGCAAATGTGGACTAGTGGTGACCACTGAGGTACAGCTATTTGAGCAAGATGGAACTATTGGAGATCACTGAGGCACAGATGTTAGAGCAAATGTGGACTAGTGATGACCACTGAGGTACAGATATTTGAGCAAGATGGAACTATTGGAGATCACTGAGGTACAGATATTTGAGCAAGATGGAACTATTGGAGATCACTGAGGCACAGATGTTTGAGCAAATGTGGACTAGTGGTGACCACTGGGGTACAGATATTTGAGCAAGATGGAACTATTGGAGATCACTGAGGCACAGATGTTAGAGCAAATGTGGACTAGTGGTGACCACTGAGGTACAGATATTTGAGCAAGATGGAACTATTGGAGATCACTGAGGCACAGATGTTAGAGCAAGTGTGGACTAGTGGTGACCACTGAGTTACAGATATTGGAGCAAAAGTGGGCTAGTGGTGACCACTGAGGTACAGATATTTGAGCAAGATGGAACTATTGGAGATCACTGAGGCACAGATGTTAGAGCAAATGTGGACTAGTGGTGACCACTGAGGTACAGCTATTTGAGCAAGATGGAACTATTGGAGATCACTGAGGCACAGATGTTAGAGCAAATGTGGACTAGTGGTGACCACTGAGGTACAGATATTTGAGCAAGATGGAACTATTGGAGATCACTGAGGCACAGATGTTAGAGAAAATGTGGACTAGTGGTGACCACTGAGGTACAGCTATTTGAGCAAGATGGAACTATTGGAGATCACTGAGGCACAGATGTTAGAGCAAATGTGGACTAGTGATGACCACTGAGGTACAGATATTTGAGCAAGATGGAACTATTGGAGATCACTGAGGTACAGATATTTGAGCAAGATGGAACTATTGGAGATCACTGAGGCACAGATGTTAGAGCAAATGTGGACTAGTGGTGACCACTGAGGTACAGATATTTGAGCAAGATGGAACTATTGGAGATCACTGAGGCACAGATGTTAGAGCAAATGTGGACTAGTGGTGACCACTGAGGTACAGCTATTTGAGCAAGATGGAACTATTGGAGATCACTGAGGCACAGATGTTAGAGCAAATGTGGACTAGTGATGACCACTGAGGTACAGATATTTGAGCAAGATGGAACTATTGGAGATCACTGAGGTACAGATATTTGAGCAAGATGGAACTATTGGAGATCACTGAGGCACAGATGTTAGAGCAAATGTGGACTAGTGGTGACCACTGGGGTACAGATATTTGAGCAAGATGGAACTATTGGAGATCACTGAGGCACAGATGTTAGAGCAAATGTGGACTAGTGGTGACCACTGAGGTACAGATATTTGAGCAAGATGGAACTATTGGAGATCACTGAGGCACAGATGTTAGAGCAAATGTGGACTAGTGGTGACCACTGAGGTACTGATATTCGAGCAAGATGGAACTATTGGAGATCACTGAGGTACAGATATTTGAGCAATATGGAACTATTGGAGATCACTGAGGCACAGATGTTAGAGCAAATGTGGACTAGTGGTGACCACTGAGGTACAGATATTTGAGCAAAAGTGGACTAGTGTTGACCACTGAGGTACAGATATTGGAGCAAAGTGGACTAGTGGTGACCACTGAGGTACAGATATTGGAGCAAAAGTGACCTAGTGGTGACCACTGAGGTACAGATATTGGAGTAAAGGTTGACTAGATGTGACCACTGAGGTATATATATTAGAGCAAAAGTGGACTATTGGTGACCGCTGAGGTACAGATATTGGAGCAAAAGTGGACTATTGGTGACCGCTGAGGTACAGATATTGGAGCAAAAGTGGACTAGTGGTGACCACTGAGGTACAGCTATTTGAGCAAGATGGAAGTATTGGAGATCACTGAGGCACAGATGTTAGAGCAAATGTGGACTAGTGGTGACCACTGAGGTACAGATATTTGAGCAAGATGGAACTATTGGAGATCACTGAGGTACAGATATTTGAGCAAGATGGAACTATTGGAGATCACTGAGGCACAGATGTTAGAGCAAATGTGGACTAGTGGTGACCACTGAGGTACAGATATTTGAGCAAAAGTGGACTAGTGTTGACCACTGAGGTACAGATATTGGAGCAAAGTGGACTAGTCGTGACCAATGAGGTACGGATATTGGAGCAAAAGTGGACTAGTGGTGACCACTGAGTTACAGATATTGGAGCAAAAGTGGACTAGTGGTTACCACTGAGGTTCAGATATTGGAGCAAAAGTGGACTTGTGATGACCACTGAGGTACAGATATTGGAGCAAAAGTGGACTAGTGATGACCACTGAGGTACAGATACTGTAACAAAGTGGACAAGATGTGACCACTGAGGTATATATATTAGAGCAAAAGTGGACTTATGGTGACTAATAAAGTACAGATTTTGGAGCAAAAGTGGACTAGTGATGACCACTGAGGTACAGATACTGTAACAAAGTGGACAAGATGTGACCACTGAGGTATATATATTAGAGCAAAAGTGGACTTATGGTGACTAATAAAGTACAGATTTTGGAGCAAAAGTGGACTAGTGGTTGCCATTTTGTAAAGATATTTGAGCAAAAGTGTTCATGTGGTCACCACTGAGGTACAGATATTGGAGCAAAAGTGGACTATTGGTGACCGCTGAGGTACAGATATTGGAGCAAAAGTGGACTATTGGTGACCGCTGAGGTACAGATATTGGAGCAAAAGTGGACTAGTGGTGACCACTGAGTTACAGATATTGGAGCAAAAGTGGACTAGTGGTGACCACTGAGTTACAGATATTGGAGCAAAAGTGGACTAGTGGTGACCACTGAGTTACAGATATTGGAGCAAAAGTGGACTAGTGGTGACCACTGAGGTACGGATATTGGAGCAAAAGTGGACTAGTGGTGACCACTGAGGTATAGATATTGGAAACCAGTGAATCTCCGGTCCACATTTTAGTGTGCTCGGTTCAGTTTTATATTTAGATGAATCTTAAGTTTTGTTCTGTTATGAGTTTTGCAGTTTGAATATAAACAGTGAAGTAGTTTATATGTAGTATAATGTTTTACCAGGTTATTGTTATTCAAATGCTTTTTTGTCTTTCTTTACAATGCTTTAATATTATATACCTGTTGGTCAGATAGTGTATTGATGGATATAATATAGTAGTCGAGTTAACAATTAAACATTCTTTCAGAAAGAAAAGAAATAATTACAAAAGATATGGCTGTTACATTTTTTAAAATTCTGGAAATCCACAGGAAAAAATAGATTTCTATAAATAGACACTGTGTCATGTACATATTTTTAGTAATATTTTGGCTTCCATTAATAAAAGATATCTAGTGCTCTTTTGTTCAAACTTATAATAAGAGATTCAATCTGTTATATTTATGTTTATGTTTCAGTTCGCTTGAAGATATCTTTCAAAAATGCTTTCAATTCTTTTGACAATACATTTCAAAATGTCAAAAGTTTTTAGTGAGTCAAGATTGACTGCTTCAGATATTAAGCGTTTTTGTAGGCTGATAAAAAAATTTATTTATGATAAATCAATATGAAAAATACAGTAATAAAACAATGGAAATGAGAAAAGGAACTCTGTTTATTTCAGGATGCAGTCATGGCGTCAACTGTTCATGAGCGAGGCGGAGCAATGGAGTTTTGTCCTTCAGCAAAACACTCAAGTATTCGTCATGAACGCTGTGTCAATTGATAGGGTAGTGTTTTTTATATACTTGTTAAATTATATTGCAAATTCAAATGTTTGAATTTAAGGTTATCACCTCTTAAGCAGCACTTTAAAGCTGCACTCTTACAGATTGATTGTTTCGACAACTTTTTGTGTTGGAATGAGCCAATTTTTGCATTAATGTCTGGAAACCAGTGATACAAGACTGCTAACAAAGATCAGATAGCAGTTTTTCATATTTACGTTTGGACATTGACATTTTATATGTTTTATGGCTAAAAGCGTTACTAACGCCTTAAAGTGACACTCTTATTCAAAATCAATACATACACATGTAAACCAAACATAAATTTTGAGTGATAAGCCTTTAACTACCTACTAAATAATGCATTTATGGAAAATATAAATTACTGATAACAAGATTGTAACCGTGTATTTAAAGGCTGAAAATGCAAATTTTTTAAATGATTGGTGAATGCTAAAAGATTTACTGTAATTGACTATCGTCTCATAAGGTAGTAATACTGTGTTTTGAACACCTTTCTTCAAAATTAAAGTCCGTATCCTTCATAAGAGGCATTGTTTTTGACATTTATTCATTCTTTTTGGTATATTTAATCAATTGAATAAATTGTGGTAAGACTTATTTGGGAGTAAGAAAAATGAATTTTTGTATATTATTCTAAACAATTGAGATCTGTTCTATTGTGAGTTATCTTATATGAATGAATTGAAGACATTGATACCAAAATTAGTTGATACTGAAATAAAAGCTGAAACAAAATGTCAAAACTGTAAATCTGTGAGATAGCAGCTATAAGGTGTCTTCTCTAGTAGTTGTGCATTGTCTCTGTTCATCATTTTGTGACTTTTAACATTTTTAAACACATTAGATTTGTGCAAATGTCAGTTTTGTTATGAGACATTATATAATAAACCTCAGCAGCCAATGGTATACAACCTTGATATGTTATTCCCAGGTTATTTTTGGATAGTTTGCACATTTAAATGATTTGATTGGTCGATAAAACTTACTTGATAAATATTTGACCAATCAATAAGTTTTATGGCTAACTTTGACCAAACCAAAGAGTTTTCTAGTTTTATACATTTGGCTGCTGCTTTTTTATTTCTATTAACTATACAATGGTCCTTTCATCCTGATTTCTTGATGTCATAAAATGATACATATAAATTATTTGTTCAGCTTTAGTTTATGTATAATTCATGGTTTCTGAATTAAACATTGCTTTAAACAAATTTAGCAGGAGTGTTGCATGTTCACTCAGTGACATTATTTGTTACAGTACAAAAAGTGTGATTTCCCATGGACCGGTTCCCTGCATTCCCCAAGTCAGCAGGCCCAGAGACAGGGAACCATCTCCAAGTCGCTTACCCCGTCCTTCAACAGTGCATTCACCAACCCATCATCTGCCAAGTCAACCCCAGTAAGGAATTATTGGAAAAACTGTACTGCAGGCTCATTTTATCCATTCTAAAATAGTATGGAATCATAAGATACAATGTACCCTGTAGCTATTTTGTGATACTTTTTCTTTTCAGAATATAATCCATACATTTCAAAATCAGTCAATTCAAAGTATAGTTCTGTTTTAAATTGCCTGCGAAGCATGGGGATTATTTTATGCGGAAGCTTCATCTCTGTTTTCGTCGACATTACTCTGAAAGTCAGTGATTTGGGGGTCAAAAGGTTAAAGGCAAATGTCATGGTGAACTTTACTAGAGAAATTATGGGTGCTCCCGACAGGCAACACATCCGATTTGCAGAGTTAACATGAGCAGTCATAATTCCTATATTGTTATAGCCTTGGTCTCATTGTCATCATCATTAGCTTCGTGGTCATCCCAAAGCTTTTTCCTTTGCTATGATTATTAAATTTTTGATTTTCAAATGAAACTTGATGCACATGTTGCCAGACAAAAATCACACAGAATGTTTATAGCAGAAACCTGGAGGCTCGTAACCCTGGCTTTAATAATTGTGGAGTTATGTCCCATGTTTAACTGAGAAAAAAGTCCACTGAGCTCTTGATTTTCATGGGCCTTTTTAAAAGTTATTTTTACGAAGTGACTCAAGTAAAGGCTTTGTGGAGAGTTTTCAATGTTTTTGAAGTTTATGGAAGAAGTTTAATAAATCAATTATTTTAATGCTTGTTGAGAACAACGTTTGTTCTATTTCAGCAATGGTTGCCTGGGAGCCGCAGTCACCAACAAGACTCCACAGGGTTCAGTGGCCCTTCCTCCCCTGGGCCGGATCCCTCCCAGGCCCCTGATTTCCCCATTATAACCCCTTCAGATGATTCTATGTCTCCATTCATGAACACAAGCTCCCGACGCCCAAGCTCAGACCCCGTCAATATGTCCAATAGTTCCATGCTTAACGGGTCATACCTAGGCAATGTTGCTAGGTCATTCGGGCACTATGATGAGAAGAATCTACTGTCATTTGCCCAGCTTAGGCATAGTAGCTCCTTACCAAATCTAAGTGATCGAGATAAGTTCCATGAGTTAATGCCAATGCCTGTGTCAGAAAGTGAAAAAAGAGAAGCCTCCAACTTCAATAGAAGTAGATCTTCACTGGACGCTGTCACTTTCGATCATGATGACAGTGATACAATAACTGATAAGTCTGATTCACCCATTGGAGACTTCAGCTTTCCTCCAGTAGAGGAAGTGTTGTCAGAATCATCATCTGCTGTGGCAACAGAAAGTCATCCGGTAGTAGCTGTGTCTGATTTTGCAGGCAACGGCTCATTACTCAGACCTTCTCCACAAAAAGGAGGAGTTGTGTCGGAAAGGGTTGATATATCAGCTGGTCAAGGAAAGTCAGCATTTTCTGTTCTAAAGCAGAGCCCAAAAGTAGAGAATCAAAATGAAAATGTTGGAATCCCAAGACAAGAAACATTACATAGAAGTAGATACCATGAACGCCATTCTGAAAATTCTGATGAAAATCAAAAGCAAGAATATGGAGGATATGATTCCTTTACCAATTCCCTTACATCAAACATTTCATTTCCAAATCCGCTGCAAGAAAGCCAAGAGGCAACTATGGCTACCCTGCCAATATCCAGTGGTGCTATCGACGTGGTGACAATTTTGCAAAGAGTTGTGGGGTTTGGGCGCGTGATGTGTCAGACCCTAATGCCTAGCCAAGCCCAGTATGAGTCGGACCAATCAGGAAATACCAGTCTATCTGACCAACCAATGCTCGATATATTTGGAAAACAAAGGCAGAAATTGTATGAAAACTTTCTCAAAGTAAGTGAAATGTTTTTTCTTCTATTTGGTTTTAATTTAAAGATATATTCAAAATGACGCAATAAGTAAGCAAAATAACAAAGTTTGCAAAAGTACATTAATTTTATTGAGCCTAATAGGTCACAATGGAACATTGACAGGAATATGCAGGCTTACGATGAAATTATGCCAACCCCATTTTATGTCATGATTGTTGTGAGATAATTTTTTGAAATTTGTACCAAATCAACTAATATTTGGGAAGATAGTATGAAATTTGCATGATACTCTCAAATTGCTCCTGTGTTTTTTCAAGAGTTGCTCTTCCATATAATTATACAGACCTTTTGATATAACCATTCAATTTTTGCCCTATCTGTCTGTTCTTGTTGTGAAAAAGCATCTAAAATTTCATTTGACCTCTTCCACAACACTGTTCATGTCCACAACGGAAAAATGCATATTTGGTATGACAAAATTATTGTGGGTTTCATTGCTACTCTTACAGTTATCTATAATTATGACAAGCAAATTTTTGTGGAAAATGAAGATGCAATACACATCTGTTGTAATTTTAGGGATGTTTTACTGTGTTTCAGTGTGTTCGAGGGACAGTGTGCCAGTTTGCAGACAACATGTTATGTATGGACCTGTGTGGCTCTACGCATTCCATGGCCAGGAGACTTGCCGGATCATCAGTAAGTTCTTGGCCGAACGCCCCGGGGATGGGAAAACATGCTAAGTATGGATTTTTGTGAAGTCTTTCACCTGTGTGTGGGAGGGGAAAACATGCTGTATATGGGAGGGGAACACATGCTGTGTATGGGAGGGGAACACATGCTGTGTATGGGAAGGGAACACATGCTGTGTGTGGGAGGGGAACACATGCTGTGTGTGGGAGGGGAACACATGCTGTGTGTGGGAGGGGAACACATGCTGTGTGTGGGAGGGGAACACATGCTGTGTGTGGGAGGGGAACACATGCTGTGTGTGGGAGGGGAACACATGCTGTGTGTGGGAGGGGAACACATGCTGGGTATTGGAAGGGAAAACATGCTTTGAAAGTGAGGGGAAAGCATGCTGTGTATGTGGACAACATGCTGGTTACTGGAGGAAAAACAAGTTTGGTATGGGAGGGGAAACATGCTGTTTATGGGAGGGGAAACATGCTGTGTACAGGGAGAAGAACACATGCTGTGTATAGGGGAAACATGCCATGTATGTGAGGGGAAAACATGTTGTGTATAGGGAGGAAAACACAATGTTGTGTATAGGGAGGAAAACATGCTGTTTATGGGAGGGGAAACATGTTGTATATGGGAAGGGAAAAACATACTGTGTATGGGAGGGGAAAACATGCTTGGTATGGAAAGGTGGAAAACATGCTGGTCATTGGAGGGGCAAACGTGTGAGGGGCAGAAAATATGCTGGGTATGAGAGGGGAGCACATGTTTGGTTTAGGAAGGGGCAGAAAACATGCTGGATGTCGGAGGGGAAAAGATGCTGGGTATGGGAGGGGCAAACATGTTAAGTATTGCGGGCAGAAAACATGCTGGGTATGAGAGGGGAACACATGCTTGGTATGGAAAGAGGCAGAAAACATGCTGGGTGTGGGAGGGGAACACATGCTGTGTATGGAAGTGGAAAACAAGCTGTGTATGGGAGGGGAAAACATGCTGTGTATGGGAGGGGAACACATGCTGTGTATGGGAAGGGAACACATGCTGTGTGTGGGAGGGGAACACATGCTGTGTGTGGGAGGGGAAAACATGCTGTGTATGGGAAGGGAAAACATGCTGTGTATGGGAGGGGAAAGCATGCTGTGTATGGGAGGCGAACACATGCTGTGTATGGGAAGGGAACACATGCTGTGTATGGGAGGGGAAAACATGCTAGGTAGTGGAAGTGAAAACATGCTGTGTATGGGAAGGGAACACATGCTGTGTATGGGAGGGGAACACATGCTGTGTATGGGAGGGGAACACATGCTGTGTATGGGAGGGGAAAACATGATGTGTGTGGGAGGGGAACACATGCTGGGTATTGGAAGGGAACACATGCTGTGTATGGGAAGGGAACACATGCTGTGTATGGGAAGGGAACTCATGCTGTGTGTGGGAGGGGAACACATGCTGTGTGTGTGAGGGGAACACATGCTGTGTATGGGAAGGGAACACAAGCTGTGTATGGGAGGGGAACACATGCTGTGTATGGGAGGGGAAAGCATGCTGTGTATGGGAAGGGAAAACATGCTGTGTATGGGCGGGGAAAGCATGCTGTGTATGGGAAGTGAACACATGCTGTGTGTGGGAGGGGAAAACATGCTGTGTATGGGAAGGGAAAACATGCTGTGTATGGGAGGGGAAAGCATGCTGTGTATGGGAAGTGAACACATGCTGTGTATGGGAGGGGAAAACATGATGTGTATGGGAGGGGAACACATGCTGTGTATGGGAAGGGAACACATGCTGTGTATGGGAAGGGAACACATGCTGTGTATGGGAAGGGAAAACATGCTGTGTATGGGAGGGGAAAGCATGCTGTGTATGGGAGGGGAAAGCATGCTGTGTATGGGAAATGAACACATGCTGTGTATGGGAGGGGAACACATGCTGTGTATGGGAAGGGAACACATGCTGTGTATGGGAAGGGAACACATGCTGTGTATGGGAAGGGAAAACATGCTGTGCATGGGAGGGGAAAGCATGCTGTGTATGGGAAGGGAAAACATGCTGTGTATGGGAGGGGAAAGCATGCTGTGTATGGGAAGTGAACACATGCTGTGTATGGGAGGGGAAAACATGCTGTGTATGGGAAGGGAAAACATGCTGTGTATGGGAGGGGAAAGCATGCTGTGTATGGGAAGTGAACACATGCTGTGTATGGGAGGGGAAAACATGCTGTATATGGGAGGGGAACACATGCTGTGTATGGGAAGGGAAAACATGCTGTGTATGGGAAGGGAAAGCATGCTGTGTATGGGAGGGGAAAGCATGCTGTGTATGGGAAGTGAACACATGCTGTGTATGGGAGGGGAAAACATGCTGTATATGGGAAGTGAAAACATGCTGTGTATGGGAGGGGAAAGCATGCTGTGTATGGGAGGGGAAAGCATGCTGTGTATGGGAAATGAACACATGCTGTGTATGGGAAGGGAACACAAGCTGTGTATGGGAGGGGAACACATGCTGTGTATGGGAGGGGAAAGCATGCTGTGTATGGGAAGGGAAAACATGCTGTGTATGGGAGGGGAAAGCATGCTGTGTATGGGAAGTGAACACATGCTGTGTGTGGGAGGGGAAAACATGCTGTGTATGTGAAGGGAAAACATGCTGTGTATGGGAGGGGAAAGCATGCTGTGTATGGGAAGTGAACACATGCTGTGTATGGGAGGGGAAAACATGCTGTGTATGGGAGGGGAACACATGCTGTGTATGGGAAGGGAACACATGCTGTGTATGGGAAGGGAACACATGCTGTGTATGGGAAGGGAAAACATGCTGTGTATGGGAGGGGAAAGCATGCTGTGTATGGGAGGGGAAAGCATGCTGTGTATGGGAGGGGAAAGCATGCTGTGTATGGGAAATGAACACATGCTGTGTATGGGAGGGGAACACATGCTGTGTATGGGAAGGGAACACATGCTGTGTATGGGAAGGGAACACATGCTGTGTATGGGAAGGGAAAACATGCTGTGTATGGGAGGGGAAAGCATGCTGTGTATGGGAAGGGAAAACATGCTGTGTATGGGAGGGGAAAGCATGCTGTGTGTGGGAGGGGAAAACATGCTGTGTATGGGAAGGGAAAACATGCTGTGTATGGGAGGGGAAAGCATGCTGTGTATGGGAAGTGAACACATGCTGTGTATGGGAGGGGAAAACATGCTGTATATGGGAGGGGAACACATGCTGTGTATGGGAAGGGAAAACATGCTGTGTATGGGAAGGGAAAGCATGCTGTGTATGGGAGGGGAAAGCATGCTGTGTATGGGAAGTGAACACATGCTGTGTATGGGAGGGGAAAACATGCTGTATATGGGAAGTGAAAACATGCTGTGTATGGGAGGGGAAAGCATGCTGTGTATGGGAAGTGAACACATGCTGTGTGTGGGAGGGGAAAACATGCTGTATATGGGAGGGGAACACATGCTGTGGATGGGAAGGGAACACATGCTGTGTATGGGAGGGTAAAACATGCTGTGTATGGGAAGGGAACACATGCTAGGTAGGGGAAGTGAAAACATGCTTTGAAAGTGAGGGGAAAACATTATGTAAATGGGGGAAACATGCTGGGAACTGGAGGGAAAACACGCTGGGTATAGGGAGGTGAACACATGCTGTGTATTATGGAAAGGGGAAAACATGCTGTTTATAAGAGGTTAAACATGTTTATGGGAGAGGAAAACATGTTGGGTATAGGAGGGGAAAACATGTTGTGTACAAGGAGGGGGGAAACATGCTGGTTGTGGGGGGAAACATGCTAGTTATGGGAGGGGAAACATGCTGGGTATGGAAGAAAACATTCTAGGTGGGAGGGGAAAACATGCTGGGTGTGCGAGGGGGGAATCATGATGGGTATGGGGGGGAAACATGCTGGGTGTGAGAGGGAAAAACATGTATATGGGAGGGAAAAACTTTTGCTTATGAAACTTTATAGGTTTGTTTTTTCAGCATTACTGTGAAATCATTAATGTTCGTGGGGCATTAATGTTCGTGGTTTTCGTGGGTTGGGTGATCCACGAATTCAAGATCCCACGAAATATAAACCCTTTATTCACTTTTTCAATTGCCTTGTTACGTACATACTCTAGTATATTCTTTACAGAGGTCGCAGTATACAGTGTTAAAACTTGTCTCACTGTATAACTTACGATCATTATTCTGTTAATATATTATAACTGCCTTTAACAAATAATCAACCAAATCAATTAAATGTGTTTTATGCAGCAAATTACAGTTATAAGCACGTGTTTAAACGTGTGCTGTTAATGAAAATCTCCAAGTTTACAAGATGTGCGTGTTGAGTGTCCATACTCGATTTTTTTATTTAATAAAATAATTAATCGATTACTAGTATATTGAAGGTTACTAAGCACCGAACGTGACAATATACGCACCTTTTCGGTGTTTTCACAGTTTGCAAAATTCTTAATTGGCATTCAATGGCTTCCCCTATCTGTATTTATGATCAGGGTACATCTTCTTTTATTACCTTTATTCCCAATTAAATCGATAAGTGACATGGGTATATGCATTAATTGGCATGTCGTACCACATTAGCGAGTGTCATAAACCGAGTGACGTAGAAGACGGAAATCACGGGCCAGCGCGTGGATATTATGCAGACGATCTAGGACGATCACATCTTCGATTTTTTTTTTTTTTTTCAAAAATGAAAATCCACGAATTCAAGTACCCACGAAATTGTTTTTTTTCGGCAAACCACGAAATTTCATGCCCACGAACATTAATTATTTCACAGTATATGAATAACATACTGCTTCCCATAAAGTTCACCAAAATATAACATGAAATAGATAGCCTTAATTAAACATTAAAAATCATACCAACATTTATCCAATAACATATGGTATTTTGCACAAAGTTCACAGTTGTTCTGAGGGTGCTATATTGACCAAAGCATTTGATGTTATTTTCACTATAACAAATCCAAAACTAGTTTGATATAGTCTTGTTCGTGACTACTGAAGGACATTTTCATTAACAATGTTGCAGTTTCCATAGCTGTCTATTAACTGTCTAAACCAACCTGAGACTGACATGGTCACACTTTCTATATTTATAAGCAGAATAAAGTAACTGTGCATGCAAAATCATGCCATTTCTCTCAAAACAATTTGAAACGATAAGTGAATCTGAAAATTGTAATATGTTTTAAGAACACATTGGTGAACAACTGGTGTTTTTTTAACAATTATTTTTGGACAATTTAGAAGTAAGTTATCATAAACCTCTTAAGTCAGTTCCTATCTTAAATTGATTTCTTAAATTTTTTCAAAGTCAAATAAACAACTAGATCGGTTTTAAAGATAAAAGTATGTATTTTCAATAATGTCAATGAAAAAAAAGTATTCCAGAATTTATTAATTTATAATGTCAAATGAGCCGTAAAATATGGTACATAAATTGAGAAAATGACTAAAGTATGGAAAAGACTTAAGATATTTCATGAATACTGACCCAGATCCTATTAATGCATACAGTAAATGCTTATTCCACTATTATATTGATAAATTGGAAGGCTCTCTTAGGCATAAGACATTGTATTCTATGTAATAATTATTTCTTCTCCTGTCCGCAGTTGGTCCAGTACCTGCAGACCCAGCAGTCCAGCCGGCTGATCTGGGGCTGCCGACACGACCTGGCCACGTCGCGACACTGCTTCGAGTACCTTGACCGAAACACACGCCTCCTCTGTGACAGACATGAACCCATCACACGAGAGGTAATTACAGCAATCAGGATTTTCTTAAAGACCATCCGAGAGAATCGGTAAACTTTGACCTATTTTATTTCTCAAAACCTCTTAAGCTTAACAGGTTTTGTAAATATTAGTTTCATTCAGCAAAAATAAATTCTTAAATTGATTTTTATATTTGAAAAATGCTGATTTCTGATTATCTTAAAGGATAATTTCAATTCAAAGTCTAAAAACTCTTAAAGAGGTAAATATTATGCAAATTATAGAAAACAAAAATTAGTGAGCTGAGCATAACACCGTTATGAGGGTATTGACATGTTTCAAGAAAATTGGGCCTAACCTACTACCAGTACATGTTTGATCTCAACAATACAGTACATCTTTATTTCTTGTAACAGTTACATGGGATTTCCCTAAAACATACATGTAAATGTATGTAAGCAAGCCCTCAAACCATGAAGTTTATTAACATACAAAGCGAATATCAATCTCTTTAAAATCAGATCCCCAATACACACTTCACGACTTTACGCTATGTAATGAAATGAAGTGAACGTCACGATATGATTTTAATGATATTGAGAGAAAATTGTTTTTAAATTGAAGATCATCTTTAATCGACAAAGCTATTCATTCATGTACTTGTATAGATCATATTTCATGAGGATCATATGGTTATGAATGCAGTTGTTTCAAATATATTTTGGTGAATTTGATTGCCTGAGGCTCAAAATCTCATTAAACCTTGCTTCTAAAAAGGTTTATATATAACAGGGCTTCTCCGAAATCAGAATTAAGAGCTTTTAATGCTGCACCTTTCACAGATTAAACGTTTTGACAACTTCTTTATTTTTTTTCTTGGAATGAGCCATTTTTTTGCGAAAATCCAAGGAAACCAGTTATATAAGACTGCTGACAAAAATCAGATTGCACATATTTATATTTAAGTTAAAAAATTGATGTTTTATGCATTTTTCTTAAACCGTTAGTAACGGTTTAATCCATAAAACATTAATTTTCAAACAGAAATATGAAAATCTGCAATCTGATCTATTGTCATTAGTTTGCAGATATCTACGCAAAAATTTGCTCTTTCCAAGACAAATTTTTTTGTTAAAATGGTCAATCTGTGAGAGTGCAGCTTTAATGTCAGACTGTTGTACAGTTGTTAATAATGATTTTTGCTCGGACATAGTTTTGCGTAAATAAACAGTAGAAAGGATCCGTATCTGGAAAAGAATATAAGTGACTTTGGAAACAATTGCGAAATGGATGAAAGCCATATTACTCAGCTTTGGGGCATAAATCCCTCATACTTAAACAGACCTCGACCATTATTATCAGCTGTTAGAACCCCCTGACGTAAGTAATGTTGTGTCTGATCTTTGCACTTTGGGAGAATTCCACCTTTTGTTTATTTTAAGTGCAGGACGTTGAACACCATTCACATGTTTTCCTTGGAAACGTTGAACACCATTCACATGTTTTCCTTGGAAACGTTGAACACCATTCACATGTTTTCCTTGGAAACGTTAAACACCATTCACATGTTTTCCTTGGAAACGTTGAACACCATTCACATGTTTTCCTTGGAAACGTTAAACACCATTCACATGTTTTCCTTGGAAACGTTAAACACCATTCACATGTTTTCCTTGGAAACGTTGAACACCATTCACATGTTTTCCTTGGAAACGTTAAACACCATTCACATGTTTTCCTTGGAAACGTTGAACACCATTCACATGTTTTCCTTGGAAACGTTAAACACCATTCACATGTTTTCCTTGGAAACGGCTGCTCTGGTCTCACAGTTTGGTTAATATTTTGATTGTGCAGCAAAACCTGCTAATAAATCAACCATCCTCTTTCGAGAAACATAATTCATGGGGCTTATAAAGAAAGGTACCAAAACCATCTATATCGTAATGTTTCTTGGTATTTTTTTACATAATTTATCCGAAAAATATATGTTAACAAAGGGCCGATTGTTCAGAACATCGTAATAGTTAACGATGTTGTTAACTGGATGGTTGTTAACTTTCAAGTCAGTAGTACTCAAAAAAATCATGGAAACATGTGATCTGCAATACTACCAAAATACTGAAACAACTGATTAAAGCTGCACTCTCACAGATATACCATTTTTCCACCTTCCAACAAAAAATCAGACCGTAGATTTTCATATTTTCATTTGAAAGTTGATGTTTTATGGCTTAAACCGTAACTATCAGTTTAAGAAAAATGCATAAAACATTTTTGACTTAAATATAAAAATCTGCGATCTAATTTTTTGTCAGCAGTCATATATAACTGGTTTCCATGGATTCTCACAAAAATTGGCTCGTTCCTAGACAAAAAATAGAAATGTTGTTTCAATCTGTGAGAGTGCAGCTTTATGCTATGCTTGTTTTTCTTAATTATAACAGCACGTCATAAAGTATTTCATCGATCTTTAACAGTCAACAACGATGCCATTAAAAATGTTAACTGTAACAAATTCTTAACAATTGGCCCAAACTATGGTTCAAATACAAAAGTGAAATTAAAAAATTAAAAAATTATGGTTTCAGATGTGCATGAGAATCAACAATGTTACTTTCATGCTGACCTGCCTGAACTGGTTCTACCATCGCCTTAGAAGCAACTTCTTAGTTTCGAGTGACCTTTCTGCACGTCAAATGAGGGACAGTTTGCAGGCATCTATGAATAGTGCTGATAACCAAAGAAGTGGTAAGATGAAGTCCTCAAAAAGCTTGGAATTATTAGGCCACTGCAAAAATTTGCAGGTGCCCTATAGAAATTACCCTCTCCAGCTGTCCTTCTGGCTGTCCGGCCATCTGTCTGTCTGTCCACATTTTTATTATTTTTAGCTCCACTGGCCGAAGGCCATGGAGCTTATGTCGTCACAGATTGTCCGTCGTGCGTGCGTGCGTGCGTGCGTGCGTGCGTGCGTGCGTGCGTGCGTGCGTGCGTGCGTGCGTAAACTTTTACTTTAAACGACATCTCCTCTGAAACTGATAAGCGGATTTTGACAAAACTTCACAGGAATGTTCCTTTGGTGGTCCTTTACCAAAATTGCTCAAATGGTTCCGGTCTATTGCACAATATGGCCGCCAGAGCTAAAAATAGCAAAATCTTTAAACGACATCTCCTCTGAAACGGTTCGGCAGATTTTGATGAAACTTGACAGTAATGTTCCTTGGGTGGTCCTTTATTAAAATTGCTCAAATGGTTCTGGTCCATTGTACAATATGGCCGCCACAGCTAAAAATAGCAAAATCTTTAAATGACATCTCATCTGAAACGGATAGGCAGATTTTGATGAAACTTGACAGAATTGTTCCTTGGGTGGTCCTTAACCAAAATTGCTCAAATGGTTCCGGTCCGCTGCACAACATGGCTGCCAGGGCAAAAAAATAGAAAAACCTTTAAAGAACATCTTCTCAGAAACCGATGATCAGATTTTGATGAAACTTAATAGAAATGTTCCTTGGATGGTCCTTTATCAAATTTGCTTCAATGGTTTCGGTCCACTGCACAAGATGGCCCCCAGAGGTAAAAATAGAAAAACCTTTAAACGACTTCTCCTCAGAAACCGATGATCGTATTGCAATGAAACTTGACAAAAATGTTACTTGGGTAGTCCTTAACTAAAATAGCCCAAACAGTTCTGGTCTGCTGCACAACATGGGCACCAGAGCTAAGAATAGAAAAAAACGTTAAACTACATCTTCTCAGAAACCGATTACCGTAAATGACTGGGTATTAGACGCACTTTTTTCCCTCAGATTTTGATGCAAAAAAATGCCTGCGTATAATACCCAGTAACAATTTTTTGAACTTTTTTTCTGAGGTCAATTTCAAGCCGAGAGTTTGTTTAGATTTATGTAGAAAGGGATGTTACTCGCGTCATATTGATCGAGTATATACGGGTTAAAACGGTAGTTGAAGATCGGGATACGGTATATCGTAAGACATTTATAATTTCAACAAAAATAAAAAAAAAATAAAAATATTTCCCAAAATAATTGATTTTGCGTACCTAATTTTCGGGCACCCAAAGGACATCAATCATAACTTTCATAGTTACCAAGTTTCACAGACGAAGATTATTGATTTTTATCTTTACAATGCCTGGCTAGATTACCTAACCGTATACACCACTGAGACAATTTAATTAGTTACTACCCATCCTAAACGATTTATTGCCTGTTGAAAAGGAAGTGTGATATATTTATTTGAGGATTAAACAAACAACAAGGGCAATCAAGGGATTAAGAAAACATCGACATGGCATGTTTGTAAAACGATCTGCCAATAAGCTTTTAAACTTGTACCACACTTATAGACTATATGAAGCAATAATCGTACAGTTATACCTTAATCCTGCATAGCAATGTCCATGCTCTCCACGAGATCCTCGTGGGTTTAACTGTAAGTTATGTGACGTCACACAGTGTGACTCTTTGATCTGAAGCCGATAGAATGTGTTTATTCAGTTCAGTGCATGTATAAAATGGTGTTTTAATTAACTTCATGAAGGATTTACACTTATAGGCGTAATAAATAAGTTTATGACCATTGATTTCTACGGATAAATTAATAAGTGGTAAAAAGCAAACATGAAGAAAAAAGCAGGTTAAACAAACATGTAAATAAAATGTAAAAATGATAATTTTCTATGTATTCGGAGAGCGAAAAAAATAATTAATTTATGGTGTCCGAACTTTTTCTTGTGAATTACGGTATTTAATATTATTTTGAATAATAAATTGAATTAAACAATAATCAAACTTACATATAAAAAAGCAAAGTTGGGCACTGTCAAAATATTTTTTGCATAACATAACTTTTCATTCTCGACAGTATGGTTGTATGGTTTTAAAGATAACCATCGCCATTTTCACGAAAAAAAATTTTTTGTCACTGTCAACAAACATGGTGGCTGAAAATGCCGGACGATTTTGACATTTTTTCTTTGCGTCTTTTAACCAAAAACATAGATTAAAAGTTTTTTTCTCGGATTTTTCACAGATTTTTTCCCTGCGTCTAATACCCCCTATCGTCTTATACCCAGTCATTTACGGTATCAGATTTTGATGAAACTTTACATAAATGTTCATCGGGATGCCCTTTAACCAAAATTGCCCAAATGGTTCCGGTCCGCTGCACAACATGGCTGCGAGAGTTAAAAATAGAAAAACCTTTAAGGACTTCTCGTCCGCAGTCTTCACGAAAAACATTTTAACCTACTAGCCAGTTGGACTAGCATAATGGCATATTTTACTAGTCCGAATGACAATCTAGTAGTCCGACTATTTTGCCACATTATAAAACTGTATGCTTGAGGTAAATACCTATTTCAATTGAGCAGCTTGCAGTTTGAGTAAACATTTCTTTATTATGATGCTCATGCAGTGATAGGGAGTGACATCCTTCTGTTGGGAATAGTGCTCCTTGTTTTTCAGAACCTATGGGTACTATGTAAAAACAAAAGGCATCTTGCTTGAATAGACTGTAATAATATCAACATGGTTAGAAAAGAAATGCCATGCTTTAATAGCTTTGATTACATTTTACTACTGAATTACCTCCCTTTAATAGAAAAAAAAATAATGTCTTAATTTTTCACGTATAGCATCTTTAAATAATTTTTAAACAATAATAATTTATGAGTAAACATATAAGCATAAAGTTCTCACAAAAAGATCAATTTAAAAACCTTACATTTATACATAGGAAAGTATATATAGACTGAACATTAATTTTCGTTTAAGTGACATTCTGAAAGTTTATGAAACAGCTATTTTTAGTAACTTAAATGGCCGAAAAGTGTAAGTGAAACACCAAGTCGATTCTATCTCGTCAGTTCTTGTTCAGGTTAGATATTTGCTTCATAATCTATTCAGATTAAATGTTTATTAATTGTTTAACTTTTAAGCATTATTTGGGTCGATATTTATAGTTTAAAGGAAAAACTTATATCTTAAACAGCGACAACGTGTCGCGAGTGGCAAAAGACCCGACATCACATCAGAAGTGAAAAAAAGATGGTCTTATGCAGGACTAAGTGGATGCGTGTTGAATGCTGCTTGTATAAATATATTTTGATAATCAGTAAGGTGGTCTTTGCTTGAACCTTTTGGCCAGTGGAGCACAGGCACTGATGTGCCTCTTGTTGTTAATAACTGATCAGCCATTCAAGATATCAAATTCATATTTTCTAAACTTCCTCAAAGTAGCTAGTTTCTAAACTTCCTCAAAGTAGCATTATGCTCCTTTGTGACAAGTAATATAATTAATCCCTTAATATTTTCAGATATATGGCATTTGTTTACTTAAACATACAAATTATGACAATTCTTATGGTTTTGTTTATAACTTAAAGACCATTGAAGATATTAAGTATACATGTGACAGTTGACAGATATATTCTTGGTTATATACTTAATAAAAATGCCTTTAAATTGCACTCCTTTCAAATATGCTATAATTCGGGGCCCTTATCACTCCTGTGATAGCTTAAGTTTATTTTGCCCATTCTTGTTAACAATTGTTCAGTACCATTGCCTTTCAAAACTATTTTGACAAGAACCATCTTAAAGGCATCAACAATTCGACACAATGCGTGAAACTTGAGATTTAGGGGCATTAACAGGAAAGTGTTATGAAGGGGTCAGCAATTTGAATAAAACTAAATAAACACAACTAGTAAGTTTGAGCACAAGCCATTTTTATTCTCAGTTTACGACCAAAAATCAGTCTTACGTGAGAATCGACTGTCATTTAAGGCCCTGAAGCATTTTATGAAGATGGAAACAAGACGCTAATCATTTTCATTCATTTTTTCAACCAAAATACCTCACATGAATTGTTCAATGTTGATTTTACTGCTTTCAAAAATGGTTTGGTGCCCTTATCACTGCTGTGAAGGTTCTAGTTTAGTTGGTCTAGTCTTGTCAACTAGTGACATGTGCCATTGCTTTTTACGAGCTGTTATTCTTGTTTAAGGCATCTAATATTAACTAATAAGCATTATAGATGCCTAGTAATTGCATGTTGGTTCTGCTTAAAAAGGTTTTGTGTGTAAAGATACTTGAATAAGTAATAAAAATGTACCAAACAAAATATTGCAAACAGTCTTGTTTGGACATGATAGATTGGAAAATATGTCAGACTGTTTCAACAGCCAGAGGTTATTTTATTACAATTTAATAGAATTTGCTGTGAGTAGAAACACAGTCTATAGTGCAATTAGTCCAAATACCAATTTACCTCATAATTGCTTTTTAGAGAATTTTTTTTTTTTAATTGTCTACAAATTTTCCAGATTTCCTGGTGATAGACCAGTATGGTTACAACCCATCACTAGACCGCCTGGAGGTGATGGAGACTGCGTCACAACTCGCACCCAGTCTGCTAAGTCATGGGGAGGACGAACATGGAATTCTGGTTACCAGTCCAATAGACGGGGACCGTGACCACCTCATGGCCATCATCAGGGCCCTATGCAGGATTATGGCATACAGGGTGGGGAATCAGTTTGTTTAGAGTTAATTTGGCTGAATGACTTACTGGTTTGCTGATTTACAATTAAATAACTTTTTTTTTTATCAAGGTAGGATGTGCACAAGGTATGGTAGTGTTTCCTTGCATTGTTTTAAATGATAATAAGGTTGTTAGTAATGCTACCATCTCCTAGATGATCACTTGCTCCAGATATGATGTTTTTGATGTTACATGGTTGTTTATGTACCTTATGAAGTGTCCAGTTACTATTGTACTAGGTGAGACAGACAACATAGTTTTGCTTTACAATAAGCATCATTGGCGTTTTGCATAGGCAGAGCGCTAGCCTGTAGGTCCACAGAAGACAAAGCGTGATTTTGTAGGTCCTCATAAGACAAAGTGCTTTTTGGTAGGTCCTCATAAGACACAGCACTATTTAGGAGGTCTGTAGAAGACACATTGCTATTAAGTAGGCCTGTAGAAGACACACCGCTAGTCTGTTTGTCCAAAGAAGACAAAATGCTATTTGGTAGATTCATGGAAGACATAGCGCTAGTTGATAGGCTAATCAGTAGGTCTGACCAAGGTATGAAACACCGTTCTGTACCATGATGTACATTACAGCTTAACCTGTTTGTGATGGACGCCTTGCCAGTACTGCTCACCCTTAAGTCTTCTGAGGTTACCATAGAGACTGGGCTGAGCCCACTCACAGAGTTCCTTGCGAACTATGTACACACACTGCGGAGCTGGTTGTACGAGGAGAATTTCACGCGCGTCCTTGAGTGCCTCTGGATTTTCATCGTTCAGGTTTGTAGCTTTTGGAATAGTGCTATGCATTTAATGAATATGCACCTAATTTGCTGTAATGGGCTGCCAGGGCTTGTATGAAATTTGACCTGTGCAAGGTTATTATGAACCAAAAATTAATTATAAAAAGACTGATATTCTGATGTCTAGAAACAATCTCAAGGCCGTGTTCAGACTCAGTGGCGAAACCGCAATATTTCATTCCACTGTAACTTTTCTTCGAGGCTTAAGTTGAGATAATGAAAATTGCTGAATTTTATAACTATTTGAAATTGCACAATTAAAAATAATTGTTTTTGTTTTTGTAAAACAAATGGAATAATGATAAATCCTTTTAATTTAATTAAAGTTCTTTTCTGAGTTGGAGTCTGAATCATTCTGTATCATGGACCCGTGCCACGGATTTACCACAGTTCATCTAGTGAACTGGTTTTGTTAGCCCGGTATGAGTGAATCATCTCTTGACCATGCTTGTTTGTTTTACAGTTTGTCAAGAGCTGTGCAAACCTTTTGGCATGTTAGTACTTTACTAATATAACTGTGAAAAGTTACCTCATACCTAAGAACGTGACAAATACTATCAAACTTATTGTTTGAGATCCACACTGAGGGTCAGCCTGGTACGACGAGAGCGTGATCCATAAATTATCACATATTTCAGTTGTCAACTATTATGGAACAGTGAATCAATGGCATCAATATTTAATGATTTTTTTTTTGATTTTTTTTTAACGAATTTCGCAAAAAAATTGAACTATTTTTAAAAAGAAAGCATAAAAAAGCACACACGAATTTACTAATTAAACTATTTGAAATCTCAGTAACCATCATGTTGATACTACCTGGTATATTGTTTAAAGTTATTTAAACAATTATTGAACTAAGGAAAAAGTCTGTAACTAAGAAGAACTTGAACTAGCGCCGTGAACTACTTGTTTTATGACATAAACAATTATGAAATAAGCTGAGTTCCAGGAATTGTTTTCAGCAGTTCATCAAGTGTGATCGACTGTATAGGTTTGTTTGGTAGTAAATGGTAAGTTATGAAATAAATATTACTACAGAGATGTCTATGTGAATTGTGTGAAAGGACTGAAAAGGGCAGTAGTTTTTTCAGGCCATTTAGATCCTTACCAACTTTTAAAGCTGCACTCTCACAGATTTAAAGTTTTTACAACTTTTTTATTTTTTGGCTTGGAACGAGCCAATAAGTTATATAAGACTGCTGACAAAAAATTAGATCGCAGATTTTCATATTTAAGTTCAAAAAGTGATGTTTTATGCATTTTTCTTAAACCGTTATTGTTTAAGCCATAAAATGTTAATTTTGGAATGGAGATATGAAAATCTATGATCTGATTTTTTGTCAGCAATCATGTCTCATTGATTTGCAGATGTTTATTCAAAAATTTGCTCTTTCCAATACAAAAAAAAAAAAGTTGTAAAAATGGTATATCTGTGAGAGTGCAGCTTTGATACCCTTGGTTTATACCAATTTATTTAAGCTTGAGTGTTACAAAACTGATAGATTATAAGGTCACTCTCGAGTCCGTTTCCTGGGTAGAAACCAGTACTGTGTCCTTTTTGAGAGGCCATGAGAAAGTACCCCTGGTGGGGACCAAACCCACAACCTCTTGGGTGAGAGGCGGACACCTATACCACTAGACCCTTGACCATTAGATTAGGCAACCCTGTGGCAGGCACACCCATGGGGTTTAGACAACAAAGTTTGAAGTTGAGCAGATAAATTTGTTTAAATCCCTGTGGTCAGGGGTACATGCACTGGGCATTAAAAATACTTCTGAACAGACCCCCCCCCCCCCCTCCCCGACCAAGTCAATCTCCCTAGGCTGTCATTATCGCAACTGTTGGGAATCACCTGTTGGCTAACGACCCCTACACTTGGGAACCATTCATATCACACTTGTATGATTACTGTTCGCCACTTTTCAGGATTTTGAGGCTGAGCTACGCAAGTTGGAGCAGGAAGATCAGGATGGGTTGGGTCACGCACAGTTACTGCTACAGGCTCTCTCGGTAATACACAGGGCAACCAATCATATTGAAGGGGTCGGACCTTTTGTGGATTACACTTTTAACGGATTCTAGAGCATGTCCAGTTTTGTAATAAGCATAAAAGGAAGACAACCATAACCATTTGTTAAAAAGACAAAACATGCACAAATTTAAAGCCATCAAAATTTCAGCCAAAATATGTTTTGATAAATCTGAACTGATCAATTTACTACGGTATAACAAAACTATGTTTTGATTATTCTTTAATAAGTAAAACTTACTCTTGTTTATTTTATTTTCCTCTAGCACCTTCTGAAGTTTATGAACAACCAGCACAAGTCCTTGCATAGAGACCTGCTCTTGTCACAGGCCGTAAGTATATCCTCGGGGAGGGGGGGGGGGGGGGGGGTGGCGTACGTTGAGCTAGCTTTGTATAACCGCGAATACTATTGGAGTTTGATTAAACTTTGCTTTATTATGTATGTTGTGATATTTTATCGGGAAAATCTGATTTTGAGAGGAGGCAGAGATTTAAAAATTTAAAACAATGGTACTAGTAGTGCATTTAGTAGCACTGTCTGATGATTGTGATATGAAACAAAATGTAAGTTAGGTTCCCAGCAAAGCCACAATTTTAAACCAGGTTGGGAACAAAATTCAGGTTATTAAGATGAGGATGTAATTGGGTAAGCGGGCTTCTGGGCAGGTAGGTAGGCATTTGGTTTTCAAACTGTTTATTTTCCACTCAGTTACTTAAGTACATTTATTAGGATTGACATAAAGTGATGAAACTTGGTATGTTGGTATGTAGCCAACTCATTATTCCCCCCAAAACAAAGTTTGGGGGGGGTATACTGGAATCGGGTTGTCCGTCTGTCCGTCTGTCTGTCTGTCTGTCCGTCTGTCCGTCTGTCCGTCCGTGTTTTTTTTGTCCGGGATTCATCTTTGTCGTTATTGAACAAATCTTTTTCAAACTTTCAGATATTAATGGCCATGATGTAAACTTGCGCCTCTGTGAAATTGGTACGGGTCACATGACCCTGACCAGAGTTATCTCCCCTTGATGTGTTAAAGTAGGCAAAATAAGCCCTGTCCGGGATTCATCTTTCTTATTATTCAACAAATCTTTATCAAACTTTCAGAAATTAATGGCCATGTTGTAAACTTTCGCCTCTGTGAATTTGGTACAGGTCACATGACCCTGACTGGAGTTATCTCCCCTTGATGTGTTAAAGTAGGCAAAATAAGCCCTGTCCGGGATTCATCTTTGTTATTATTCAACAAATCTTTATCAAACTTTCAGAAATTAATGGCCATGTTGTAAACTTTCGCCTCTGTGAATTTGGTACAGGTCACATGACCCTGACTGGAGTTATCTCCCCTTGTAGGCAAAATTAGCTTTGTCCGGCCTAACTCCAGGGCAAACAACCTAGACATGGAGGGGTGGGGGGTATTCGTTAGCCTATGGCTTACAGTTCTAGTTTGAAGATGTATTTAAGGTTTTTATTGGTAGTCTGTTGGGTTAAGGGTTGAGGTCCATGTGACTGTAAATAAAATGTTGACACACAAAAACTTAATTTATGATTGATGTTATGTTGTGAAACATTGTGTATTGCAAGCTGTTTGGAGCCATACCTAGGGATTACCTTTGGGGTCAAGGTCGGGGTCTCAAGGTCAAGGTTGCTGTAACATTATGGTTTTCCGTGAAAAACTAAGAACAATGTTTAGTGGTTAGACCATATGTGGTAGTATCAGTCAGATTACCTTATTTTGATATTATTATAATTATTATGTGTGTTTAAATAATAAGAATGGCTCCAAAAGTGTTTACCCCATGCCTTATAATGTTTAAATTTTCAAGTAAAGACCTAATTGTTAGGCACATTACTGCATTTATTTTGAAGAGCTGATGAAATAACATATGATAGGATAAAAAAAAATCAAAATACCTTTTCATTTTTTTAAAAACAGTTTTTCGCAAAAATGTTTGTGAATCCAAGGTCCAATGATTACGTGTAGAATTAACATAATGTGTACCAGTGTATCTGCTAATTGCTTGGTATTATCTTGAACATATGATATTAAGAAAAAAGCTTTGTTGTCTTCAAAGGGTTTCAATAATTAATGGGCATATTTCATTTGTATTGTAACACATGTGTAAAAAGAATCTGTTTTAATGAATTTTGTCTGAAGCATACAATATCTGCAATATGCAAAAGTTTATACTGTCATGTAAGGTACATGTACATGTTGACTATTATATACTGAATATTGACTTTGATAATTAAATGAAGGGTTTTTGAACTTCAATTTCAACAAAAATACAGTTGCTTCAAGAATGTTGACCTGTCTATCATATAGGATGATGTTTCGTTCAAACTGAGCTTGTACGCCATGCCTGTGGAACGCCTTGTCGCCCTGTACAGAGGTCTTTGCCAAGATGTGAGTTCCACTTATGGAAAGTGTTTTTCAATGTAAAGGGTCTCTTTCACACTTTACAACTTTTCTCATTGGTCAGTAAAGAAAATCATATCAAGCTATAAAGCAAAAATGACATGCAGTTTTTCTAAAGCAAAGGTAATGGTGTGTTGAATGGGCTAATACAGTTTACTACTGGCCTTATAACATGAATTTAAACTGTTTTATCTATTTTAATTAAAAAAATGTTAGGTGACCTATAAGAAAATTTGTTTAGAATATATAAAGGTGAGTGTATAAAGGGTCTCTTAAACAGTGAGTGTATACCATGTGATAAATTGCGTCATAAATGCTACCTCGGAAGGCAATATTTTGATTTGGAAAAAGACATTAAACAAAGATAACTTCACTTTTTCTTCACCATTTTAAATGAAACATAGTGCAGGCTACGCCACTTACGGAGCTCTGCCTTCGGTCTTTTACCAGAGTTTGAATGAGAGTTTAGTTTCTTTAAACACTTCGACAAACCTTTTCACAATACGGCCGTCTGATGGAGCATTGTCAAAACATTATTTTGGAAACAGGTTTGTTAAAGTGTTTGATGAAACTAATGACTTTATCAAATTTCGGTAATAAAACAAATGCGGAGCTCTTAAAGAGGCATAGACTGCCCTTAAAATGGTGTTGTAAAAGCAAAGTTATCTTTGATTCAAGTCTTCATTTTAAGCAAAACGTTGCCTTCCAACATAGCATATAATTATGCTATGTAATTTATCACGTGGTATACACACACTGTTATATATAGAGAACTTCTTATCTAAAGAGTAAAGAATGTCTTTGTAAAGGGTTCCTTAAATGAAAAAGTAAATGGTGTCTGATGTAAAGGGAAAAGGTGTCTTAGGCTTAGGAGTTCTTATACAAAGGTTTAAGGGTCTGTTATATAAAAGGTCAAGGGTCTCTTAGATGAAAAAAGGGTCTCTTGTATAAATAGTAAAGGCCCTCAGATGTAAAGGGTAAAGGATTTCTTATATAAGGGGTAAAGTTTTTGTTATATAGAGTAAAGGGTCTCTCGTATTAAGAATAAAGGGTCTCTTATATAAAGGGTCTCTGATTTGAAAGGTAAATGATTTCTTATAAAAGGGGTAATTTTTATTTTTACTAATATAAAGAGTTAAAAGGGTCTCTTATTTAAAAGGAAAAGGTCACTTATATAAAGGAATCCATATAAAAACCAGTTTTGTTAAGTGATATATGAGGAAGTCTTAAATTTCACAATAGCGTTTTGGTAGAATGTGTGCTTTAGATTCAGCTGTAGGGTTAATCTTCAAAAAGATATTACACTAAGAACTTATTATTGCAAAATTATTTCACTTACTAATATGGAAGGAAAATCCCTAGTATGAACCTTTCCCTTCAATAAGCCTACTTATTTTTCTCAGGCGCTGGGGTCAGACTCTAGCAGTACCAGCACTATGTACCACAGTGTGTTGATGGTTAGACAGAGACTCAAGCACGACCTTCAGCGATACAAGAAGGATTTCAGTGGGGCGGATCTTGTGAAGTGGATTCTTAAAAACCTAGAACTGTTTGAAAATCTTGGTATGAATTTATTGTGATCATATACATGACATATAATATTTGAATTTGGCCAATGAGGATTTAAATTGGATACTTATAAATATATCTTGTTACTTGAAGATTGTGAATTTGCAAAAATGAAATGATTATAAAAATAATTGCTTGGTTGATGTTATTTAACACATACATGCATAGTTACATTTGAGTTTATTGTAGCTTTCTTCTTTGCAAACATTTTTAGTTGGATTCTTGTGCTAAACATAACATTGGTCACAAATCCATTTTGAACTTGTCTGTTTTTCATAGCCTCCATGTCTTAGTTTTAGTTTACACTAAAATCTTTTAGCTTGCTTGTGACGAAAGGTGATAGACTTAAGTATCAGGCTCGGTCTGTTTCCTGGGTAGAAACCAGTACTGGTGTCCATTTTGAGAGGCTATGAGAAAGTACCCCTGGTTAGGATCGAACCCACAACCTTTTGGGTGAGAAGTGGACACCTATACCACTGGACCACTCTAACCCCTGGTTAGGATTGAACACACAACCTTTTGGGTGAGAAGTGGACACCTATACCACTGGACCACTCTAACCCCTGGTAAGGATCGAACCCACAACCTTTTGGGTGAGAAGTGGACACCTATACCACTGGACCACTCTAACCCCTGGTAAGGATCGAACCCACAACCTTTTGGGTGAGAAGTGGACACCTATACCACTGGACCACTCTAACCCCTGGTAAGGATCGAACCCACAACCTTTTGGGTGAGAAGTGGACACCTATACCACTGGACCACTCTAACCCCTGGTAAGGATCGAACCCACAACCTTTTGGGTGAGAAGTGGACACCTATACCACTAGACCACTCTAACCCCTGGTAAGGATCGAACCCACAACCTTTTGGGTGAGAAGTGGACACCTATACCACTGGACCACTCTAACCCCTGGTAAGGATCGAACCCACAACCTTTTGGGTGAGAAGTGGACACCTATACCACTGGACCACTCTAACCCCTGGTAAGGATCGAACCCACAACCTTTTGGGTGAGAAGTGGACACCTATACCACTAGATCACTCTAACCCCTGGTAAGGATCGAACCCACAACCTTTTGGGTGAGAAGTGGACACCTATACCACTGGACCACTCTAACCCCTGGTAAGGATCGAACCCACAACCTTTTGGGTGAGAAGTGGACACCTATACCACTGGACCACTCTAACCCCTGGTTAGGATCGAACCCACAACCTTTTGGGTGAGAAGTGGACACCTATACCACTGGACCACTCTAACCCTGGTTAGGATCGAACCCACAACCTTTTGGGTGAGAAGTGGACACCTATACCACTGGACCACTCTAACCCCTGGTAAGGATCGAACCCACAACCTTTTGGGTGAGAAGTGGACACCTATACCACTGGACCACTCTAACCCCTGGTAAGGATCGAACCCACAACCTTTTGGGTGAGAAGTGGACACCTATACCACTGGACCACTCTCACCCTGGTGAGGATTGAACCCACAACCTTTTGGGTGAGAAGTGGACACCTATACCACTGGACCACTCTCACCCTGGTGAGGATTGAACCCACAACCTTTTGGGTGAGAAGTGGACACCTATACCACTGGACCACTCTCACCCTGGTTAGGATCGAACCCACAACCTTTTGGGTGAGAAGTGGACACCTATACCACTGGACCACTCTAACCCCTGGTTAGGATCGAACCCACAACCTTTTGGGTGAGAAGTGGACACCTATACCACTGGACCATTCTCACCCTGGTAAGGATCGAACCCACAACCTTTTGGGTGAGAAGTGGACACCTATACCACTGGACCACTCTAACCCCTGGTTAGGATCGAACCCACAACCTTTTGGGTGAGAAGTGGACACCTATACCACTGGACCACTCTAACCCCTGGTTAGGATCGAACCCACAACCTTTTGGGTGAGAAGTGGACACCTATACCACTGGACCACTCTAACCCCTGGTTAGGATCGAACCCACAACCTTTTGGGTGAGAAGTGGACACCTATACCACTGGACCACTCTCACCCTGGTGAGGATCGAACCCACAACCTTTTGGGTGAGAAGTGGACACCTATACCACTGGACCACTCTAACCCCTGGTTAGGATCAAACCCACAACCTTTTGGGTGAGAAGTGGACACCTATACCACTAGACCACTCTCACCCTGGTGGGGATCAAACCCACAACCTTTTGGGTTAGAAGTGGACACTTATACCACTGGACCATTCTCACCCTGGTGGGGATCAAACCCACAACCTTTTGGGTGAGAAGTGGACACTTATACCACTGGACCATTCTCACCCTGGTAAGGATCGAACCCACAACCTTTTGGGTGAGAAGTGGACACTTATACCACTGGACCATTCTCACCCTGGTAAGGATTGAACCCACAACCTTTTGGGTGAGAAGTGGACACTTGTCCCACAAGATCACTCTAACCCTTAGTGGGATTAAACACACAACCTTTTGGGTGAGAAGCGGTACCTATCCCACTGGACCACTCTAACACTTGGTGTCATGGTCATCAAAAGCGGTCTTGGCGTTCAAAAACTTGGTACATACATATATATATATATATATATATATATATATATATATATATATATATATATATATATATATATATATACCATTAATCAATAAATTATTACTTGTGTAGATCCTGGTCTGACCGAGGGAGAAGTGGTGTACAAACGGGAACGGGCCCATCAGATAGCCCAGCGTCTCCTAGACTGGGACATTATTGCCGATGTGGAGGCCGACACTGGAGACCAAAGTAAGAACAAAAAGGCACCATTTAAGCCCTTTAGTCTTCTAGGATATTCTATTGCTTTTTTGCATGGTGCTAGTTTGTGTAGTGTATTTTTCTAAAAAATATTTTTTAAAAAGTTTATTATTTTTTCCAAATTATAGACCCTACCATTTAAAAAAAATAAAATAATAATAGTAATTATTCATGGAATCGTTGTCTGGTCTGATGTTACAATGTTAGAATAGTTGTATTTTTTATTGTATGTCATCTTTAATTGGTTTTAATATACCAGCTTGAAGTATTTACACGGAAAACTGATAATTTTTACCTATTTGAAGCATTCATGCGCTAATATTGCCCAATATGCAATAAACAGGCCTTTTCCCAATCTTTGCTGAAAAAGCCGTGCATGAACGGGGCAAAATGGGAGATATTTTCATGATGTGTCACTTGCAGATATCTAAGATGCTATGCCATCAGATGGTAGTCACATGGGTATCTTATTAACCAATCATTGTGAAGCATATCTCTTGTCAATATTGTTGTTTTCTTATTTATTTTGTTGCAAATAACCATAGTATGTGTTAATTGGACCCTCAAGAAGGCTAGAAGTGCACATATCTCACTGCTCTATGCAGAAATGAATGTGTTGACATAAATAGTTTGAATTTTTCTTTCTAAAGAAAACAAAAGATATATTATAACATCAAATGTGTTTAAAAACTGAAGGCACCCCTTGGAGTCTTGAGTTTGTTTTTCAAGCTTCTGCATTTTTGATATTGATGTACAAAAAGTTGGTACTAGGCCAGTTTTGACCTATCATGATGTAAACAATGACTCCCTTAAAGAAAGTGATAATTTTGTGAAAACAACTGGATAGGCTGCTGATATTGTATAAAATATGTAAACGAATATTGAAAATGAGTAGTTAGACTGTTGTTATTCCGTGATAACACTGTAAGATTGTTTCCTATTTCTTGAAATGTATAAAGAGTGGTCTTAAATGTTTTTCAAAAGGTCATTCTCAAACAAACTTAAGTCTCATTTAAAAAAACAATTCCTGTTAAAATCAATTAAATACTTTATTATTTACTATTTTATTCCACATTTTAGACGACAGCTCAGCATACAGTTTTGATGCTGAGTTCCCAGTGGTTACAGTACATGCCCAATTACCAGCCAAGAGAGAAGAGGGCATAACCAGTGATGAAGACAACACCCCAGAGGTGAATTCTCTTTCTACACGCCCAAAGGATCATACTATGTTATTGTGCTTGCTATCAGTCGTCTTCAGTGAGATGGGCCGTCCTTCTGTTAACAATTACTTGTGTGCACAGTTTCTCAAACATTTTTAGGGGGATTTTCTGCAACTTTTACAGATGATTGTTTTATGTGCACAACTCCCAGTACATGTTGTGTGGGCAACTTCATGTACATTTTGCGCTGGATTTTTTTAGCTCACCTGAGCACGAAGTTCACATTTATGACTGTATTTTCATGAAAGGTGGTCAGAAAATTTATATTAATAATCTTTAAGTCAAGTTTAAATCTGGGTCATGTGCGGTCAAAAACTAGGTCACCAGGTCAAATTATAGGAAAAGCTTGTTAGCACTCTAGAGGTCACATATATGACTCTTTGTTCATGAAAGTTGGTCAGAATGTTTATATTAATTATCTCTAAGTCAAGTTTAAATCTGAGTCATGTGCGGTCAAAAACTAGGTCACCAGGTCAAATTTAAGAAAAAGCTTGTTAACACTCTAGAGGTCACATTTATAACTGTATCTTCATGAAAGTTGGTCAGAATGTTTATATTAATAATGTTTAAGTCAAGTTTGAATCTGGGTCATGTGCGGTCAAAAACTAGGTCACCAGGTCAAATAATAGGAAAGCATGTTAACACTCTAGAGGCCACATTTATGACCATATGTTCATGGAACTTGATCAGAATGTTATTCTTGATGATCTTTAGGTAGAGACTGAAACTGGGTAATCAGAGGTCAAAAACCAGGCCAGTAGGTCATATCATAGAAAAACTGTAAACACTGTAGAGGTTATATTCTCTCTATGATCACCATGAAACTATGTCAGAATGTTTGTGTTTATGAAATCTATGTCAATTTTGACACTGGGTATCCTGAGTTTAAAAACTAGGTCACAAAGTCAAATCATAGAAAATATTGTTATAACACTGTTGAGGCCATATTTTCTACTTTATCTATATGATATTAAAAAAATTATTCGTGATATTAAAAAAAACTTGGTCTTAGGAAGGATCTAAGTAAACTTATTTTTTTAATTCCAGCAGGTATAAATGTTTTGATTCCATACTTCATGATTATATGCAGATTTATTGAAAATATACTCTGTAATTTAATAAAAAAAGTCCTTCCATGATGTAGACAAAAGTATGTATAATAAGTTTTCAATGTTTCGTGCATTTTCATGTAGAACAAGTGTTCTAATCACACTGCTAAAATACATTCTGAATTAAATGAAACAATTTTCATGTTTATACTCCAACCATAACAAGAACAGAAAATAAAAATGTACAAACAAAGACAAGTATGCATCCTTTCTAAGGTTGCAGACCACCAGACTGACATTTCAAATTCTCTAATACTGTAATACCCTCAACTTTAAAATTTAACATGTAGCATTGAAAACTAGTCCTAAATTTGTTTTAATTAAGTCCCCTCTCGTTGCACTTTCCATCACCCTGAAAAACACTTATTCCTTCCCCCTGTCACAATTGGCCTCGGCCTGAAAACACTTATTTCACACTTGAATTGGATCAGGTGAGCGATACAGGGCCTTCAGGGCCCTCTTGTTTATAAAAGTGTTGATGATATATTCTACTTGAGTTGAGTTTCTCTGTTTTGCTCGAGTCATTGTTATTTGTTTTGTTTCATCTTTACATTAAACTTCCATTTCTTGGATCTTATTTATAAAAATTAAAACTTATTATAGAAACAACTTCTACCTTATAGTGAGCAACTTAATCTTTCTCATATGAATGTGACCACCCTTAAATATTTTCCCCACTTCAATGACACAAACTGCATCAGCATGAGCGCATATTGCTCCGGCTCAACGGCACTCTTGCTAGGATTAAAATCAAGATGAATATGATGTTGCATTGCTATTGAAAATACAGATTCCTTATCTAATGATGATGCAAAAACAAATGATTGTGACAATATCATTTAGAAGTCAGATCTACGCATAGGAATTGTATTCTCCCACCTCAGATAAGTAGATCCAAATATTTGGCCATGCTGGAAATCCCAAAGGCAAAGATGAATATAATCTGTATTTATAAAATGAATTAATTACATTTTTACTATATTATGTGTAACTGAGGAGGGAGAAAAGCATCTACAATGTACATATACTATGGCTGCTCATGTTAGATAGGATCATCCCAACCCTTGTGCAGGGTGTTTTGTGGAACCTTGATAAACCTCATTTCAGCAAAACATTCTATGCTCAGGTTGGGTTTGCCGACCTTACACTCTCGCCCATGGAGGCTACTTATAAGATCATACATCAGACATATGAATAATTGAAAATCTAGCTTCTTAAAAAAATCCATTGACAAAAAAAGAAGTTGAAATGTAAAGCCTTTCATAAATAGTTATTTTTTGTCAAAATGATCATTATATATATTGACAGGCCACACCTAGAGCTACCCCTAAGCCAGCAGGCCCGAGTGGTCTCAGACAGTCCATGAGGGCTTTTTCCAGACAGTCGGGCCTCAAATCCATCACCCCTGGGCTGCGGGTTTCACAGTCACAGAGGGCGGTTGGGGCGGCAGAGCTGGACCAGTCCCAGGGAAAACAAGCAGTGCGTCAAACTTACTACGCTGGTCAGAGAAGTGCAGATAAATCAGGCTTAGAGGAGGCCAAAGCAAGCACCCAGGAGACATTAACCTCAAGGATGGGCAAGATTGAAAACACTTTACTTACCAATGGTGCTAATTATGATGATAACATTGCAGGTGCTGGTGCTCAAAATAATTCTAATATCAAAACAAGTTCTGACGCTGATGAAAGTTCAAACATCGTCAGAGAAAATACCAACCAAGATTCATTGGTAGATTCAATAGATTCACTTGAGACGGCAGATGCCCGGTACGCCAATAACAGGGGAATGGGGTCACCCTATTCATATGACTCAACCATGTCAGTTGATTCCAACAATACGATTTTCTTCGATTCGGGATCAAGTTTCTACTATGTCAAGCCATTTGTTGATAACTTTTTTGACATAAAGCAGCATGGGGCCTGGAAGAATAATGAACTATTCAGCCTTGTTGAAGAATGTTTCCAGAAGAAAGTGTCTGCCCAGTATGTGATGAGAATCATTTACACGCGACGGAGAAACGACCCTCGCGTGAAGAAATTCCTGCAGTCGGCATCGTCAGAGATGATTGAAAGGATGAGTTTTAGAGCGAGAAATGAAGAGGCCTCTGTGTGTGTGAGCAGTTAATTTTCAGGGATATGTATTTGTTTGTTTCAATTATCTCATGCCAGTTGAATGGGCCATTCTCTCTGTGGTGCTGTTTAAGATATAGCAATGCTCCTGTATGTGGTATGAAATCTACCTTGCAAAATGAAATGCTTACATGTATTGTTTTATCATAGCAATGTATATAAAAGTTTCAACAAAAATGATCATGGGCCTTCTTGGGGGAGTGGTTTAGTCATCCAAGCATTTTGATTGGTTGGCTAAATATATCTGTAACAGACAGCAATATTTTACTGCTGGGGCCATATTCACTAATGCTTCAGTCTGAGTTTGAAACTCAAGGCTCAAAAAAGTGATTCCTAAAAAGTATGTTATTGTTTTTGTTAAAGATGTGTAACTAATTGTTAAACATATATATTTATCCTGTTTTACCATTTTAACTCTTTCAGAAACAAATTTAAAATGGAAGGAAAACTTGCAGTCTCAAACTCAGAGTCAGGAATTAGTGAATATGAACCCTGGTTGTTGTGGCCAAAGCACAACGCAATACGCCAATGTATCTTAATTAAAAAAAATACCCAGTCCCCAATTTCTTCAAACATCTTAAGTCCCTTTTAATAGAATCAAGCTTACTAAAAGATGGTAGAATTTGTGTAATATTTACATTCTTAGAGGGATTTTTGACTTGAAGGGAATTTATCTTTGATATGCTTAAAAGCTTTTGAGAAATTCGGGTCTGGTATTATTATACATGTACATGTACATGTTAACTATATTTTGCTGATCAAACTATGTAATCAAATAAAGCAAGGATTAAAATTTTAATAATAAATTCTTGTATGAATAATGACATTTATTGTAAGGCAAAGATTATTACTAGCTTTATATTGACTAATGCAATTCATCATTGAATCAGAGCTTTAAAGAGAAGTCCAAGTATAGTAAATCAGCTTTTGGAAAGATTTGTCTATGAGTTTGATTGTTATTTTCAAAATTGCCAATTAAGATGTTTGCCAAAGACAGAATTTTGTAATTATTGAAAATCGTTTAAAGTTTTATTACTATTCTTATTCCTATTTGATTTAAATAATCAAAAAAATGTTGCATGATTGTGTTTGGGCATTGTGCAAGTATTTAAAACAATAAGAATGAACAAACGAGCTTGTGCAATACATGTATCTATTGGGTCATATTATCAATGCTTGCATCATAACAATTGATTTTCCAAATTAATATTTCTTTTTACTAGATAAAATATCTATTTCGGGATTAAGAGCATTAGTGGAAGGTAAAATTTCCATTTTGTTTTTGGACAGTTACTAATTTTCAATATAAGGATATTTTGTTATAAGCTTGATCATATGATTGCCATTGTGTTTTTTTTTTATTGTTTATTGTACACTTTGATAAGAATTGCAATATGAGTATATAGTATGATAAAATCAAAATCTATATTGTAAGCAAAACAATGCAATATTTTGTTATACCCACACAGAACAAAGTTTGATGGGGAGTCATTATAGGAGTGATTCAAGATTGTGTCAGTCTGTTGGGGGGGGGGGGGGGGGGGGGTATTGGTTTTTACCAGACTTTAAATCATTAAAGGGTCATCTGATTTTTTTGTTCACATGCTTAACACCATAAAATTAAGATCAAGTTTGAATGTGTGTACAAAAAAAAATTGACAGAGTAATGACCCTCCTTTTCAACTTAGAATTAGGATGTTTAACTACAAATGTACATTGCAATGCCATTTAATGGACTGCATTTAAAGGTCTATGGTATGTTGTGTTTTGAGTTTTGTGTGTTAAACATGACCCCCTTTGATGTGGGCCCCAATATTTGCACATTATCAAAGTCCCTCAATACAGGATTAAGCTAAGGACACTATTTCATTTTTGTTTTGTTATAAATTGATTATTGTTCTCCTTTTAAAGGGTTTTGAGACTTTCTGAGGAAATTATTTTAAGATAATCATGATACTCATCTTTTTGTTTTTTAATATCAAATATTAAAGCAAGTTATATGGCTGCATTACTGATAAATATTTCAAGAACTTTGGACGAGAAGTAGTGCAAATATTGCCTGCAACTTGCTAGATGTGTTTTATGAATTGTTTGTCTCTTTCATTTATTTATTTTTATAAAGAACTACATATATAAGTGTTGTATGTAAATAACTGATAATTCTCAGGTCTGACAGGGTTAAAAGATGCTTTTCATCTGGAAGACTTAAGTGTTATGATAATTTATAAACATTATGCACAACTAGTTTCACAAATGACACCAGTATTTACAAGAAAAGGCTCTGGCTAGGGGATTTTTTCTCAGGTTAGCTGTGTGTTTACTGTGAATCAAATGTACTATTTTACTAGCTATATTATGTATCATATCGTTTAATACTGGCTGATCTAATGCTTTTCATATCTTATTCGCTTTTTTAATGTATAATTGTTATTATTTTGTTAATATTTCTTTTAGTGTATAATTGTTATTATTTTGTTAACATTTCTTTTAGTGTATAATTGTTATTATTTTGTTAATATTTCTTTTAGTGTATATATATATATTGTTATTATTTCGTTAATATTTCTTTTAATGTATAATTGTTATCATTTTTTTAATATATCTTAAAACATTTTAAGCATCAATCTGTGATATATTTTCATTTTAAATGTTTTGTCACAGAGCAAAAATAAAGCATGTAATCACCAAGATTATTGTACAAATGAATTTTCAAACTGATATTTCTGAGTAGTGTATATACTAACAGCTACTTTGATGAGTTTGAGAAATGTTGAGTTGATTTTGCAAATAAATTTCTTGATTGTAAGATATTGATGGCCTCAATTCAAAATGCCAAAGCTGTATTTATACCAGTTTTGGAATTTTTACATCACTTAAATCATAAAGGTGAGCCGAGATGTGTCTAATTGCAAAATGGCCACTAAATAGTCAAACATGAAAATTGTGTTGTATCATGTGATCAAATTGTGAAACAATGATTGGACATCTCACGGAGAAACAGACATGTCAAACTTTCAGAAATTGTGACTTGACCTTTTGCTAAAAGAAATGTGTGATCAAATTACCAAGAAAATACCAAAAACATCGGCTACTGAAAACTTTGGAGTTTGTAGCTTCTGCATTTTGAAGTGAGGCCATTGATATTCTTGTACACTCCTTTTAAGCAAAATGGCCCCCAAAGTGCTCAGCGTTGTTTATTGTGATCGCTCGTTGGCCATCTTTGTCAATATTCATTTTGTCAACTAGAACTAAAATTAATGTTAGACCAATTTCAACTAAACCGCACATATGAAATTGTAGTCCTTTGTCAAGGTGTTTTAAGAATTGTATAACTTTTTTCTGAAACTTATTTTTGTAATTGACACGTTAAAATCATATATTGAGGAATTTGTTTGAAGGTCATCTTTTTTAAAATGGCCGTCGAGCTGATTTTCCCTGGTTATAGTGAAACTGTTTTATAAAATCTTGGTGAATCACAACTTGTTAAAGATATAATGGGCAGCAAAATGGTGGATTATTTTAAAGGAGTGTTATTTTGCAAACCTATAAACCTTGTATCCATTATGACATTTGGATTAACATGTCTGAAATTCAAATAAAATTAAAACCGTTTCCTGTCTGAAACTTGAAGTCCCTGACCTAGGTATTAGCAGTGTTGCTTCAACTTACTTGTGGTTTGCAATCAGACAGCCTTGATCTTAATTACCTAGCTTAATATCTCAACATCTAGTTTGTTATGTGTTTGATGTCATTTAAGGGTATAGAACTCATGAGAGCGATCTAGGGCTGCTGTTGCCCATTCTATTTGAAAAAAAAATATGAATTGATTATTTTTGATGATTCAATAAAAAATGCAAAATAGCAATTTCATGACAGTTTTCTATTTTGGATATATTCTTCATGAATGATAAACATTTTTATCTTTCACTACGGATGAGCCGAAACTTTGTTATTTTTTCAACCCCATTTTGTTTCTTTCCTGTATTTCCTTAAAGATGCACTTTTACTCCCAGATAAGATTTACCACAATTAATACAATTGTTTGATATACCAAAAATGATGAATAATTGTCAAAAACAATAGTTCTTATAAAGGATACCGAGTTTAATTTGAAAGAAAGGTGTAGAACACATGGTTTTTCAGAATTTCTACCTTATAAGACTGGAGATCACAGTCAATCTTTTAGCACTCACCAAGCATTTAATATTTTTGCGATTTCAGCTATTAAATACACGCTTATACAGTGGTCGAAATTAACACCATCCTGCAAGCCCTGCACTGGTAAGATATTTTTTGGGCTTGCTCATATTCAGAATTTTATATAACAGGGCTTGTTAAAAAAATTTGATCCCAAGCAATAGTTGGCTTGTTCATCTGAGTCTTATTACAATGACTGGTTATAATCTTTTAATCAGTAATGAATATTTTCCATAAATGCATTATTTAGTATGTAGTTAAAGGTGTATCACTCAAAATTTATGTTTATTTTCAACCATTACCTTCAAGGTCAAGGCCATATTTATTAGTCAGTTAAGGGAGCCAATTTTGTGTCCAGTATTACTTAAAGAATTCTTTAAAGTAGCAGGGCACGAATGTCGACCACTAAGAACCCATGGTCCTACTTAAGGGTCAAATATATAGCAATCTTATTTGGTCCACTCCCAACAGCTGGAAGGATTTTAGAATTATTGTTAGCTTAATGGTTCCTGAATGCAATGTTTTTTTCTAACCCATAGTATCTGTAGAATTTATTTCATTATAGTGTTCTATACTTGTGCTTCTAAAGCATTCATTATTTCTAACAGTGTAAAATGTTAAAGGCTGTTAAAGGTATATATATTTTTCTGTAATAAATATAAGTTTGTAAAACAAATGATGGTTATACATGAAATCAATTTTATAAATATAATAAAACTATGATATAAAAAAAAAGTTAGAAAAAATGTAGTCTTGCACCTTCTCCATTGCACCATGGATATACTGATACTCTTATAAGCTTTATGTACCGAGTACAGAAATTATACAAATCTGGCAGAATTCTTCTACATTGAAACAAAAGTTGTATAGTATGGTTGTTGTGGTTGAATTTTAACATACTTTAGAAGAAAACTATTATTTTGGTTGAAAGGATTTTGCTATAAAGGAGTAGGGTAATGAGAAGCTTTCAAGAGGTCGAACTCAACTTGCTATTTATTTTTCATTTGCAATAAATATATACAAATGAACTCTCCAAGGCCAGCAATGCCTCTTAATTTATTTGAATGAATGAAATTTTGGTTATTTTTCTGAATACTGACTGCATTTTTTATGTCAGAGTTTATTTCTTCATTCCTTCAAGTCTTTTCTGTATACACATTCTTCTGTAATAATATTGTTGAAACATAACCAAATACAACACATACATATTTTAATATATTTATAATATGTGTTTAATATATATATATATATATATATATATATATATATATATATGCTCAAAAACTGTAATTTTGATTCTATTGTTATAAATTGTTACAAATAAAGTTAAATTTATATAATTGCTGTTATGTTCAGTTTTCTTATCCAATATGGTTGCTAAAGCTCTGTAAAAAGCCAATATTCAAATCTTCCGTTAATTGAAATCCACATGTTTATCATTTGCAAAATTTATATTGATGCTTTCAGTAAAAACTTATAAACCGATCACATAAGTGTCTTTTAGTTCGCGCATCCTCAATTACTTATTACATATCAGCGATTCATTTTGAAGGTTGCTTGAATGTGTTTATTGGACTCGCATATTTCAAACGATGGGTTCTTAGCATAAAAATGAGAGCTTCTGGCAGTTTTGTGCACAGGTTAATTTATGAACATCCCTTCTGCAGATACACATTTTTAGGAATAATGGGTCTCCAGGAAAAATAATCAATATATGACTTGGGATTCACGAATGAATCATTGCCTTTCTGCTAAAACACCTCCTTTTGCCAACAGTTTTTTTACAGTTAGGGGTACTTTGTATATTATCACTTAGCATAGAAAAAGTGCTATTTACAACCAGTTTTCAGTATAAATTCTTGCTAAGAATAATACCTACAAAAACAAGTTTATATAAATGGAATGTGAAAACTTTTTGCATTTTTTGCAGTATGAACATGGAAACAATAGAAGAACTATTTTGGGATTTCAAGAAAGTACATCTATGGAATGCTTTAAATGATATGATAAAAGCTTCATCAATGAATATAGGCAGCATTCTTTGGAGCACAAATAAGACCTAAATATGCACTTATATGCAATTTTCCAACCATTTTAATGGAATTCTTCCTTTTCTCCATGAAACACCGAAATGTTATACCATCATTCAATTTCTATTTACAGTATCTTGCACCCAGGCAGAGAATTAAATCACAAATAAACAAGATCTCAACAACATTAAGTTCATCAACAACACATTAACAACATCATATTCATTTGAATAACAAAGACAAATGGTTAAGCCCTTTGGGTGTGTCGCAATAAGCTGCACTGGACACACTTCATTAATTAAATGTGCATAATAAACATCTTCAAAACATTTATAAAAACATTTGATTTTACTGAAAAAACATGACAAAATTACATTCAGTTCATGCCTGTCAATAATGACAATAAAATTATGGCTTATACATGCACAGATCTGCCCCTAGAATGACAAATCAAGAATCAAAAGGGGTACATGTGAGTCTATAAATAACACAACGTATCACAGATAACGGGAGAGTAGGTTATTTTGGCAGGGCTGACTTGCTGAGTGAACGTCCTGGGATGAAGTTATCGAAGAAGTCTCTGTCGGAGACATTTTTATCATATCGTGGCGGTAGTTCCCCAAACTTTTCCAGAAAGTCTCTCTTAGCCTGAAAGATAGTATACACCAATATTCAGAGTACTTAGGTCTATATTACTGGGGACGAACTTGTCTTAACAGGATGTTTCAAGTCCTATCCAGTCAGAAGCCTTAGCAAGTTAGCAATTGAGAGTCAGGAATAAAACCATCATCACGATTTTTTTATGTTTTTATGGATATCCACTCTTTGAACCTCAATCTTTCACAACGTTGTTTTTGAATATATGTAATACTGCTCAAAAAAGCTGACATTTAGCACTATTGGGGATGACTAAAAAGTCTACTAAAGGTTACATGTTTTACCACCTTATTCTTTAACAACTAAACTGTTAAAACTGCTTATAATATCCCAAAATATCAAGTTAAAGCAATAGTGCGAGAAAGAGAAACTGTGAGTCGTGGTTGCACTTTTAAACTTGGTATTGTTTTTGGGTATAAAGGTTTTCTAGTATGCTGATACCATAATCCCGCCTTAAAATGTACTGGTAGATTTCGAACAGTGTTAACCAGACTGACAGATAGGCATGATACTTAGCGCAATTTCAGTAGTTAACTCTATTTTCATATACCAATTATGGCCCTTTATTATTCGACATACTGGTCAAGGTTTGCATGTAAGTGTGCATAATTCAATATCTCTCTCAGTAACTACTTGATGTATTACATTGAAACCTGATACAAGGGCTCCCAACCATCCAACCTACTTATATATTCAAGTTGCATGTAATGCAAATGATTGCTGTTTCTCATTTGACATTAGAAATTCTAGTAACATGCAATGAAATAGTCTCGGTGACAGCTCGGTTTGTGTAATTGTAGGGAGGGTTTGGGTTTGAACCCCGAGCAAGAACATTTTTGTAACTTTAAAGGTCAGCAGCATCTGGGAAAAGTAAATGCACAACAACACCCATTATAGTGTATTTAAATTTTGAAAAGAACAACAGCAATATCTATTCAAGAATGCTCAATACATCTATTCATACAATATGTTTGAGGGTTCATAAGCCTAAAGCTACTTACAGCATACATTCTGTCCTTTTCTTTCATCACTCTTCTCCTCTTTGATGCCTGAAATTAAGTAATCAGATTTATTTATTGCAGCAGTAAAGTAGATTGCTGTGGGAGGAACACAAAGACTCTTTTATCTTGTTTGATCTTCACAAGCAAACAAGAGGTATAACTCATTTATAAGCCAGAGTTTTGGCCCTTGTAACACATGTGGGTATTGTCCCTAGCAATGAATACTAGGTTTATATACCTATTCTCAATGTAAACATTGTACTAGAATTCATATGAATAATCATCTTAAACTGTTTCTGAGCAAAATGTTTTCACACACTTACAGCTATGGCGACAATGACTCTTAGTCTATGACAATTTCAATACATGACCATGTTTTTTAATAATAATACAAATGCATTATTGTACGGATAAAACTGCTGAAGATATTGATAAGCTAGGTTGTCTGTAAAAAGAAGTTGTGTTAGCTATCATTGACAAAATTTAAATCATATTTCACGGCCACTTTTCAATTTCTTGAAAATGTATGCAAAGGTGATATTTATATCAGGTTTGATGGTGACAAAACATTGTTGCATTTCCTTTTCCCTCTCAGCATACTTACAGTTCTATAGATGAAGACAGCAAAGAGGACATGGAACATGACGAGCAGAAACGCCATGCTGACCATGGACCACTTGTCAAAGTACTGCACCTCCGCCTGGGCCATAAAGTGAGACATGGCCGTCATTGAAGCATTCTGGGCTGCCTGCAGGCCTAGGAAGATCAGGGCTGATATCACATACACATCCTGGAATATACACATATACACAGCATTCAACCTGATATAAACAAATTATCCATGACGAGAACAAGGCAAGCATACCTGGTCTATGCTCCCTATTTATCTAATAATGTAGACTAAATCTCTCAGAGTTCCTCCTTCAAAGTTTAACTATCTTTGAGAAATGGAAATTAGCTTAACTTATTTCATCCTCTAAAATGCAAGGCACAATTGTTCCATAATAGTAAGAATTATTTCACAGAATGTTGATCATTTCATTTGAGCCTTTAGTTTAAACTTATTAATTTTTACAACATTTGTGAAGCAAGTTATTGCAACTTATATTTATAAAACACTCTTGTTGACACAATGTTGCGCCAGAGTGTGGACTTGTGTTGTGGGGGAAACCGGAGTACCCAGAGAAAACTAACTTGTCTGACTTGGTGACCACAAACCAAACTCACATGCGCCTAGGGCGGTAATCAAACCTAGATCGCCTAGATGAGAAGCGAGAGCACTAATAACTGTGCTAAATGGACAACCAGCTGTCCAAGCTGTTATTAAACTGTGAGGACATGACATGTTGAGAGCATGGACAGAGGCTCTGACTTCTTTAAGCCAGGAGCTATAGTATTTCTGTACCAGATATGTGAGATAAGAGATGGTGGGCAGGCTCTGTTTCACGACCAGCTTGAAGGCCACTGCAGTCAGGAACAAGGTGATGGTCACTGTCAGTCGGTCTGCTGTCTTGAATTCTATCGAGTATGCCGCAAATGTCAGACTGATGATCAGCAACTTCCAAAACATAAAATAAAATAAAAGTAGAAACATTTCAATTAATTATGATCAGATATATGAAGTTTTGAAAAGTATCTAAATTGTTCAATTCCATGAATTTTGAACTTCATAATGTGCATTAAATGTCAGGCTATTAAAATTGTCTTCTGCAGAATAAAACATCATTTTTAGATAACATGATCCACATCATGTGATTTTTAGACTTTGGACATTCCATTGGTTTGATTGGTTTGTTTTTGGTCTTTCAATAAAATGTTACTAAAGTAATACTGAAAATTTCATGACAATACCTAACATTTTCAAATAAGACCATGCGTTTTGCATTTTGACTCTAAATTTGACATCGCACACATAATATAATTACAAAAGTACACTAGAACCATCACAGGAGTGATAAGGGCCGCGAACGATAGCACAATTGAAAGGGTTTCAATCAGAAGGCATACTATTAAGCACTATATAACCAAGAATCTTTCTATGATAATATGAGGGTTGTTCATAGTTAGTTGACAGGCTTCGCATTTTTGAATATCAGTATCATTTAATGTCATGTTGATCTAACTTTTCAATGAGTTACCTATTTCGGATCTAAACATTTTGCGTTGTCAAATTCTTTAAACAAAGTATGCATGATACAAACTTCATTTAAAACATAACACAACATCAGATTGATATATAATAACCTAAATGCCTCTAGAAACATTGTATAAAATTTTAATGCAATCATAAAGTTATAAGAACCAATAACAATCCTTTAAAAAAGAAAAGAAGTGTGGACGAAACTATAACACAGAGAAATTCATTATTTTTGGCATTTTATATTTATCATTATTTCATTTGTAGTAATAAAGTGCAAAGGATAAAATTGTGCGATGGGGCTCACATAATATTTTAACAATTTTCCTACAAACTTATTATTCTTGTGAGCAAAAGCAGACATAAAACACTACCATAATAAAAACTATGTTCCAGATGAAGTATCCCATCTTCCTGGCAACACGACACTGTGCATGAAGTATGGGGTGGACGGTGGAGCTGCAGTACTCCACAGTGGTGAAGTCACAGAATGTCTCTATGTGGTTGTACAGGCTCCACTCTGCCTGCCAACAAAAGAACATTGTCTTATAAATAAGAACACGACCATGCATTTAAAATTCTTACATGATTTTAATGTTAACTGTAGTATATCAACATTTAAGTCCAAAAAATAGTTCAAGATATTAACTGATGTGAAAGGTTAGAGTGATCCCCCTAATGAACAGTGACAGGGAAATATATCATATTTGTTCTGTATTGCAATACATTGGCTTATTGATAATATTGCACAACCCTACTGAGCACCTCTTTCTTAAGAATAGTGATTATCATCAAAGTTAAGAATGGCATGTATGGCATATCATCATCGTAAGGTGTACCTGGTCCATAAATGACTTGGTGTTGATGGAGCTGACGGCTGTTTGGTCCTCCACCAGATCCACTTCTGCATCAGACCGCTCAGTTGATATTGAGATGGTCAGGTCCTGTAGGAGAGGAACAGTGCTATTTGTATGGAATGACAATAGTTCAATGATAAGCATTTGTTATACCTACAATCAAATCTCAAATCTCCATTTGTTACCAAGGGGAAGACACAACAAGTTTGTCAATTTTTCACAAGGTTTCTAACAGCTGATAATTGTCAATCCCGCAAAAAAATAGCTATGGTTTTGGGGGCTAAAAGCCCCTGTGGACGGCCAAGGGAAATAAAGGTGAACCCCTCTTTCCAGCAAAAAATAATTTCACAATTCGCCACTTATCCCAATATCCTATCCCCAACCCCCTGAAAATCTCATCATATTTACATCTATCTCAAGTGTTCCTAGAGCCTCTAAATCCAGAATTTTAGAACCCCTGCAAAGGCTTGGAGATTTTTTTTTATTAAAAAGCGCTTGTTTCCCCCATTGTGTGGTTGTAGCTGAGAATTAATCAATGATGGACATGATATTTGTACTTTTGGACTGAAGACAAACCAACAAAGGGGTCATCTTCTACTGGTCCAAGTGTTCTCCAGTTATTGAGCAGAAACAAAGTGTGATGCACAGACTGGTGACCAACAAATCATTTTTCACCTGAAGGTCACTGTAACTTTGACCTATTACCATCAAAATCAATATATGTCATCTACTAATCATGACCAACTAAGTATGAAGTTCCTGGGCCCAAGCATTCTTAAGTTATTAAGTGGAAACCGTTCTTATCTTCAATATTACATTGACCTTTGACTTACTGATCTCATAATCAAAAAGGGGTCATCTACTAACAGGCAAACCAAGAATGAAGTTCCTTGGTGCAAACATTTGGTGGTAATTGTCAGATTTACATTCATATTTGGCTCATTGATTGTAAATCCCTTTTGATACTTTTGAAACACCAACAGTTTTTTTTTTAATACATCTCCATTATGAAAGAAATTGATAACAAAACTCTTTTATTAGGCCTAATATATTTTAGAAATAGCCAATGGACTGTCATTCATGATTCAATACAAAAGTGTATACTACTTTACAGGACTCTCTATCAATAAAAACAAATTCTTTAAAGCAGGTGTGATCTAAACTTAACTATTAATCAGGACCAACCTGAACGTCGACTGGAAAGTGTTCCAACTCAAGATTTTCCTTGAAGAATCCCTTAAACCTCCATAACTGAACGACTAGTGGATATCTGTAGCCTGGCTCATTGTAGCGAATGTCATAAGTCTTCCTGTTCAGCACAAACGCTCCATCTATGTTCATCACAATCAGTTTCGGATCCCAGGGTATCATTTTATCAAGTCCTTCTTTATTCTGAAAACAGGCAAATGATTGTTGAATAACTACACATCAGTTTTTTAAAACTCAAGCATCCTAGCTTTTTTTACTGTGTATTCTATTAATCCATGTTTTATTTAACCTTTCGCTCTTAAAAAACCTCCACAAGCCATGCACTGATTGAAACAAGGTATCCAAATTTTATTTTCAATAGCAGGGCTTGTCAGTGTTTGTTTGATAAAGAATGTGACAATTTGTGTTTGTTGATCCAAAAGCCTAATTCAGGAACCTGTTACCACACAATGAGGATAGAATACCTTCTGTGTGTCTCCCATGTAGTTTTGTTCAAGTATGGGTTCCTGCCACTTGGCCTGCACAAAAATCTCAGCCTCAAACTGCTGGTCGATGGTGTCAATGTCTGTGATCTTCAGGAATGTGCACTTGATCTCTACAGTCACCTAAAACAGAGAATACATGTACATATCTTAAAATCACTGCCAGTAGGTAGAGTGACCTTAAGCTTTGACCTTCATATTATTGGTTTTTCAAGTGACACAATATCAAGCAATGGTATTTGTAACATTATTTTTCAAAACCTTCTTATGCATGGCCAAACAGGCCTAGACAAGCCAAAATACAACAATTTCTGACAAATGACCCTTAAATGAAACCTTGGCCTTTGACCTGCCAAGATATGTCTTGCCTTGGTCTTGTACTCAACACAGCTTCTTTTCATGGAGAATATTTGTGCCAAGCCACTCTAAAATCCCTCTATGCATGGGAGATTGACAGCCCAATCAAGAAGAACAAGGCATGTTGACCTATGACCATGGCCTTGACCTTTAATGTACAGACCTACAGTAAGTCTTGTACATGGCCAACCATATTTTCAAGCAGAACATTTGTGCCTTATTCTTTCAAGATCCCTCTATGCAGCGCAAAGTCACAGCCTGAACATAAATTGTTGACAACGCCTGCCCACCTTGAGCTGACATACCCAAATCTAATAACCAATAAAACCCTGATTGAAAATTGATGATTAAAGGCATCTACTCATATATATAAAAGGCTTGAAGGTTGAAGCAGGTGTTTCTTATTTTATACAGGTATATCTTATCAATATACAAACAAATCACACTAAAAAACATTCCAGCATCCCAAAAAACAACAATTAATTGTTTCTCTGAAAATCAGCTTTGTTACCTTATCAGATCTCTTTGAGTCTGGAATGATAAGATCTCCATCATCAGAGACAGGGTTTCTCGCTGACGACCGGGACAGTGTATCCATGGTTTCCATGGCAACCTGCATCACCTCCGAGTTCCTTTCTATACACCCCATCAATTGACCCATCATGTCTAAGTGATAAATAAAATGTTTTCAAATAAAATAATGTGCTCATTATCGAACAAATTGTATGTGTAAATGCTCAACAGTTACTGCTGTCATAACATGATAAAGCCATGTGACAAACATGATGCAAAATTTAAACAGCTTGAGATGAACATTTACTTATTGTCTATAGGACTCTTCAGTCAGCCAAATTTCTAAACCGTATCAAACAATACTGCATTAAAGTACATTTGATTTTATAACTTTATTTAAGTACCGTAAATACATTTGCAAAGATTACTACCAAACGGCTGGATACAGGTGAAATCCTCTTTCCGATGAGGAAAAACCAAAGACCATGCTACATGTACAGGTTATCAAACAGTTGTTATTAGAACTGTACAAAATAGATAAATAACAAGCTTGTTGGGTTCATTGGCATGGGAATCTCCTTATGTTCAAAGTGGACACTACTTATATTAAAATACCTGTCAACAAACTGAAGGTTTGTCCATCGGCTGGTTGACGAACAGCTTTTTCTGTTTCTACAGGTGCCTCAATTACTATGTCTTCATTCTGTATATCTTCCATTTTTGGCATCAACAGGTTGCCATCAGGTGTTCTCTGGTCTGTGTCTATGGTAGTTATCTGACTCGGATGCACATATACAGTACTGTTAAAAAGACAAGCAAAGATGACTATGTTGTTCAATTCCATGCCAATGGCAAAACTATTTGTTTTACTTTGTATTTTGAAATCCAAAGGAGAGCCAAATTCATTCATGATAGGTCTGCATAGGGGTATCCATTAGTCCAAAAAATTGTAGGTTTTTACGATTTTTGATATTGCAGATTGGAAGAATCCCATATAACACGTCAAGATTAATTAGACTAGGGTATCAATGAGTTTAACAAAAAAATAAATTCTAAGTATTTTATTTGTGTTCAAAGCCAAGGCCAATATCACAGACACCAGAATGTATGACCACATGTTATATAAGTTCCCATGACATGATAAACAGCCCAAAAAAGTGAACTTGATGATACATTCTGGTGTCTATGGCCCAAATCACAAAATCATCAGACAATATGGAATTCAATTATTTTTATTTCGTTTATAACATGACCACACGTATTTACTTGATATTATGTTCATTCTTATCATAAAGTAACAGTGTATTAAACAAGAAAATGCTTTTAACCTTTTTAGAACATGGTAATTGTATGATTCTTCAGATTCGCTTTCGGTACGTTCGCTTTCAGCGTCATACATGGTTGTCGGCCATTTTGTTGCAGACGAGCGAAATCACGTGAAATTTCATAAGGGAAGCAACTGTTCAATATATTCGGCTAGACTCTAACAACTTTTCGATAGCATACATGGATTACAAGTGTGTTACCACAGGTACACTTATTTTAGCAAAAAATGTTCAATGTTCTCCATTTGACTAGGTTTGAGACTTGTAGCGTATTTTATTTGCTTAAGCGACCACAATTATACTATTTAAAAGTTTAAGAAAGTAAGTTGGGTAATTGAAATCTGTGAGCAATAAATTAGAAGTACTTTAGTGACTAGATATTATACTTATCTCTTTTGAGAACCCCCGAATAACTTGAAAAATGTGGATTTCATCTTCAAAGAATGAATATGTTTTTAAAAATATCAGGAGCACGAGACATATGTATAAATGAGCGTGACTGAACAGCCATGCAATGTTATTGTGTCGTTGTTATTATGCCAGTTACGTGACTTTATTCCAAATTTCCGGTGATAGATTTAGAACCATTTTACGCAGTTTTGTATTCAAACTCTATTTTGAGGACTTCTAGGGACAAGAACGTTCGTATAAACAAAAACCAGTGTCCTCTGGGTTAAAAACCGGCTGGGATTGTTGTTGTAATTATGCCAGCTACGTGACTTTATTTCAAATTTCCGGTGATAGATTTAGAACCATTGACGCAGTTATGTATTCAAACACTATTTTGAGGATTTCTAAGGACAAGAACGTTCGTTAAGCAACGAATATCACCACTATACCACCCTCACTCGCAGAGAGGCGGCCACTCACACCGCTATACCACCCTCACTCGCAGAGAGGCGGACACCCACACCACTATACCACACTCACACACAGAGAGGCGGACACCCACACCACTATACCACACTCACACACAGAGAGGCGGACACCCACACCACCATACCACACTCACTCGCAGAGAGGCGGACACCCACACCGCTATACCACACTCACACACAGAGAGGCGGCCACACACACCACTATACCACACTCACTCGCAGAGAGGAGGACACACTTACCACTATACCACACTCACTCGCAGAGAGGCGGACACCCACACCACTATACCACACTCACACACAGAGAGGCGGACACCCCCACCGCTATACCGCACTCACACACAGAGAGACGGACACCCACACCACTATACCACACTCACACACAGAGAGGCGGACACACACACCGCTAAACCACACTCACTCGCAGAGAGGCGGACACCCACACCGCTATACCACCCTCACTCGCAGAGAGGCGGACACCCACACCGCTATACCACACTCACACACAGAGAGGCGGACACCCACACCACTATACCACACTCACACACAGAGAGGCGGACACCCACACCACTATACCACACTCACACACAGAGAGGCGGACACCCACACCACTATACCACACTCACACACAGAGAGGCGGACACCCACACCACTATACCACCCTCGCTGGCAGAGAGGCGGACACCCACACCACTATACCACACTCACACACAGAGAGGCGGACACCTACACCACTATACCACATTCACACACAGAGAGGCGGACACCCACACCACTTTACCACACTCACTCGCAGAGAGGCGGACACCCACATCACTATACCACACAGAGAGGCGGACACCCACACCGCTATACCACACTCACACACAGAGAGGCGGACACCTTCACCACTATACCACACTCACACGCAGAGAGGCGGACACCTTCACCACTATACCACACTCACACACAGAGAGGCGGACACCTTCGCCACTATACCACACTCACACACAGAGAGGCGGACACCTTCACCACTATACCACACTTACACCCAGAGAGGCGGACACCTACACAACTATACCACACTCACACACAGAGAGGCGGACACCCACACCGCTATACCACACTCACACGCAGAGAGGCGGACACCCACACCACTATACCACACTCACACCCAATATCACCGTCTTTTAAATTATGGGTCAATGTTGTTGTTTTTTAAATGGTGTTGATGCTCAATATTTAGCAAGCATAAGCCATAGGTTGCAGCATGTTTAGGTGTAAGAAGGAATTGGGCAACTTTTATACAACAAGATTTTATCAGATTTTCAATCGAAATTTTCGGTACTAATATATTTAGAATAATGTTCGCAGTTACACATTCAAACACTATTTTGAGGATTTCTATTAACATAGGAATACGCACGTACGTTAAGTAACGAAAGCCACTGACCTCTTCATTCAAAATCGGCAGGGATAGTTTTACAACCTCCTCTGAGTTGCCGTCCAAATAAAGCTTCACACCTCCTTCCACGTCATCTTTATCGCAAATACTTTTCCCATGTATTGAGGTGCAGTGCACACACAATGGTCAATCTATCTTAAATCACTCATGGGTCCGTTTACTATATAGACACCAGTTTTCAGAGGACTGGGGAAAGGGATAGAACGAATAAAATTGTTCAAATTCACCATCTGAAACACAAACATTCCAACACTATTGTCCGATTGTTCAGAACTTTGTTCAAGTAAACGTTGTTTCTTTTAAAACAAATATGAACTTTTTTTGTAACATGCTTATATATTTAAATAAAACACGTACTGTTGATAACAAACGTGTCGATTTTTGTTCCAGATTTATAACGCTTTAAATGTTAACAATGATGACGTTAACGTCGCTGTAAAAAAATAATATTTTTTATAAAAACTCGATCCAATATCGAAAAAATGCACACACAAAAATCCACCCACCTATATTTTGCACCACAACTGTATGGCCTCGAAGTCCTTTCCGGAAACTGGTCCGACAAACATAAGATAAATTCATAGCGATCTTGGACGGGATTAGACTTGTGTTTGTTTACTCAGAAGTCCTGGTGAATTATACGTAATATTATCGTGCCCAGTGGCAGAAAGGATAGAGTTCCTGCAAGAATTATCGTTTGCTTCATTTGTAATTAATTATCTGCTGAACGATTATATCAGAACATAAAAAAGGTCGTACAAGTCGACCATATCACGTCCAAAAGTCATATAATGTATAGCATAGTACATTTAGCCATGTAAGCAATTAGTTCTTCCAATAAGTTATGAACAATGACCGAGCTCTTCATGGTATATATAATGATGTACATTCTCGTACACCAGAGTGAGGATGCTATGCGTACCACAGTCAGATTTAGAATTGTCGAGCCTCTGATGAATGAGCATGGATGATGATCCTGGTCAAGGGAAAGAGTTGTGGTTACATGTACCAGGCAACGGTTTTACTGACCAGGGCATGTAAACGATGTTAATTTCTTGGCAGAAAACAGTAGACGCTGTATACACAGGAAGTCTGCAATCCAGTCAGGGCTGCAATTTCGAGAGTAACGTGATAAAAGAACTCTGCAAACTCGTTGGAATAATGAAGAATCGCACAACAATCTATCATGCACAATCAAACCCTTCAGAACTATTTAATCAGACTCTTATCTCGCAATGTCAGAAGTAGAAAAGGAAGTTGATTTGAAAATATATTTGGCTCATATTGTTCAAGCCTACAATGCTACAAAAAGCGATTCAACTTCTCCCCACACATGTACAAGGGTCTAACGAAGGATCTTTAGATTGTCAAACCTACGTTGCAAAGTTGTGTGAGAGGCTGGATATTGCATACAAACTTGCTTTAAAAGAGGCCACCAAACGGGACACAAAGGGTAAACGCTTTTATGATAGTTAGAGTTGTAAGGTTTGAAGTTGTCTTGTCTCGTCTTGTCTTGATTTGTCTGTAGGTCACCAAGGATAACATAAGTTAGCTGACCGTTGGAAGGAGCACCCTTACAAAATATGTTAATGTGCATCCCTAATGCAGACATCCCAGTGTATGAAGTGAGGCGTGTGGACGGTCTGGGTAGGACACGTACTCAGCATCGTAATATGTTGTTGCAATATGGTTGTCTACCTAGGGAGTCTGACATCCTATGTCCCAGAGAGTTAAAAAAAACCTGTGGTATCTCAACAGCCTGAGTATAAGCCTGATGCAAGTTAGGAATTCTCAGAGCGTTATGTCTTACCCCAGAGGAGAAGGCCACACCCGTAAAACAATAGTTTGAAATCTGCTAAAAATATGCAACAGTCGCAGCAGTCTGACAGAGGCGTATACGATTCTACACCAGCAACAATATGTAGTCCTTACGTTGCATTTTTTTTTTCAAAGCAATCAGTTGAGGTACTCCCAAGCAGTCTAGTTAAGGTGGTCCTCAACAGGTCATTCCGATTCCGCAAGTGGGTGAACCAGATGGAGGCTGAGACTCATACAGTATTTTATGTCTTCAGATGCGTGTCTTCTTTTGTCGATAATTGATTGTTAATTTTGTGAGTGTTTTTTTTCTAGCTCATCGTGTTGTTATAATGTATATGTCCTTATAAAACAGTATTGTTGACACTAATTGAAGTATTCGTTTGTATTTTGACTATTCTGCTTTACGTCAGACAGAAGTATTAGAAAAAAACGAGAACGAGAATAATGATAGTATTCCCTTTATATATCGGTATAATATTATACCCATTTTTCTTATTTAAAAGTAAACATTAATTATTCCATAACTTTATTGATTCTAAATGTACATAATCTGAATATTCACCCATAAAGAATTACCAATGACCATAACTTTATTTATTCATTTTATTTTAGATAAATGATGTTAATATAGTTGTTAACTATTCATTTATACACCAAATATTATCGGGATCTATTAAATTAAACTAGTTTATACAAATTACAGAAAAAATATTTTCACTTATTTAATTTTATAGAAACTAACCTCAATTGCGCTAAAAGGCGCGTGAACGTTGTAAATAATATCACGTGACTTAATAACGTCATTAAAAGAATGTGACGTTTACTTTCGGTTTAAAACTGTCAAAATGGAGATTTTGCCAAAACGTAGATATCGTTTAATTATGGATTTCAAGGCGAACTTTCCGGAGAAACTGTATGATGTTTGCAATGATGGTGCACTGGTCCACTGGAATCCGAATGGATCTCTTTCCGTAGACGACGAGGATGAATTTGAAGCTAAAGTCATGATTTGGTATGAGTGTTTTCGTTTGTTTTTTTCATTAATTCATATAGTTCTGGCTTCCATAACTTTAATGTTGATATTTATTTTTTGATGTTTACAACACATCCAAAACGGTAATATACAACGTGTTCGCTGATAAGCGTTTAGCTATAATTCATACAGTCATTTTACATGTAAATAACATTTATTTCATTACGCATGAGCTGTGATTTTCCACTGTTAGTTTAGCGGTCCCCGGCGCGCGCCCCAACAGCTTAAATTGTACGAGTGGTTTTTCGATGCATTTTTTTCGGAGAAATTTTAATAATATACAAGAAAATGCACCAAATATAAATAAACATTTTTTGAAGAACCATTTCGATAAGGCTCGAACTCGAAGCTCGTCGTAAATTTAATTATCTTATTGTTGTTTTTTTCTGGTACATATTTGTCTTAATTGAACTTTTTCCGTATTGAAAATGATCATAAATTGAGGAAATAAAACAAAACTTTCTTCCATTTGTGCCTTTAAAATACAGGTTGAAGAATATTGTTGTAACAGTAACGACCCTTTAATGAAAACGACACAAGGGACTCACGAAAGATCCACTAAGTCGAATGTTCAAATAACATTAATATCATGTTTCGCTATATATTTATTTTTATAATTGTTATAATTTTAGCCAGCATTTTATGCAGAAATGACTGTGACTGATTTCTGCCCGCTCGCTTTTCTCATTTTCACGGCGAAAATTCGACAATGGGAAAAATTTGCTAAGTGGCTGGGCGTATATGTACATATTAATAATTAAACCTCTTCACAAATACAGCCTTTTAGTACAATTATACCATGTAATATTGTTTAATATTGCATTAACGTGCGATACGTTTCGCTGTTTGAAAGTTAAATATATGCACAAGTCTTAAAATGCAGTGGTATGATTTATCTTGATACCGTTTGCGCATGCCAAGTGGAAAACGAAAACGATGCGAAAATGCGCATTTTGCCCGTCAATTTCAACTTGGCCCAATTTTACCACGCGGGTTTCCGTATTTTCGTCCCTTTAACGTGAAAATTCGAAATCACGAAATGGCAGAAATCAGTCACCACAGAAAAAAGTTAAGAACATGAAAACAAATTTGATTCTGGATGCCACCTTGCGTTCCTACAAGTTTAAATTTGTTCTTACTAAGATAGGGCTAAACCTATATTATACAAGTTTACTATCTATCATTTGTTTCTGTTGAAGGTATCCTGGGTTTCTACAGATTCCGTCATTCCTGAATTTCAAGCGGCTGTTCCGTGAGTACGGGTTTGAACGGGATATTAACCAAAACGGTATCATTGAGTGGTCACATCCTTGGTTCGTGCGTGGAAGGCGGGAAATGGTCAACAATATCAAAACAAGGCGTAAGTCCTTCCAGTGCCCGACGCCCAATCAAGAAAACGAGGGATTATTCGGACCAGCAGTAGTTATACCCACGGAGGGAAAGAGGAGGTACTCTACACGTAGAAGAAGAAAAACACCAAAGATGGGTCACTCAAACGAGTCTCTGATTTCGTACGGGGCTCCAGATTTTGGCGGCGGTGGCGATACACGTGCGATGTTGTCGTCAGAGGGAAAATCTTTCGTAGTGAAGCCACCACAAGCTATATACATCGAGGATGGCACGCCTGTGAAAAACCAACGCATGATGATGCCACACCAGCACGTCGGCGACCAGCTGGTCAACGTGAATCAGAACGCCAAAGTTGAGCGCGACATCCGCGGTATAATGAATAACTTCGCCAAGAATGAGTTCACGTTGGAGGAATATAATGAGTATATCACAAAGAAGCGCAGACTGGAAGAACAGATGAAGACGGACAAAGATGACACCACTGATGCCAAAGATAAGCAGTTTTGGTGGTTATATGAAAACAAGGCCGATGGAAATGTTCCCAACCAAGATGCCGCTCCCATAGTAAAGCAGCTCGTATCCGGCCATAATGGCTCCAACCAGGGTGCCATGCCGTGTGGGTTCTGTAAGTGCTGCAGTGCCATCAGTAACTATGTTAATGTTTTCGGGGAGATCCCTGAAAACATTCAGGTGATTGATTACCTGGAAGATGAGGTCATTCCAAATCAGGAGGTCACCGTGTCCACGGACCCAGCAACGCATGACGTCGAAGTGGAAGTGCCCGCAAACATCGACTTAAATAACAATGGTTATAATATTGACCATACTCTGATAAAAGAAAGCCAAGCTACCACTGAGGTGAGATAAAAGATAGAAACGGCGGACATTTGGTGTTTTGTTTTTGCCATTGAGTGGCTAACTTAGTCATGTTCTGGACTGTTTTGTGAACTTCACTTATTTGCACTCTGTGATATTGCTTATATTTGCTGTTGTTTCAATTATTGTTTGGATTTTATTTGTTGACCATCAACACAATGATCGTCTTGTCTTTTTATTGGATAAAAGAATGGTCTCAATTTCAAATTATTTTACCACGTTAAAGCAAAGTCGTATCATTAAACATACTGTACATGTTTTCTCTATTTAAAACCTTATTTACTTTTAAGATGTGTTGATAAAATCCTTTTGTCAATGTTCCAAAAAAAAATAATTCTACAACAAGAAAGTACAAAGTAATTGGTGAAAACTATGAGTTGTACTCATTTCTTCTGCTGTAGAAAAACTTTTCTTTGGAATCCTAACCAAAATTTCTTATTCTACGAGTGAATGCGCTTTTTAAATTGTATTTTGATTTTGAATAAGTTTTGATGTTTTGCGATTTAATGAATTGAGATTGAGATTTGACTTCAGTAAGTTTTGTGATAAAAGGGCCTGGTGTTGTTGTTGAAATATGTTTAAGAGGCATTTTCGTAGGGTTATCTTGCTTATAATTATATAACTTTTTAAATAAACAGTTTGGATGCCTATGTGTATTTCAACCAAATATTTCATAATGGACAACTACTTTAATGAAGTTATAGTTTAAAGACAATCATATAATATTAAAAAAAATCCACGAAACATAACATTAATCAATAATTATATGATTAAATATTTATCGGGACTATATTGGGGAAGGTGGTGACAATATTGTGCGAGTGTTCTTCGTGGGTGGAGCTGTGGATGGTGGTACATTGACGTTGACACAATTAATTGATCACACTCACTTAGGCTGATCAAATATGAATTTAAATACTTGAAATATCCAATCAAGTTCCATTTTTTGAAATACTTATTTGATATGAAAAAGTAAATTACGGGATAATCGCAAAAACATAATCAATCTAGCGTATTAACATTGTCAGAAAAGCACTACAATTTGTCAAAACAAGAAATTTGGTAATCATAAGTATATTCCTCTCAATGTCCTCCCGCATGTCATAAACCATGGATCAATATTACATAATTTGCCCCCAGAGATGACATATATGGAGGGGCCATAAACTAAAACCGCGCATTCCAATACACCAGTCCAATTAATCCTGGCTACTTATTAATGAAAGGGAAAATACGTATTACGAACTTTCAGTTTCCCTTGATCTAAATAAATCTGATAATTTGAAATTCATGTAACTGTGTTTGATATCGAACGACAGATACAAATTAATGATTTAAAAGACAAACTAGACTAGATTTGTCTTACTAGGGTAATTATTATTCAAATTGATAAAACAACAACACGAACTCAAAAAAATAAGTCCTACAGGCTAAAGTCGCTTGGATTCACTATTTTGTATCATGTTTACGGTAATCAATCTTATTCCCGACGGTGATGGGCCACTGCTCGCCGTCAGCACGTGTCATATGCTCATTTTTTCGGTAAAACATTTTTAAAATTCTCCTTAGCAGAAATTGTTCGGTTGTGCAAAGTTTACACTCGAGCAACCCCCTTTTTTCAACCCATTAGTCATGAAACTTGGTCAGAATGTGTGTCTCCCTGAAATCTAAGTTAACATTTGAGTAATTTGCGAGTTTAACAGTTATCAAATACTTATATAAACGAAATTTATACATGCCTTACCTACTGCCCTCACACAACACCTGAGTTTTTCAATGTGCTAACAAGGATGTCAACAGTTGTTACAGCGCATCGCAGAACAAATGTTTATAAATGGCCATTCCAAGCCATTTCACTCCAGTCGCGAATTCAAAGCTGCCATTATAACACCGCTACAATGAGCGTGCTAGAACGAGTTTGGAACCGCATTGAAACTGCGGCGCCTGTTAAGAAAATGTATACATTAGCGGGACCTTTAGAACCTACTAAGATACCAAGTGTTACAAGCCAGCTGTCGGAGTCTGTAACGGACTACCTTAGTAATGCTGGGCGTTCTGTGTGCGAATTTTTTGACGAATCTGTTAGTACTGGACAAAACTTTCTTTCGGAAGTTTTTGGCAGCAATGAGATTCGGTGGCGAAGTAACAGCTATGACAACAGAGAAGAACTACGAACACAGATTAGAAGGCGTTACTCTCTCGACCACACGGGCGACCTCAATGAGAAGGGCAGCGCTCTTTTAACACCTGAAGCCAAAACGTGTCAGGATGTGCCCCAGTCAGCGCCAGCTGATATTTATTGTATGAAACAGAAAGGCAAACGCGTTAAAGATGATAAATATAAACTAGGATCTATCAAAGCTGAAAACTACTTCAATTTCGACCACCGTCTCAGTGGATATGACCCACTGTCCATTCCAGGTATACTGCCTACAAGCATCGACAAAAACTCGGGCAAGAAACCACCGTGTAGTCCAAGCATAATTAACCGAATTGTAGAAGAGAGCCTTGACACTGATATTCCGAAAGCGGACAAAACTAAAGCCTGTCAGGACTGGGTGGATAGTGTCAACAAAGGTCATGGACCACTTGTCAAGAAAAGATCCAGCTCCCTTGCTAACACCGGGCTGCTGTGGAGAGCAGATCACACGACTCTGAAAGAACAATCTCAGGAGCCTACAGACCCGAGTCCTGATTTAAAAACAAATGGTAATGCATCCGACACTAGAGCAGACGAGAATATGAACGATGAAGACGTATCGAAAGACCAAAATAAAGTCGCTAGAAATACTTCGAAGCAGAGTGTGACAGTTCATGGGTTCGAGTTTTTTGACGATGAAAATGAAAACGAAGGGCAATATAAAGTTACGCCTCATCCACATAGGAGACATTCAACCTCTGTATTGTTATCAGACCAGGAATCGTTAGAATATGCCATACAGAATATGAAACAGAAGCTGGAGGAAACCAATGGAATGGACACTAATGAATGTTTTGGTACAGTTACTATTTCACTACAGTATCTGTTTATGAAGGAAACGTTGAAAGTCAAAGTTCTGTATTTTGAGAAAAATCTTAACTCAAAGTTTGTGAACGTGGACAAAAAGGAATCCTTCTACGTGAAAATCTGTGAATTACCAGAGTCGAAAACGACAACTAAATGGACACAGACGGTGAAAGGAGCAGGTATTTTCAAGATAGATAAGAAAGTCCATTTCAAACACATAACATTTGAAAATTTGCATCTGAAAACATATCGTTTCCAGTTGTTCAAGACGTCTAAATGGAAACTGAATAAAGACATTCTCATTGCGGAAACAAAGGTTTGTCTGGACAATTTAGACGTCATCAATGAGAAGCGGCTGTCAAAACAAATGAAGAGGATTGAAAAGAAATAAAAAACATTGATAAGTAAAATATTACCATGATGTAGAGCATGGGTGGTATACAATATTTAACTTAAGTTAATATTATTGTCAAACACCATTGACTTTATTCACTTTATTGGTCAGTCATTAATAACCAGTAATCCGATTAGCTACGTCGTTCATTTATCCATTTGCGACCAATATTGGATAAAAGTCCTGGCCCCATTTTCTCGAAATATCTTTAACCTTTTAGGTTTAGATATCCGCATATTAATTAAGCCAAATTGGTAGCTAAAACATGGTTTATCATATTTATCTCTCCTTTTGAATGTTGAATACGGAGAATGATACACAGCTTATACCAAACCTTAGCTCTAGTTGAAAGGACAGACCTCCATGGTAGCAGCATACAGTTACTGGACAACCGATAATTATATTTGAATCCTGTAAATAATGTGTACATAATGCAGTTTGTTCGTTATGTCAGTGTGTTGTTGTATTGTTTTATGCACGATATTTTATGGAATAAATGTTGGAAATAAATTGTTTTATAGATTTAGCGTTAATTTAGCTGCAATATCGCGGCCTGTCAAAACGAACTGTCGACACTAATTCCGTGGTGCAGCTGTGCCTTGTGTTTACTCTTTGTTTTGTGTTCTTACACGGTACCACATTCTCCTGTTGTAACCGACGTTACACGAACTTCACGTGTAAAATGCACGGACAACCCGTCGAGATGATGTTTATGGAGGGTATTCGTTGCCAAAAGTCCAGACGTGTATGTGTGTATTTTAGGTTTGTATCATTGATGATTTACCAATTTACATTTTACAACCGCCAACTCATCGGTTGTATGTTTACATTTTACACTGCACATTTTCATTTTTCATTGTACCGATTGGAGTTTTATTCTCGTTGCATCTATTCATCAGACGATTCAGTCGTGTTTATAAAGTTGTGTATGTTAAAACACACGTTATTCTGTGAAAGTCACATGCCGGGTTTTACATTGCGGTGTGTCGAAGACAGATTTCAGTTCGTAGTTCTACAAAATACATTGTATGGTGGTAACTTTTCATTCGCAGTTGAGATGAATTTACTTTTATTTATAGATAGCTCCGCCTTAACCATGTCTTAACTCCGCCTTAACCATGTCTTAACTCCTCCTTACGTCTTTCGGAAATTTCCGCTATCACTCGGCTCTATTTAAACCAATTATGGATACTTTGGACCATGGACATTGCGAACCTTATTATGGACATTACGAATCATCTATATTATGACACTATGGACCATGATTTGGAAACAGGATGGATTATAAATTATTTCATGTCGAATAAAATAATATATGATATTACAACATGTTTTTGTCTATATAATAGTAATTAATACGCACATATGACATGAAATGAGATGTATGCAAAATGATACTTGACTCAAAACACAACAAAATGTAAGCCATTAGCATTAAATTATACTTCAAAAATGAAAAGTCCCATTGTCTTATTTTTCTTTTAAAGCTGCACTCTCACAGATTGGCCGTGTTGACAACTATTTTTATTTTTTTGTTTTGGAATTAGCCAATTTTTGCGTAAATGTCTGGATACCAGTGGTATAAGACTGCTGACAAAAGATCAGATACAGTTTTTCAGTTTTACGTTCGCAAATTGATGTTTTATGGCTAAAAGTGATACTACAGTAACTTTTTAAGAAAAATGAAAACTGTCGGCAGTTTTCCAAACAATTTAGATCTGGTTTATTGTGAGTAATCTTATTATTTGTATAGAAAGCATTGCTTCCAAAATCAGCCGAGTCTGGGACAAAAAAGGTTGTCAAAACTGTCAATCTGTGAGAGTGCAGCTTTAAATTACTATAAACACTATTTTAAATTCAACCATTAGAGGACACTTTCTTGCCTTTTTGCAATGTTTAAGATTGCAAGTAATATTAGATAATTTAAAATTTACGAAGAAAAAAATCTAAATTTTCATTAAGTGGAAATTATTCACTAAGATGCCCCAGAGGTTTCTTACCTGGTAGCTGGAACTGTATTGATAAAATACACTAAGATTACAACTTCATATAACTCGTACATTATACTGTAACGAATATCATTTTATAGGTAATTAATAAAGTATTTTAATGATGAAGTCAATTTATTGCTAATAAACAATTATAAAAACTTGCTGCTAGCTTTTATACCCCACCCACACTCAACAGTCAGGGCTTTTTTCACATTTAGGTAAAGCGGACCTAGCCCTTTTGGAGGGGAAAAATCGCGCGTTTGTTTTTCTAATCTAAGATTCACGATATCTATTTTTTCATGTTCTTGAAATCCCCCACTTGATTGTTATGGTTCACAGTGGCAGATCCCGTAATTCATAACTGGGGGACACAAGTGGGTTGGAGGGCTAATCTTCCATCCACACGGATATTTGGTTTCAATGATGTATTGAAATTACACGTTTACACCATACATTCTTATTAAGATAGTAAATAGTGGATATCATTATGATGTCCATCAAAAGTTTCGTGGGTTTGCTGGAGCAGGTTTTGAACAGGGACTTGCGTTAGAGGGGCGTTACTTAAGCGGGCATGACATTAATATGTTTAAAATGTGGGAAGTGGGGTTAAGGGGTACTCCCCCTAGAATATATCAAATATTTTTAGTCTGAATTGGTGCATTATGGCGTAATTAAGTACTTTTTTCTGAGAAATATTGACAAAAAAATAACCTTTAAGTTACTTGCGGGCCAACTGGGGGGGGGGGGCGCACAGGCCCTACAGCTCCCCACCCCCACTGAACGACCCGCCCATGGTCCACTTGTAAATACAATAAATGAACAATTTTTGCCTGCTTGGGTATATAAGTAAAAAAAACTGACAGTGGCAGTATAAATCTGGGTCCGTGAGCCCAGCTCAGATACACCCAACTGCAATTGACTAAATAATATCGTAATTTAGGAACATTGATCGTCAAAATTAAATAAAAGATGAAGTTAATTTTAGTTTTTATTGTGAAATAAGAGAGAGTACTCGGACTTACAACCGGGAATTTACAGGAGGTAGTCGAAGATGTTATCTCCCTTGCTTGATTCGACGGAAATAAACGAAAGAAAATCTGATTCGTTAGCTCCGCCCATTCACCTTCGTTTCTTTCGGTGACATTTACCATATAAGGTATAGGCGAAATCTTCTATCCTTGTAATTCTGAACTTGTCAATTGACTTTTGTAAACCTGGACTTGTTGGACTGCAAATGTTCATTTTACGAATGCTAATGTCGACTGTAGGATTGCAGTTTTACATATGCATGATTCGGCTTTCTAAATTACATCATCATATTGTTAAAGGCAAGTTATACGATCTATGTTTTAGTGAGTTTATACAGGGTCGATCTGACAAATATACATTTTGACTACTATAATGACAAATGACAAATCAATACGGAACAACTGACGAATAGAAACAACAAATAGCACGTCTACATTGACAAATGTAAGAGATATTTAGTACGATTAAGAAGCACATTGTGGGAATTACACGTCTGGACTTTTGGCAACGAATAGCCTCCATAGATGTTTACTTAAAGAAATTTCTAATGCCCCCATATCGCATTCGGAACTCCTCGGCCATTTTTTTCAAAAACAACCTCGGATGTATGCAGGTACATCAGTTGAAGTAGTTCGTATTTTTTTTTAATTATATCATAATTTAAATGTAGTGTTTTAGAGTTGTATTTATTGATCTAAGTTTAAATTGATTGCCATTGAATTGTATTATTGCAAACATAATTAAGAATCCCAAGACTAATGTCACACAGTTTAACTGCTAAATAAAATTACTACGCGATCTACTTGCAGCGGACTTAAACGTACCACTTTTTGAGTATGTAAACCGTCCAAATACATCCGAGGTTGTTTTCGATAAAATGGCCGAGGAGCTCCGAATGCCCATATCGTTGTTGAATTTATAAATGTGACCGTGCCCTTTGATGGCTGCATTATGGCTTGACCCCGTCACATCCCTAAAGATGACTTAAACAAAATTTTGAAGTCAAAGGGGGAGTTTTACCCCCTCATGTTGATGGAATATTCGCCAAAGGAGTATTTTTACTGCCCCAGTGTATGTATGTAAGCTGATTTATACTCGCACTCGAGTGCTCCGATAAGATTGTTATTTTTTTGGAGCATAGTGCACATACAGAATGTAAATTTGGTCAAGGCTACCCTTTTCCTTTAACGTGCACCAGTGTATAGCACTGTCACACGGGACCCCTATTTAACGCCCCTCCAGGAAGACGATTAGTATTTTAGTGGTGCGGCGTGGAGATGAACCTGTGGTCCCTCGATTGACAGTCATGTGTGTTACCACTTGACCACGGATCCGCCACTGAACAGAACGTAACAAACAGAACAGAACAATTATGTGTGATACTGTTGTATACGGCGTTACACGAACTTCACGTGTGAAATGTTCGGGCAATCAGTGACAGAAAAGTATACTTAAAGGAAATTCTAACACCCCCATATTGTTGTTGAATTTATTAATGTCTGCCCGCGCCCTATAATGGCTGCATTATGGCTTGACCCCGTCACATCCCCAAGTGTGACTTAAACAAAAGTTTAAAGTGAAAGGGGGAGTTTTACCCCCAACAGGTTGATGGGATATTCGTCAAGGAATAATTTTGTACTGCCCCCATTTACACTTTTTATTATATATAGAGATTGAAATTATTCTTAATCAATGAGATGGCAGTATCTTTAACAAAATCGACGTTTTTACCCCATATCGGTCAACGATTTACGCGTCGTATTGAATTCTCAATATAGTGAGCGTTCACAACAAAGTTGAAACAAAATAGTGTTCGTTTGAAATAAGAACACGAATATTGCAATGATGTACTCCTGCATAATTATTCCTGCACAATACTCCAAACGTCATTTAGTTGTGATATTATTTTTATTCCTATGCACAGGAACAGTTTTGCGTGTTCGTCCGTTAGTCAAGGAGCACAAGTCAACGTATATTTTGGACTGATTATCAAACATAGAACAAATGGTTTTCTTGGTCTTTAACATTCATATTCATTCAGTTATGGAAGTAGTTTTTTAGCGTTTTTAATTAAGGTTCAACATATTTCCATTAATAAAAACTACGCCACCGTGGCTGTGAAAGATGAGCAACAATCCTCGGGATATTTTCTTTAACTTTTTTTGTCTTTGAAAAAGCAAATGTTTGCGTAAATATCTGCAAACCAATGATATTAGATTGCTGATAAAAGATAAGATCGCAGATTTTCATCTCCGTTCGAAAATTAAAGTTTTATGGCTTAAATCGTTATTAACGGTTTAAGAAAAATGCATAAAACATCATTTTTTTAACTTGAATATAAAAATCTGCTATCTATTTTTTGTCAGCAGTCTTATTAACTGGTTTCCATGGATATTCGCAAGAAATAGGCTCGTTCCAAGACAAAAAAATTAAAAAGTTGTCAAAACGTTCAATCTGTGAGTGTGCAGCTTAAAAACAAGTAAATTTTAACTCAAATTTAAATCTTATTTCAATAACCAGCTTCATTCAATTGAGTATACAAAAACAATTTCCAAAAACTAGATATGTTGAAATAACATAAAATATCTACATGTATTCATATTGCTTCTGGTTTCTTACACGTACACATTTTAATCCTAGAGGCATGTTCGTATCAAAAGGGTGAGATTTGTCAGTACATTCTCGTACACCAGAGTGATGATGCTATGCGTTACCTGTTAGATTTATCATTATCAAATCTCTGATAAATGAGAATGTGTCAGTAAAAAAAAAATGTATTCTTGTCCAAATGAAACCATTATATACATTTAATATAATTAGTTTGGAGGTCTTTATAAAATTAAACGTTCGCGTACCTGTGGTAGTCTTGAACGTTTTTCATGAAGACCTCTATTAAATAAACAAAAATCTAAACTTAAAAAAATATAATGGTTTGATGATTATAATATTCTGTCACAATAAGCATCATACCCTTTTAGTATGTTTTGTCCAAATCAACTTGGTATTCGGGCAACTATATGGAAATGAAATGCTTTTCAAAATAATACACACACGCACGCACGCACACACGCACGCACACACACACACACAAGTCACAATAATGTATTCATTAACATCATCACAGTTAAAGGGACCAGACACCAGACGATACCATTGCAAGGAAAAAGGAAAATGTTAAAAACTTACATAAAATTGATATCGTTGTGCACAACTCACTAAATCCTACTAATGTGGCTTTCGCAGTTATTGCGTATTGTTACAATTCGAACTCTACTGGGTTTGTCTACCACGTTATTCCCAGTATATTTAAATATAGCGTCGGTATAAGTATATGTGCTTACCACGTGACTTTTAGGTGCTAAAAGATCTCACTATAAACTGGGAAGCCATTACGCACTAATTTAAACGGGTAGACTCAGCTGTGACAGCGACAAAATATTATTTGAATCATCTAAAACTATGTATAATCGGCCTCATACTAGCTCTTATTCTAGGCTTGTTTAAGTTGTTTTGAGGGAAATACTGTATTTGCCGATTTTTGGACCATCTGGTGTCTAGTCCCTTTAATGTGTGTTTACATTAGATTTAAGATCTTTGATTACGGGCGAATGAGCATTAATTGAAAGATAATAAGTTAAGGAAAAGAAGCATGTATTTTATTGTTTAATTTTAGGTCTTGATGGAAATTAAACGTTTAAGCTTGACGCTGCCCAACGAACATACAATTAGAATAAAGAGCTCCAAATAAATAAGGAGAGCACCTACAACTGAAATATGTACGCGTACAAAACTGGAGCAATATGGATAGATGCAGGTATTAAGTTTTTACAGATATAATAAGTTGTGTCTGAAAATACTTTTTGAACTACACTTTACTTTATCGCATTTAAAATTGTGTTGTCGTACGTTTTTGCTGTTTTCGTTTGGTAAGAACATCTTCCAAGTGCTTGTTTTCAATGCAGTCACGTTATGTCTACTCCCATAACAGAATACGAATATTATGACTAACAATACCATTTTTATTGTTTTATCATAAGTGATAATATATTGACTTGTTTCTCCTTCACTAACCTAAGAACGTTGTCATCTGCATGCAAAGTTATTCTTACATAGTATTAAAAATCTCTTTCAAAACAAAACGAATTCTGCATTTTATAATATTGTTTTAAACAGAACCACATTTTGGCAAATACTCGCGAACGTTGGCAAATACCCGAGAACGATAATAATAATCTCAATAATTGCCATCATGTATTATCCATCATTTTTCGCAGTGCAAATCAACATTAAAACAATCATCATTTAACAATTATCGTTCAAAATAATATTAATCTTGGCCAAAAGAAATCAGCATTCTAGCCACTTTAGTCAGCACAAACGGGCTAGCTGTGTGAGTTTAACGCAATTCGACATTGAATGTTGAGTTTACTCCACAAGCAACATTCCATTTATTTGGATGGCGTACAGCTCACGACATTTAAAGTGTATATGTCATGCTTGCTCGACTTATGACATTTAGCATTCAATTTAAAAAATTAAACATTGGATGTCTAGCAACATTACATTCGAGATGGAATGTCCATCTAACTCGTTTAACAAAATACGACAAATAAATTCAAATGTCATGATGGGTCGATATTCGAAATTCAATTTCAAATATAAAAGATTAATGTCTATCATCATGGTATTCAGATTAAATTGTCCAGCTAGCTCCTTTAACGGTATACGGCATTTAACATTTAAATGTCATTCTGGGTCGCCATTCGGCATTCAATCTAAAATATTAAAGATTGAATGTTAAACAACATGTTATTTGGCATCCTTTAACAACATACGATATTTAATATTTGAATGCTATTCTGGGTCGTCATTCGGCATTCAATCTAAAATATTAAAAATTGAATGTCGAATCACATGTCATTTAGCATTGAATGTCGAGCTAGTTCCTTTAACAACATACGGTATTTTACAATTAATGTCATTCTTGGTCCTCATTCGGTTTTCGATTTAAATTTATAAAGATCGAATGTCTAACAACATGACATCCGGCATATAAATGTCGAGCTAGCTCGTTTAACAACTTCAACTTCAAAGTTTATTGACAAATCGGCATATAACAATACCTTTGGCCATTAAACATATTTAACATTGTACAGACGGCCGAATGATATTTTTTACAACACAAGTACATATATAGTTATAAGGAGTACATGTTTTTAAAACACATATAGATAGATATTAAGCAAAAGTTAAGAAGCAGGTATATTATCAAGCTGTTCTTGTCTATTTAGCATAGCATGATGAATATATTTAGAAACATTTCTAATTGTTTTTGATTTTTCACACGACATTAACTTAATAAACTTTTGAATAGTCGGGAATGCTACATTTATACAATATTTTAGTCTTAAATTACGATAAAGTGGGCAGCATAAAATAAAATGGTATTCGGATTCTACTACTCTCAAATTACAACATTTACAAAGTCTAGCATTTCTATCAATATTTAGATATCTGCCCGTTTCAATTTCCAAAGAGTGAGAACACAAACGTAATTTCGACATTTGTTTTCTAATAAAATCATTATTAATAACATCAATATATTTTTCAAATTTAAGCTCACTTTTAAATAGTCTATAAAAATCTAGTTTTGATTGGCCAGCTACAGTTGTGTTCCACTCCTGTTTATACTGGTCATACAATCTTTGTTTAAACAGAGGTAAGTAATTAACATCATTATTGAAAGCTGTGAAGGTATCACTGAATCCCATGTTGTCTAACAATGTTTTTAAAGCAAAAGCCAAAGAATTATTGCTATTTAAGTGTACAACTTGTAACTGTTCTGAATGAAACATATATATAGGGTTATCAGTATTTTTTATTATTTTTAACTAATACCTTAGTGCACGTTCCTTACATTTAACAAACAATGGATATCTACCCAGTTCTCCAAGAACTGCTGCACTAGAAGTCTGAGGTTTGACACCCAGCAGGTTTTTGCAAAATTTAAGATGTAATCTATCAACTTCTTTATAATTATAAATGCCCCATATTTCAGAGCCATACATCAGAATGGGGGAAATGAGTGAATCAAATAGTTTTAGTTTAGATTTAACATCAAGATGAACTTTGCTAATTATAGACAATAGACTATGATAGGCTTTAAGTGCTTGTTCATGCAATGTTTGTACAACATATTTCATATTCCCAGTGTAATGGAATTTAATTCCAAGATATATAAACGAGTCAACAAGGTCAATGATTTCACTGTTCACTGTCCACACAAACATGTGTCTGGATTTACGTTTTTCAAATATTCACACTTTTGTCTTATTTACATTAATTTTCAGACCCCATTTATGAGAATAAATATACACATTATCTAACAATGCTTGCAACCTATTGGGGTCCGTACTGAAAAGCGCAATATCATCTGCAAACAGCAACATACATACAGACAACAATTCTATATCTTTAGCGGTTAAGTTTTCAAAATCAATCGACTCACTAATATCATTGATAAATAAAATAAATAATAATGGAGAAAGTGGTTCACCTTGTTTTACAGAGAAACGTAAAAAAATCAGATATTTCCATCTTTCTACAGTTGCGTACACACGATTTGACATTCATATATATTGATTTGATCATTCTTCACATTTTGCAACTCACACCAGATTTTAATAGTTTTATCCATAAAGCCTCGTGATTAACTGTATCAAACGCCTTTTCATAATCAATGAAGGCACAATACAATTTTGATTTATTCATTAAAACCTTCTGAATAATACTATGCAATATAAATATACAATCTGAAGTGCTGTGGTTATCTCTAAATCTAAATTGTGTGTCATTAAAAATATTTCCATTTTCACACCAATCATTTAGTCTATTACGTAGAGTAAGAGAAAATATTTTAGCCATTATATTGACAAGAGTGATACCACGATAGTTGGAGGGATCGGTTCTATATCCTTTCTTAAAGATTGGAACAATTATGCCCTTTGTCCAAGACTCAGGGTATTCGCCCGTATCATAAATATGGTTAAATAATTGAACTAAATATGGTGCAATAATTTTTTTGCTATCAATAAAAAATCAGCAACATTGTTTGTGATAATAGCACTTTTATGTCTGCTTAACATGGATATAGTTTTGCATATTTCCTCAACGGAAAACGGACAATCTAACATTTCAATAATCACTTCTTCATTTGAATAATCATCATCCTCATTACCAAAAGTGCTAGGATGCGGGGAATTAGGTACATTCGTAAAATGATCAAAAAATTCATTGATTTCTATCTCAATAGGATTAGCACTTTTTGCCTTTTTATATTTCTTAATATGTTTCCAGAATTTACGTGGATTCTGTTTACTTAACAAAGATAACGTCTGTTTTTTTAACAAAAAAATCAAAATTGATAAAATGATATTTCAATAAATAAATAAGAGTATGACTTGAACAAATATCATTATAAATATATAGAGTCAAATATATTAGTTAATATTTGACATTGTTTAGGGCCTTATCTTTATATATACATGTTATGTTAACATATCAATTCTAAATATGTTTGAATTATATTTGGTCGATTTTGGATTTAAATCGTACAAAACAACATGGAAAATATTAATGTTATATTAAATTATGTGCAATTATATACATCTTTCTTTTTAAACAACACAATAAATTAACTGTCCCTAACACCGTTTCTTGATAATGACTTTCAGCCCTGTTGTAGATCTTGTGACGATGTCCGGCACCATTTCAGGTTTGTGTCCCGGGTCTGGAAACACTTCGAACCTGGAAGCAAAACAATATGGTTATCTATGGAACGCCTTTGCTGCCTCATTATACTGTTCTACGTACTATCACGTGCTTACCCCATTATCCTATGTATACATATCAACATGTTGGGTGCGTATTCCAATTTGTTATGTGAACACTTCAATATGTTATGTGCATTTATCAATATGTTGGGTGCATTCTCCATTTCGTTATGTTCACACTTCATTATGTTTTGTGCATTTATCATATGTTCGTTGCATTCTCCATTTTGTTATATGCATACTTCATTATGCTATGTGCATTTATGAATTTGTTCGATGCATTCTCCATTTTGTTATGTGAACACTTCATTATGTAATGTGCATTTATCAATATGTTATGTGCACAATTCATTATGCCATGTGCATTTATCAATATGTTAGGTACTTTCTATATTTCGTTTTGTGCACACTTCATTATGTTTTGTGTCCTTATCAATATGGTATGTGCACACTTCATTATGTTATGTGCATTTATCAATATGTTCGTTGCAATCTCCATTTCGTTATGTTCACACCTCATTATGTTATGTGTACTTATCAATATGGTATGTGCACATTTCGTTATGTTATGTGCAATTATCAATATGTTAGGTACTTTCTATATTTCGTTTTGCGCACACTTCATTATGTTATATGCATTTATCAATATGTTCGGTGCATTCTCCATTTCGTTACGTTCACACTTCATTATGGTATGTGTACTTATCAATATGTTCTGTGCACACTTCATTATGCTATGTACATATATCAATATGTTCGGTGCATTCTCCATTTCGTTATGTTCACACTTTATAATGCTATGTGCATTTATCAATATGTTCGGTGAATTCTCTATTTCGTTATGTTCACACTTCATTATGATATGTGCATTTATCAATATGTTCGGTGAATTCTCTATTTCGTTATGTTCACACTTTAATATGCTATGTGCATTTATCAATACGTTCTGTGCATTCTCCATTTCGTTATGTTCACACTTGAATATGCTATGTGCATTTATCAATATGTTTGGTGCATTCTCCATTTCGTTATGTGCACACTTCATTGTGTCATGTGCATTTATCAATATGTTAGATGCATTCTCCATTTCTTTATGTGCACACTTTATTATGTTATGTGTACTTATTAATATGTGAAGTGCTTTCTGAATGGACGATACCTGTTGCACATATCATAATGAAGTGTTTACTAAACACAATGATCGGTACGAAATCAAGCCAAAATAGCTAATATAATGACAAATATACATGTTTTCACTTTTTATGCATATATTATGATTTGAAGGAGTTAGTCTTGTCAAGATTTTGTTCATTTTTCAAGTATTTCATTGCTCTTTTATTCGTTAACGTAGTTTGCATTTATCTTTTTTTTTAAATGTTTGTGGGGTTAGAGAATGAACGTAACATATCGTTAAGTACGCATAACACAATAAAGTGTGCACACAAAGACATAAAGAATGAACCATACATATCTTCAAGTGCACATACCACAATGAAGTAAGACATAACGAAATGATAATGAACCTTACACATTGTTAAGTGCACACAACATAGTGAAGTAGGCAAATAACGAAACAGAGAATGGACCGAACACATTATTAAGTCGTCATAACATATTAATGAAGTATTCACATAACGAAATGGAGAATGCTCCTAAAACATTGATAAGTACACATATCATAATGAAGTATGCACTTAACGAAATAGAGAATGCTCCCAAGGTAATGTATGTATAAGAACACATAGCATAACGTAGTACGAACATAACGAAATGGAAAATGCACCTAACATATTGAAAGGTGAACATAACATAACGATGTAAGTACATAACGAAATGGAGAATTCATCTAACACAGTGATCAGTGCACTTAATATAATAAAATGTGCACATAACAAAATATAGAAATTACCTAACATTATTGATAAGTACACTTAACATAATGAAGTTTGCACGTAACGAAACGGAGAATGCACCCAACATGTTGATAAGTGTACGTAGCATAATGGAGAAAGCACATGCTAGTACATAGACCAGTGTTCCAAAGTGCCTTAAATTGTACAGTCGGCTACATATTTATAATTTAAATTCCAATTAAAGTCACATGGCATAATCGGTGTTTAGTTTACTATTCAACAATACTTGTTTTATTATTTATATGAAACGACGTGATACAAACGCATGAGCTTTCAACATTATGGAAATGTGTCACAGCATATTCATGTACATACATCTTGGTCGTTTACTGTATTCTTACCTCTTCACGAACTTGGCCAGACATATCTTGAGTTCATTCAATGCGAACACCTGTCCGATACAGTTCCTGCGAAAGAAAACAACAATGAACCAATCAATCATACACCAATAAACCAAACATTTTTTTAATATCAAACCATGCATCAATATTGTAAACAACAACGGACCATACAAGAAAAATATCTAACCAAACACCAATATTGTAAAATCCATGTCCACCTGAGAATCTGCCCGTTGTTATGTAAAAAACGTATTGTTGGACAACAGGATTACCTTACTTAACATATATAACAGAGGTGCTTGTATTGTATATGACTTATTAAATACTGAGTATGTGTTAAATAGTCGAACCCCGTTTGCTCGAACTGTCTTGGCTCGAATTTCTCGTTGGCTCGAACTGGATGTAAAGGCCAATTGGGTTCGACTGTATAACAATATGAGCAAACATTGCAACCCATTATTTAAATGCACACAATAAATCTTAAATACAACCTTGAGCCAGCAGAGAAGGGTATGAAGCCAAACGTATCGTTTTCGTCCTTGTTGACGGCGCCATACCGATCTGGATTGAACTCCTGAAAACGCAAATATTACTTAATCCATTAAATTGATTTCTTGTATTACAAGACAGAGTAAACAATAAGAATTTGTAATGTTTGTATAATTATAAATGAATACTTAAGGAGAGCAAAAGATGCATCCAAATAATAAAAATAGATTGTCAAGTTGTGCGGATAGCAAACTCGCTTCACACCTAGGCGCACCGGGTTCGATTCCCGGCCTGGACGTATGTGAGTTTGGTTTGAGGCCAACAAGTCGGACTAAGCGGGTTTCATCCCGGAACTCCGGGTCCCCACGCAACTCAAGACCGCACTGTCGAGTATCATCGTGCCAACACGAGTGATTAAAATAATGATGTAATACACATAACTTGTTTCACAATCCTTGTATTGTAAATTTAACAAGAATCAACACAACCAAACTATAGGAAACATATACCTCTGTATGATTAAAATTGACCATTGACAATACGGGTAGATGTAACCATGGCTTCAATCAAGAGCAGTGTTCTACGAAACAACCATTCATTGTTTACAAAATTGTATAGTTGGGGAATCACGTGACTTAAAAGGGTTCTCACATGGGTGAGTAATGTTAATTTCAAACTTTTAAACAGAAAATGTATGAAAATATTTTGTAACCTATAGACTATTCTATTGTTTTGCTTTCACACGTGCGATATATTTTAGATTTGCTTGTATTTAAATGATGAAATCCATGTTACATCATTAAAATACAAGCATGTTTAAAATATTTCACTTGCCGTTAATAAAATGTCCACCAGAACCTTTAGGCATTTTTATTGTACGTGTTTAGATTAAATAGGAAAAAAAGAATCAAAATGATACCTCTGGTTTGTCCCAGACCGCAGGATTATGGTGGGTGGCATGAATATTAATATCAATCCTTATACCGGGTGGTATCTCAAAGCCGTCTAACACCAGAGTCTTTGCGCTTCTGCGGGCAATCATCGGGACGGGGCTGTATACGCGCATGACCTCTTTGATATATTGGGACAGGTACGTGAATGACCGAATGTCCTCACTGTAACAAACAGTTATTGTTTTAAATAATATACGCGCAATGCCATCTGTGAAATATTGGAACAGGCACCTTACTGCTCCTATGTCCTCACGGTAACAAACAGGTACTGTTTTAAATAGTAAACGCATTTTGTGATATATTGGGCCAGGTACGTAAATGGTCGAATGTTCTAGGTGTAACAAACAGTAATTGTTTTCAATAATATACGAGCATGCCTTATGTAAAATATTGGGGCAGGTACGTAAATGCTCGAATGCTCTCTCTGTAACATTTAAACATATGATGTTTTAAATTAAAATATTGAAAAATTAGAACTTCTAAACCATTTACCTAGCGTAGCAAATTATTGTAATTGACAAAATGGTTTGAATCTCTTGTAAGCTAACGACATCCTTTAACGCGCAAGCGTTATATATGGCATTGCAAACCATTTAATATAACGAAGAAGACAAATTGATATTTAATAAAAAATAAACAGTTGCTACAATAGCTTCTGTTTCAAAATAGAAAGTAAAGGATAATCACGAAAATCTCCGAACAACTTCACTTGGAATATTTTTCCAAATCCTAAACTTACAGTTTGACATGTGTTCTGTCTTCTAGGACAGTGATGACTTCTTTATAGACCTTTCCCTGGATCTCTGGGTTCTGGCCAAGGGCGTAAATTGCCCAGCCAAGGGCAGATCCTGTAGTGTCGTGTCCTAAATAAAATGTCAAAATGTTAAATGTTTTACGTTTGTATTGAATTTAAGCATTCCACATCATTTGATTTGCAAAAGTCAAATTAATTTATAACATAAATCGGTACGTTAACATTGTGAAAACTCGTTGCTTGATGGATATATTACCCTCAAATGTAAACGTATCGACCTCGTCCTGTATTTCCTGCCTGTCCAGTCCTCGGCCCTGGTCATCCGTAGCCGTCAACAGAATATCCAAAAAGTCCAGCCGCCTCTTCCTGTCGGACTGACCAACCTCTAACGGATGCTCTTTCTGGTTAATTAAAATATCAAGACACGAATTGCAAATACGCTAAACGTCTTACAGCCCCAAAGTAAAGCAGGCTGTATGGTTAGGGCAGTGGTAAGAACACAAGGCGAACTGGGCTCGATTTCTGGCTTGGACGCATGAGCGTTTGGTTTCGGTCACCATATCTTACAAGTGCGTTTTCCCGTGTTCTCCGGATTTCCCCACAGCACAAAACCACACTCTCTTCGTGCAACATCGTGCCAGCGAGAGTGACTTAACATAATTTAATATAGTTTAATTCTTTATCACGTTGTAAACTTAATACAGTTTAGACAAACTTAATACAGTTTAGACTAACCCAAGGCAAGCCTTTTTAGGTAAACTGCAACCGGGTATTATCCGACCCTAATATGGTCCTCCAACTGTACGTAGTTCATTTCATAAAATAGTTTGTGTTGTTACCGTTACCATAATGCTACAGATTAAAGTATAGATCACGCCTCCAACATAAATGACGCAACCCCATTGGTCCAGGACTGATTACACGGTGACCCCATATTTTTCCACATTGGGTCACCAAATTAATATCGTACCAAAATGGCGTCTATTTTCCGATTCTGATGAATATTCCGCTGAATAAATGAAACATTTATACATGTTAGCAGTTTGTCGATGTGATATATACGTTACGGGGTTAGTTGTGATCTGATATGGGATATACGGGGTGCAGGAAACCATATTCGTCTTCATTTTCACCCGATATTGTTTCCTTTGCCCTTTGACAAAATAGCAAGTAATAACGTACCAAGAGTTGTCTCCTTGACTCTATGATATTTCCAGTGAAGGTTTGCAGCAGCTTTATTAGTCTGCTCCATTCTCGACCTTCAGGTGTTAGTTTGTACAACCAGGCAGGAATGAACGGGTTTCTGAGAGTACGTTACATAAACATAAATGTACAATAGTTCACGCCTAAGGCCTCACCAAATTAATAAATTGTTCATCGGATTTTCCGCACCTATTTCTTCAGAGAGACATTTGTTTATCACCTGCGCCCGCACCATCTAAAACATTTGAGTTTTTTTTTACGCGCGCGTATTTGTTCAGTGGAATGTAGCCTTTTCCCTTAACAGTACGGTGTAGGTTTTTATAAATACTCTACCGGAACTAAAATGGCTACCAACAATCGTGTAGTCATTGCAAGAATGAATCAAAGTATTGAAAGCACTGATGGACTATTGTTTCATTTAGGGGATTGTTGACAACTGTGTTCTTAGCATTTACAGAAATGGCTCACACCACAAAGGAGCACTGTTGAATGGGTTAGTTAAAGCATTAGACGGAAATGCTTGCGAGCTGCATAGAAAATAGTAAAAGCCTCGTTAAGAGGGCGGGATAAAATTGTCATAGTTCTTTTGAAATTCTCAGTGCCGTAAGATCTGACTTATACCAATTAATTAACATGTCTGACGTATGATAACCAAAGTACATAGAGTACTTTAATTCCAAACAGTAAGCATTATAATTTATGTATGTTATTGCATTAGTTTTACATATCTCAGAACACATGCATACATCAAGGCACTAAGAGAGCTGAATGCGGCCATGCCTTTATTAAACTGATAGTCAAGTTTGTTGAATTAAAATATAATGTAACTTAGATCTTCAAAAGTTAAAATTAACAAGAGATGTTTGTCAAACTTTATCCCCCCCCCCCCATTATGGAGGCTATTCGTTGCCAAAAGTCCAGACGTGTATGTGTGTATTTTAGGTTTGTAACATTGATGATTTACCAATTTACATTTTACAACCGCCAACTCATCGGTTGTATTTTTACATTTTACACTGCACATTTTCATTTTCATTGTACCAATTGGAGTTTTATTCTCCTTGCATCTATTCAACAGACGTCATTCTGTGAAAGTCACATGCCGAGTTTTACATTGCGGTGTGTAGAAGACAGATTTCAGTTCGTAGTTCTACGAAGTACATTGTATGGTGGTGACTTTTCATTCGCAGTTGAACATGTTTACGAGATGAATTTAAGTTTATTGATAGATAGCTCCGCCTTAACCATGTCTTAACTCCGCCTTAACCATGTCTTAACTCCGCCTTAACCATGTCTTAACTCCTCCTTACATCTTTCGGAAATTTCCGCTATCACTCGGCTCTATTTAAACCAATTATGGATACTTTGGACCATGGACATTGCGAACCTTATTATGGACATTACGAATCATCTATATTATGACATTATGGACTATGATTTGGAAACAGGATGGATTATAAATTATTTCATGTCGAATAAAATAATATATGATATAACAACATGTTTTTGTCTATATAATAGTAATTACGCACATATGACATGAAATGAGATGTATGCGAAATGATACTTGACTCAAACACAACAAAATGTAAGTCATTAGCATTAAATTATACATCAAGAATGAACAGTCCCATGGTCTTATTTTTCTTTTAAAGCTGCACTCTCACAGATTGACCGTGTTGACAACTATTTTTATTTTTTTGCTTTGGAATTAGCCAATTTTTGCGTAAATGTCTGAATACCAGTGGTATAAGACTGCTGACAAAAGATCAGATACATTTTTTTCAGTTTTACGTTCGCAAATTGATGTTTTATGGCTAAAAGTGATACTACAGTAACGTTTTAAGACAAATGAAAAATGTCGGCAGTTTCCAAACAATTTAAATCTGTTTTAGTGTGAGTAATCTTATTATTTGTATAGAAAGCATTGCTGCCAAAATCAGCCGAGACTGTCAGTCTGTGAGAGTGCAGCTTTAAATTACAATAAACACTATTTTAAATTCTACCATTAGAGGACACTTTCTTGCCTTTTTGCAATGTTTAAGATTGCAAGCAATATTAGATAATTTAAAATTTACGCAGAAAAAAATCCAAATTTTCATTAAGTTGAAATTATTCACTAAGATGCCCCAGAGGTTTCTTACCTGGTAGCTGGAACTGTATGGATAAAATACACTTAGATTACAACTTCATATAACTCGTACATTATACTGTAACGAATATTATTTTATAGGTAATTAATAAAGTATTTTAATGATGAAGTCAATTTATTGCTAATAAACAATTATTACTTGCTGCTACCTTTTATACCCCACCCACTCTCAGCAGTCAGGGCTTTTTTTCACATTTAGGTGAAGCGGACCTAGCCCTTTTGGAGGGGAAAAATCGCGCGTTTGTTTTTCTAATCTAAGACTCACGATATATATTGTTTCATGTTCTTGAAATCCCCCACTTGATTGTTATGGGTCACAGTGACAGATCCCGTAATTCATAACTGGGGGACACAAGTGGGTTGGAGGGCTGTTCTTCCATCCACATGGATATTTTGTTTCAATGATGTATTGAAATTATATGTTTACACCATACATGCTTATTAAGATAGTAAATGTATAACATCAGACAAAACTAGGTGGATATCATTATGATGTCCATCAAAAGTTTCGTGGGTTTGCTGGAGCAGGTTTTGAACAGGGACTTGCGTTAGAGGGGCGTTACTTAGGGGCACAACTTTTTGGACATGATCCCTCGAGTGGGATGATATTAATATGTTTAAAATGTGGGAAGTGGGGTTTAGGGGTACTCCCCCTAGAATATTTTAAATATTTTTAGTCTGAATTGGTGCATTATGGCGTAATTAAGTATTTTTTCTGAGAAATATTGACAAAAAAATTAACCTTTAAGTTTACTTGCGGCCCAACGGGGACACAGACCCTACAGCTCCCCCCCCCCCCCCCCATTGAACGAGCCGCCCATGGTCCACTTATAAAATAAATGGACAATTTTTGCTTGCTTGGGTATATAAGTAAAAAAACAACAACTGACAGTGGCAGTATAAATCTGGGTCCGTGAGCCCAGCTCAGATACACCCAACTGCAATTGACTAAATAATATGGTGATTTATAACCCATTTAGGAACATTGATCGTCAAAATAAAATAAAAGATGAAGTTAATTTTAGTTTTTATTGTGAAATAAAGAGAGAGTACTCGGACTTACAACCGGGAATTTACAGGCGGTAGGCGAAGATGTTATCTCCCTTGGTTGATTCGACGGAAATAAACGAAAGAAAATCTGATTAGTTAGCTCCGCCCATTCACCTTCGTTTCTTCCGGTGACATTTACCATATAAGGTATAGGCCAAATCGTCTATCCTTGTAATTCTGAACTTGTCAATTGACTTTTGAAAACCTGGACTTGGACTGCAAATGTTCATTTTACGAATGCGAGTGTCGACTGTAGGATTGCAGTTTTACATATGCATGATTCGGCTTTCTAAATTACATCATCATATTGTTAAAGGCAAGTTATACGATCAATGTTTTAGTGAGTTTATACAGGGTCGATCTGACAAATATACATTTTGACTACTATAATGACAAATGACAAATCAATACGGAAAAACTGACGAATAGAAACAACAAATAGCACGTCTACATTGACAAATGTAAGAGATATTTAGTACGATTAAGAAACACATTGTGGGAATTACACGTCTGGACTTTTGGCAACGAATAGCCTCCATACCCCATGAGCGCCATGTTGACAAAAAGTATTTGGACAATTCAATGAAATATGCATGGACCGAAATGACAGCTGATTTGTCATTGACATTGGATGCCTTTGAGGCAGTTTTAAGATTATGATCACTCAGTTGTGGGTATAGTAGGTACAATTTTAATTATGTGCAGATGATGACTGATCTTTGCAGATAAACATGTATCATCGTAGCAACAGGAAATAAGTTAATATGTAATTTAATGACCAATATAAGTTGTGACTTGATCTTTGACTCTTTGACCTTAAAATTCATAGGGTAATCTACTGGTCACACCAAACCTAAATATCAAGTAAGAGGGCCATGGGTGCAGTCATTGTCGAGCTGTTTTACAGACTAGATGTTTGCGTTCCACGTCACTGTGACCTTGACACGATGACCCCTTAAATCAATCGGGATCATCTACTGGTCAGGCCCAACCTCCAAGTCAAGTTTGAGGGCCATGGTTGCAGGCTTTGGTGAGTTATAACTAGGAAAATATTTTTGCATTAAAGGTCACTGCGACCATGACCTTTGACCCAAAGACCCCTAAAATCAATAGAGGTAATCGACTGGTCAGGTCAAACATTCATGTCAATTTTGATGACCATAGGTCCAGGAATTGTTGAGTTTGTTATCAAGGTCACTGTGACCTTGACCTTTGACTCGACGACCCCTGAAATCAACAGGGTCATCTTCTGGCCAGGCTGAATCTCCGAGTTAAATTTGAGAACCATGAGTGCAGGCATTTTCGAGTTAACTGTGACCTGGACCTTTAACCCCATGACCCCTAAAATCAATAGGTGCCATCTACTGGTCAGGCCCTGCCTCAATCTTAAGTTTGATGGCCATAGGTGCAGGCATTGTTGGGTTATCACTCGGACAAGCTTTAACATTTTTCCCAATTAAAGGTCACTGTGATCTTGACCTTTGACCCGATGACCCCTAAATCAGTAGGGATCATCTACTGTCAAGCCCGACCTTCATGTCAAGTTTGCTGACAATAGGTCCAGAAATTGTCGAGTTATCACTCGGACAAGCTTTGGTCTACCGACCGACTTGTGCATAGCAATATTTCTCCTCTTCTTCGAAAGGGGGCATAAGAATGAAGTTTCTAAACTAAATTATCGGTTTCAATGAATGGAGTTTGTAAGGTAATCATAGTTGCTATGGACGTCTTTGGAATTCCAAGGAAGTTAGGTGTTGTTAAGGAGCTGATCGGTAAGTATGAATGAACGTAGTTGCAAAGGTTGTCATATGTAACTATGGTACTAATATGTTGCAGGGAAAGTCATGATTGCTATGGATGTAAGTTACCATTTAGAAAGTTAGTAGTTGCTAAGGAAGTCGTTGGTTGCTAAGAAAGTTATTAGTTGCTAAAAAAGAAATTGGTCGCTAAGGAAGCCAAGGTTTCCATGGAGGTCATTGGTTGCTAAGAAGTAAGTCATTGGTTGCTATAGATGTGGTTTCTAAGAAAGACCATTGGAGCTTAGAGAGACTATGTTTGCGATTAAGTCTTTAATTCCTAAGGGAAGTATTCGTTGCATAGTGAATGATTAGTGCATAGTGTTTGATGATAAAGTTATTGATTGCTAAGGAAGACATTTGTTGTTATGGAGGTTGCTGGTTGATATAGAAGAAAGTTGTTGCTAAAGAAGTCATACCTTGCTAAGGAAGTCACTGGCTTCAGAGTAGTTAAAACTACAGGAGGTGACATACCAAATAGCTACACATGAGGCTACATATTAAACATGAAGGGTATACGCCTTGTGGTTTCAGTCAAGAAGATTTTCAAAGACTAAATTCTACATCAGTATCAAAAACATAAGGTCAGAATAGAACACTTTTGGTGATTAGCCACTAACTATATGAGGCTACATGTATATAAAAATATTAAAAGTCTTCGCCTTACGGATTGGGAGAAGAGCATTTTTTAAAGCTTAAGTATTTAATTATAAAGGAAAAAATTGGGGCGTGGGGCTTGGACAAGATTCAACCAAAACTTCATGATTTAAACAAGCTTGGTAAAGTGCCTCTTAATGAGTTATACATCATTTTATCAAATGTCTGTGATTTGCAGTTTCAGAGCAGAAGATTTTCAAAGATGTAATTATATTCTATAGATTATATATACAATACATGTCACCTCTTGGACAAGGCAGCCTAAAAACATAGGGCCATACTTTGAACAATCTTTGTAAAAGACAACTACATGTATGTCAGACTGCATACAAAATACACCCGTCCATGTCTATTAAAAAAAAGCTGTGATTTCGCAACTGTAAGTCATTGTATTTTGCTAGAATAGTGTTTGAATACTTCTGATATCCAGCTGTGACTGGAATTGCACAACTTTGAATTCAAGTCATGATGACATTTGAGCTGGTAAAGCAATACAGCAGTTCCTGATTGTAGGGATTACTTCATTTATTTTGAATAAACTACGGTTCTTGCATTTGAAAGTACAAAGTATGAACATGCAATTTTCCTGCCCACTCAGTCCAAGCCCCTAATCTAAGATCTACATGTTCTTAGGGCTATGTGTTATATCAATGAGAAATTTAAATTATGTTTCATTCAGTGCATGAATTTACGTATGATATTTGATTCCACATACAATCAATCTAAACACTAACATGTTCTTTAAAACAAGTATCATTAGAATGTTATGGTATGATCTAAACCATTGCCAAGTTGGTAATTTGGAAACACATGAAACTTGATCTGCTCAGGGTTTGACATTGTCTTTCTAGACAGCTGGACAAGTCGTTCAGTTTCTTTGAAAACCCTCAAAACCTAAATTGAACAAGACTAAAGCATAAACTACCACACCAAAATGGGTTTAAACATACAAAAACATTCTCTCATTAACTATACCATTAATTCTCATCCTAAATTTAAGTCAACATAATAATGTTTACATAAATTTAACAATGAATAAAACATATCGTAATAGCATAGCAATCAAGGATGACCCCATTAGGCATAGATATGAGATTTCTGTATATTCCTAACAAACAATAAAAAATTATACTATTTAAATAAGAAATCTAAAAAAAGTTTCTAATTATTTACACAAGCCAGAAAATGGTCTCTTTTTGAATACTGTACATACGATATGTAATTATGGCTTTCGTGTTCAAACTTGTATTTCGCCCGTTGTTTAATTTCATTATCGAATCATTTTGTCACATTTAGGGGCAAGGAAAGACATTTACATTAAATTGAATCACAAATGTAATACCTATAGAGTAATGACCTAATTAATTTTAATTTAAGATCACCTAAAGGATATATTGTTCTGATTAAAAATCACATTTGTTCATCTTTGTTAAATGGTTTAAATCAAATTATGAAGTGTATATTGAAATTTGATTTTGACATTTGACTATGACAGGGATAATTCAAGTGAGCTAATTTACTGATTTCTCGAAGGAAAATTGTCTGAATCGCAATGAAAATTAATAAATTATGTGTGGTATTCTCACACTTGCTCACAGTTGATGAACTGAACTTTGTACTGCTTTGTTTGTCGTCAAATTACAGCATCAGCTTCACTTGTTGTTAATTAAATTAATGTATCTTATAATGCCTGTGGCTTATCAAATATGTTCATCGTAATTGTCTTCTGATAAGATTTGTTTTAATTAACAAGGTTTCAAACTGCATTTAAAAAGTGTATGCATTTTCAAGAGCTTTCTGAAAACCTCACTTGGTATAAGCTTTACAAATAACTTTCACCCTGTGAGGTATTCATATTTCTATGATTATATGTAACGTTAAGATTCGCATAGTCTATGTTATTCTTGAAGATACGCAGTTTTCACTAATGGGTTGGAGCAAATTTGTCAACTTTGTACCCAAACCCTGAATCTGATTACACAAGCCAATTATCCAATCTCAAGATAAGAGGACTTCTGGTTTGACATCATCAGGTTAGTCATTCTAAACTGCTGTCCAGGCTTTTTTAATGATGTTTTAGCATCATTTAACATCATGAAAAAAATCCTGGACGGCAATGATTATTGTGATGTTAAATCTTCATTATTTTATTTACCACAAGAATGCGCTTTCAGCTAACTTTTTTCAACATTTGGATTTTCGTTTTGTTCCATAAACGCCACAAGTCGACTGGTTCATACCAATGTAAAACATATCCTCCAATTGTAACTCCCCAATATGTAACACTGCATTGTTAAATAAAAACACAAAAGTTACACATAAATTATTTTTAGCCAATATTTTTCTTTTATAGCCCTTAAGTGTTTAATGAAACACTAATTCAGATCGACTTCTTTCAGCAAAGCCTCGCCATTTTCGAACAATCTAGCTCATGCCATTTATCTTTTCGCTCAATATACTTTAATAATTTTAAAAGTCAAGACCGTTTAACAAATGACGATGGTTTTATCACAATGTCATTGTACAAATGCAATGTATGAAGTAATTTTGTACTTACACTGAAAATGTTTCCGAAAACTTTTCTAGGCGCAGGTAAACTCCCATCATTTTCATAATCTAGGTGCTATGCACAAATTCATACATTTGGCTTCATTGAGAAAGAAACTTTATGAATAATTATGCGCATATTTGAAAATTCTAATCTCATTCCGATTGCAAAATTGAAATGACATGATTTTTCAAATTGTACATGCTATCCAAGGTAAGGTGAACATATATCCGTATGATGACGGTAATCATTCCATGGGCGGCCATATTGATGAATAACTTCAATTGAACACTTTTAAAATTCACATTATCCGCATATTGTGGCATAACCCAAAAACAACAAAAGCTGCTATCAGTTCCAGAATGCCTGGTTAGGAGAACTATTTCTCTCGTCAGTCCTGGTACTACTTTGATTATTCAAATTCGCATTCGGAACTCCTCTAGCTAGAATTCGCTAACGGACATCCAATCAAAATACAGCGCAAAAATCGAGTATTAGAATGTTGTGCACTTACTATTTTTATCACATTCTACTTGTCGTACCAGAGTTATGGCTCTTGACTTAAGTAAAATGGTCTAAAAATGTTACAAACGTCTTGAATCGCATGTTACACAAAACATTTACACATAGTATTTTATACTCATGAAACTTCATACGAATGTTGGTCAACATAATCTGTTACGCACCTATTTTTGTCATAGTCCACTAAGTCTAATCAGAGTTATGGCACCAAAAGTATTGTAGCTATAATCCTGAAACACCATAGATATGTTGGTAAACATTTTCTGCTTTTTCTGTCACATTTCATTAGTAATGGCTAATATATAATGGTATAAAAATATTGTCTGGCATATTCAAATTAGTAAAAGTAATTGATTGGTTGAAAACATGGCCAATAAACCTTCCCATTTTCTTTTACCCACAATTAGTTAGTTGCATTATTATTGTGCCCAGGCGGCGTATGGGGGTATCAATTTTCCTGTGATAGCTGGAGTTTATATTTTATTGCAAATGCCTATATTCATGTTGTGAATTATTTTTCTACTCACCTTGTATAGTTATTTCCATGAAATGAGATATGACAAAGTATTTTAACAGATAATTGTTTTTCACCAGGTTTTCCAAAGGAAAACTGGTAAACCTAGGTTATTAGATTAGGGAATGTCGTTGGGTGGGCAGAAGGCTGTGACCATTGGTGCTCTTGTGTCCAGGCTTTAACTTGGCCATGCATAGGGTATTTTGAAATAACTTTGCAAAAATATTTAACAACTCAAAAAATGTGGTTTTGAATTATTTCATTTTTTTTATATTGTTTAAAAATATTACATTTGTTTGATCTCAGAACTAATATTTGTATAAAATTATCTTTATAATGTTATCATTTGTCACTCGGATGTTATCTTTGTACTGTTTACATTGTCATTCTTAGTTAAGTGAATAAAATATGAGTAAAGGTGACTATATATATATTTGTTCGCTCTTCGCCCGCTCCTCTTTATTGCTAAATGCAAAACAAATATTTTTTTTATTATTTCGATCGCGCGCTCCATTTTCTTTTGGAAAAAATCCGATTAACAAGTTATCAATTTGATGAGGCCTAAGGGAAGTAAAATGTTATGATATCCATAAAGTTTTCAATAACCATTTAAAAGGCGTTATCTTAACATTTAACAATAGGAAATTTTAATAGCTGTCTTAGTTGTACAACTATTCCAACGAACAACACAGGGAAGATCCCTGCATTCATAGCTTGTTTAAAAGCACACAGTTTGAAGTCCAACAAGCAAGAAAATGAAGTAAAAGTCACAATCATATCAACTTCAAAAGTCTTGGTTTTATCGAGAAACAGGGACAAGGTAAAATTTGGCGGGATCTTGTTTTAATGGTTCGATGAGTTATCTTGTAAATACAAACAGCAAATATATAGTACATCAAGCGTCTTAATTGCAATACTTACAACATCCGGTTCCATAACAATGTCGACATACGTTGGACAGCTTGGACATAATCATCGTTTCTGGGGAAAAAAACGGAGGCCTTTTGAGTCCTACATTGATTGTGTAACCCAATTCAATGAATGTAATGCAGCGGCACAATGTGTATTTGCAGTCTTCTTGTTTAAAGTGATAACAACTTTTATTTTCATAAAACAAAATGACTCATTCTGTCTAAATCATTTGGGAACATTTTATTAAACACGAGTGGGATTCATTACGAAGATGACAGCACAAATACTATTTTGTCAACACCTATGCTTTACCCACTCTGTAGACTGCATACACCCATCGAAGGACAGGGAACATTTCATCATGGTATCGAGGGTAGCCCTGCAGGCTAGAGGGTAGATGTCCATGGAGTCACTCTCAGACATCTGGTCAAGAACTTTTTCCTGGTAATAGACAAATTGATGTGTAATATTCTTGATTAGAATGCAACCTACATTTGAGCCAATGAAATTGCAGATTGGCAATCATTAATAACTAGCATTAATCATAAAGAATTTCAACTTTCACGAGTGTCTAAAGGTCCGCCTATTTCCACTCATCCGATTCACATTACATTCAGTTTTTCAATGACAATGTGTCAGCCAATGAGGTAGTATTCTAAGACATTTAGATGATCTGAAGTAAAATAAATATGATCAAAAAGGGCTCGTTCGCTACGCCCACTCCGCCCATTCTAATTATTAAAATGTTACTTCATGCCATCTAGCTACGTATCAACATATTTTTTCGACTGCATAAATCCGTCGAAGGAACGCAGATGCAGACCAGAGGGCAGGATGACGTCGTTCTTGTGGTGTACATGATAACGACTAGAATCAGGTCAGGTTTTAGACTTCCCATGTTTATCTGGTAGATACTTGCAACTGGACAATGGCGTAAGATGTGATGTTATTTCAATAAAAAAAATCTAAATACCGTGATGGTGAAGTGTGAAATAGCAAATCAAATTCATTTTTGAGGTCCTACAGTTGGCATACACTGAAGATGATAGACAAATAACGATACCATAAACTGTACAGGGAAATTTACATGGTATCACATTTCGAATGGTAGATATTGATGTCGAGACGATGTTAGGAGCGGCACGTGCGTGGAATTCTACTTGGTTCAAAGAGAGAATGCTATAGACAGTCTAAAAACAACTCTGCAAGACGTGTAAGAGAAATTTCCAGACATTTTCACTGGTTTAGGTTGTCTACCAGGAAAACATCACATCAATATTGACCAAAAAATTAGGAACCTACAGGGCATGCGGCAATGGAAGTGCTAAAAAGGGAAAAGGCTAATAAAGAACTTAACTCTTTGGAAGAACAAGGTGTAAATATGAAGCAAAATGCACCTACCGACTGGGAGGACACTATCGTTACGGTAGTAAAGTCAAATGTAATATTGGGAATTTGCATGGATCCGAAGCTTTAAACCTGACCATCTGATGCGAACAACACCTTTTAAAGAATATTGAAGAAACTGTCACCATCCAAAACGGGTACCAGGGGCGTTTCCAATGCTTGATGCTGTTTTGGCAATGTGCAATTGAAAAAAGCCAATAAGAAATAGTCAGTGTACGTTTAATAGCCCTTAAGGGAGGTATAACTTGACAAGAAATTCACCAGAAAATCTTGATATCTTGGTTTATATAGATGGTGCAGAAGCAATAGTTTATGACATTTTGATATGAGGTACTAAATCAGGTTCTTCAGCGAATAGGTCATAGTAACCTGAGGTTAAGCAAAAACTTTTGTCAGGTCAATTATTTTGCTTTAATTTATACACAAGTGCACCATTTTCATCTCATATGTCGACTCAAGGCCAGTTTATACACTACTAATGCAAGATATGGTATTAAAACGTTTACAAAAACGACTGTACCCGTCTTGGTAGTCAACGGAAACAATAATAATTGAAGAATTGATAAAGAAGGCGAACAAAAAAGTGGATAAAGTAGACTTACCTTGATTTTTATCAATGGTCACGTGATTGGCAGTCGTGAATTGAAATGCATAGTAGTATGTTATTATGAATTTATATCATTCAACCTGAAAAGTATCCGACGCTCTGTTCATGACGTCAACATATCCAGACAGAATGCTGAAGTGGAAGGCAGGTGTGAGCAGCTTCCGGCTTCTTTCCCACTTCCGTCCTTCGCTCATCAACAGTCCTTCTCCTATTAAATATGAAATGGACTTGTCAAGGTTGAAGTAGCTGTAGTTGTTGATGAGAATATTTGGTAAAAGCAACATCAAATACATTTATTTCACCCTATGATTATTATATACTTTCGCAAACTATATATAAATCCTAAAGGGAGGCAAGCGCGACCGCAGTTAGGAAACTATGATAGTATTTCATAACCAGTTGGACTATTAGGGCGGCGCAAAACTGATAAACGATGAGTCATGCAAATAATCGCGGAATCCCTGTACAAATGTGTTCCTATATATAGTAGCATATGTATTAACCTCTCTATTTCTCTCTCTCTCTCCCTCTCTCTCCCTCTCTCTCCCTCTCCCTCTCCCTCTCTCTCTCTCTCTCTCTCTCTCTCTCTCTATATATATATATATATATATATATATATATATATATATATATATACATACAAAAATAAATCCAAAAAGGTTACCCATCCATTCCTGCAATAACCTATATCCGTCAATTCGCCCCCTTGCCTTCCGGTGCTCTTGACCAATCAGCTGTCTAAACGTGTCGGGGTGTCTCACGCCCACCACAGGAGTCGGTCCAATCCATAAACAGTACACTTTACTTTCGGTTTTGGCCATATCTAGTGCGTAATCCATATAGGCTTTAGCACCCTTAAGCTGTAAACAAGGCATTTCACATATTTCCCATGTGTAGTGTAAATTAATCTCAGTTGCGTTACAAATTGACGGGACTAGAAATGGCAAAACGTTTTGTGGAAAATAAACTGTGACAGGAGAAACGCACAGGCTTACGAGTTTTATCTGAAAGGGCTTTATGGTTACTAATATAAAAAAGGTATATTTGGCACTGACTTGGCATACTAGCAATAAAGGCTGCACATGTGTTTGTTTGGCTTTGAATAGAGTTTTTGGCAATGAGTATGCTTAATTAGTAGTGAACATACACACACAGGTTCTTGGCACTGAGTAGGCTTGCGTAGACCTTCATATGCGGGGTATGTTTCTGATAAAGAAAGGTCTTGACGATAACCACGCTATTTTGTCATCAAGATATTATTTGGAATTGCGCCCAGATTGGGTTTCATGAACTCTGTGAATTTATAGACACACATTTTGCCTTTCTAAATACTGATGACACCTACGACATCTTTGCTGAATTTACGTGTGTCCTGAGCATTTTTAAACTAAACATGCGTATGCTTCATCAGGCATTACATGTTTCTCATGGCAACTTAAAATTATTAAAGTGACACTCATATTCAAAATCAATACAAACACATATAAAACAAACATACATTTTAAGTGATATACCCTCAACTACCTACTAAATAATGCATTTATGGAAAATATTAATTACTATTTACAATATTTAAACTGTGTATTTAATAGCTGAAAACGCAAAAATATTAAATGATCGGTGAGTGCTAAAAGATTTACTGCGATTTACTATCGTCTCATAAGGCCAAATTAAAATAGGTGTGTTTCAGGTAACACTGCTAAAAAAAAATAGGGTAGGTAGGTCGGATTTTTTTTTTATATATATTGATTTCAGTAACTGTTGACTCAGAAAGTAACACAAATAAAAGTCATCAATTTTCAGGTTTATCAGTAGTTTTTAAACATGTTACATGCTTCAAAGGAAACATTCTTTATTAGTCTGGTTAAATACTTTTGACAATGATGGTTGGATTTCAACTAAGTTATGGTACACCACTCTGCTATTATTTAAGATTTTCCAGGAACGGTTTTATTTTTCTTTATGCACCCGTTTGCTTTCAATCACCCTCTGTAGAATACTAACCTCCCTGAAACATAATTACATGAAGAGTGGGACAGCAAATTTACCATATAAGCCATCAGCCAAGGAAACCTCAATGCTGTCAACAGGACCTGGGGGTTCAGGTTTGAAGAACAAGTAACATGCAGGTTTTATTGCCAAAATTGCACACTTAAGTCTGACATATCAATCCGAAAGTCAGTATCTGACACATTTGTATCTGACAAGAAAATAGAGTTCAAGAATTGAAACATACCTGCCACACAAGCACAAACGTAATTCACCTTAAGATTTCGGACATTCTATAAATTCGGTCATCCATTATTATTTTCAAAAAGAATTTATTTTAGGTACCTAATGACTGAACTTTTACAGTTACTAAGTCTCGCAGACAAAAAATATTGATCTTTATCGTTACAATGCCTGGCTAGATTACCTAACCGTATACATCACTGTGATAAGTTAGTTGGTTACTACCCATCCTAAACGATTTATTGACTGGTGAAAAGGATGTGTGATATATTTAATGGAGGATTAAAGAAACAACAAGGGCAATGCAGAGATTAAGAAAACACAGGCATGACATGTTTGTAAAACGATCCGCCAATTAACTTTGAAACTTGTATCACACTTTTAATATAGACTTTATGAAACAATAATCGTACAGTAATACTCACAGCAACATCAATCATGCCAAGAAATACCAGCCAATTTTTCCACTTTTCATTTCTACACAAGAGCCAATTTCAGCTACACATTAACCCCTAATTGACCGAGAATCTAACCATGTGTTTAATCATGTTTTCATATCTAGGGAGTTGCTGTAGTTTGGGTCAAGATTTGGAAGAATGTATTTAATTTTGCCCAGAAAGACGTGGAGAAGTATCAAGTGTTAGACATAATTACAGAGTACTTAATTTAGTAAAACTTATTATTTACTTATTCTTAAACAAAAATATGTTGTTTTTAATGAGTAACATTATCGTTTTAGACATATGACAGATGTTAATGAAAATGGTATGCTTAACCAACCGTCTTATTTGGAATGAAAATGTAACCTATATTACATTATATCTTATGAATCTGGCCGTCTCATAGGTCGAATTATATTTAAGGGTATGCTTTACTAAGCGTATGAATATTGATTTTAAAATGTCAGATTTATTGGGTTCACATTTTTTAACAAAAACACACACTCTTATTGTTCATTTTTAAAGCTTTGTTGTTGTTGTTTTTTCACTGTAAAAATATTGAGTTCGTAAGTAAACGTATACACCATGGAAAATGGGAAATACAAACGAAACTTGAAAAAATATATCACATTGGCGAAACTGAATCTCCGAATGTTAAATTTACTTCAATTTTGTTCATATTAACATGAACACATTCTGAGGCGGTTAAAATGAATTTTCGTATAACTGATTGGGATTTGTTTTTGCAATGTTTCAATCTAAAAAATTGCTTAGTTTTGTGTTCATCTGGCATTGTCTTCATACCGTGACCTGTGAAAGAACATGTTTTGACCGACATAAACTCACGACAATGGTCGCTGTCCTTGAGTGACTCCTTTTCTGTAAAATATTGACCCCCCCCCCACACCCCAAATAATAACATGACTCAGAACGATCGTTACTGTAAATAGGTATTTAACCCCACCGAACAGAACCGACTATGTTGGTCATTTAATACGTGTGCTCTTAAGTCTTAGTAATACAGGTGGTAATGCTGCAGCTATTGTTGTTGATACTACCACTACTGCTTCTGCTATTGCCAATGTCAACACCGCCGCCACAACACCACCGTCAGCACCACCACCACCACAACCACCACCACCACCACCGATGATGATGATGATGATGATGATGATACCCCTAAAACTACTGCCGCTCCTGCTGAATTGTTGTTGTTGTTGTTGCCACTTCTACAGCAATAACTATCATATAACTTCTACTGATGCTGCTAATCTTGCGTTAATCAACTATATGTTGCTGTGAATGAAGGAACTAAGCTTTTTGTATCAATGCGAAGACCCTTCATTTATCTATTTATAATGAGCGCAAAGTACAATGAACCCTTAAAGGGACTGTACACCAGATTCGCACCAAAAAAGTTTTCTTCTGTAACGAATCTCAGGACAATTATCTAATGGACCGTGTTACGCTTTATCATAATTGTAAAAAAGTACCAAAATGTAAAAAAAAAACTGTGTCGGAGACCGGGTTCTTCAGTTAGTAAGTTTCAATGCATTGTACACATCGATGCCAAGTTTATGTCAGTTTTCGAAAATTTTCTTTCTTTTTTCGCTATTTTATCATACTGAGTATAGCCCCTTTAGCAGATTTTCGACATCCACAGATAAACAACTCCCCGGTATCATTTTATTAAAAATGCATGAGTCATAACATTTTGAGCCGGAAGTTGATAAGTTTGACTGGAGTTTGTGATTCTATTTGTTTCAAAAAACATCCTCACGCCGGCCAAATCCTAAGAGCCTCTTATAGAACAATACCGTACTCAAGTTGTTCTATAAGAGGCTATTACGATTTGGCCGGCGTGAGGAAAACATTTAGCTGTCGGGGAACTAAGAAATATAGTTAGTACATTTGTACTTGATGTTTTCAATCTTTAAACATAATTAAACATAATAACAAGAGTGTGGTTTAGATAGTTGAATTATTGCTCCCCTGAATTTCATGCTGGTCGTAATGGCCATTAAATGAAATGAATTAGCTGTAACAGCAGATAACTGATAAAAAAAAATTCATGGAGAACCAAGTCAGCCCTTTAACCCTTAGCACAAAACCACTGAATGGAACATAATGCATATGCTACTAAAATCCAGGTATATGCTGGCATACAGGGGTTTCCTTCTTAATCGAAAATTGGATAGGATTTCTTGGCATGAAAACAATAAAGTCAACTAATTCAATGATACAGGTAACTATTAAATGTGATGAATTAAAGTTATAAATGCAATACTTAAGTTACAATAAAAACAAAACACCAGACACATTAATCCTGCATAACAATATTCATGCTCTCAATGAGATCCTATTGGGTATAACTGAGTTATGTGACGTCACACAATGTGACTAAACACCAGACACATTAATCCTGCATAACAATATCCATGCTCTCCATGAGATCCTGGTGGGTATAACTGAGTTATGTGACGTCACACAATGTGACTGTTTGATCTGAAGCCGATAAAAGGTGTTTATTCATTTCAATGCATGTATAAAATGGTGTTGAATGGGATTTTAATTATCTTGATGAAGGAGCTACAGTGACTTATAGGCGTAATAACCATTGATAACTACGGATAAATTAATAAGTGGTAAAATGCAGACATGAAGAAAAAAGGCAGGTTTACCATACATGTAAATAAAATGTTAAAATTGTTATTTTCTATGAATTCGTAGAGCGAAAAATTAATTATTTTAAGGTGTCCGAACTCTAAGGTGAAGTACGGTCAATACACAATGTGACTGTTTGATCTGAAGCCGATAAAAGGTGTTTATTCATTTCAATGCATGTATAAAATGGTGTTGAATGGGATTTTAATTATCTTGATGAAGGAGCTACAGTGACTTATAGGCGTAATAACCATTGATAACTACGGATAAATTAATAAGTGGTAAAATGCAGACATGAAGAAAAAAGGCAGGTTTACCATACATGTAAATAAAATGTTAAAATTGTTATTTTCTATGAATTCGTAGAGCGAAATTTAATTATTTTAAGGTGTCCGAACTCTAAGGTGAAGTACGGTAAATACATTCAGAAATCCAACTCTAATATTGTCAACATTACGTACATACATTTCGTAACAAATGCTTTTCGTACCCAAATCACATTTTTTTCAGGGGAAAATAGGTTAGGGTCGGCGGGAAAAAAATAGGGTCGGTCGGGTAACCTGAAACAGACCTATTTTTTTATTTGGCCTAAGGTAGAAATATCGTGTTTTCTGCACCTTTATTTCAAATTAAACTTGGTATCCTTCATAAAGCCCATGTCACATAAGGGTCGCGTTCCCAATGCGTTCAAGAAAAAATCAATAACGCCGATCTGCGCGCAGTCGAATCGTAAGCATCGCCGTGGCAACGCAGTGGCATCGCCAGTGAACACGGTGGGATCGCATAGAACGCCGAGATACGGCGCGCAACTTGAGCATGTCCAAAACAAACACCGTCGCTCGGCGTTCTGTAAAGAGCGCAATGGTATCGCCGTGAGGTCGCCGTGGCAGCGTAGTTAGGTCTCCTACAAACGCCACAGGATCGCCGCGTGCGCGCTGACAGAGTTCGCAATGCGAACACAATGGTTATAGGTGGCGCTGGCCCGGCGATCGTTCGGCGGTCTCGGAGATGACACTGCGTCCCTATCGCGTTTATACGGCGTCTATGGCGCTTTCATTGAGTTTCACTTTTCTAACTGGGCTCTTACAACGATTGTAAGGAGCCGCTACGACGATTATTGCGCACCCAATGCGCTCCTTCCGCTTCAATCGGCGTTTGCATGACAATGAACCTTCCAAATAGTGTATAGAATATATATATATATATATATATATATATATATATATATATATATATATATATATATATATATATATATATATATATATATATATATATGCAAATAAACATTCATTTTACCATGCTTTATGTGTAATAGCAAGCAGGGCTACTGCTTTCCTATATGCAGGTCAAGCAGATCCAGGATGATGCAGACGCTTTTGATCTAATTCCGAGACGACGGCGGATGAGGGCCCCAAGGCGTAGGGGGGCTTTGAGTTCGACCATGGCTATAGGCAGACGGTTGCAGCATGGTCTCAAACTTTTCGAGAGCAAACGGAAGAATGAAGAACTGATGGAGATATCGTTTTTGTAGGCAGTGCAAAATAACACGCCGACAGCGCAGTTTGAGCGCCGTGAAAGCGCAGTGCACATTCAGTGTGCGCGCCGTGATAACTTGATGTACGCAGCGGAGGCACCGTGAGAGCGCCATGGGAGCGCCATGAGAGCGCAGACAATCGCCAATTAGAACTCTGTAGGAAAGCAGTAGAACGCCATGGAACTCCGTAGAATTGCCAAGGTCGCCGTGAGAACGCCGTGACATCGCCATTTTCATGAAAAGTAACATTTTTCTAGCGATCTCACGGCGCTCTGAGAAATTTAACAACACCGTGCAATCGAAGTGGCAACGCGGCTAGGTGTGACAGGGGGTTTAGAACCATTGTTTTCAACATATATTCATCCTTTTTGGTATATCAAACAATTGCATTAATTGTGGTTAATCTTATTTGGGAGTAAGAGTGCATCTTTAAACGAATTATCTCAACATGAAACATGAAACACACTAAAGCAAAACATACCTCCTTTAAATGTCCAAATAACCAGTGCGATTTCTTCTGAGGTAGTTTCAGACATTTCCTACGCATCCGAACATACGAGTAAATGGTCGACCCTATTTTCCAGGAAAGGAACACTAGGATTCCATAAATACATGTACATAGCGAGAACTGCATTGCAACAAACGTTCACATCTGTTACTTAACTCTTCACGATATAACGCTTGAGCGGACTGGTGTCTTGTTTGTTTTATCTAGAACAGAGTTATGTAAATACGAATGCTCTTAGCTATTTGAACCGGTTTTAAAGGCGTACAGTATGACCCAGAAAGTTTGATTAAATACGGTACAGATTAAAAGATATTAGCGATGTTTTGGGGCTTTAAACTGATGAATTTGTGGCCACGTGTCTATTAATTAATTATTTTTTTTATAAAGACTCCTCTTTTTTTAACTATACCTAAAGCGTATGCTTTTTGTTTTATCATTGAGTTGAACTCGAATAATAATAATAATAATAATAATAATAATAATAATAATAATAATAATAATAATAATAATAAGTATTAAAGTTCCAAATCGGCCATCCGATTAGAGCGGATTCCCGCCTCCACCCCACCCCCACCCCCAATACACACACACCCGTTAGAAAAAAAAGCGCCGTAAATGAAGTTTTTCTAGCATAAGGGAAAATAATTTCATATTAAATACGGATTTGAGAGTGCATGACTCAATCAGAGAATATTAAATTCTTGTTTTGATGAATGTGCATCAATGTAACCTTGGACAACTGATAGTGAAGTTCGTTGTAAGTATATATTGGCGAGTGTAAAAGAGCCATGAGCGTATGATAACCTATTTAGACCGTCTAACTTTCAAACAATTGTCGACGAATACATTAGCAGCGAGTCACAATTAGAAACTTATGCATTTATACGATATTTAGTAACTTCTTCCAAAGCAAGACATTGAAGACTATATTCCTAGACAATAGTTAAAAATAAAAAGCTATTTGTGTTATATGTACTCTTGTTTAATAATTGTCAAAATCATGACACAAGCACAACTAGATGTTGTCCATTTTGAATTAAATACCTATGTTAACATAATGGCAGCCCGTCATGAAAAGTAAAAGCCGAAAATTAAATGCATCCTTTCTAATGAATGTGTGTTGACTATAAAACCATGGAAAATAGTGCTGTCATCATTTTAGAAGACGGTTGCAGACGCATAAGACTATTTTCAAACCAATTATTGAACTTGTGTGATTTGAAGGAAACATTATTATTTATTTTTTTAACTTCAGTTGTTGAAAATCAACGAAAATTAATCAAACAGATTGTATTTCATTTCAAGATATCATTCCTTTTTATGCCCCCAAAGGTGGGCATATTAAAATCGCACCGTCCGTCCGTCCGTGTGTCTGGCTCAATAACTCTAGTCCAGGCTGTAACTTTCCCTTGTATGGACAGATTTTAAAATAACTTGCCACATGTGTTCGGCATACCAAGATGACGTGTCGCGTGCAAGAACCGTGTCCCTACCTCTTAGATCAAGGTCACACTTAGGTGTTTATTCACAATGGAATGCTGCATATAAGAACATAGAGTATAGGTTGTCGTGTCCGGACTTTAACTTTCCCTTGTATGGACAGATTTGAAAATAACTTGCAACATGTGTTCGGCATACCAAGACGACGTGTCGCGTGCAAGAACCGTGTCCCTACCTCTTAGGTCAAGGTCACACTTAGGTGTTTATTCACAATGGAATGCTGCATATAAGAACATAGAGTATAGGTTGTCGTGTCCGGGCTGTAACTTTCCCTTGCATGGACAAATTTTAAAACAACTTGCCACATGTGTTCGGCATACCAAGACGACGTGTCACGTGCAAAACCCGTGTCCCTACCTCTTAGGTCAAGGTCACACTTAGTGTTTATTCACAATGGAGTCCTGCATATAAGGATATAGATTATAAGTTGTCGTGTCCGGGCTGTATTTTTCACTTGTATGGACAAATTTTAAAACAACTTGCCACATGTGTTCGACATACCAAGACGACTCGTCGCGTTCAAGACCTGTGTCCCCACCTCTTAGGTCAAGGTCACACTTAGGTGTTTATGCACAATGGAATGCTGCATATAATGACATAGAATATAGATTATCGTATGGGGGCTGTAACTTTCCATTGTATGGACAGATTTTAAAATACTAGTAACTTGCCTCATGTGTTCGGCATACCAAGATGACGTGTCGCATGCAAGAACCGTGTCCCTACCTCTTAGATCAAGGTCACACTTAGGTGTTTATTCACAATGGAATGCTGCATATAAGAACATAGAGTATAGGTTGTCGTGTCTGGGCTGTAACTTTCCCTTGTATAGACAGATAATAAAATAATTTGCCACATGTGTTTGACATACCAAGACGACGTGTCGGGTGCAAGACCCGTGTCCCTACCTCTTAGGTCAAGGTCACACTTAGTGTTTATTCACAATCGAATGCTGCATATAAGGACATAGAGTATAGGTTGTCGTGTCCGGGCTGTAACTTTCCCTTGTATGGACAGAATTTAAAATAACTTGCAACATGTGTTCGACATACCAAGACGACGTGTCGCGTGCAAGAATCGTGTCCCTACCTCTTAGGTCAAGGTCACACTTAGGTGTTTATTCACAATGGAATGCTGCATATAAGGATACAGAGTATTGGTTGTTATGTCCAGGCTGTAACCTTTTTTTGTATGGACAGATTTGAAAATAACTTGCCACATGTGTTCGACATACCAAGACGACGTGTCACGTGCAAGACCCATGTCCCTACCTCTAAGGTGAAAGATACACTTAGTGTTTATTCACATGGAATGCTGAATATAAGGACATAAGAATGTAGGTTGTCAAGTATGGGTGGTATTTTCTTATGTTCAGAGGCAATTTAAAATAACTTGTCATATGTATCGTCATATGTATCTGTTTGATCTTTAACTTTTCATGTACTGACCTTGTTCATAGATCAATGTTACATTCGGGGGCATTCGTCACATACTGTGACAGCTCTTGTTCGTAATCTATTAATCCTAAGTATAAATTTTTCGAGGATCGCCTTATACATTTTGGCCGAGGTAAATAATCCACACTTAACAAAGTTTAGCCAAAGCCGGATTTTTTTATACCAATGTGGATGACAAGGTGACGTGTTTTAGTTGTGGGAAGACACTGTTTCAGTGGAAGTCATCCGATAACCCATTCCATTGTGACTAAATAATGTAATAGTAAGATGACATGAAGGCCAAGGTCAAGGTCACTTTTACTAAAAAAAGAACAAAAGTTAAGACTGCGTCTCATAACAAAGGCTGAAGTTCTTCTGTCAGTCATTGGAGACCTGGTTTTGTCGCATTACGGCATTTCTTCTTTAAGCTTTAATTTGACATTTTTATTTCTTTTGACATGCACATAGTACATCATTTCTGCATTATTTTCTGAGTCAAAGCGGCGTTTAGTCGACAGCTCTTGTCAGTATAACATTAAATTTAAAGAGCATTGATACCGTTTCTTCGTATTTGACGGTTTTCGTGCAAGCGGAAGAACCTCGCCTTTCTTCTGCCTCGGTTCACCGCTATTCTTCTCCCTTTACCTAAGCGGAACAGGTGGTGCATACCTTATGTTTGAAAAAATGAAAATAAATACAAATTTTTGTTTCCTTACTCAAACTCAAAATTAATAATCTTTTATTCTCTTGTTGTGGCTCAAAATACATTGGAAAAAAACAGTGTTCAGCTTCTTTTTCGAAGGGCCCTTTCATAAACAACCATCGAAGAAGTGCGACATGTCGAATGTCATTTGACATGTCAGCTTTGACTTTTATTTCCTCAATCTCAAAAGCCGTTTATCGGGCTAGCAAAGCCGAATGACGCCCAGCATGACATTAAATTTTGATTATCGTAAGTTGCTAAAGGTGCTAGCACGACATTTATATGCCGAATGCCATGCTATAGACATTCATCTTTCATTTTTTTGAAATTGAATGTCGAATATCGACCCAGCATGACATTTAAATTCTATTTGTCGTATTTTGTTAAACGAGTTAGCTAGACATTCCATGTTGAATGTCATGTTGCTAGACATCCAATCTTTAATGTTTTAAATTGAATGCCAAATGTCGTATGCCGAGCAAGCATGACATTTACATTTTAAATATCTTGAGCTGTACACCATCCAAATAAATTGAATGTCGATTGTGGAGTAACCTTGACATTCAATGTCGAATTTCGTTTCTTGAGCTAATTTCACACAACTAGCCCGTTAGTGCTGACTAAGGTTGATAGACAGTTGATTTATTTTGGCCAAGATTAACATTATTTTGAACGAAAATTGTTAAATGATGATTGTTTTAATGTTGATTTGATGGATAATGTATGATTGTGGTGACAATTATTGAGACTCTCTTTATTAGTAACGTAGTTAAGTTCGCGTGTATTGGCCATAATGCGGTTCTGCTTAAAGCAATATTATAAAATGCAGAATTCGTTGTTTTTTTTAAAGAGACTTAATTTACTATGATGTCAGAATAACTTTGCATGTAGATGCCAACGTTCTTCCGTTAGTGGAAAAGCAAGAAGTCAATACATCACTTATAATAAAACAATGAAAAAGTTATTGTTATTCTAAATATTCGTATTCTTTTGCGGGAGTAGTCATTTACAGTTGCTAATTAATGTTCAACATCTACAACTATGCAATCGTGACTGCATGGAAATCATGCCCTTGTAATATGTTCTTGAACAATGCGAAAAACAAAATAAACAAAAACCCAAGCAGAAACGTAAACACAATTTTACCTGCGATAAAAAAGTAACTTTTATTTCAAAAACGAAATTTCAATACCAACTTATATCAGCTGTTTAAAAAAGAAGAAACCAACGCATCAATAACAAGATATGTTAAAATGTCAAAACATAATATTTGCATCTATTCATATTGCTCCAGTTTTGTACGCGTACAGAGATAGTGGTAGGGGCTCTCTATTTATTTGGAGCTTTTTATGAAAATTAAACGTTCGCTAGGCTGCGCTAGGCGTGAAAGTTTAATTTCCGTAAAGAATTCAAAATAAACAACAATTCATGCTTATTTTCCTTAACTTTTTATCCTTGAATTTGTGTTCATTCGCCCGTAATCAAAAATCTTAAATTTATTGTAAACACACCTTAAGGGGACTGAACACCAGATAGTCCTAAAATCGGCATAAACAGTATTTCCCTCAAAACAAGCCTATAATTATCCATATGAGCTAGTAATAGGCCAATAACACATAATTTTAGACGATTAAAAGAATAATAAAAGAATGTCTAAACTAAGTTTACCCGTTTAAAATAGCGCATAATGGTTTCCAAGTTTATAGTGTGTATTTTTAGCATGTGAAGGTCACGTGATAAGTACAGATACAAATACTGACGCTATATTTAAATTTACTTGGAATAACGTGGTAGACACACCAAGTAAAGCTTCATTAGTAAGATTAAATCTGAGTAAGTAATAAAATGGAGTTTAATTATAAAATTAAGTGATTTAATAGACAAGATCTACATGTACAACTAGGTACTGAAATTTGCTCTTGTTTTCAAACATGAACAAATATTCAGTACTTTTATAAACTATGCATCATTACACTTTACGTAGAAAAGCATTAAAAGCAAGATTTGACAGTGTACGTATTACAGTCTCATTTTGGCTAGTCATAAGATCAATATATTTGTACATACATGGTCTCTTCCAGTAATATTTATCAATGTATAATTTTCTTAAATCATTATATAGGGTACATTCAATAATAAAATGTAACTCATCATCTAATTTATCGCATAAATTACATATTATATAATTGTATGTAAACTCATTTAACTCTAGTGATAAAACAAAAAAGCATACAATTTAGGTACAGATAAAAAAAATAGTCTTAATAAATTTATTTTTAATTAATAGACACGTGGCCACAAATTCATTAGTTTATAAAGCACCAAGACATCGCTAATATCTTTTTATCCGTACCGTATTAAATCAAACTTTCTGCGTCATATTGTTCGCCTTTAAAACGGGTTCAGATAACTAACTCATCCTTATTGCCAAAAGCGTTACTGAAACTTTCCGCTGTTTTTCTTAAAATTGAGATCTGTTTTATTTTGAGTTATTCTATATGACTGAATTGAAGGCATTTATACGTAAATCAGCTTATTCTGGGACAAAAATGAACAACCAATATGTAAAAAATGTGAATCTACGAGAGTGCGTCTTTAAAACAGCTCTGGACATACTCTGGATTCATGCCATATGGCTGCCAAAAGTCAAGATTTGCGCCATTACCACACTTATTTTAATAGATAGTTGTGTCACTTAATGTGACCCGATTTAATTGCATTGTATAGTGATATAGGCAATAAACTCTATTTATTCTAAGATTTTATTTGAAAAAAAAACAAACCCACATCCATAGAACATGTTGCAGTATTTCAAAAGTTTTTGAACTTTCCTTTGTGTCACCTATGTATAATGAGGACCAATAAATCCAAGTTGGATTTTAAGATGGCCGCCATATATATCTTAGTGAATATGCTTTCACTTCAACGTAATGGCACACATTTAAATAGATAGGCGTTGTTGTTTTATTGTTTATTGCAGATGTTTCCAACGTTCCTTAAATAAAAGTGCTGCATTGACTACCTCTAGGTCATGGTCAAAGCCATTTCAAGGTCAAAATAAAAATGTCACAATTTCAGACTTCCTGTACCAGATTTTAGAATTTGATGGTAATGCTTTTTTGTATACAATATGGGAGGTCATAATTGTTAACTGAATATCCTTTTTTATCAGCTTTCTTTTTATGGAATCGTTAACATAATTTAGAAACCTATAAGAGATATGGTTAGGGCAAGGACCACAATGTGGCATTCAGTACTAGGCTTAGTTATAGAGCTGCATTTGGGTACTGCATCGTATCTTTGAAAAGTTTGCATTAGGTTCTCTGAATAGCGTTCCTTCGTCTGCAGATAGAGTTGGGATCCCTTATCATTGATGTACTTGGGGTTTACTTATTAGTTTATTATTATTTGCTTTATTATTAAGTTTCCTCAGGTTAATGCATACCTTGATAAGATTTACATTCTGCGTTTTTTCTATATTCAGGTGTGTTAGGATAAGAGTGAGGTTGGGCACGTAAACTGGTTTAAACCCCCAGTAAATTTATTTTACTGACAAGGCGGTACCTAACATTCCTTGATAAACACACCTAGTTTTTATATAGAATAAATGCACTTTGTTGTTTGTGGAGTTTTGTGCTGTTGTTCTGTGTTTCTTGTTTGTGATTGTTTGCTTTTGTTTTTGTGTTCTATGTCTTTGGCGTTAACCCTGTGTCATTAAACGGGGTTTATATTTAAACTTTTGACTACTGAGCTTGTTTCTGTAGTTTTTCATATATATATTGTTGACTTTGAATATGCTCTATGGATTCCCAAATGTGAAGTATTTGGCACTGCAATGGTTCAATGTGAGAAGCACATGGGTTTATTTGTCTAGCGCTACGAATGTTTAAAACTAGCTGCTAATGGGTTGATTTGGCCCTAAATGTGCTTTATGCTTGCCAAAGTGTGGTTCATTTGGCTCAGAATAGGTTGAACAAGAGCAAACCATAACTATCTAACCTGTAAGTGTTGTATGGATAAAAAGTGTAATAGATGGCAGTTCTGGGCACTTGCAAGCTTTTTAGTCTTATGATAATAATCCTACCAAAAAGTATCGCGAATATCAACTAGATAGCTAGATAATTATCGCAAAAATTAAGTGGTTAACACAAAACAATTTGTGAACCCTATCAGGTTATCTTACGGCAGCAATATGCCACCGTAGATCTATGATAAACAAATACCGACCTACTCGTTCATGAACTGATACCTTAGTGCCATATGGGGTTAAGATATGGAAGTTGAATATTTGTTCGGTATATGCTCCGAGTTGATGCATAAAGTCAACTCAAATAAGTTTTTATACGACTATACCCCCAGCAGAGCTATTGAAAAAGTGTCTTTTTACGATTGTAAGCAGTCCAAGCACGAGAATTTCGAGTAATCCCACTAGCCGATACATTTAGAAAGGCCATGATAATGATCTTATGTTTATCTAATCTAATATGTCTATTTATCTATTTATAAAACTGTATTTATTTATTTGGTAATGCATTTATTTGCTCACTTATATATGCAATACACTTATTTCTCAGTATTTGAGACGAAAAGTAGGGCAACAGACAGTTCATTATATGTTCCGCATGACAACTTTAATTATTAAAATATTTTCAAATATTATGTAAAGCTATAAATGCAGAACGTGTTCTGGTTTTTACTCAAAAATTATATAAGTGGGATATTAGATCGGATTCACATAAAAATCCTTACGACGCATCCGTGAGCATAGATCGGGTTATACAAACATTCGACAAGGACATTCATGTAGTTTTTCCATTGCACTTGCCCTGTCCCCTTATCGAAGTAATATATATGTACTTGCACATGCAATTTGCACATACCAATGAAATTTTTGTACTAAAAGCTCTTGTAGCAGATTAAAGTTACACTCTTAATAGATCAAGATCAATACATACACATGTATAACAAACATTGATTTTGACTGATAAACCTTTAACTACTTAATAAATAATGCATTTTTGGAAAATATTAATTGCTAATAACACGATTGTAACCGTGGTTTTAATAGCTGAACATGCAAATATATTAAATGATTGGTGAGTGCTAAAAGATTTACTGTGATCTACTATCGCCTCATAAGGTATAAATACCGTGTTTTCTGCACCTTTATTTCAAATTATACTCGGTATCCTTCATAAAGTCCCTGTCACACTAGGGCCGCGATCCGACGGCGTTCAATGAAATCAAGAACGCCGATCATCTCGCAGTGGAATCGCAAGCATACCCGTGGCAACGCAGTGGCATCGCCAGTGAACGCGGTAGGATCGCATAGAACGCCGAGCGACGGCGCGGACTTTGAGCATTTCCAAAACAAACAACGTCGCTCGGCGTTCTGATAAGAGCGCGGTGGTATCGCCATGAGGTCTCCATAGCAGCGCAGTTAGGTCTCCTGCAATGCCACAGGATCGCCGCGGGAGGGCCCAGAGTTCGCAGTGCAAACGCAAAGGTTATCGGTGGTAATGACCCGGCGATCATTCGGCGGTCTCTGAAATGACACTGCGTCCCTATCGTGCTTCTACTACGGCGCGTACAATGAGTTTTATTTTTCCTACTGCGCTCTTATAACGATTGTACGGAGCCGCTAAGTTGATAATTGCGCGCCCAATGTGCTTCCGCCGCAACAATCGGCGTTTGCATGACAATGAACCAACCAAATAGTGATGCAGACGCTTTGCATCTCATTCCGAGACGACGACGGAGGAGGGCCCCATGGCGTAGGTGGCTTTGAGTTCGACCATGGCTGGAATGGAGAACTGATGGAGATATCGTTTTTGTAGGCAGTGCAAAATAACACGCCGACAGCGCAGTTTGAGCGCCGTGAAAGCGCAGTGCACATTCAGTGTGCGCGCCGTAATAACTCGATTAACGCATGTCCGTAGAAAAGCCAAGGTCGCCGTGAGAATGCCGTGACATCGCCATCTTCATGAAAAATATTATTTCTTTTAGCGATCTCACGGCGCTCTGAGAAATTTAACAACACCGTGCAATCGAAGGTGTGACAGGGGCTTTAGAACCATTGTTTTCAACATTTATTCATCCATTTTGGAATATTAAACAATTGTGTTAATTGTGGTTAATCTTATTTGGTAGTAAGAGTGCATCTTTAAACGAACTATGTCAACATGAACAATACTAAAGCAAAAACATACCTCCTTTAAATGTCCAAACAACCAATGCGATTTCTTCTGAGGTAGTTTCAGACATTTCCTACGCATCCGAATATACGCGTAAATGGTCGACCCTATTTTCCAGGAAAGGAACACTAGGATCCCATAGATACATGTCCATAGCGAGAACTGCATTGCAACAAACGTTCACATCTGTTACTACACTCTTCACGATATAACGCTTGAACCGACTGATGTCTATTTTTATCTAGAACAGAGTAAATGTAAACAAGTACAAAAGTTGCTGCAAGATGCAGCAATTGGATATTAGCGCGGGCTAACTATTGGTTATGCAAGTCTTTATATAGGGTCAGAACGAAGTAAATAAAGTAAGGGCTAGCATTGATTGTAGATGTCAGTGAAATGAAGTTACTTAAAAGATGAAATAATTGGGCTGTTGTTTCTGAAATGAAAATAAAACGTCACACAATAACAATTGTACAACTGATTGTATATCTATGACAGAAACCATAATTGTATCAAATAACTTTATTCATGAACTGTATCAATATACACGTATTTATAAAATACAACATGGCCACAGTGGTGGTTTTCTTTTGGAGTGGCTGATATGATAGCTGAAATGTTAAATATGCCAACATGATTTGGTAAATTCTTGGCAAAGTTCGAAACGTTGAGAATTTGTACTTTGGTGAAATGTTCACTTTAAACAAGAGAAGCACCAAAGGTTTATCCAAAAAACTAATTAAGGACATCTGCTTAAAACAATGTTTACTTTTGGCTAATAATCCGCGAAACAAGTTGACCGGTATAATTAAGTGTTACAAAGCCATTGTTTCTAACTGAAAAACACATGAAACTGTTTGCTTATGTAACAGGTTTCAACACAATTAAAAAAAAACATTTAACATAAACTAATAGAAGTTGGTTATCCATCAGCTGAAAGAAAGAAATGTGATCATGAGTATTAATGTCATTTTCCTTGTTCTGTGGCGTAGATAATTTATAGGCATGCAGGATGGAACAAGAAAGCTGTTTTAAGAAATGGCTTCCTAGTCAAATAGCCCCCAAGTCAAATAGCCCCCAAGTCAAAAAGCCCTCATTTTGGTCAAATAGCCCCCACTCACATTTTAAAATTGGTCAAATAGCCCCCAAAAAACGCCCCCACTTCTTAATTTTTTTTATATGTATGTATGCATTCATATGTTATTCCAAAACACTTTTTAACCTTTATTTTTACAGTGTTTGTATATAAATCAGGGCTCAAATTTAGCACTCGCGCACTCGCAAAATGCGAGCCAAAATTGGAAAGTGCGAGTTGAATTTAAAGACACTCGCAAAAATTTGCGAGTTCAAAATTTGCAGAAAATATGTAATCCTTGAAAGAGATATGAACATAATCGGTGATAAATTCCTACACAATAGGTATTCAGGGACGTACCCAGGGTATTTTGAATTGTACGTCCGTACACTCTTGTGCTAGGTGTCGACAAATGATGGGCTTTCTTTACTTCGGTCACAATGTGTTATATTGGTGTACGCGAGGGTGTCCCCTGATTTGTTTTTGAAGAACACAGTTGTAAAGGAACCATTTTCAAGTATTATGTACGCTAACATTTAGTCAAATAAAGTCAAACTTTAACCAATGTAAAGAATGTATAATAATTATTATGCGTTAACAGTAAATACCCCCTTAGACTTCTTTAAAAAGTTTTGGTTTCGAGTTTTAACCATTTGCCATTTCGATGAAGTTTAAATTCGCGTGTACGCCCGGGCGTACTGGAGTATGCCTAGGTACGCCCCTGGGTATAACACTAATTTTAGAGATGCCTACTTTCGTTTTCCGATAAACATACAGAAATTGATGACGTAGATTATCGTTATACGCACAGGCAGGTACTTGTTACTATGTGGCAGGTACTCGTAACTATGCAGTTTTGTAGACTGGTCTTTCAATTCCATTTTTGGCGGCGGTTTTTAGCGATAATCGTATTGAGACACAATCTGTATAATGATGAGAAGCAAGAAAAAAAGTTTGTTTTTTTACGCGTGTTGATTTAAAATCGCTGATGGCTGATGGCAATGATCAATCAGTTCCCAAAAAGAAGCCAAAATGAAATAATCCGTCCGTTAAAACTGTTACGAAGTGGAAGAGGGAGTTGTACATTAAATTGACAATCAACACAGACGACAAAAGGAACATTTTCAAAATATTTTGCACAGACCAATACTGGCTTGATCAGACTTCCTCAGTACGTACTGTCAGTGTTACATATATGGTGATATCATCGTTTAATGTAAAATTACATGATAATTTATTAAATCAATTAAACTATACCTTAAATCATTGTTTTCCATACAATATATATTTTGCCTAGCAAACACAGAGATTTGCCTTAAAAAATGCGAGTGAGTGTCTGGTTTTGGGAGTTAAAAATTTAAGCACTCGCAAAAAATTGCGAGTATCAAAAGAAGTTAAATTCAAACCCTGATAAATAAATCTGAAAATTTTACCAAGTAAGAATAACAAACGTTTTAAAATGTATCTTATAAATAATATATTATTACATTAAATCTACATTTTAAATGTTAAACTTTCTAAGTCATAAGTTTTTTGGTTTTTGGTGTATCTTTATTCTAATATTGATTAAGCATCAAACTTAAAGCTGCACTCTCACAGATTTACCGTTTTGAAAACTTTTTTTATTTTTTGTCTTGGAAAGAGCAAATTTTTGCGCAAATATCTGCAAACCAGTGCTAAAAGATTGCTGACAAAAGATCAGATTGCAGATTTTCATATTTCCGTTCGAAAATTAACATTTTATGGCTAAAACCGAAATGCTTAAAACATAATTTTTTGAACTTGAATGTAAAGACCTGCGATCTATTTTTTGGTCAACATTCTTATATCACTGGTTTCCATGCATTTTCGCAAAAATCGGCTCGTTCCAAAATTAAGGAACAACAAGAATATATAAAAAAATATATTTTGAAATAATTTTCACATTATTCACATCTTTTAAGTACACATTTACAATGTATGGTAAAATGTATTATGCATTCTCATTGTACAATACAATATACATTAACATAGATGGAGAATGTATATTATATGTTAATACATAGTAATAAGGCCCTTATGCAGCTGTCACTAATCTTCTGTTTAATTTGTTTTTGGGACGGTGTGCACATATGTAGAGGAAATCTTTTTTAGCAGGCCGGTGTCGGTCAGATCGCCAGATCTGTACATGTCCCATGCAGCGAACACACGTCTCTGCATGGACCTGTACGCTGCCTTCTGGTTACGCTGCAAGCGTTGTTCTGAGACCAGGCGTATATATATATTACCTTCAAATATACATTCAAATATCTTAAAAATATTACAACTTACATTCAAATATATATCTTAAAAATATTACAACTTAACTTCAAATATATTTTCAAATTAAAAAAGAAGTGGGGGCTATTTGACCAAAATAGAGGCGTTTTGACCAAATTGGGGGCGTTTTGACCAATTTTTTCGCAATGGGGGCTATTTGACCAAAAGTGTGGGGGCTATTTGACCAAAATGGGGGCTATTTAACTTGGGGGCTATTTGACATGGGGGCTATTTGACCAGGTTCCTAAGAAATGTGCGAAGTGTACATGGTACTAAGTGTGAAAAAACCCCACCTTGATGCTGAAATGAACATGCTCTTAAGAATAAAATAACATAAATAGTGGTTTAAAAGTATGTGGACACAGAGTAATGACTTAGAAAACAGTGATTGAAAAATAATCATATTATAAGCTTTTGAACATACTTAAGAACATATAATATACAGAATATACATAATACACTATCAGTATTTGCATTGTTGGTATTGGTAATAGCCAAAATGACAGAATTGTTTAAATCTAAAGAGAAGATATTACAAGAAGTATTTTTAAGATATTGAAAAGAACTGTATACGGTTCTGAAATGGAAATCAACATTTTTGTCAACACTCAAGTCACATGTAATAGAAGTATGAACATTTTAAAACAAAAGAAAGGCAATGACACAATAGGAATACATAGATACAACAGGAAGGTAAAGTTTAGGTTAAGACAGTTTTAAGTTTTCCAAAGGAAACAAGTTTTGCATATAAGGACACTTATAGGTAATAACATTATGTAATCAACATGCATTATGCACTTTTAATGCATAAGATATAAGCAGATGATGAGAAGAATGTGATGCATGTTGATAGTGGTATGATTAGGAAGTTGATCACTATAAGTGTATGGAAATATAATGACCCAAAAGATTTATGAAGAAAGTGCTGAAAATTATAGGTTACAATGAAATGAAGAATATGTTTTAATACATGAAAAAAGAAGCATTTGTACCAAGTTTGGTGGAAATGTGTTAATGTTATTTCGCCTGTAGAACTTCTCAATTCTTTAATATATGACATTGAAATATAAGAATAAATACTGCATTGAGTATTATTGAAATGTGAACATATGTACAAACAAGAAAGAACATGAGCAAAATGACATTCTATATACATTTTGTATACAACAAAGAGTAATAGGCATGATAACAGAAATATACAGAGTTAGTTTGTATGCTGGGAATGGTAGAGTTGTACTAAAATGTAATAAACAATAGAAAGAATATTTGTTATAATTTGGTGTAAGTGCGACATATACATTATGACCAATACATGGAATAAGAATGCACACAGACAAATTAATACAATACTAAAATACATGCTGCCACTGTTTCACTGAAGTATTCACATTGATGAATGTCAATACAAGAAGACATAAGCAATGCAATAGAACAGGTTTGAAAGAAAAGAATATAAATGAAAATACATGAAAACATAGTAATATGTACCTTGTATGCAAATGCACAGTATTTGAATGAAACTATTTATAGGGTGATAAATATCTTTTACATGGGGGGGGGGGGGGGGCTTAAAAAGACTCAGTTTCAGTTGTTATGTTGGAATGAATTGGGTTGAAAATAGGTATATTTGTTAAATGATTTACTAACTTAAAAGTTGGAGGTTGTCATACCCAAAACTATAAATTATATACTGAAACAGTAATCTATTCTTAGTAACAGTGACCTCGACCCTAGGGGGCCAAAAAGCATCCATTAAAGCTCTGCATAAACTTGTCCTATAATTCAAGTTACCATGTCAACCCTTCCTTGAGTTATTCAGTACTTACCATATTTCTATTTTGAACTTGACCAAGACCATAACTCTCGGGGTCAAAAACACAATCTCAGGAAAGGTCTCTATAAACTCTTCCTATATACCAAATTTGGTACCAATATGAAGAACCTTACTGTAGATATTCAAAACCAACCCTTTTTCTATTAATAGTAACCTTGACCTTGATCATAGGGGCCTCACACGCATTCCCATAAAAGGTCTTCATAAACTCTTTGCATATACCAAGTTTGGTCTCTTTATGTCAAACCTAGCTAAATTATTCGATACATAAGGTAACTTTGACGCTGCCCTAACACCAGCTCGCCCGAACAATGACACAGGTCATTCAAATAACTTGTTTTCCCTTTATGAAAATGTGGTTAGGAATATACAAATGTGCCTTTCAACAGAAATTAAAAGAAGAGTTAAAAAGAAAAAACAAACATTCAAGGGCAATAATTTGTATTTATTAGGGCTAACATGAAGTTATGTTCCTTGTTGTAAGATGGTCGTCAATAATTCTGCGAAGTATTAAATGCATTGAATGAAGGTATAGAAGTTTTTTTTATTAAAATCCCAACTTGCCCTTAAACTTTAACCTAAGTCAATCAGGGGCCATAACTTGTATTAAGGATAATATGAAGTTATGTAACCTCATTGTGTGATGGTCCTGAACAATTGTGTGAAGTATTAAGTCAATTGAATGAAGGGTATAGAAGTTATCAATAAATATCCCAACCTGCCCTTAAATGTTAACCTAAGTTCCATAGTAAATCAGGGGCCATTATTTGTATAAAATATGATATGGAGTTATCTTACCTCATTATGTGATGGCACTGAGCAACTGTGTAAAGTATTAAGTCAATTGAATGAAGGGTATTGGACTTATAAGTGAAAATCCCAACTTGTTCTAAAACTTTAACCTGCCCTAAACCTTTAACCTAAGTCAATCAGGGGCTATATATTGTATTAAAGATAATACAAAGTTATGTAACCTCATTGTGTGATGGTCCTGAACAAATGTGTGAAGTATTAAGTTTAATGAACGAATGGTATAGAAGTTATTAATAAATATCACAACCTGCCCTAAAACTTTAACCTAAGTTTGATAGTCAATCAGGGGCCATAACTTATATAAAGGAGTTATCTATTCCCATTAAGTGATGGCCCTGAACAACTGTGTAAAGTATTAAGTCAATTGAATGAAGGGTATTGGCCTTATAAGTGAAAATCCCAACTTGCCCTAAACCTTTAACCGGACGCCGACGCCAGGGCGAATAGTATAGCCCACCTCATTCTTCAAATAGTCGAGCTAATTAGTTTGATAATATATTTATAACATGTGTTTTCTCTTCAAAAACAGTAAAACAATGTTATGACATATATGTATAACTTTATCGAAAATACTTAAGGCTTGCTATTTCATCGATGTTATGAATCAAGACTCATTTTCCTTCTTTTGTTTAGCCAAAATAACCTTGACATTGATCTTACCTACACTACACATAATATGAATAGCTTTAACAAATACCCTTTTATTATATGTTCAAATATTCAAGAATATTTTAGGTAACTGATCAAACAACTTGTATTTTCTATATTCCCACTCTTGACCAGTGGTTGTGTACACTTTTGATCAGATTCAACATACCGGTCAGGTTGCGAGAAAAGCAAATTGCCTTGTGTTGATTTGATGTAGTGTCAGCTAAAGCATTGAGATAAGTTGTTTCGTTAAGAATCAATTGGTCTTTTCACGCTTGCAATGACAAGTTTTCCATTTTCAAACTTTCCTCTAGCGTTTATAGGGAGGAGCTCTGTGAGGAAGAAGTGAAGTGAAGGATCGTCACCGATTGTTTTCAGTTCAGGTATTGTGATGAGGAGTAACTCAACTGCTGAAGATCAAGTTGGAACAGTTTCCGCATTTCATCTACTGCTGCGTTTGATAACAACTTCAGCTGTGCAATAGTAGGCCACTTGTGTAAGGGACTGGCTCTAACATAGAGGACATTTGTCAAGGTCCATTTACTATTTGCCACACTCTAAAAAGACATGAAAGGAATTTGTTATGATATCATGATAAGTGAATGTAGCACTGAAGACCTGATAACATGATACATGAGAAATAAAATAACTCTAAACATTAAACTGAGGTGAAGTTGTTAGGTTTCAAGGTTGATTTCATAAGCTTTATTCCAAATGTGAATTGACAGGTAATTTGCAATGCGATGTCAATTCTGAATCAGGTTATACAAATCAAAGATTGATGCATGAATTGCAGAATAATAATTAAGATTAAGTATTTATATACAAGTAATGATTTCATTCATTTATTCAGCCATTGAGTTAAGCAATTTTGTTAGAAAAAGTGAAAAAAATGATATTAATTTTTAGGAAGGCTTGTTTATAGGTCATGTTTTTTTGTGCGAAATAAATATCAAATTGATGTTTAAAAAACTATTATATTGTGAAATAATGTAAGCCTGTAGAGTTAATTTATTTTAAACATTATATGAAATTGTGAATAATTGTTAATACATTCAATTATTTATTGAAATGCATCGAAACATCTATATGTTTTTGTTTTATTAAAGGTTGAATGTTAATACCAAAAGCAATGCTATTTAAAGTTGCAGTTAAAAACTTAGCAAAAGATTTGCCTAGCTTTAGTTGTGTTACATAACAACACAAAATGCAGAAGGTTTTGGATTTCATGTTTAATATGAATGCTGGCTATTGTTCGGAAACCATAAAGTTAACAGGAAACTAAGAAAGAGAGGAAACCTGGTTTTGGGCAGTGGGGCAGCACTGATATTTGTGGGCTAAAGAATACTCATTTCTTGGAACTCCTCAGTCCTGGCCCATTATTGTTGGTGCTGTTTTTTGTCATCTTGAAGATGAAGCCCTATCTGTTCAATATATAACAACGCTTGTGGTAGAAACTGGAATGTAGGATGACATTTTATTGAGACAGAATCCCGTAAAACATGTTTATTATTTTAAACTAATGCACCAGTCAATTGTAACCACGGCCCCCAAGGTCCAGGGGTATACCGGGGAAAACCGGGGAAATGGACCATGTTTTTAACTTTCAGGTGGCCCTGCAGTGCCGGGTGAATGGGATTGTTATGTCTTCGCTTTAAATATAGTGGGAAATGGGCCTAACCTAGGGGCCCTGGGATGCGGGGGGCATTTGGCGAGATTTAACCATCTGTTCATCCCCGCAAGACGGGATTTTAGCTGAACCTATGGTCAGGGTCCTCGCTAATCCCCGGACCGGGGGGAGGGCGTGGTTTCAATTGACTGATGCATTAGTCTAAAATAATAACTGGTGCATGATGAAAACGATGCAAAAGTTTAATGACTACGAACAAATCACCGTAAAATCGTTACATACAGACTGACATGCAAACTTTGCGCATGCATTACAAAGAGGGGCTTGAAATATCATCCCTACCATTGTGACTCATTGAGTTAGACGCGTAAATGTCCAAATCAAATGTCCAAATCGAACGTTTTTTGTTGCGGTATTTCACTTCGAATCACAGTTACTTGGTATTTGGACTGCATTTTTTGGCCAGTCGAGCGATTGGTCCCTGGGGTGATCTCTTGGACGGAGAATCATAAAAAAAGTGTTTTAGTACTCTATGATACACGTAATAAACAAATAATCAACTTTTGGTCGTTTATTTTTATACATTAAATATTTTGAAAATTTCATACATTCTTTATCATTCAATTCAATGAATGATAAAGAATGTATGAAATTGTATAATATTTAATATGTAAAAATAAACGACAAAAAGTTGATTATATGTTTATTATGTGTATCGTAGAGTACTAAAACACATTTTTTATGATTCTCAATCCAAGAGATCACCCTAGGGACCAATCGCTCGACCGGCCAAAAAAAAAGTCCAAATACCAAGTAACTGTGCTTCGAATCACCCTCTCGCAATTTTGACCTTGACCGCACACTCGCCTATGTCTGAAATGCAAGAAGCGTTTTCATTGGACGGCTATCATCCCTGGTTTTAATGACGCAATTTGGAAAAGCCTTCAAAAGTTGTCCAAAATGAAAGTAGAAATACCGCAAAAAACGTGCTACTGTTTAAATCGAAAGACACGAAACCTGCTTTTAAAATGATAAATATAAAATAACAATAGTTTTTCAGTTAACTACGTAAAAAAGAAAATGATAATACCTTTCCCCAACCCCCAGCGTGTTGACCTCGATATCCCTAGTCTACTGGACGCTTGTATCTGACCCGTGTCATAACCGGGTGATTTTTATTGGAATTCGACGTAAGCAATCTGTAGCCGATTATACAATTTAAGGCACTTTGATAACCATATTGTTTTGCTTCCAGGTTCGAAGTGTTTCCAGACCCGGAACACAAACCTGAGCTAGTGCCGGACATCGTCACACGGTCCGCAACAGGACTGAAAGTCATTATCAAGAAACGGTGTTAGGGACAGTTGATATATAGTGTTGTTTAAAGTCCCATCATGTTTTAAAATAGTGATGTAATCTCTTTTGTTTGTTTGTATATCCAAATGACTTCTCTAACCCTTTTTAAATCCCCCCCCCCATTTTTTTTTATTATGGCAATTACAAAATGAAACAAAACCGAAAAATACTTGTAGTATAATCTAAATTTAGCGCACTCAACGTCAATACGAAATTTGCATATCACCTTTCAGAATATCTAAAATTCTATATTCTATATACTGTACCTATTTACTTATGATCGGCATTTTTTAACTAAGACGTTTTGGGTTTAAATAGTTTTTCCCGGTTATGCATCTTATTCTATCATTATTTTACTCTATATTATTGAACTTGCAGAAAATTACCTTTTCTTTCATGCTTTTTGATAAAATATGGAGTTTTATCAGTGAAATAACAACAATGAAAATTTGATATTTTCACTGCAAAATATGGAGTGAAAATATCAACTTTCCGAACTTTTTTTTAAAATCCATTGTAGTTACTTCCCTTGGATTCAAACAGAACACTTCATTTTTATGTTGGTAAATAAAATATCTTGAATTTAAAAAAAAACGTTACATAAGTTTAAATAAAGATATATTTGGAAACTAACAACTAACCGTTCATTAGAAATATGGTTATCCCGAAGCTGAATGTTCGAACATTTGCTTTCATACCAAACAAATTACAGGCGAAAACAACTGTTCGAACATATAGAGATTGTTATATCATCGTCAAATGTATTCTGAACTGTTTGTCGTTGTAATACGTAATACGAACTACCCGGAAAATTCCCAAAACAATTTACAGATTTACTGATATTATTTTACCCCACCCACGCCTCAAATTTTATAAACAAACTAGCGTGGTCCTCATTATTACCCTGGAAATCGACCTGTCTTCAAGCAAAACAGACTGGTCTCTGACAGTAAGATGACTGAATATCCATGTATCATGAAACACACTCCAAAACTGAGAACAATGTTTTATATCCAATGATTATCCGCAGTTGCTTTGCTAACACATTCAACCTTTCAAATTTTCATTCAGAAATGGCGGCGTAGTAATTTGGTTATGTATTCATGTCCCGCTTGAAATAAAAGTGTTTTCCTTATTTTTTGGAACATAGTTGCACTAAAAAAAACTTCATTGATTATTGTTCATAAAATTTTTGCTCTAGAAAACGAGCGAATAGTTAAATATTAAAAAGAATATCAGATAATTTTTCTCAACAAACCGGAAATAAAAGATAGCTACGTCATCAGCTATATATAGAGAGAGAATTTGCGTGAGGGGCGTGCCATGGGTAGCGGCATAAAAAACACCCTTTTCCAAAAAAGGGGTAATTAAGAAAATAAATTAAAATAAAACTCTGTAAATAAGCATAAAAGAAACAAAAAATTGATTATTTCAGTGTAAGATAGTATCTTATTTCACTCGTGATCATAGAAAAACTATATTTTCACTCGTGGCATCGCCACTCGTGAAAATATGTTTTTTATTACACTCGAGAAATGAGGGTGATATATAGAAAGAGAGGGTGCGAACCGACGCCGGTAAAATCAAGATGAAAAACCTTGGCAATATACACCTGAACCACTAGACCACCAGGACTTTCATAAAAGTATTAGATAATTTGACATTTTAAACAGTACATCACGTAATAGTGTCAATCAATCAATTACGCAACAACAAAGCTGTTTACACTTATATGAACATTGTGGACACTTATTTCTACTTAATTCATTAAAAGTACAAACCATGCGGGATCACGACTGTTTGTATGACATAACGCAACGTTATAGATAACTTGTGAAAGGCTCTGACCTTCAATGACCGCTGTCCTCGTCAATCGTTTGAAAATGCAAGTCAGCTCTGTACAACATAGGTGTACCATCTTAAAACTCGCCTCTATCGTTCACACATTAAAACAAATAAATCAGTTTAAATTAACCATCTAGTCTATGAAAACTATAGTTATGTAAAAGTATTAAATTAGTATATCCTGATTCTGAAGCAGTGGCTTCCATAATTACGTTCATATCAAGTATACTCATACAATAATAATGTAAGCAAAAAAAACAAGTGACTCCTCAAAAGCAAGATGGCTGGTTCCCTATGAAATACATAGGATTATATAGGAGAAAAAAAATGACTCCTCAAAAACAAGATGGCTGGATCCCTATGAAATACATAGGATTATATAGGAGAAAAAAATGACTCCTCAAAAACAAGATGGCTGGATCCCTATGAAATACATAGGATTAAATCGGGGGAAATTGACTCCTCAAAAGCAAGATGGCTAGTTCCTATGAAATACATAGGATTATATAGGAGAAAAAATGACTCCTCAAAAACAAGATGGCTGGTTCCCTATGAAAAACATAGGATTATATAGGAGAAAAAATGACTGCTTAAAAACAAGATGGCTGGTTCCTATGAAATATACATAGGATTATATTAGAGAAAAATTTACTCTTCAAAAACAAGATGGCGGATTTCTTTTGAATACAGTGTAAACACTGTGGTTTAGAGTCACACCGTCCTGTGCTACTTACATGTATATGATGTGGTAGTTGGGCGTGTCCCCTACTACACATGCAAAGTAGAACTTGGCCTACTTCACTCTAGTGATCACCATAACCAGCCGGAAATTTGCGAATGCTTTAAACGAATTAACGTGTTTTCCAAGAATGGTGACCTATATGAGGACAGGTGGGTGCACAGTATTTGATGGGAATGAACTCCTGCTTTGGTGTCATTTGACCTGTACACAATTTGGTGACATTTAACCTAAAACATTTATTTTTTTTATTCAGATTTATCATATGGGTCCCTCTTACCAACTATCTAGCATAAAATAACTATGAATTACTGCACCTAAACATTTAGACATTTCGAGATTTTCTGACATTGTTAAACTGCAGCAATTTATGCTAGATAGTTGGTAGGAGTGACCCCTTTGATAAATCTGAAGAAAAAAAATAGAAGGAGTTCATTCCCATCAAATTACTGTGGATGAGTGTGTCTCCTGGGACACACAAACCATATTGGCGAGTTCTTGAAACAGTTTTAGAAAATAAAATATTCTACCGGATGATATAACTTATGCTCCGGCCGGAAATACATTTATCGGCTGTCTGGCCAGGTTGACGCATCTCTTTCAAACCTAGATTCGAATATTTTGACCAAAAGGAGTCGTGCTTGTTCCTGTTTAGTTGCAAACCTGACTTATAAAGAAGGGCAACTGTGAAAGGCATGTGTTATTTAATTTTTGAGTGTTTGTCTCCCATGAATAGCGTGCATTCGAAGCTCCTCGGCCATTTTTATCGAAAACTACCTCGGATGTATTTGGACGGTTTACATATTCGAAAGTGGTACGTTTAAGTCCGCTGCCGTAAAGTAGATCGAGTAGTAATTTTATTTAGCAGTTAAACTTTATGACTTTACTCTTGAAAATCTTAATTATGTTTGCAATAATACACTTCACTGGGAAATCAATTTAAACTTAGATCAATAAATACAAGCTAAAATTCTACATTTAATTATTGATATAATTCAAAAATTTACTACTTCTACTGATGTACCGGCAAACATTCTAGGTTGTTTTCGATAAAAATGGCCGAGGAGTTCCGAATGCATGCGAACCTGACTTATAAAGAAGGGCAACTGTGAAAGTCATATGTTATTTCATTTTTGAGTGTTTGTCTCCCATGAATAGCGTGTTGCTGTATAACCAGTTCAGGATACCAGTCACTGTCAGAGTATAATGACAACGATGATCATGATAAAATAAACAAAAAAATCTGTCTAAGCGATATGTTATGGTGGTGGTTGTAGTGGTGAAGAATTAAATACGGTGCTCATGTTCACTAGCGGATTAAGGGGTGCCCCGCCGAAAAGTGTCTAAGTGAACATTTCATGCCAATATCGTAGAAACAAATATGCATACATTACACCAAAATGCAAAATTTTATATGAACATACTTTGAAGAGGATCCCCAAGCACATCTCAACATGAACCATATGGCACAGCCTACGTTAGCAATGTTCCTAGGGCATGGGTGCATGCCCCGAGACGCGCCCCTAGAGTGCAGCCCCCTTACTGTGTCAAACTTCGCAGATCCTTTGCTCATATGCGCGTATGGCGTACCAAGTGGCTCAAATGTGCAATATGAACATTAAGACCAACATCTAGTTACGGCTGTAAATAAATAGCTACATCTCAGTTTTAAGGATGCATGGTTTTTGAAAGCACAGCTGCATAATGTATAGTTATAACGGTAGCTACATTCCACAGCCTTTGTGACCGTGAATACAAAAGCAGTCGTAAATTACCATAAAAGAAAACTTGGTGTTCTTTTGAAAATGAACAGCTGTATTTTATGCGCAAAAAGTATAGCTGCGTCTGTATTTTTAATTGATAGTAAATACAAGAACGCCTAAAAATATAAATATTTACACAGCCACAGAAACTCTGTATTGCTTTTGCATGAAATCTAGTTCAATAGAACGATTGTGTAAGTTCTTCTTTTAACTGCACGGGAAGGGGGAGGGTGCGGTTCAAGCCATTATACAGCCAGTAGGTGCGGACAGACCTTCAACACTCTACTCCTGTCCACTCCCATCGCGCAATCACGACTCATCATGGTGGTAAGCGTAACACGTCTTTTCTGAGTGTGGACAACCGGCATTGACCTCATCCATTGACCGCGATCATGGGTCATCGTCTATAGAGGCCGCGACCACGTATGGTAAAGGTGTCCGGCGCGATAACTCTGTTTACTGTGGTGATTTGAAAGTAAATTGAATATGTTTGTAATACATAACAAGTTAGTCGTATTGAACAGTGTTGATTGATGCCAGAAATGTATCAAAGGGAGCTGGGCCGTAGTTATCTGCCGCTTTTTTTGGTATAAAATGATTAAAAATATTCATTTTATTAACAGATACTGATGGAGACGACTTCGGACAAAAACATGGTCATATATTGGATAGTATTTTAAGTCACCAGGTTTCTGTGGGTAGTATTAGTAACCAGTTTTTTAAAATTAATACTGTAAGTGACCGGATTTAAGTCCGAAATCGTTTTTTTTTTTTTTGTTATTTGGTGATAAAATGGCATTAATACATCAGTTCAACAGATGATTCAACATGCCATGGGCTGAGCATGATCCAGTAGCCTCCCCTGTTCTACACGCCTGTTCCACTTCACCGACATTTTCCTATATATAGCACGACGAGCGGTAATGAATGAATGACCATTATACATACTGACTCGCCCAACATGTGGGTATGGCAATAGATGTCATATTACATATATTTCTTATGCTTTCATCAGTAAAGATTTTATCAAATGTAATTATTGTTGGAAATGCTGTTTCAAATACATTATGCATGCTTTAATTTTAATGATATGAACTTTATTTACCTATTCAACCGAAATCAGGTAAGTAGACCACAAAAGGTAAACACAGGTGACAGCCAATCAGCCACGAGAACAGGACGATACATTCGTCCTTCACGTGAATGGCGGCCTATTTTGTAGTATTTAGGTGGTATTGTATAGTAAACCTTGCCTGTATATAAACCGATCATGGGACAACTGATAGTATTGATGACTTGAAATATTGATCAATTTGTAATTATTACAAGTAAAGTTTTTTCATTATATGGACTAAACATTGAATGGGAAAACAAGCGAATAAGTGTACTTTTGATTGGCTGGCAGTCAGTGGTTTTGCATTTCTTGTATGTCAGCATTTACAAGACTAAATTCGGTTATCGGAGTAATATTGCAGTGCAGCCGGTTTTTTGCGGAACTTTGTTGTTTACACGATATCAATGTCAGTGTGTCACGTGCACATTGTACAAGCTGTAAAATTGTTTCATATATATTAATTACATTGAGAACAAACAGTCACATTTTGAATGGAGTTTAACTTGAATTGTTCAATAGTCTATCTGATCATGGATATACATGTACATGTCGGTTATCAGTGAGTGTGAAGATCGAACTGTATATAACAGTTTCCAATACAGTGTCGCGCGCGTTCTTAAACTGTCAGCCAGGAAGAGCTTTACATTTGAATAAATACTTGACGAGAAGTGACATTGAAAAGCAGTTTATTCTCACGACATTCTGGAGTTACCACATATATTTAAATTACAATCGTTATCTCATTCAACTGCTTCCGCATTCGTTACAGCATACACACGTGGATTCTGTCATATTTTGTACGCATCAACTTGTGGTTTCACTCGGTGCAGACACATCAGTGATTTAAACACCAGCATTGTTTGACTCAGTGATCAGTTGTGTTTTATCCGTCAAGGTGACAACCGGAGCCCAGCAACGATTTATCGCGATACCTTCGACCTCAGTTGGGACTTTCCTAGCGAGGGGCTGGAATGATCTACAAGGTTCTGTCACACGATGAGGTCGAGGAGCTGAACAACGAGTTGAGGAGTCGCCTTCCCGGCACCGCCAAGGTACGTAGAGGCACCGCCATGGTACGTCAACGTCAATATTGGCAGTGACGTCACTGCTGTTGTCACAGATGAGCGTCATATAGCTTTGACACTTAAATGTACCCTTCAGTCGTATGATATTGTTTAAAAAGAGATATGACATTTTACTAAAATAATAGTGTTTTATTTGAAAAAAAATATCATTAGGGCTTATACATTTTTTATCACTTTCATTATTTTGTTAACTTTGTCATGTTCTATTGGCCTATTTCTAACACATGGGCAGGGTGCGTTGTTTTGAAACACCCCTTTGACCCCCCCCCCCCCTTCAAAAAATCCCATGTTTAGCAATACTGATTGGGGAACTGTTACTAATGATAACTTATAAAAAGAAAATGTTTCAAAACAGTTCACCCACCCCTATGATTTCAAACACAACAGTATCAGCGTCTGCGAAGCAAGGCTGGTTATTATCCGGTATATGATCATTCGCGTGAACGACGTTGTTGATTATTTATGAAGTAATAAATATAGTTCGTATATATAGGGGCTAAATTATGTTAAGATGCGTTAATAACTTAGTTTAAGTGGTTCCATTAGTCAGTTTAAGTGGTTCCATTAGTCTTTAGGATATTTTGGTTAAATGTATTTTTGCCCCGCTAAATGACGTATGTTCGCCCCGCCAATTTTCGTATTGTCACGTTTGCGTATTTTTGCTCCACCGCTTGGCAAATCTGAAAATCTGAAATGGCAGAACTTGGGCATCATATTTATGGTGAATTATTGTACATGTATAGTGTTTAAAACACATGGGTAGCAAATCAGGAGCAGTACGAGCATGTTTCAGAAAGCACGTGGAGGACACCGCACACGCCACTGCACTGGTACCAGTGGTAGGAGGTTTGCCAGGAACTGATCAAAGATAACAATTAATAAACAATCAGACTAACCGTGATAATGTGTTCATAAAATAACCCGGTTTATGTATTGTAGCCTTTACATAAGGTTGCCTTGAACGAATTAAAGAACACACTCATGAGCAATGCACGTGTTTCGTGTTCGAGGTATTAGTAAGCCGGTATGGTTCGCTCGGACGGACGGACGGGCATTGTACTTGTAATTATTAATTGGTAGCCTTGCCATGGGAGTCTATCGAGCTACTGTAGTGTTAGAGTTGGAACTAAAAAATACATCTGGCTCGGGTTACACGACCCTACCTACCAAATAGGCGCCGACCCTACCGTTTTTATTATCAGTGTTTATTTTTTAAGTGTGTGTTTTAATATGTAGTTTAACAACATTTAAGCTTAAAGCAGAACATTACTTTAACACCATTCGCCAATGATGATAATATAAACGTTCTTACATAAAGCCTTAAAAAAATATAAAAAAATAAAATAAATAAAGTACCTACCCTTCCTGTTTTTTTAAGGGATGTAACCCTAACTAAACCGTTTTTTGGCCTGGTCGTTTGTTTAAAATTAAGAAATTCTCAATTGAATTTCAGGTAGTTTTACGAGAGATACGGTTATGTTCTTAATGCCAAACATCAGAGGGGTTTCGCAAATATTAACGAAAAAAAATATCAGTTAGAAATTCTAAATACATTCAATAATTGAAGAAGTCCTGTTGGAAACTGAAAGTGTAATGTATTGTGTTTGAAGTTACAAAAGTCCGCACACGAATAGTTAAACGAGTTTTGAGTATATTTAACTTGAAAATTTATAAAACAATATCCAATTTTGTGACAAAGAATCTAGAATAGCGAAAAAGAACGCTGAAAGGTATTGCTGATAATCTGACGTCAGAGGAAGGAAACAGTCACTACTTTTATATATTATATCATCTGGCAGTGCAAAGATCTTACTTTAATTAACACGAAAGGCAGCGATTCTAAATGAAGTGAAATGCTTCAATGCGGCTATTTTAGTAATATATTTCAAACCATGAGTTCTTAGCTTAAAATTGAAAGTCCCAGGCATATTTTTTGGGACACATTACTTTAAAAATCTCTCCTTTTAGAATAACGGGTACTCAGGTATAGGACCGGGATTCGCAGTTTAATGATTAAATGAGTCACTGAAAAGGTAATGAAAAGCTCGTTTGAAGATGTAAAGAAAAGCTCTTCTTTTATTGTGCACCAGGCCAAGTTTCCCAGTATCTGCTAACCAATTACATATTGTTATACTAATAAAAGTGTATACAATCAATGCTTTACAGAAATTACAAGGTGCCACCCGATCAGAATGGGCAATAGTTCAACTCCTCCAATATGCTCGTGTTCACGACATATAATTGTTATCAATGTACAACTTGTAAAGCACCCTTACCTTCCAATAAAACATTTTATTTATGCTATCTTTATATATGGCATATGCCATATTTTTCTGTTTCAAAGCGTACAAGTTGCAAGTTGTGTACAAGTTACAAAATAAATTTACCGACCAGTTAATCATTATATTTCTGCTATCTTATGCCATACTGAGTATACTATATTTTGCTGTCTCAATAGATCCTACGAGTTACAAGTTGGATATATTTTACAAAATAAATTATCCTCCAAACCTGACCATGTCCCGATTAATCTTCTGATTTGGCACAAGACGACGGAATAAAATATTAGCTCAGACTAAAAAATCGAAGTTTATTTGCTAGTTTTAAATTTTAGCAAATGCTGTGTATACATGTACGGATTTGTGACGATTTTGAATAAGACCATACATACACAATAGACAGACTTGTAATTTATGTAAGAGATAGTAATCATGTTAACTTATGTCACATTGGTAATGTTACTTCTTACGTTTAAGTTGAAACATGGCATTGGAAACTCAATTGTCGTAATGGAAATTAGCAAATATGAATACGCATTTAATATTTGTGTTTTGGCGGCCATCTTTGACGCCATCTTAAATTTCTCAGCTTCGCGTTGGCATTGACCCAAGGGAGTAGCCATTCCAAAAACTGCTGACCCTTGCGAACATTTTGGTTTATTAAACTCGTTGTTGGCAGAAGTCAGTTACCCCGTTTATATGGAATGTTAGCTGATTTGCCAAAAAACACTACAAGAAAAGTACTTTCTAATAGCGTGACATACTTCGGTGTGTTAATGGCAGAAGGCACCGAGACCTTCTATATTTCATTCTCGTTTTGGTACCTTCTAGTTTTAACCAGACGATTTATGACATACGGCCCATGCACGTGTCTAAAGGCACATACCCTAAGTATGATAAAGTTCGGTGTAGGACGAAATCCCCCCCCCCCGGTCCCACCAGTTTTTGCAGAGATGCACCACCCCCATTCCATCCAGGTTTTGCAGACGGGCATTTATTGGTGTTTAAGATTTTATAGAGGTCTGTCCGCATTCATTGTCCGCCTTATGTAATGAACCCCGCCGTGTGTTCCATCACCACTGTTAGTGTTTTTAAACGTCATGATATGAGTTATGCATCAGTCAATTGTAACCACACCTCCCCCCCCCGGTCCGGGAGTATACTGGGGATAGCCGGGGAAAGGGTCCGTGCTTTTACTTTCCAGGTGGCCCCGCAGTGCCGGGTGAATGCGGTGGTTTTATATAAAATATAGCGGGAAATGGGCCTTACCTAGGGTCAATAGGGTGCGGGGGCATTTGGCGGGGATTTTAACAGCAGTTCGTCTCCCCAGGGCGGGGATTTTAACCGGGCTTGGCGAGACCGAAAGTCAAAGTCCCCGGACCTGGGGGGCGTGGTTACAATTGACTGGTGCATTATAAGTAACTGTTTTCTTGAACACATATTAACCTAAGATTTCCTTGTCAATAGTCAACCAATTATCTGTACATGTTAAAGGGTACAACTATCTGAAGATGTTCTGAAAAAAAACAGCTTTCGATGATAAACGCCTCGCCACAACTGGGTCATCATATCTTGACTCCATATCAGGCGACCCCTGTCTATGAATTTTCTATGTTTAAGGAGTGAAATACGTGTGGTTAAGGCAGGTTTTCCATGTGAACCATGTCCGCTTCTGCTGTCCGATTACATTACGGAACCAGTTAATACCCTCGGCAACTACCGAGTTTGGTATCGTGGTTTTGGCACGCGATGACGCGGGCGTTTTGAATGTTTGTAAGCACAACCTGTACATGACTATTGCACAATTTCTGCAACTCTTGGTATTTTATAATATACATGTACTTGCTAAGTCTAGCTTTTCAGCGCGTGGAATTAGTTAAGACGTCTCTTTTATTGGTGTATCTTTAGTATTATTAGTGTCTCTTAAGTAGTTTTGATGTCTCTTTTATTGAAGTATCTTATGTGGTATTGATGTCTCTTAAGTAGTAGTCGTGACTCTTAAGTTTATTTGTTCTCTCTGTCATTGATATCTCTTTAGTAGTAATGTTTTCTCTTCGTTCAGCCCCGCATATGGGCATATTCAACCGCACTGTCCGTCCGTTTGGTTTTTCGTTACCGGGCTGTTACTTTTGAAATGACCTTGTACAGATGTTAGGCACACAAAGGCGAAGTGTCTCGTGCAAGACCCGCGTCCCTATCTCAAAGGTCAAGGTCACACTTAGAGGACCATCATTTTGGATGATTGCATATAATGTTTATGCACATAGACTATATGTGGCCGTGCCCGGACTGTGATTGGGGGTGTGGGGTGGGGGTACATGGCACTGATGCGACATCTCGCGTGCACGACGCAGGTCCTTATCTCTGGACGTGTCGCGCGCAAATCACAGGTCCCTACCTCTTTGTACATCGTCACTCCTACGCCCCACAAACACACTTGAAGTAAGAAATCATTGAGTCCTGCATACATGCTTAAAGTTTATGTTAGCACTTCCTGAATGTATTCTCAATATTGACACATTGGTAGCATTTGTCACTTACAATGACAGCTCGTGTTATCATGTAATCTAGTAGAAATAACTTGTTATAAACAGTTTCGATAGTTGAAAGTTGAAGTTAAAAAGATAGTGCATTGGTCGCGGCCGGTCCTTGGTAGTAATAGATTGTCCGTTATCTTTGTGTGTGCATGTCCCATACGTGCCTGGCTGATACAGGTTGCAAATTGTAAATGTTTGAACACTATAGTTCCTTCCGTGCAAATACCTTTTCAGCTTTGAGACGGCTTGTGGCGATTTTTGATATGCCGTATTTAGACTCAAATAAATAACAGTTGTAAATATATCTCCACTCAGTATTCAAGTGTAATACAAATATGACCGATTTTGTTAATAATGTCTGAGACATTTTTTATTAAAGGCCATTAATCTTTTACCATGCTCGTTTGCAAGGGAAGATTGTCCTCTTTTATGACAACAAACGCGCCTACAATGTATATGTATACAACGTACATACTTTCTTAATCTATGTGTCCTAACGAAAGAAATATTTAGGGAAACACCCATCAAAATCAGTTGGCACAGTAGGTGGGTATTTTTTATTTATTAACTTTTTGAAATCGAATATGTAGAAAACAACTATGGACGACGGTTTTAATACGTCGGTCCATGTTACCTAAGGATCGGTTGGTTTTAATAGGCAGGTCCATGTTACCTAAGGGTCAGTTGGTTTTAATAGGTAGGTCCATGTTACCTAAGGCTCGGTTGGTTTTAATAGGTAGGTCCATGTTACCTAAGGCTCGGTAGGTTTTAATAGGTAGGTCCATGTTACCTATGGGTCGGTGGATTTTAGTAGGCAGGGTCATGTTACCCAAGGGTCGGCGGCTTTTAGTAGGTAGGTCCATGTAACCTAGGGTCGGCGGCTTTTAGTAGGTAGGTCCATGTTACCTAGGGTCGGCGGCTTTTAGTAGGTAGGTCCATGTTACCTAGGGTTGGCGGCTTTTAGTAGGTAGGTCCATGTTACCTAGGGTCGGCGGCTTTTAGTAGGTAGGTCCATGTTACCTAGGGTCGGCGGTTTTTAGAAGGTAGGTCCATGTTACCTAGGGTCGGCGGCTTTTAGTGGGTAGGTCCATGTTACCTAGGGTCGGCGGCTTTTAGTAGGTAGGTCCATGTTACCTAGGGTCGGCGGCTTTTAGTAGGTAGGTCCATGTTACCTAGGGTCGGCGGCTTTTAGTAGGTAGGTCCATGTTACCTAGGGTCGGCGGCTTTTAGTAGGTAGGTCCATGTTACCTAGGGTCGGCGGCTTTTAGTAGGTAGGTCCATGTTACCTAGGGTCGGCGGCTTTTATTAGGTAGGTCCATGTTACCTAGGGTCGGCGGCTTTTAGAAGGTAGGTCCATGTTACCTAGGGTCGGCGGCTTTTAGTGGATAGGGTCATGTTACCCTGTGGTCGGCGGCTTTTAGTGGGTAGGGTCATGTTACCCTATGGTCGGCGGCTTTTAGTGGATAGGGTCATGTTACCCTGTGGTCGGCGGCTTTTAGTGGATAGGGTCATGTTACCCTATGGTCGGCGGCTTTTAGTGGGTAGGGTCATGTTTCCATATGGTCGGCGGCTTTTAGTGGATAGGGTCATGTTACCCTGTGGTCGGCGGCTTTTAGTGGATAGGGTCATGTTACCCTATGGTCGGCGGCTTTTAGTGGGTAGGGTCATGTTACCATATGGTCGGCGGCTTTTAGTGGATAGGGTCATGTTACCCTGTGGTCGGCGGCTTTTAGTGGATAGGGTCATGTTACCCTATGGTCGGCGGCTTTTAGTGGGTAGGGTCATGTTACCCTGTGGTTGGCGGCTTTTAGTGGGTAGGGTCATGTTACCCTATGGTCGGCGGCTTTTAGTGGGTAGGGTCATGTTACCCTGTGGTCGGCGGCTTTTAGTGGATAGGGTCATGTTACCCTATGGTCGGCGGCTTTTAGTGGGTAGGGTCATGTTACCCTATGGTCGGCGGCTTTTAGTGGGTAGGGTCATGTTACCATATGGTCGGCGGCTTTTAGTGGGTAGGGTCATGTTACCATGTGGTCGGCGGCTTTTAGTGGATAGGGTCATGTTACCCTGTGGTCGGCGGCTTTTAGTGGATAGGGTCATGTTACCCTGTGGTCGGCGGCTTTTAGTGGATAGGGTCATGTTACCATATGGTCGGCGGCTTTTAGTGGATAGGGTCATGTTACCCTGTGGTCGGCGGCTTTTAGTGGGTAGGGTCATGTTACCATATGGTCGGCGGCTTTTAGTGGATAGGGTCATGTTACCCTGTGGTCGGCGGCTTTTAGTGGATAGGGTCATGTAACCCTGTGGTCGGCGGCTTTTAGTGGATAGGGTCATGTTACCCTGTGGTCGGCGGCTTTTAGTGGATAGGGTCATGTTACCCTATGGTCGGCGGCTTTTAGTGGGTAGGGTCATGTTACCATATGGTCGGCGGCTTTTAGTGGGTAGGGTCATGTTACCCTATGGTCGGCGGCTTTTAGTGGGTAGGGTCATGTTACCCTATGGTCGGCGGCTTTTAGTGGGTAGGGTCATGTTACCCTATGGTCGGCGGCTTTTAGTGGATAGGGTCATGTTACCCTATGGTCGGCGGCTTTTAGTGGATAGGGTCATGTTACCCTGTGGTCGGCGGCTTTTAGTGGATAGGGTCATGTTACCCTGTGGTCGGCGGCTTTTAGTGGATAGGGTCATGTTACCCTGTGGTCGGCGGCTTTTAGTGGATAGGGTCATGTTACCCTGTGGTCGGCGGCTTTTAGTGGATAGGGTCATGTTACCCTGTGGTCGGCGGCTTTTAGTGGATAGGGTCATGTTACCCTGTGGTCGGCGGCTTTTAGTGGGTAGGGTCATGTTACCATATGGTCGGCGGCTTTTAGTGGATAGGGTCATGTTACCCTGTGGTCGGCGGCTTTTAGTGGATAGGGTCATGTTACCCTGTGGTCGGCGGCTTTTAGTGGATAGGGTCATGTTCGGCTTTTAGTGGGTAGGGTCATGTTACCCTATGGTCGGCGGCTTTTAGTGGGTAGGGTCATGTTACCATATGGTCGGCGGCTTTTAGTGGATAGGGTCATGTTACCATATGGTCGGCGGCTTTTAGTGGATAGGGTCATGTTACCCTATGGTCGGCGGCTTTTAGTGGGTAGGGTCATGTTACCCTGTGGTCGGCGGCTTTTAGTGGATAGGGTCATGTTACCCTGTGGTCGGCGGCTTTTAGTGGATAGGGTCATGTTACCCTGTGGTCGGCGGCTTTTAGTGGATAGGGTCATGTTACCCTGTGGTCGGCGGCTTTTAGTGGGTAGGGTCATGTTACCTTATGGTCGGCGGCTTTTAGTGGGTAGGGTCATGTTACCCTGTGGTCGGCGGCTTTTAGTGGGTAGGGTCATGTTACCCTGTGGTCGGCGGCTTTTAGTGGGTAGGGTCATGTTACCCTGTGGTCGGCGGCTTTTAGTGGGTAGGGTCATGTTACCCTGTGGTCGGCGGCTTTTAGTGGGTAGGGTCATGTTACCATATGGTCGGCGGCTTTTAGTGGGTAGGGTCATGTTACCCTGTGGTCGGCGGCTTTTAGTGGGTAGGGTCATGTTACCCTGTGGTCGGCGGCTTTTAGTGGGTAGGGTCATGTTACCTTATGGTCGGCGGCTTTTAGTGGATAGGGTCATGCTACCCTGTGGTCGGCGGCTTTTAGTGGATAGGGTCATGTTACCATATGGTCGGCGGCTTTTAGTGGGTAGGGTCATGTTACCCTGTGGTCGGCGGCTTTTAGTGGATAGGGTCATGTTACCCTATGGTCGGCGGCTTTTAGTGGGTAGGGTCATGTTACCCTATGGTCGGCGGCTTTTAGTGGATAGGGTCATGTTACCATATGGTCGGCGGCTTTTAGTGGATAGGGTCATGTTACCCTATGGTCGGCGGCTTTTAGTGGGTAGGGTCATGTTACCATATGGTCGGCGGCTTTTAGTGGGTAGGGTCATGTTACCCTGTGGTCGGCGGCTTTTAGTGGATAGGGTCATGTTACCCTATGGTCGGCGGCTTTTAGTCGGTAGGGTCATGTTACCCTATGGTCGGCGGCTTTTAGTGGATAGGGTCATGTTACCCTATGGTCGGCGGCTTTTAGTGGATAGGGTCATGTTACCCTGTGGTCGGCGGCTTTTAGTGGATAGGGTCATGTTACCCTATGGTCGGCGGCTTTTAGTGGGTAGGGTCATGTCACCTTATGGCCGGCGACTATTAGGAGGTAGGGTCAAGTGACACTACGGCCGGCGGCTTTTAGAAGGTAGGGTTAGGTTGCCCGAAACATACTTTTGTTTTGTATGGCCTATATGATAAACGAAAACCACCTTGCACTCATTCGCCATGTGTTACAGAGTACTTATCTGTGTGGTGTACAACCGTGATCTGCTTTAAAACAGTTATGTAGACAAAATCCCCCCCCCCTCCCGTTATCGCAATGATGCAAAATGATGCAAATTGGAGTGCACGACTTAGTGAGATAGTTTCACGCGATATTATACTTACCTTTTATCAACATAAACCAAGTTGCTTCTCACACATGCACATTCTTAATGTACTCGTTTCTCACCATGGCGACCCGTGTGCGATGCCCAGCCTGGGCGCACGTAAGTTTGGTTAGTGTCACCAAGCGGGACAAGTGGTGGTTTACCGGTTTACCTACAACACATGACCACTCTCTCGCGCAAAGTCGTGCCAACGAGAGTGACTTAGTAAAAGTCAATGTAACTTTCTTAAAAATCGCTGTATTTCTTCACAGTCGTTGTAAAAATATAATTAGATTCAATTTAACATGGAATAATGATTATGTGTTTTCTGTTTACATGCAAATTTACAGAACAGCCAAAACACTTGCTTATAACTTATAAGTATATTTATTTCTGTACTCGAACTAGAACAAATCGTCTGTTTTGTATTTTCAGATCTTCTACGTGATCCGGAGCTGGCTGGCTGGACTGCTACCAGGGAAGGAGGTGATTGTGGATGCGTGGCCCGAGTGGACCTCCATAGTTCTCCGGACAGCCGACGCAAACAAGGTAACCAATCATTGCGCGGCACGGAAATGATACCCGAATAGTGACATACTGGTTTGGCCAATCAGGACGCATTACGGAAATAAGCGAACGCTGACAGAGACGAAGGCTTTTCGGACTTGTCGGTTCTTTAAAAATCTTTGAAAATCAGAACGCTTCGTCAAAGACATTTATTATTGACTAACTGCTCGTAAACAAAAATCACTTATTTTCTTTAACCAATCAAAATACGTCGTTCCGAATATTGCCGAATGATAATTCAAAAGAAATCTAAAAAAATGGAAGGTTCTAACCTTGTACAAGGGCCTGTGAGTGGGATCTTGGCTCCAGCTGGGACTCTAAAGAAAATGATGGTTCTTCCCTTGTACCTGGCGGACCTGGGAGTAGGATTTAAGGTCCAGCTGGGAGCAATATGTTAAATTATTGTACCGGATTTCGGTCCCTTTAAAATATGACTTCTGGTTTTTTGAAACAAATCATTTTTATTTTTTTTGACAACATTCAGAAAGGTTTGGTTCAATTTCGAACACCAAGACGTACCTGTAATTAAAGATGTTGAAAACCACCTATTGTGCTAAAAATACCATTTAAGAAGACCTGCATAAAAGTACAGATGTTTTGATATTTGCATCCGACCGTTTTAAAAGCGCACACAATTGAAATTTAACATGATCTCTAACATATAATTTGCTGTTCCGTGTCGTGTAACATCATAATTTTATTTGATTCATCATTAATACACCGCGTGACCCGGATACGTTTAAAACATTGCAGTATCGCATTTCATAAATTTTCCATCCTGCTTCTCACCATGATAGGGTGTCTGGTTCAACCAAACAATGTATCCGAGTTCATAAATCATTTTTTGTCGTACCGTTTTTCGAAGATATTTCTGGTGTAGACGGCGGGTCGCCGTAACCGTGTACATAACTCCTAAACCGTAATGCACCAGTCAATTGTAACCACGCCCCCCGGGTACAGGAATATACTGGGGAAATGGGCCGTGTTTTAACCGCCCAGGTGGCCCCCAGTGTCGAGTGAATGCGGTGGTTTTGTTTTCGCGCCGAAAATAACGGGGAATGGGACTTATCCAGGATGTCCCCGGGATGTGGGGGCATTTGGCCGGGTGGCGGGGCGTGGTTACAATTGACTGGTGCAAAATTCAAAATAACGATTCAAAATATTCAATTATAAAACTTGGTCATAACACATGTTTCCATTGACAAATGCACATATATAAACATGGCTAAGAAAAATATTGAGGCTGTTTGCCACTTTCACACATGTATAAGTCGATAGTGAAAAATAAAAAGCCCTTGATATCCGGTTCACGTGCGGCGCTTTTGTTCTCAAATGTAGATCCATATACGACAAGGCTTATCCTAACAACTCGGCCATCTCCGGCAAGCTTCGGGATAATTATGTTGGAGAATGGCCGAGGTGTTCCGATAGAGGTTTTTAATCACCTGTGTTTTTATTGCTATTTTTCATGATTGAAATATATAAGCGTAGCTACATGCAAGTCATTTGAAGCCAACCAGCGCTTTGTCTAACGCACCTTCCGGTGTTTCAGGTGCAGCCATTCTTCCGCCACACGTACATGTGCCACGCGCGGTCAGCCTCGGCCCTCAAGTACTTCCTGCAGCGACCGGATGTCGTCGACTGGCGAAAACCAGCCACGTTCACAGGTTAGTAATAAATCCTGATTCGAAGTGTTCTACCAGAAGCGTATTCCAGAAGTGTCGTGTGCTTAAAAACAATGACCATGTGTTTTTCAGTCAGATCGTATTTTTACCGATTCTTTTGCCGCCATTGTACATGGAATATTTTCAATTGCATCATTTAAAAAAACGTAAACATGAAAAATGACAGACGGACATTACAAAGCTTCACAATTAACCACAATTTGTAGTTTATTCATTCATCTGAAGTGGTGTACAAGAAGCATGGTATAAAATTAATTGCTTGCTGCACAACATTTCGTCAGCGTATTCAAATATGTCCCTGGTATATGTGGTTAATTAATGAATCTGTGTATCGCTATATCCGCTGTCTGGCCTTTAACATGATTTGGGTTAAATTTAATGCTACGTGTGGTTGGGGGCGTTTAATTAAGAATTCTGTGAGCGATTAAGTATCTAGGATCTTTTTTCGACAATTCAAAATATTTCCTGATTACAAAAATCTTCTTTATGGCTTGATGGATTTATTCAATGATTTACTATCTCGTTCCCACAACTTAGTGATCTCGTAGCCACGACTTAGTTATCTCGTAGCCACGGCTAAGTTATCTCGTAGCCACGGCTAAGTTATCTCGTAGCCTCTACTAAGTTATGTCGTGGCATCGAATTACTATCTCCTCCTTACGACTTACCCATCTCGTAGCCTCTTCTAAGTTATGTCGTGGCAACGAATTACTATCTCGTCCTTACGACTTAGCCATCTCGTAGCCTCTACTAAGTTATGTCGTGGCAACGAATTACTATCTCCTCCTTACGACTTACCCATCTCGTAGCCTCTACTAAGTTATGTCGTGGCAACGAATTACTATCTCGTCCTTACGACTTAGCCATCTCGTAGCCTCTACTAAGTTGTGTCGTGGCAACACATTACTTCTAAGTTGTGTCGTGGCAACAAATTACTTACTCGTTCCAACGACTTAGCCTTTACTAAGTTGTGTCGTGGGAACACATTACTTACTTGTTCCAAAGACTTAGCCTCTACTAAGTTGTGTCGTGGCAACACATTACTTACTTGTTCCAAAGACTTAGCCTCTACTAAGTTGTGTCGTGGCAACACATTACTTACTTGTTCCAAAGACTTAGCCTCTACTAAGTTGTGTCGTGGCAACACATTACTTCTAAGTTGTGTCGTGGCAACGACTTAGCCTTTACTAAGTTGTGTCGTGGCAACAAATTACTTACTTGTTCCAACGACTTAGCCTCTACTAAGTTGTGTCGTGGCAACAAATTACTTACTCGTTCCAACGACTTAGCCTCTACTAAGTTGTGTCGTGGCAACAAATTACTTTTAAGTTGTGTCGTGGCAACACATTTCTAACTCGTTCCAACGACTAAGCCTCTACTAAGTTGTGTCGTGGCAACACATTACTTACTCGTTCCAACGACTAAGCCTCTACCAAGTTGTGTCGTGGCAACACATTACTTACTCGTTCCAACGACTAAGCCTCTACTACGTTTTGTCGTGGCAACACATTACTTACTCGTTCCAACGACTAAGCCTCTACTAAGTTGTGTCGTGGCAACACATTACTTACTCGTTCCAACGACTTAGCCTCTACTAAGTTGTGTCGTGGCAACACATAACTTACTCGTTCCAACGACTTAGCCCCACAAATTGTGTCGTGGCAACACATTACTTACTCGTTCCAACGACTTAGCCTGTACTAAGTTGTGTCGTGGCAACAAATTACTTACTCGTTCCAACGACTTAGCCTCTACTAAGTTTTGTCGTGGCAACAAATTACTTACTCGTTCCAACGACTTAGGTATCTCGTAGACTAAGCCTCTACTAAGTTATGTCGTGGCAACACATTACTTAATCATTCCAACACCTTAGGTATTTCGTAGCCTCTACTAAGTTCTGTCGTGGCAACGAGTGACTAACTCGTTCCAACGACTTTGGTATCTCGTATTAACCTGGTAGTAAATCGTGGCTACGAGATTAAACAAAATACACATGTCACCTCTATGGCACCTTATGAAACGGCCATGTATTTTTCCTGACTTTTCGTAGTTTTCATTGTATTTTTGACAGGAATTGTAAACATTGATATGGTGATAATATCTTAAGGTTTATATATTGGCATGCACGAAAGTTCTAGAGATGAACTACGGCTCCTCCCTTTATATATTAGCACATTGTAATGTGTGATCTCGCTACTTCCATGTTGCTGCGCTGTGAATAGCTCCGATGAGGAAGTTTTCATTATCACATGGGCGTTGTCGTAATGCGCAAGACGTGCAAACCGTCATTTGTTTATTTTCTCCGAATGGTTACTCAGTCTTTATATCTTTTACAGAGAAAAATAAACATATGCAATCCATTAAGCCGCCCTTTGTTTAATCTTTAAAGCTGCACTCTCACAGATTTGCCGCTTAGACTACTTTTTTTTATTTTTTGTCTTGGAATGAGTCAATTTTTGCGTAAATATCTGAAATCCAGTGATATCAGACTGCTGACAAAAGATCAAATCGCAGATTTTCCTATTCCCGTTCGAAAATTAATTTTATATAGCTAAAAGCGTTACTAACGGGTTAAGAAAATGCATAAAACATCAATTTTTAAACTTAACTAAGAAAATCTGCGATCTGTTTTTTGTCAGCAGCCTTAAAGCACTGGTTTCCATGAATTTTCGCATAAACTGGCTGGTTCCAAGACTTAGAATATTAAATTTGTCAAAACGTTCAATCTGTGAGAGTCCAGCTTTAAAATATCTTCTTTAGAATGCGAATCAAATGGCGTGGTCCCTCTTGTATTTAAAGTAACTGGTCGGATGTCAGATATCATTATCGGGATCCTCCTGTTCCACATTTTAGGAGCATCTTATATCGATTTAAAGAGGATAAAGCTAAGCCCACAATTTATTTGTGTTTTGGAAAACAATGTAATTTGTGTAAAAAAGATTGTTCATAGTTTTTGAACGTTAAAAGTAAATTTATGTTTAATATGATGATCATGATGAACTAATGGTTATTTAGTAAAATCAGGTTTAAGTACTGAATAATGCATATATGGAAAATATTAATTACTGATAATAAGATTGTAATCGTGTATGCATTAACTGAAAACGCACAAATATTAATTGACTGGTGAGTGCTAAAAGATTTACAGTGATCACCTATCGTCTTATAAGGTAGAAATACCGTGTGTTCTTTCAAATTAAACACAGTATTATTCTTCAGAACCAATGTTTTCGATATTAATTCATTCTTTTGGATAAATTAAAACAATTGTATTAATTGCCGTACATCTTATTTGGGAGTAAGAGGGCATCTTTAAGGTTTTAATGCACAGAGAATGGAGCCTGGTTTTTACACAAAGTTCATAACGAAACATAGTACTTAAATCCAGCGAGCGTAATTGCTTTGCCAATGTATAAATATTGAATCTGTATTTTGCATCATTTCGCACGTGCAGGTGTTCCACGTGACGTCGCTCCGGTGATTTCGACCATGACTGTGAAGCACCGGGGACGAGTTACCTCCCTGGAACCTCGCTTCATGTACGCTTGGACCAAGACAGAGTTACCGGCCATACCAGAGTAAGTGGGCGTTTGAGAAAATACTTAGCTTGCACAGTATTAGTTCAAGCGTGTCAAATGGCATCCTAACCTAAATGGACTGCCGGAAAGGGCAGCTAGTTTGATAAGCGGCTCAAATTCATAATAATGCAAAACGTGATAGCTATATCACTGGACTGATATCCCATTTAAATAAACTGTATTCAGCATATCTGTCCTGCAAATATCAAATGACAAAACTTAACACTTTGAAACGGATGACAACGTAAACGATATTCGTAGTTTGCATTTTTTCTGAGCATCGAGTTACGTTTTAAGGCGCCTCAAACATACTGGCAGCTTCTTTTTTTCAGGATTCCGGAAGGTCTGTACCTTGGTAAGCTGCGAGTGGAGGACGCGACAGTACTTCGACGAGACTGGGAAGGCCACCGGTACCGCGAGGACATGGAGGGCTACTTCCGGACCGTCATCGAAAGTTTTGACAGCAGCTGTCTCCGGGACGCTTCAGGGGAGCTTCAGGCGTACGCCTGCATGCAATTCAATGGCTCCATAGCCATGTTGTACGTAAAGCCGGATCACAGGGACGAGGATTACTTCAAAATCGTCCTTTCCGACCTTGCACGCAAACGCCTTGAGAACGGCGAGGTGGCGTACGGCTTCATTCCGACAAACGACTCTGATCTGGTGGACCAGATGCGGTCTATTGATTTTGTGTGGGTTCCGCGGGGGGACATGGTTTGGATGCATTTCGAGCCACTCCAGGTCAATAGAACAAACGATGCGTCGATGATGACGTCTACTGCTCAAAATGGGAATGAATCAGTCTCCTTTGACTGCGTCTGTTCCGACCATGCCAAGCGCTCAACCCAGAAATCTTTTAGCCACTGTCGACAGGAACACGACGGAAGTTTTCTTCCGACGGCGCAGGCGTCTTCGGAGAACATCGGTAATTTGAAAGATTCGCACTTGACGTTAGTCTCCGTCTCGCCGACGTCATGATGTCGATACGTTACGGGAGGTGTATACGCGATTATGGTACTAACACGGAACAAACCAATGTACAGGCACCCTGTATATGATTTTGAATTGTCATGCAATGTTCATTCATATCATGCAGGTTTCTTACTTCGCTTAATGTACATGTCCACTGTATCGATGGTTATGCTGGGCTAGATTAGTTCGCCACACGTTTAGTTTGTAAGTAAAGACAAAATGGACAAAAACTACTTGCCACAGATTGTTCAACTTTACCGCAGTATCTTTCAGACGCCATGTAAAACATTCATGTTATGAGATAAATGGCAAACATTGCGCTTTAGCTCGTCTGAAAGTCAGGCTTTTATCATAGCCTTGGTGTCGTCATCGGCGGTATCATGTAAAATCCTTCAACGTCAGCCTTAACTCAAATCCGGTTTGTTATATCCGAATAAAGGACTATATACAAACGTGTGTGTAACAAAGCCCATAACAATGGCTTCAATAATTGTTCGGGGATTCCCCTTAATCGACCCCCCCCCCCCAAAAAAAAACGGACTGGCGTAGTCAAGCGCTTCATGTACTCTTGTTTTCATGCGTTGTATGATCGGCTCGAATATATTTTGTTTCCGATTTGTTAATGTATACTTACCATAATTTTGTGTTATTTTTTTCAGAAGGCCTTTTTTTCTGTTTTGTCTTTTGATAATTAACATTATTTCTGCCTAAATACATGTATAATGGCAGAGAGGCCATTTTACCAACGATCGTAAATACATGTACAATCGAAACTAGTTGGCTCGATCTCGCTTGGCTCGAATTCCTCTTTGGTTCGATATTGAACCGTTTTCTATATACTGAAGGTAAGCGTTTCGCTTGGCTCGAGTTTTTCGAGGCTCGATATATTTTCGCCGGTCCCTGAGAATTCGAGCAAAAGGGGTTCGACTGTATGACAGCGAGGCTTACCAGCGATAGTACGACGGAATATAAGACTCGGAAAATCCGCTTAATATCACAACAGAATAATAATTGTAACCTAACAAATCTGGTGAACATTGCGAGTCTAACTATGTATTTCAAAATATGTCTCATTACGACGATGAATAAACTTTTTTGAAAATTCAAACGTACGACATGATCGTTGATAAAAAAAACCCTCTAGAGGTCGCTTAACTCGACACGTTAATTTACACGAGCGTTGTTGCCTGTGTGTGTGTTGTTTCTTCAACAACATTATGTACATGCACTGTTATTTATTACAAATAAATCGATAAATCGTTGATCAAACTCTCCATTGTTTATGAAACTTGACAAAGTGAACTGTTTATAAAAAATAGCAAGTAAACCTGCAGTTAAATGCCTGGAAGATGAAAGGATTAACATATGCAACAATCATTTCCATACGCTAAGCTTAGAGAGCTCAGCGTTCAGATTATGCTTTCTTACTTTATACATTATATATTGTACATCGATTGTGAAGGAAGTTGTGATAACTTGTATTAAGTCACTCTCGTTGACACGATTTTACGCGAGAGTGTGGTCTTGTGTTGTGGGGGAAAGCGGAGTACCCGGAAAAACCCACTTGTCCGGCTTGGTGACCACTAACCAAACTCACATTCGGGAATCGAGCCCGACCGGGTCGCCTTGGTGAGAAGCGAGTGCGCTAACCACCGCGCTAACCGGACAACCTTATTATGCTTCCTTATTTAAGGGACCATGAAGGGCCATAACTGTGCTTAAGCTAAAATGTGACTTTGAATAACGAGAAATAAACCAAATCCCTGAAGGCAGTTTCAACTCACATTAATTCATTTATTGAAAGGTTTAAACTTATTTAAGTGCAGAAAGTTGTGCAAGCACCATATCATATCATGTGAACTCATGTGAACAAAATCAATGATGAGCTATAACAATCCATGCAGTTCTCTCTCAAATCAATAAGTGCAAGCAGAAATACAATGCAGTTGCATTGAACAGACTGGTGGATGTATAACCTAAATCACTCTATCACTACAGTTTTTTTTACTTCAAGACAATTATCCGATTTAACTAAAACACAAGTCATAGTGTCACGTTTTGGCTGTCACGTTTAGCTGCGTTGAGAAATTTGGTTACAATGTGAGTAAATATGGAACCACGTGGCTGAAACGTGATCTGTTTTATATTCCCTACAGCGTAAGTTCCACGTGGTACAACGTGACTACAACGTAGCAGAAACGTGACATATCATGAGTAATCTGTCTCGCCTTTTATGCATGGTAAACATGTAGATGTATCACGCTCGGCATTCATATCAGTGATGATTTGGTGTGGCGGCGGCCAGCCAGTGGGTGCCGGGATTTAACTGACCGTGGTTGCAGCATGGTGGCAGCGATGCATGACGAGGCACAACGTGGCGACAGTGAGGCTTAAGCGTTGCGACAGCGAGACAAACCTCGACTTTGAACGTGTAAATACAGTCGAACCCCGTTGGCTCGAACTCCCAGGGGCCGGCGAACCCCGTTGGCTCGAACTCCCAGGGCCCGGCGAACCCCGTTGGCTCGATTTCCCAGGGGCCGTCGAGTCCCGTTGGCTCGAACTCCCAGGAACAGTCGAAAATACCTCGAGCCTTGCAAAATCGAGCAAAGCGGGAATACTTACCTTTAGTTCATATTAGTCGGTCCTTTACATTCAGTTTGAGCCAAAAAGGAATTCGAGCCAAGCGAGTTAAAAACGGTGCACAAGATGTACATGTATGTCAAAAGTCATGAATATCATGAAAACACATCTCTGCTATAAAGCAACAATTTTACGAAATGTTTTATACATGTACAAATGATAAGGCACAAACTATAATATATGACATTTTTAATAACATCGTTAGTTATTTCTGAGTGGTGTAGAAATGTTCAGGTAACGCAATTCTGTTCTTTTTATGCAATAAATCTGTATTTCATTACCCGCTCATACTTTATTGCAAACCGTTTTCCGCTCCGTGTGAGATCACATAAAATTCTTTTTTGTGGCCATAAAGCCATATAAATGATAGGATCGAATTTAACCTTCATTGCAAATATGTTTACCTATTCTATAAAATATGAAAAACCGCACCATTTAATTTTGTTTAAGAAAGTGGGTCAAAAAATGGGATTTTTATGTGTTTCTAGATGCTATCACTAGAAGTGATTCATATCCCCATCACACCGAACTGTTTGCGAATATGGTGCTGTTTGAGTGATTTAAGGACGCAGATGTGTACATGTAGTATTGTAATGAAAATATTCGTTGTAATGAGGAAGAATAACGACCAAGTTACATAGTCTATAAATGGCAAAATGTTCCTATGCACTTAGTTTTACTTGGAATGTTTTATGACAAGTACAAATGAACTTGTTTGGTTTTAAATGGGCATTATGGTTGCCATAATGTGGTCAAGTTAGCACTAAGTAGACTTAGTGAGAGGTACATATAGGCTTGTTTGGCACTAAATGGGCATTATAGTTGCCTTAATGTGGTCAATTTAGCACTAAGTAGACTTAGTGAGAGCTACATATAGGCTTGTTTGGCACTGAATGGGCATTATAGTTGCCATAATGTGGTCAATTTAGCACTAAGTAGACTTAGTGAGAGCTACATATAGGCTTGTTTGGCACTAAATGGGCATTATAGTTGCCTTAATGTGGTCAATTTAGCACTAAGTAGTCTTAGTGAGAGCTACATATAGGCTTGTTTGGCACTAAATGGGCATTATAGTTGCCATAATGTGGTCAATTTAGCACTAAGTAGACTTAGTGAGACCTACATATAGGTTTGTTTGGCACTAAATGGGCATTATAGTTGCCTTAATGTGGTCAATTTAGCACTAAGTAGACTTAGTGAGAGCTACATATAGGCTTGTTTGGCACTAAATGGGCAGGTTTGTTTGGCACTAAATGGGCATTATAGTTGCCATAATGTGGACAATTTAGCACTAAGTAGACTTAGTGAGAGCTACATATAGGCTTGTTTGGCACTAAATGGGCAGGTTTGTTTGGCACTAAATGGGCATTATAGTTGCCATAATGTGGACAATTTAGCACTAAGTAGACTTAGTGAGAGGTACAATTAGGTTTGTTTGGGACTGAATGGGTTTTAAAGTTGCCTTAATGTGGCGCTTTTGGATCTGAGTAGGCTTAATTAGAAATGCACATATTATCCTTTGGTTCTGAATGTGTTTTCCTGTTGCCAAACCGTTTTGTTTTATGCACAGATAAGGCTTAATTAGAGCTATACACAAACTAGTTTGGCTTTGCTAAAATGTGGTCTGTTTCGGGTAAGGAGTATTTTGGTCATTTGAGCGGCAAATGTGTGGTTTGGGTTCTGTATGAAATGTATGGTTGCCACGGTGTGATCTATTTGGTACTGAGAATGCTTAATTAGAGCAGCACATGGGTTTGCTTGGCTCCGAATCTGGCTACCAAATGTAGTCTTTTTGGCACGGAAAAGGCCTTATCAGAAATACACAGTATGGGCTTCATGGTTGCCAAAATGTGGTCGATTTGACACTCAGGGTAGGCTTAATTATAGCTACACATGAATTTGTTTAGCTCTGAATGTGCGTTGTTGTAGTCGTAACGAAAATGATAGTGAACTTCGACTGGCTTAAGTTAAGACCCACTGAATATTTTTTGTATCTATGAATATACTTGACTGTATCCACAATAGGAATTGTTAGATATTGAAGGGGTTTGTGTAGAAGCCTTCTGTGGAAAAGAATACCGGTTGTTGAGCTGCTTTGGTTTTTGCTATGATCGACTTAATTGTAGCTGCATTTGTGATTATTAATCATTATTTTGAATTGAGTTGGATGTAGAAGATCCCTACTGTGGTATGTTTGACACCAGATAAACTTCATTTCAGTAGAATTTGAATTTACAGGGCACAGAATTCACTTGAATTTTTTACACCAAATGGTCTCAAGTATTACAAAACTATTGTTTATTGGGCAATTAATGGAGCTTCATAGAGCCCCTTCATTGATGTTTGGCAGGTTTTTTGGCCATACTGTTGACTTGAGAACAGTCTGTCTGTGGTAACTGTATGGGACAGCATGGCAGATATGGGTTGTAGCCATAGTGAGGTTGAATGAGCTCTGGCTTGACTTGTATAAGCCCATTTGGGGCTTGTTTGGTAATATGTGGGCTTGACTCTAACCCTAATTAGGATACAGTGGGCTGTTGGTAAACTATTGTGTCCACAAGAGACAATTTTAAATTGCGCCCTAATGGGATCTGAGGCACCTGGTAGACTTATAGAAACACGTTTTGGCTTTCTAAATATTGTTTCGACTTGGGGAAATGTTTATTGGTTTGTTTTGTACTAGAATATTAACACATAAGGTTGGAAAAGCACATGATGGACTTAAAAGTTGATACTTCTGGCTGAATGGGCTTACGTGAAACTCACAAACATATTGTATATGTACATGTAGCTTGTTTTACACTGGATGCCGTAAAGTAGGGACATTGTATGGTTGGCTTGACTTTTAATATAGGAAAAGATATGAAAAATGATTAAAACTGTTCAGTGATTCTATTATTATTTCATTATAACGAAATTATAAGTAAAACGAGCGCTTTCGATATTGGTCATACTTGCATTTTGCCATTCAAATGTTTGTGACCTTGCTTATGTCAGTATGAAGAACATAATGAAACTGTTATATCATCTTTTCATTAAGAAATGTTGTGCTTTAATGCTGCGTGGGCAAATTTTGAATCCGGGTAATTTTTGGAGGCATTCTGATATGGTAATTGATACCATTGTGTTTTTTTTTAATAAAATGCCATTAGTTTATGTTGAAAAGAACATTAGACATAATGCTGAAGCTAATATAATTTACTTTTTTTACATCAAGATCCGTATTTAGTAAAACTCTTTTCCACTAAGCGATATTATGTTGCAGTTATTTAAGGCAAATAATAAAAGATATTGTCATCTTTCAAAAAATGTCATCCTGTTAGAAAACATGTTAAGCGCACGTATTCAAAAAGCGATATCATGTTGCAGAAATTTAAGGCAAATTATAAAAATATCGACGTCTTTCGAAAAAAAGTCATCCTGCTAGAAAACATTTTAACTGCACTTATTCACTAAGCAATTTTATGTTGCAGTAACTTAAGGCAGTGATCAAGATATGGGTGTATTTCCAAAAAAAAGTCATCCTGTCTGAAAACATTTTAACTGCACCTATTCTCGATTGTTTCATACTTATGGTGTCCATGGGGCGAAATATATTGTGATCTTACACTGAAAACAACTTATTCATTGATGACAGTTCCTCTTTATAAATTTAAGTGTGATGGCGGCCATCTTGGCTTTTGGCGGCCATTTTGGACGAAATTTAGGTGGGTCCTGAGCTTTTATCAATCTTACCATGGATATGAAAGTGTCAACTGGCAAATTTTTATAATTTAACCAAAAGTGCGCAATTTGGTAAAATTTTGTCAAAATGCAACTAGCCATTAAGGTAAGGTATAAAAAACAACAAGAGTTCGAGTTCAAAGAAATGTATGTCTATTATTGCACTTTGTTTGCAAAATAGTGCACAGCCGCCATCACTCAAAATACAAAATTTACATAGAATGAGCCAGTAATAGTATGCATGTAAAGATCAAATATACATATAATATTTATAAATTATTAACATGCCATAAGAGCATGAATATATATTATCAACATCAAAAAAAGACAAAATTGTTCATGAAATCAGATATGGCAATTACTACTGTATAACAGGATGTTTTGAATTCATAACAATGCATGAAGGACATGCATTCCTACTTTCACATACATTCATTTTCCTTATGTTATTCAAATACTTCCTTATTTCTTTGTATTTAATATAGAACTAAGAAAACTTAAAGTGAATAAGTAAAATACATGTACAAGTTACTATTCATAAAATTGATGATAAAATGGTTTATATAAGGTCTAAATGAGACAATTTAAGTCTTTTGTAGTGATTAAAATATTTGTATAAGCCACATATATAATTAAAGTCTCCTGAGACAAAGTTTTCTTATTTAGGCTTTAAGTTAAGATATCATATGTTCTTGACCAATCACAAAGAAGCTTATCATGACTCAAATATATATTTATATATATCAGGGCTTCTAAAAACTGACAATTTGCCGATCTGGACCAATTTTGACTTTGCCGGACCGATTGCAGTTACAGAAAATGGCAAAAAAAGCGTTCCAAAAATTGTGTTTTTTTTTCAATTTTGGTCCAAAATGGCAGTAAAAAAACAGAAATTGTAATATACTAATAGTGTTTGTCATAGCACATCCTTACCGTAATTACCAGTGGACATATAAATATATATTGAATTCTTCATTATAGCATACATGTGTATGCTAACTCTTCCACACATTCTTAGCAATGTCCAGGAATGAATTGACCTTTTCAACATTGGTGACCTTGACATTAAACTCTGGAGGGGTCAAGGCCGCTCCCATGGGAACACCCGGTTTTCGGTAGAGCATGCAGGATTCTTGGCTTGACCTGGCGGATCCGTGGAACTCTTTCGCTCCACTGCCCTCGAGAATACGATGCAGGTTACGCTCTGTGATACCGCCCCCTGGAAGGGAAATATATGCACAGATCATTGTAAAAACAGTGATACAGTGATTCGCATATTTAAGTTAGTTCCCTTCCCTAACTAACTGAAAGAAACATTTATGTTCAAAATGCACATAAATCTATATGCATTGAAAGCATGTGTCTGCCAATCCTTTTTTGGTGTGGTGTTAGATTGCTTTACTATCTAAAAAGACCAGACGATGTGTATTTTTTTTGTAAGTATGAAATTCTGCTAAAGAGATTACACAGTGCTGCACTAAAGATGACATGAGTTTCCAAACATTAAGTCAAAACTCAGCACTCAGTGGCATCATTTCTATCCGTAAATTCAGTCAAATTACTTCTCTTTCTGAGAAGAAACATGAGGTTCCTTTTATAATCACTTAAAGTGAAAGACAAACATTGAATTTTTCTGAATAAGTGAAATTCTAGAAATGCCTCATCTGAAAATGACAAGATTTAAATAAAATAAAAGGGATATGCTTTTTTATTATATTGTAACCTTGTATTTGAGTAGGCTAGTTTATCAAAGATGAATTTACATAAAGGTTTTCTATATGAGAAAGGGTAACATTATCTGCCATACATCTGAATCCCTGCTACAACCAGTGAGGTAGATATTGGTCTATAAAAAAAACTCTTTATAGAAAGCATTGACTATCATCATTTTTCTTAAGCATAAACTGTATGTTTAAACATATATTGCAATAAATGTCTCATATTCTGTGCTCATTGAAAAAGTGAGGAGTTCTTTCAAAATACTGGTACTTTATCTTAAAATCAAAGTGTGAAGGTTTTTGTTTCCATATTTTTTTCAAAGAGACTGCGAAAATACAACAAAACAACAGATAAGGCCAAAAATATTTGCATTCATTTCATGACAGATGGACCCCAGGACTTAACAAGCTAAGTTGTTGATTATTGCAAAAGTTGTTGTTTTTGTTTTCTTTTTCAAATAATTTACTACAATGCAAATAAACACCAATTCAAGAATTTAAATTCCATCCACATTGCATTCTTTTAAACTTCATCTACTACCTACTTGCATTTCTTTCTGTAAAGGCAAAGAAAGATTACTATTTGGGAAATGGAAGAAATTAATACCGGGGTATTTATATATTCCGTTTTCTTATTGTCTGAACGTCATCATAGCTGAAAATAAGCAGCTTTTTTTAAATGACTTTGGAGGAAGGTAGACCAATTAATTTGTCTCGAAAACATATTTTTCCTATGAAATATTTTGTTCTGCAAGTGCATTACAGTATAACATGACAGTGTATCATAAGAATATGATGAATTGTTGTACCTAAATATGTAAAATTTCTCTGTACACTCAAAAAGTTAAAACGTTTTTATAGCAATAAATATATATAATATATATATATGAATACATTTTTTTGTGCTTGCGTCTAAAATTACTTTGAAATTTTGCCAACTAAGACCTGCTAAAAAATCCCCCTGAATACTACAAAAATCCCCCTGAATTTTCAGCTTTTTTCAACAAATCCGCAGGAATGATCTCTAAAAATATGGCATGTATGCTTACCCTATTTCCAAACTAAAACCCTTCAAAAAAGAAAACTCAAATACATTCTCATGATTTTATTCGGTTCACACCTTTTGTATACATCATCAATAAATGTATGATCTTGACATATATTGAGAAAATAAAACTGAAAACACTAAAAAAAAATGAAGGGTGGTTTTGGCCACATTGGATAATATTTTGAAATATCTTGTACATTTTTGCTGCTCTCTGTTGAACAAAATTTCCTTAAGAAAGGTAGACAACATATATTTGATTCTCTGCAATGCATGACGGCATTATCCTACATAATTCATATTAATTTAAAGTGACAGTCTTATTCAAAATCAATACATACACATGTATAACAAACATAGATTTTGAGTAATAAACCTTAAACTACTTATTAATACTAAAAAATGCTTTTTGGAAAAATATTAATTTCTGATAACACGATTGAAACCATGTATTTAATAGCTGAACATGCAAAAATATTAACTGATTAGTGAGTGTTAAAAGACTTACTGTGATCTACTATCGTCTCATAACGATGAAACCCTCATGAAAAAGTATGGTCTGAATATCATCTGAATTTAGCTGAATTTTGCTGAAAATTTGTCTGAATACCATCTGAATCATTGCTGAATGTGTGCAGATAACCTGAAATTGCAAAAGCTGAATCAAGTCTGTAACACTAATTCAGAAAAAATCAGCGTTGTTATATGTTTCTGAATTATGTCTGACAACACTGCTCAGTTAAATTTCAGACTTTTTATTCAGACTTTTATTTCTGAATATTGGCTGAGCTGCTGAAAAATGGCTGAAAATGGAACAATCCAGACATAATTCAGACTGGTAAGACAATATTCAGAGGGTTGTTCAGACAAGTTTCTCAGACAGTATTCAGAGAAATATTCAGACATTGTTCAGGTGAGGTCCCCAGTAAAAAGTTTGGCAGTATACCACTGGAATTTCAGTGGTATATCAGCGGTGAATTTTGGTGGTCTTCCACTTAAGGTTTAAGGCTGGTACTCCACAATACCACTGGAATACCAGCCGTAAACTTTGCGAGGAATACCACCAAAATATATCCATGGTTTACCCCTGGAATAAAGCTAAAAATACAAAATCATTCCAAAATTAAGAGCAGATATAGTAGGAAATTCATTAACATTTGTTGACTTATATATATGGAAAAATATTTAGTCAGGAAAATAATTGAGTCAAAACATATTTCTTAAAGTTCTAAAATATTTCCCTTTTAATATTGAGTGCTTAGCACAAGTCACAACACATTTTTTATAGCTCTATATGTTTGTGTTGGGCAAAATCTGTGACATTAATTAGAAACAATATCCATGTTACAACTTATTTACTTCAGGTCAGTTAAAACAACAGATTTACAGAACAAAATCTTACAAAACAAAAACATTTGAAAGATATTAAAAAAAATAAGTTATGCAATTGAACACACATAAATCTATAACACCACTTCACTAAATGTTTTATAATGGTTTAAAAATTTAAAATGAAACAATACCAATCATTACAAAATATGACATTTCTATGGTTTTGTCAGGAAGTCCAGAGTCCATGTATAACAGTTTTCACTTTTTATGTTTACTCCTTGCCGGGTGATGCAATCATTAAAGATGATTCTTCTTCTTAAGGGTTCTTTTGTAAGTTTCAAATTTATTTATCACTGCAAGATGACAAACTTTTTAAGCATCTAGTTTAGGTTAACCTACCCTATACAGGAACTGTTTTTCACTTCTTCTTTAATTAAGATGGCATAACAGTTTCCAAAATGACATCTGTATCAATGTTGATGCCGACAGCAACTCGCATGGAGGTTGTAACACAGGGTTGATTCTATACTGCAGTGCGGTAATATGTTCCTCCTATTTCCTCATTTTCTTTCTCAAATGGCGGTTGTCTTACACAATAAGTAAGGTCCCAGTATATTGCTTTATTCAGTCCTTGACATTCACAATTAGTCTCTGAAGACTGCAGTCCGTTTCCTTAATACATTTGATGACAAAGATGATTCGACCATGACATTTTCTTAACTGTTGAGGCTTATGTCTGAGACTTTGACATCCATCTTCCAACCTGAAAAATATTTCTAATATTGTTTTTTTACTGCAAAAAAATGCCAATAACCTAAGGTGTGTTGGTTATTAAATCAGTGCGAATTTCAATGTCACAGGTATATTAATTAATGACCGCTTACTATATTTTTTCGAACCAAAAAGCTCATTTTTATTGAGTCTGATTTTTTTTTAAAGATTCTCATTCCAGTCTGTCACCACCCACTCAAAAATGTTTTATTTGATGAATAATGGTAACTGCAAAAATAACCAAACTATACACAATAATCATGTTTAATTTTATTGAATTTGATTTTGTCATGGACAGTACATTCATAGGGTGTCACCTATGTGCATAGCAAATAAGTTCCACACATATGCCATATTTGTTTTTAAATCAGGATGAGAATCTTTCAATGTGCTTTAAAAAAACATCAACTTACTGAGGGATTTGGCAATTTATGGCTTAGAATGTTTTTCTCATTATCTGTTTAATGAGATCTCCTTCACAGTAGTCTAGTTGATTCTTGTGTGGATGGACGATTTGTTTTTGCAAGCTCCTATAGGCTGGCTAAAATAGATGAAACAACACTTCAGTTTATTTGGCTGAACAGGTTAACAAAAATGTGAAAATAAAAGACAAACATGGCTCGTTAACTTAGCATCAAGTTTCTGAATAGACAAATTTATTAATTGGCAACACAGGATAAGTGATTTGAGATCATGAAAAATGTGATGTTATGGTAAAAATATTGAAAATAATAACTATCATAAACTATGAAAGATAACTGACAACTGTTCCTACTTCTAGACAAAAACTAGCTCAACAGAAGTTTCATTAACAATTACCTTAAGAAACATATATAATAGTTGTTAAAAAATATATAACAATGAAGAATTAGCTGTATGCTACTCAAAAACACTCGCTAAACTGTGTTTCTACACAAACGTACATTTGTCGCGAAAACATATAACAAAGAACTTATTTGCTCACAACTTTTAAATGTTATAATGTCGTTTTAAACAATAATATTAGTGTAAAAGATAGTTATGAAAGTTATTTAATAACACCAATTACTTTGTTTTAACTTACCGAAAATCGAAGAAATATCACTTAATTTATTTGGCGCGTTGTCGAACACGGCTGAAGTTCGAAATTACCTCCGCCAGTGAAGAGCGTTCTCTAAAACGCGTAACCGTAAAAGAATAAGACTATTTTGTTATATATGTGAGGCAATCGATAACAAGTTGTCAAATTAATTGCAATATTTTCACATTCATAGAGATCGTTATCCTTTCAATTTTATTTTAATTTTATTTATAATTAATAAAGACGTAAGCGATCCGTAAGCGAGGGTCACGGACACTACGGACCATGGACATTACGGACCAGACATTACGGACCATATTTAGGGACACAACGGACCAGAAATAGGGACATTACGGACCATCTTCAGAAACTTTCAGATACCGGAAGTGGGTGAGAAAAAAACACCGAACATCGGACATCGGATTGTGTCATTTTCAATGATTGTAGAGTCGTTTTAAGTTTAGTGAACCTGTAAACAATATACCTTAAACCTGTTTGACAACTAATTAACCAATGCTGGCAAAGATGTTTTGTAAATTAAAGTATTTTAGCAAATAGGGCAATTCAGGATATCTCTATATATTGCGTCAACCATCAAATTCGGACAGCCACAAATACGTATTCAATTAGACCATCAGCATGTTTTTCCTGGATTAATTTAATACTGTACCCTCACTGGTCTTCAATTCTATTAGTTGAAGTGTTATTTTTTATAACACTGTCTAATAGTGAGATCAATACCAGCTCCCATTGTGATTATCTCTATCTTGGACGATCTGATAAAAAAAGCAGGTAATAATATTTAATTGTTTATTTAAACAAATGTTTCAAACCAGCAATTTGCTGGATTTTTTTATTCCAGTTGATAGATACGCATGGAAACCCCACGTATTTATTGGCTATTGCCCTTGAATTATCCTAAATGGCTTTTTAAGTCTTAAGTTTTCATCCGATCTTCACCAAACAGTCACCACTTTCTCAATTCTCAACAGCCTGCCTTTTGCTGCCGCACCCTTCTGCTGGACGTCTAATATTTTGAATGGTTTAACAGTTCATCAAATTCATTAAACTTCAATGATTCAGGTTCATGAACTTAGGTTCATGAACAGTTTCATGGACTTGGAATGTTTGGATGAATTCTGTGCAAGAAAATTGATGATTTTTAATTTTAAATTTGACAATGTTGTAGAATTTTGTTAGAAGTAGAATAAATATTCAAGAACCTTAACATGTCCAGAATTCTGATTCTAGAAATTGAGCAAAGTTCCAGAATTTTAGAATTGTGTGGGTTCTTGAACTAGTGTTCTTCAAGTTTTCAGAATAAGCATCATTAAGAATTAATATTCTTGAATTGCTGGGGTTCTAGAACGTATGTTCTTGAATGTGTAAGGTGATTCTTATATGATTCTAGAACTTCTAGAATAATTCTAAAACTGAACAAAATTCTAGAACATTTTTCGCAGGTTTTTTTAACCACATCTTAAAGTAATGTGTATAGAACTCTTAAAGTACTTGTCATTTTAAAAGTCTGATTTGTTCAGTATGATACTTTTAAAAGTCCAGTATGATAATTCAAAGTCTGAATTTTTCAGACATTTAAATTACATTTGTCATGACATGTTGTATGATTTGTTTATTAAATATTTTCTAACCATTGCTCATATTTTATCTGGAACATAACTACAAAAGAAGTGAATGTAAATCATTCAAACTTTACGCATTGATAATGGTTATTATATTGAAGTATAATGCCCATATATTGTCTGTTCTGACCAATTATTTTAGAATGTCTTGTCTAAATTTAGTTGTAGTGGACATTAAAGGACCTGGTGAGGTTCCTTGTTTAAAGTCACAATTGTTTGACTGTGTTTTTGACATTTTTTAGTGTTATAACTTAACTAACATGCAGAAAATGAGTCTTGAATATGTCAGAAACATCTCAGACAAGTTTCATTTTAGATGATTTTAAAAGTCTGAAACAATCAGAATTGAAACTGGTTGCATCTATTTTCAGTCTTTCTTCAGACATCCATTGAAGCTGAAAGAAGACTGAACCTTTGTTCTGAACATGTCAGTTTCTTTTCAGTACTTTTTCAGACATATTCTTTGAACCTGAAACAGGTCTGAATCTTGTCAGCACTGTTCAGCTTTTATTCAGACATCATTCAGATGCTAGATTTGGTTGTTCAGCAATGATTCAGTCACCAATTTTGCCGTAAGACTGAATTCAGCCTTCATTCAGCTTAATTCAGACAAACTTCAGACTTTCTGTTTCATGAGGTTAATACTGTGTTTTCTGTATCATTATTTCAAATTAAACTCGGCATCTTTCATAAGAACCATTGTTTTCGACATTCATTTATCATTTTTGGTATATTTAAACATTTGTACTAATTGTGTTAGATCTTATTTGGAAGTAAGAGTGCATCTTTAAGATATAATAAAAGTACCTATTGAAGATAAAGAACATACCTGGCATGATAGATATTCTGCCCCTCGCCTGAAAAAGTTATGAATCTATTTACACCAGCATATTAAGTACGATCAGTTACAAAGATTTTTTTACCAACAACAGCTTTTTATTTTTTTTATTGTTTTTTAGCTTACTAGTTTTTCTGTTTTATCTCGTCACTCAGTCTTAAGCAAGAAGACGGAATGCAAATGATGTCTTTTTTATCAGTCAAACAATAATTAAAGCCAGAGTTATGGGCCTTGCAATACATGTGCATATTGTCTCTGGCAACATATGAATTTCTTGAACATTTTCTAAGTTATGTTCAAAGTTAAAGTGTCTGAAACCGATGCAGATGAAAGTGACGCCAATGCTATGACAATAACTCAACTTTATTTCTTCCAATTGAAAACAGATAGCTTGACACTGAAAACAATTTGGGTTTGTTCAATGCAAAATGGAAGTTGACAACACTTAGTTTTTGATAATGACAGAAAGAGTGGCACCTGTTTCACCATCTCAGTAATTATTGGCAGGCCTTCAAGAGCAGACGACTCTCCTCCGCTTGTGAGAACTCTACCAAATCCAAGGGAGATAATAGTCTCAAGCGCTGTATTTATGTCCCTTGTTACATCAATAGCTGGGAATAGGAAAAAATGTTTCAAATCAAGAGCATAAATCTCCCTCCCCTCTCCTTAAATGTTGACGGGAATTATCATCTCTGAGTTTTTACTTGTGGCCATTGCTACATCAGTTTTTTTAATGCAAGCAAAAGTTATAGAATTAATGGGAAGATAAGTCAATGGTGTAAAAACCCTTAAACTCAAGGAAAATGGCTTTCTTAAAGACCTACCAAGCTACATTAAAAGCTGGAAGTAAAGAGAAAGTCAGAAAGAAAAAAAGAGGAAAAAGCTTAAAAAGTTGTAGGGAAATAATTGTCTTCAAGGTTTTACTTATGCTCCTTCTTACATCAATAGCAAGCAGGGTACACAGAAATCAAGGGAAGATAACTCAACATGAGTAAAATGAAAAGGAACTGACTATCTCAAAGACCTAACTAGCTACATGAACGTCATTAGCTGGAAATACAGTCTTGATTTTTAGAGAAAATCATGTTAAAGATTGTACAGTAAATATCTGAACATATTTTAAAAAAAGAAATTCATGTTCATTCAGCACACATTGTTATGTCATGTTAATTTTCTTTAGTGTTAAATCCATTTACCATGTAATGAAAATGAGATAACCACATGCCCTTATAACACCAATGACTAAAAGTCAATTGTATTGTTTATTAATTGAATACATGTAGAACAAACAGCGAAAATGTATTATGAGTACAATCGTTTAAAGAGACTTGCTCATGTTTAGGCACCAATTTTTTTTTCTGGTAATGCAACTGAAAACACTTATATTATATATGTTATACTCTTTGATAACGAAGTTGCAGAAAAAAACACTTAAAGTATAAAGACATTCTGGTTTTAGTTAGGTGTGAACTCACGGTGGCACAGTCAAGGAAAAACTAGAAAACTGACAACAAAACATCTCGCACACAAGGACTCATACACAAACATTAAGATAACTTAATTTTTAAGCCTCTTGTTGAAAAGCGTTATTAACGCTTTTCAAAAACTTGGACTTCAAAGACAATATCTGAGCATATATCAACATTAGTTGAAGAGTTCCAGCTGTCAGTATTTTAGTTTTAATTATCCTGATGATTTGCCAAACTATTTTGTCATACAAAAAAGTGCATTTTAATATGAGTTAGTCCCTTTAATCTCCTTTTTTTATTGAGCACATATAATAATAAAGAATGATCCGACACCAATGAACAATAATTGTGTATAAATAAAAAGAAATACACCTTATAAATTATGTTTGAATGAAATGAAATACATCTTATAAACTGTAAAACCACCATCACCAAATAGGGTACCAACAATAATTTACCTCTGTGAAATGTACAAGGCAGTGGCTTTGCAAGCTCTGGAATTAAAAGACCATGGTCAGCAATAACAGGACCCTAATATTAATCCTTAGTAAAACCATTCAGATGAGATTTTATGGCTATATGAAAAAATAAGCTTCGGCCTTTTTTCAGTGGTGCAGCATTATTTTGGAAAACAATGCATTCTAACACAACAATATTTGAATAAATGTATAAGCTACAAACCAATTAAATAATAAGGCTACTTAGCAATACCTTTTATTGGCCTGGACAAAGATAGAGTAAAAACATAATCTATGAGTTTAATTTAATTCAAATATGCATGTTTAGTATATATTTGTCTAAACAACATGTACCTATTAGTAACCGACACAGGTTCTCATTAACAGTTCCATCTCTGAAATGAAAATTATATTGTTTTATAACGTATTTCTGAATGAAATTATTGTTGGCATTTTAGTGGCCATTTTGCAAATTCTAAAGAACAGAAATAAATGGCTAGTCATCTTTCTCAAACAATCAAAAGCAGATTCCTAAAACACTTTGGTGTTTGATTTTTAAGCATCTATAAAACAGGCAAAAGGGCTTTTGAGTCAAGCCTTTTAGTTGAGGTCCCTTTTAAAAGGTCATGAAAAAGTTCCCTTGACTGAAAAGCAGACACCTATTCTATTCTAAGCCAATCTATGGCAATATTGAACAAGCATTAATGAGTACAAATTAAACATGTGGGTCACTACCACTGAGATAGTTACTGTGCCAAACACTGAGCTTACTCATTAAGGATGCCAAACACAAATCCATCTGCTCCTGCCTTCTTTAGTTCACTGAGATTCTCACTCATGCAGGTAAACTCTACCTCGGAGTAGCAGAAATCTCCGCCCCTGGGACGGATCATCACATACACTGGAATGCTGACCTTCAACTTCATCACCTTTAAAATACCTGAAAATTCGTCTAGGAAATGCAAAATGTGTAACTTATTCTTCAGGGCTTACAAATGAAAAATAAACTGTATAGTACTGCTTAAAATTAAAACAATATATCATTAATGAGAAGTTAATTTCCCTTTTCATTAACAAGTGTCGTAGAGCAAGCGCATGCAATGTCTTATGACCATTAAGTTTTGATAAAATAAGATTATTCAAACCAATATATTTTATATTTTCAAATTAATTATTTATACAACAGTTCCAATGTTTAAAGCTTTTACAAAAATAGCATCTAATTTATGTAACATTTGGTGAGAAAAAAAGCTTAACATGCATGTTATTTAAAAATAAAATTGCCTATAAATAAGTTACGATAGATCACATTTTCTCTTATCTAATCTTCTTATGTCTATACCAATGCTTGGTGTTGTTCCTCCCTCAAATAGATTTGAACAAAGCTCAACCCTGGTTGCTCCTGTCAGAGAAGTCAGAAACAACATGTTAATATCTCACATATTTGTAAGATACAATGTAAACATACATGCACATGAAGAAAACGGTTAACCTGACCCTTTTAAAAGACAAATAAAGAGGTCTTCTAAGCACATTGTGACCTATAAATTTTTATCTTTTACTTTGTAGTAGTACCTGAGCATTCCTACATTGCATAATATAACTTTCAAATTAAACCCATACTATGGTGGTTTATAACTACCATAAGATAACCTGTCAACGCTCGCGAATTGTTTAGTGTTAACCACTTAATTTTCTAGCTATCTAGTTAATTTTTGCGAAACTTTTTCGGTAAGATAAATATCATAAGACTAAAAACTGGCTTGATAAGTGGTAACTTATTAAGTGGAATTCGCCAACCATAACTATAACCAGTTACTGCTAAAATCCAAAAGTGCATTTACAGATTAGTGGTACACACGAAACTTATCTACCAGTTATTATGTTACTTATTAAGTGGAACTCGCAAACCATAACTAGTAAACCTGTTAGTGTTGCATAGCTCAAAAGGGTAATAGGTTGCAGTTCTGGGCACTTTTAAGCCTGTTTTTGGGAATTACGGACACTACGGACCATGGACATTACGGACCAGATTTAGGGACACTACGGACCAGATTTAGGGACATTACGGACCATCTTCGGAATCTTACGGACCATGATTTAAACTCTTTTTTTTAAATCAATCACTCATTAGTTTTTAATTTGTTAATAAATACTTGAATATGAGTGCTCAGTATGACGTTATATCTTCCATAAAACTGTGAAAAATCCGTGAAGTTCGAATAGATCAATGGTTCAATATAAAATCTTGTGAAATTCCAAAAGGTGTTAAAGACCTATGGCAGATTTCACAAAAAAGGCAATTATTTGGCCCATTTGCTTTCATTTATTGTTATTGCATGTCAACGTCATATATACAGCAATTGCCTTTCCCAACCCAATAAGAACACCTAATAGAAGTGATTTGTATTAAAATAATGAAAATATTGTGTTAAATAAGGTAAAAAAATGTAAAAATATGCCGATATTTAGGACAAAAAAGACAGAAAATCTTCCCGGTACCAATATACCACTTTTTTGAGGATGCTTTTCAGTAACATCTGGTAAGTATTTTATTCTTGTCTGTTGAATAATGTTTGCAAGAAATGTTAATTAAAACAATAATATATCTAAAATGATTGCATTTCGTTCGTAATATACTTAAATTTTCGGTAATTGCGCATGGTGATAACGTTACGGTAATCTGTCCTCGAATTGTTGTGTAACATTAGCAGACATGATCCACTGCTAACTGTTTTAAGCCTAAACACACCTTTATTAAATCACTGAAAACAAAGACTACGTGTCGGATAAAAACAGTATTGCATGTAACAAGAAATTGGTCATTCCCGATCATAAAGTTTTTTAGGTCTAAAAATGTGTTAATGTTACTCAAAATCGATTCTGTCCCATTTTAGCATGACGATAGCACCTTTTCTATTCGTGAATAATTTTCACCGACTGAGGGTTAACATCCGGGTAGCGATTACTTTTATATTGGACTGGTTCACAGCTGACATTGAAATGATAAAAATAGTGGTGAATACCGTTGATAAAAACTTAATCCAAGTTTGGCTCATTCTGTCCTTCGATGTAACGTTAACATTATGTCACGCTAGCATTAAGACAAGCACTTAATAAAGCAAGAAAATCATTGAAATTTGATGACTTTCCCAGAGTCAATTATTCGAACATAACAATGTCGTCTGTAAACTATCGTTTGTAAGTATTCATTCATTAGGTACGTAGTTTATATTGAATTTATACCGCTTTTGTGTTTGATATCGTTATTTATTGGACAGAATTAAGAATTTTTGTGATTATCAATTGACCGTGTTTATCAATCATTTATATAGTTTGTTTTATACTGTATCAAGCTCAAACAGTCTGTGGTAGGTCTGTATTTTAATTTGTTGTGAAACATTCTGTCCAACTGCTAATGTGACATACTGCTAATGTTACTCATTTTGTTTTGTGGTAACACTAGCACATACTGCAATTAGCAATTTATAATATATATGTTTAATATCAAAGGTAATGATAATTGCACCATACTAGAGACATTTATATTACCACAACAAAACATTTATGTTTATAGCTTATCTGATCTGATATAAAAAGAAAACCTATGTTTGCAGAAAGCATTTTCTGTCTTGTTGTCCAATTAGGGTTTGTTTCAATAAATTTATTTGAGAAAAACGAAACAATCTTTATTTTTTGTCTGTACAATCTGTTTTATAGATAAATGAACCATTTAGTGCAAGACAAAATACTTCTTTGGATCAAAATATTAAAAAAAAAATTTTTTTTACCGGCAATATTGTAACACTAGCACAAATGGTATGGTGATACAAAATTCTTTTTGTTATAAAAATGCATGAATAAATCATTGCAAATGTTCTAAAATATGATAGATAAGAAATTGCTGTAAAAGATTATGTTGAAATCACAAATCTGCAATAAATTTTAAAAATCAATATTCGCCGGGAACTTTTTGGTCACCAAAACGTGAAATCTGCCCTATGCATTTATAACAATTATGTGAACAATAATGAACGAAATTTGAAAGATTGGCAGTTAAAAGCAACAGAAGAAATATTTTCCAAAACAGTTTATTTCCCAAAATAAATCGAGCAGAAATATTTTCCAAAACAGTTTATTTACCAAAATAAATCAAGCATATACATTGTATTAAATAAACGATGTGTGTTTGTTGCAATTCTTGCAAACTGATGTTTAAAACTGGCAATTTCTGTTGCCTTAATTAGTGTTTATTAGTTATAATTGTACCCGTAATTATCGGCGGTATATTACAAAAGAAACTAACATTATACTGACAACCTTTAATTGGCAATCATAAAAGTGTGAAAACCCATTGTAACGGCGCACTTTCACTGAACCCACGGCTCAATACACAATCCGACTGGTAGGTTACAGTGCCATTTATCATTTTGGCTCAGATTTAGCGGAAAATGAGGTTATGGCATGTTGACATTTAAAACCAGTCGAGTGTAATTCGTTGATCTTGTTCAAACGTAAGTAAAAAAGTTAAAGGTTATACTTTTGGTTTGGACACTAAAAAAAGGTCAAAGAATTCGCAGTCAAGACGGAAGTCTATACTTCAGTAATTCCGACAGTATTTTAAGAAAACTTCAAAATTGATCCGGAATTGGGCAACTGCCCAGTATATGCAACTGCAACCTATCTTTGTAAAAATCGGAGCTGCAACCTATCATTTTCTTTTCGTTCTCATATCTTTTAAAATCATTAATATATTTCTTCACAAATACCCGTACCTATTATATTTAAACAAAACTTAAGTGTTTTATGCGGTTTTCCTGAACTTTTATCTCATTTTCTACTAAATCTGAGCCAAAATGATAAATGGAACTGTAACCTACCAGTCGGATTGTGTACATGTTGGAAACATTGCAGAAGTGTTCTCGAAAACGGTATCAGTTTCAAGGAAAATATGGATATGTAAATACACACTAGGTAGGTAGGCATATGATAGGCTATGTTAATTATAGGTATTACGTTGATTTTCGGCTCGAGTCGAGCATTTTGGTGCCATCTTGCACTGAAACCAACCATTTGGTCACTGACTGAACCTTTCAATTAAAACAGATGAAACGGAAAACAAACAAATATGACGATTTTAAGTTTATTTCAGAAAGCAATCGATCACATATGAAAACATTAATATTCACATTTACAATTATAGGATAAACACATACATGTATTTCGTTCATTATTATTCAAATTATTATAATATTTTATTAAAAATACATTGATTTTTAACATTGGAATTTCCTGGGATTTTTTCAGTTACATTAAAGATAATTTTCATACTGAGCACTAATATTCAAGAATTTATTAACAAATTTAAGACCAATGAGTGAATAAATTAAAAAAAAACAAATGTTTAAAAACATTGTAAATGATGGTCCGTAAGTTTCTAAAGATGGTCCGTAATGTCCCTAAATCTGGTCCGTAGTGTCCCTAAATCTGGTCCGTAATGTCCATGGTCCGTAGTGTCCGTTACCCGTTTTTAATCTTATGATATTTATCTTACCAAAAAAGTATCGCAGATATTAACTACATAGCTAGAACTGGTACTGTCTCGCTAATGAACATTTCAGATGCAGTTAACTTACCTCCTCGCTGCGCATTGATTGCAGATTGTACAGAATCAACACAAACTTCCATGACTCTAAAAAAATCTGTCAAATTTTCGCGGAAAAAATGCAGGTGATCATAAGATTTTGAGTCTGTAAAAATTGCAAAGGGCTAATCCAAAGCGTCAAATTTATGTAATCTATTTCGTAATTATATCGTGTATAATATAAACATATTGAGAACAGAATGCAGATTTATCTTAAAAATCTACAAACTGTGACACGCAACCTGTTGTCACATTCTTTCAAGGTTTGTTTTTCTTTGTAATTTATTAATGTGTTTGTTGTCATTCATTTTCGCGACCTGGTTTCGTAACAAATTTGACAGATTTTATTTAATGACTTGTAAGCATATTTATGTGTCCTTCACGAAGGTCAACATTAATATTCAATCATTTGCTACTTTAAAACTTGAGTGCATATCTGCAAAATAGTTTATATCTGCAAAATAGTTTGTTTAAACATTTTTGCAGTTGCATCATCATGTCTAGCTCTCACCTTAGAGTGGTACTGTATGTCTATGACCATTTAGCATCATATTTGCCTTTTATACCAAGACATTTATTTGAGTTTTGACGCTTTCTTCGAGGCAAGCTACTAACACTAACAGATAATGCCATGATGTTTACAATTTGATTGACACCTGGTAATGATTATTAGGTTTTAGGATGTTATATACTAACATTAGGTCCCACACAAGTATAACACAAACCAATGCTTTTAACGATTTATTCCATAAAACCATAGTATTTATTTTCATGAATTTTGTTTTAATTGAAATGTGTGAGAAATATCATAGCCAGCATGAGACTTGGTCCAAATAATTGCATGTTGACAGATTTGTTTACGATTTTTGATATGGCAAATCCTTCACGTACAAATTGTTTTGTACCAAAAGTCAATAGTTATTCCGATCGGGATTCCAGGTTAAAGCATATTTCGTCAATAAAATATCAGAAAAACAAGAAATATTACCAGATATGTTATTTTGTATTAGTTCCGTACAAAAAAATAAATATCCAACGAATAATTATGAGTTTGATGTGTTTTTTTATTTCAACCGTCAACACATAACTATAAATATACATGAAAGGCACCTGCAAGGCTGCGGTTCACAGTTTTACAACAATCAGAACACCTCGGAGATTGCCGAGTTGTTACGATTCTATTTACGAGGTCTCCTGAAGCGTGCCCGAGATGGCCGAGTTGTTATGATTGGCATAATTGATGTCTGTGTCAGTCAAGTTTTGTTTTATTGGAAAGGTAAATCCTGTGTTTTAATGCATTTAAAGCTTTTTTTGTGCAAAAAACTTTGCATTTACATGGTAAAATATGTGTATAAATCTTTATTATCTATTTCAAACATAAAATACTTCTCTTAGTAAAAACAATTTCAATACTTTTTCAAAACCCTCCTGTTATTGCACAAACCCGTTTATGTTAGGGATTAGAAGAATCCTGTATAACACGTCAATTATTTTAGACTAGCATGAGACCGTGATTTCCTTGTCATAATTGTAATACTCGCGGCAGACCTTGAGACTTGACAGGTATTGGTCTGTGCAGATTACTACATGTAGTCCATATAAAAAGCCGCATTTTTTCTTTTGGCAACACTATGGATCCATAGTACACTTGACTTTGTCTTTTTCCATGCCAAATCGTAGCATTCAGAAAATTGTGCAGAAAGATAATGCACCTGCAGCTAAATGCATCACTATGGGCAAACCAAAATTGCCATAAAAAGTTGACAAAATCTGTTTGCATCAATTTTTCATGGAAAACACCAGTTTTCTTATAGAAAGTTAGATAAAAGCAAGAAATACATGTCTTATTAACCCAACACTTATTCCAAATCCCAGATTGCTTTTATTTTCTGATTATTTAGCACTGGAAGCAATATGTATGTACATTGTTGGTTATGCAAGTCATTTTCGGGATTTAAGAATTTCATAGACAGAATTTATTTGACATTTATAATGTGATCATTGTCATGATTGTGGATGGAAATATAACTACATAAACCAGATTTTAATCATCTATAACATCCAAAACACCCAGGAAATTCCCATGGTAAGCAAACAATGATTATGAAACCCTTTTGTTTAATCCATGTGCTTCATATGATCAGATACTGTAACACATGCTTCATACTCATAGCATTTTATATAACACAAGGGATATTCTCATAGCATTTCACCTATAATATGTTTGTTGCATTTTCTGCACTATTAAAGCTGCTCTCTCACAGATTGACCGTTTGGCGAAAAAAATAATATTGTCTTGGAATGAGCTAATTTTTGCGTAAATGTCTGAAAACCAGTTATACAAGACTGCTTACATAAGATAGATCACAGTTTTTCATATTTACATTCAAAAATTGAATTGAATGCATTGATACCGAAATCAGCTGATTCCGACACACAAACAAACTAAAAAAATGTCCAAACTGTGCAAGTGCAGCTTTAAATACTAGACATATAATTTTAAGACTCTTTTGAAATACTATTTTATAATTGAAGAGCTTTCACTGTATCAAACAGGCAATCACTGTTTGAAAAATAAATAAAAATAATGATAATATTTGAAGGGATCCCTGTATTTAGAATTAGACACTTCATTGCAACCGTTAGTCTCCCTAAAGAATCCCTTGAAAATATTGAATTTCGAAACCCATCTTTTTTACTGCTGACCAACATTTTTGCTGGATACCGTATTGGTTTGGCGGAGTTATAAGAACAACAACTCTGCTCGGAGAATCCTATCTGTCGCATGATCATCTGATAAAAAATTTAATCTGACACATTGACAAATGCATATATATTATGAATTCTGGATCATCAAATGTGTAACACATCAAGGTGCTTTGAAATTTTACTCAGTCAGAAAAACAGTCCATGTGAGTCTAGAATTGAAGTAAAGGCTTAATTATTCACTTAACTGTTTTTCTGAATTAATATCAGTGGAAGACAATTTGATTAGGCATAAAACAACTGCATCTGAAACTTAATTTCTTTAACACAGAACCAGGTATGCTGCCATAGATTCCAAAGATGTTTTCAGACAGGCAAGGTCAGCTACAGTCAGTTTAATGCACTAAGACATCACATCACGTCACAAAAGGTAAAAGAATGGATATACACATGTAGTTTAGTTTTTGCATTTTCATTAGTTCATTTCTTAAAGAAACAAAGTCCAGTAACTATCATAGTCTTGGTGCTGTCAGCTTCATTGTGCAAATCTTGAACCTTGGCCATTACTCAAAAGCTATTCAAGATATTTGATTGAAACTTCGTACTCATGTTGCCAATGACAACGCACCCTTGTGCAGGAGGCCTAAAACTGTTGCTTAAATAACTGTTAATTGATGCCCATTGATAGTTCGAAAAAGTCATACAAAAATTGCGCCAGTATTTGAAAATCATTCAATTTATTTACATTCATGTGTCTTTGTGCACATACTATTTGTTTCAATGTGCACATGTGTAGGAAAACCTATAATTCAGGCTTTGATAGTTTCCAAATTATGCTCTTTAATAGTTTGAAAATATTCATACAAGAAATTAAACTTGGCTGTAAGTTAATAACCGTTCAACATATTCACATGAAACTTTGTAGACATAATGCCAGTGAGAATTTAAGGATAAGTAGCCAAGCCCACAACTCCTGCTTAAAAAATGATGAGTTATGCCCCTTATTCACTAAAATGACCATACAAGCACTTGCATTTGCTGGTCAGCGCTTTTGTTTAAAAATTAACAATTGGATGATTCACAAAATACTTTTAATAAATGGTTTCAGTTTTATATTTAAAATTTTGTGTCCGTTTTATGTTTTTCCTTTTTGAGAAACAAAATTTAGATATAAAACATGAATATTAACTCCATAACTCCGTTTTTGCTTATATGAATAAAAAGTATTTTTTATCTGTCTAGAAGCTGTCTTCAGTTGTTGTTTCCCAGATAATCCGGAGGACTGGTACAGCAGCCGGGAATGTTGTACCAGAGATCACTCCACATGCCCAGAAGATTGTTGGTCGCTGGCTCCTCACATGTGCAGGCATGTGTGTGGGGGCAGTCATTCTCGGGGGAATCACCAGGTGAAATAATTGGACGTGTTATATGTAAATTGTAATGAGGAATCAGGCATCAAAATAAGAACTGAGTTAATTGTTAAGCTAGTGCTTGACATCAAAAGTTTTTTTCATATATATATATATATATATATATATATAAATATATAGATAAGATTTTATATAAAATCAAAAATTCGAGCAAGCTCAGAAAGCATTAACCAATAAGGAAGGTTTGTGCTAATTTTGACCAATAATGACCAAAAATAAGATAGATGATGATGATGATGATGGTAGCAGTAACAACAACAACCACGATGATGGTTGATGAATTCATTGCAGGTTGACAGAGTCTGGCCTGTCGATGGTGGACTGGAAGCTGTTTAAGGACATGAAGCCCCCAAGATCACAACAGGAGTGGGTGGAGGAGTTTGAGAGATATAAGCAGTACCCAGAGTATCAATTGTATGTATTGTAGTTTGCAAATAGTGTTAAAAGGAATATATTAAATCAAAATTGAATACCGGTATCAGTCAATGACATATTATATTTAACCTATTGGCGTACTAAATGATGACTTAGCACACTCAGGTTGTTAATTTTGAGCAGGACTTTCTACCCTTTTAACTGTACAGAGGTAGCTAAAAATAAATCAACACTAGATGCAATATTGAATGAGTTTACTTTGGTTTTTCAAACCGTTCAGAACTTGTAATACCACTATTTATTAATAGAGATATTTTGATTGATATGCATCTGCCTCTGTTGTATTGCAACTTTGTGTGTTTCCCATTGTGGTCTAAGCCTGTAAACAGGGTAATATAAAAGATTTGGCTGCTTGGCTTGTCCATAGAGTTTCAATTGTATTATTATTAACAGATTGACATTTAATCTTCTTATAGGTTAAACATGAATGCTTGGGAAGAATGCAGTGTTTGAAATACTCAACTGTATGTTGATTTAGGACACAACGTTTTCTTCTATTTTCTTCCAGTAGTGGGAAAGAGATGACACTGACTGAGTTTAAGTTTATCTACTATATGGAGTGGGGCCACCGAATGTGGGGGAGGGGAGTGGGGCTGGTCTATGCTCTTCCTGCCATCTACTTCTGGAAGAAAGGCTGGCTGACCCGCGCCATGAAGCCCAGGGTACTTGTGTTTGGGGCACTCATCGGCTTCCAGGTACACTTTAACAACCAGTTGTTTTCTTTTCATCTTTTTGGCTTATCTATTTTCCAATTAAAAAGTCAAGGTTTTGTCTATTTTTCAAATAAAAAGTCAAAGGATTGTCATAGCCTTGACAACATTATCATCTGCTTGCAAACACTTATACCTTCGCCATAAATCGAAAACCTTTCAAGATATTCAAAGGAAACGTGGTACACAGGTTGCAAGAGACAATACATTCATGTACATTCCCTTAATTAACAGAAAAACAAGAGACAAGCGTTGGCATTTGCTCTTAGGCAATCTGGTTATGATATTCTTTGTTTCATATAAAGAAATAAATTGAATGGTATTAAATCAATAACTGATGTTTATAAATAATTTATGTATGATTGTCATTTTCTGTACTTACTCTACAAAGTGTATCTCCAATTTTACTGTCATATGTTTCTAGGGTTTTCTGGGCTGGTACATGGTGAAGAGTGGCCTACAGGACCAGCCCGAGTCCACAGATGTGCCGCGTGTCTCCCAGTACCGACTGGCTTCACACCTCGGCTCTGCCCTGCTGCTGTACACACTATTCCTTTGGAATGGCCTGTCACATGTTCTGCCTCAAGTCAAGGTATATAGCCATGTATTAGGGTTTTAACCAGGTTTTAAAAAGGTCAGGGTGCTGAGGGACAAATAGGCATATTGTAATGGGCTTTAAATAATTAAAACATTATGAATTTCATAGAAAATGTTAGAAATTGTGCTTATTTGAAGATTTATTATGTCTCTACTACTAAATATGTTAAGTTTGTTTGAATTTATAATCATATTTCAAGATAAAATCAAAAGAAAAGAAATCATTGATTATCTTAATAAGCATTTGATTCTTTGAAGGCAGGAGGTGCTCACTCTGGTCTCCATGAGGACAGGGTGCAGCACCCTCACATAACCCACTAGCTAAAACTCTTCATGTATCCCTACATGTATGTAGTGATCTTGCATCACCCAGTGCCCGATAGCCTCTTACAATAGATCTGTCCTTCTGCTCTAACATTATTCCTTTGATATGGCCTGTCTCACATCCTGTACCAAGTTAGAGTATAAAGCTATGTATGTAGCAATCTTGTGTCTCCAAGTACTGGCTGATCTCTTACCTCAAATCTGCCCTGCTGCTCAAGTCACAGTCAAGCTGCTGTACACACTATTCCTGTTTCACGCCCTGACTCAAGTTAAAATATCTATTATTTAACGTCTGTGTATGATGTATTTCAGGTGCCCGAGTTCCGTCAGTTAAAAATGGTGAGAGGCATGTCCCATGGACTCATGGCCACTGTGTTTATAACAGCCTTATCAGGTATGTTGAGACTGACATTTTACATCAGAACCCGGTATTATTATCACTATCTCTATTTAATTTATTGCTAAACCTTACGTTTTGGTTTTATGTATGCTATTATTGATACAATGTTCTTACTTATCATGAAATTTTATGAGAATTTCATAATGTATACATGAAATCAGGAAAATTTCTAATATCCCAATATAAGTTTAAACAGTATTTGTTTGGATCAGAGAGTTAAATAATGGTTATTTATTAACAGTTTATTAAAACCCTGCTTGGTTCATTAAAATGTGCTTTGTTGTGAAACACTGTTAATTATATTTGAATTATATTGTGATTATTAAGACATTTACTTAAACAACAAACAACTAAGTGAAAAAGAACTGTGTATCTCAGAATGTGTATCCATGGTATCAATGCTGTTATACACACCACAGGAGCATGTGTATCCATGGTATCAATGCTGTTATACACACCACAGGAGCATGTGTATCCATGGTATCAATGCTGTTATACACACTACAGGAGCATGTGTATCCATGGTATCAATGCTGTTATACACACCACAGGAGCATGTGTATCCATGGTATCAATGCTGTTATACACACCACAGGAGCATGTGTATCCATGGTATCAATGCTGTTATACACACCACAGGAGCATGTGTATCCATGGTATCAATGTTGTTATACACACCACAGGAGCATGTGTATCCATGGTATCAATGCTGTTATACACACCACAGGAGCATGTGTATCCATGGTATCAATGCTGTTATACACACCACAGGAGCATGTGTATCCATGGTATCAATGCTGTTATACACACCACAGGAGCATGTGTATCCATGGTATCAATGCTGTTATACACACCACAGGAGCATGTGTATCCATGGTATCAATGTTGTTATACACACCACAGGAGCATGTGTATCCATGGTATCAATGTTGTTATACACACCACAGGAGCATGTGTATCCATGGTATCAATGCTGTTATACACACCACAGGAGCATGTGTATCCATGGTATCAATGTTGTTATACACACCACAGGAGCATGTGTATCCATGGTATCAATGTTGTTATACACACCACAGGAGCATGTGTATCCATGGTATCAATGTTGTTATACACACACCTAAGGAGCATGTGAAGCCATGGTTTCAATGTTGTTGTTTTTCACTAACCATGAGGGCATTTGTTGCGGCCTGGACGCTACTCTGACATACAACATAGCCTAAGATGGCTGACCGCTGATGTAGATAATATAAAGTTTTATTATATTCCCACAGGAGCTTTTGTAGCTGGCCTGGACGCTGGGCTAACATACAACACATGGCCTTTGATGGCTGACCGCTGGATTCCCACTGACCTGTGGGCCATCAGCCCGAAGTGGAAAAATATGTTTGAGAATGCAACAACGGTGCAGTTCAATCATAGATACCTGGTATGTAGCATTTACAGGTGAAATGTTCAGAATTTGGAAATGGTTAAATGGGCATTGTTACCCATTCATTATTTTGTACTAATTGGAATGAATATTTAGGAATTACAATGATCCATCACCATTTAATATCGGGAATGTACAAACAACTGTGTCTGAACTAATGTTTGCTGCTGTACTAAATGTTTCTTATTTCCTCTGATTTTCTAATTAGTTTGTTTGTTTACAAGCATAAAAAGTCGAGGTATTGTCATACCTTGGCGTCTTTGTTGTGCAAAACATTTAACCTTGGCCATCACTCAAAAGCCTTGAAAATTTCAAAAGAAACATGGTTCACATGTTGCAAGAGATAATATGCACATGTACACTGCACAGCAAGGGCCATAACTCTTGACTTTTATAATTGTGGAGTTGTTCCCCTCTTTTTTACTGAAACCAACATTCGAGCGTTGTTGAGAGATCCAACTGTACGCCAGGTTCAATGTCTCCCACATATTACAGGCAGAATCTACCATACTTCTGATTGGAGGATTCTGGTTCATGTGTCGCAAGTTCCCCCTCCCACCTCGAGCCAGGATGGCTGTTAACTGCCTCTTCGGAATGGCTCTTCTTCAGGTAAACAATTTTATTCACATTTTCATTCATGAAATCAATATTTAGTTATGTCTTTTATTAAAAATGATGTCACTTTTTTATTTTAGATACGTTAGGGGGAGTCTAAACCAAGTACCAAGAAACATGTATTTCTAGTATTTATGAATAATCTAAAGCAGAACATTAGATTATCTTATTATTTACACATCTCTTTGAATTTTTTTTTTAGCTATTATGGTTTTTAAAGATGAACTCATACTCCCAAATAAGATTTAACACAATTAATACAAATGTTATACAATTCCAAAAAGGATGAATAAATGTCAAAACAATTGTTCTTATGAATGATATCAAGTTTAATTTGAAAGAAATGAGCATAAATTACAGGATTTCTTCCTTATAAGACTATAGTAGACTACAGTAATCTTTTAGCATTCACCAGTCATTTAATTTTTTTGCGCTTTCTGCTATTAAATTCACGGTTACATTCATGTTATCAGTAGTTAATATTTTCCATAAATGCATTATTTAGTAAGTAGTTAAAGGTTTATCAGTAAAAATTTATGTTTGTTATACATATGTGGATGTATTGATTTTGAATAAGAGCGTCATTTTAAAGAAAAAAGTTGAAGTACTGTCATTGCCTATGCGTTGTATTTGTTGGCTAATTGCAAAAACTTTTTACCTTTATCTAACCTTGAGTTTTGTTAATATATCTTAAGTGTGAGATTTTTTTTACTTTTAACTCAGGCCTGCTGACCAAATGTTTCGCTTTTTTGATGAATATAAATCCAATTTCAAACAAATAGTCACGCCTTTGTGCTTTACAATAATGCAAATCAGTCTGATTACTATACTTTTCATTCCATCATCAGTATGGATTTCAATATATGTTAATAAATGAGTGATTTGATATTGGCCCTGTTTATTGTCCAAGGGCAGTCATATTGGCACAAGGCCGAAGGCTGCCGTTTCCGAACTTCCAGCTGCGAATCTATATCTTGGCCCTGTTTAATTAGCCAATCAAATTCTTTAAAATGCGGGCTTTATATCTATATCACTTTTCGAACCGGGGCCGCTAATTGATATAGATATTGGCACTGTTATAGAGGAGGCCATTGTATTATTGGACGAGGCAAATGCTGTGTTTAAGGGCTAATAAATAATAGTTATTTAATAATAACGTTTAAAGAACATGGGCCGTATTCATAAAACATCTTAAGTTAAGTCAATTTCTTAAAATTTTCATATTCAAATCTAAAGAAATGTTTAAGTGATTTTAACATGAATGTTTTTTTCAATGAAGTCAATGAAAATAATGAATTTTTGAAATTTTTGATTTCTCATGATTCAAAAGATACTAAAATTAGAAAAGTGACTCAAGTTAGGAATTAAGATTTAAGAATACCACCCCTGATCATTAATTGGTTTTCTCTCTTATTTTAAGAGATGTCAATGAAATCTTTAGCGTTGTAATATCCCTATTATTGCAGGGTACCCTGGGAGTGTTAACGTTGCTGTATTTCGTCCCAACCCACCTGGCGGCCACGCACCAGTCTGGCTCCGTGGCACTGCTCTCATTCGCTACATGGTTCGCTCATGAGATGAAAAAAATGCCCAAATAATTAATTAATATTTATATTTGCGGAAGTGTTAAAATGGTTCAAAACCTTGTTCATGTGATAGTTTATTTGTTGGAAAATTAATGCAAGATCCAAATTTACTTTATTGATTGATCATAAAAAGCAAGATTTTGTAAAAAGAATTGTTTGAGTTAAATGTATTGGGATTTTAACCGAAATTCAACTTATTTCGTTTCCTTTTATGCTTAAATTTAATAAAAATATTTCAATTCGCAAATATTTGGAAATTCTCTTTAAAAATCACTTTGGCGATGAAATCTCAAAATAATTCAACCTGACATGGTGAATGTTGTTGCTTTTATAAAGCAACATGAGAATAAACATTTTTAAGAGTAAAACTAACAAAAAACAGCAGTGAAATTGACATGATATTCCACTGAAAACCATAAAGGTATATCAGATTTTTGTGCTGTTGACTAAAGGATATTTCACATTTCATGTACATATTGTGATTTTGAATGAACTAAGTTGCTTTGATTTTTATATATTCCTTCATTTTCTATTAACAATAGCTTTTTTGCTAACTGTTTACAGTGATATATCTAAACAGTATTTTTAGTATGTGGAACTTCCAATAGTTTTGTAAAGGGCTGTTTCTTTAAGAACCCTAGTAGCAACTTTGTGCCTAGAAGATTTTTTTCAACAGTAGTACCAAGTAACTACCACATTTTAAATCCTAGTGTTTCATTAAAAATCCTACCTAAATATAGCAGCAGAAGTTACTGTTAAGAATCTCTAGAAGTATGAAATTGCTCCTATTATTCTTGATGAAACAGCCCTTCGTTTATTAAACTTACTGGTACCGGTACTCTTTCTTTTCTATTGTGTTCATGCATTCATGATTACAAAAAACTTTTGATGTGCATTTGCAATTTATTGTCATGGATGTTGCAAAGACAAGTCCTTAGGATGTGAGGTTCTTGCATTTATGTGTACAAATGTGTCTTAATTTTGAACAAAATAAAATGAGACAACAGAAGATTGTTTTGATTTTATTTGTGTATTTTGTTTCTTACACCCTGTATAGCTATGGTAAGAATTCCGCAGATTCTAGATTGGTATTTCACCTTGCATGTACAACCTAAACTAACATCAAGGAGTCATAAAAACATGCCAAACTCTTACTACATTGCAGTGCTTGCAAACTTGTGCTAATCTCGACCACTGAGCAAACAAGTCTTATTTCTTATTTCTAAGTACCTTAAATAGATCAAGACCATCATATTATGAACCCTCACAGTTCTTTCTCTTTTTTCCTCCATTCATTCTTTAGGTATTTACAATTGTATGCAAACTAAGTAAGATAGTGATCACTGCCATTTATTGGTCAAAGGGAGGTAACTCTTAACAGAAAGTAATTCCTTTCAATGCTGAAGCATTTGATGACATATACTGGGTCAGTGCAGTGGCTTGTTTCACTTGATGCAAAAGGAACAACCAAGGATGCAAACGATATATCCCATATTACAAAATCATTGTGTATTTCCGATCTACGCCATTGTACAAGTCAAGTTTCTTCTGCCCAATTCATGTTTCATCTGTCCGAGACTTTCTCTTCTTTGCTTTCCCTCCCTCCGCCTCAGAAGATGTCCGCCTGCGCCGAGATTCCTCCTCCTACAGACAATTAAAATGAGATATAACGCCAATAAACTTTGTGGCCAAGTTTGGTAAAGATAACAAATGCAAAAGTGAGTGGTAATGAAAGTGCAACACTGCCACCGCTGCCAACAGACCATATGATATCTATATTTCTTCCATGCAAGGCAGGCATAATTAATATACAGAATAGAACTTGCTAAAATCAACAGAAATTATTCTAGTATATATGTATTGTATCGGCAGCCAATTTTGGAGAATTAATTAATTCTATGGAATGGTTTAAGTCAGCCAAAGTTATGTTTATAGGTCAATCAATATTTATTCATTAATTACTGTTAACTAATCACATTAATACTTGTATGTGCAAACCAGCAAAAAAAAAAAAAACTGTGAAGAACTTATCCAGTTTTATACATTTGGCTGTGGAAATTTAAATCAGAATGCGTTCTTTCAGCTCAAACTCGTACACATTCCATGGTCGAGGTGGGCTTACATTTAGTTAAATTTTCAATATACCAGCTCATGTATGTCGCACAAGCTGTTCATGTGTGATGCCCTGACATTGAAAACATTTATTTACAACATACTTCTGTTTATCAAGATATGAACAACAGGTTTATAAAAGGCTCTCACCTTGTCACTGCTCTCGTTCCGCCGCGAGGGTCGCAGAAGCTTGGCCTCCGTGTTCTGTAGCATCATCTGGGTGCTCACATACTGCTGTAAGGGGGAACGGGATGTTATTATTATTATCATATTATATGAATGTGATATGATGGATGTTTTTTTAAACTTTTATATTCTTCAATGTTTGTGAAACAAGTGATTACAACATTATATTAAACACATTGGCATGAAGAAAAGTGTCAGAACAGACAAGAAACCAACCTGTCCTTCTCGGTGACCTCAAACCGAACTCACATGTGCTCATGCTAGGAATCGAACGCCTTGGCAAGACTCCTTCGCAAAAAGCAAGTCTGCTTATCAGAAAACCAACAGGTTTGATGTTGTCCACAGGTGCAATATGCATTTTTAACTAGAACATCTTCAATGACCAATGTCGAAATAATTTTAAATTGTTTTAACAAGTTGTTATTCACAGAAGATTAAAAGCAATACTGAACTATTTCATACAGAAATGTTCAAAGAATACTAATATTTGCAGACAGGGTGGAGATGCTTGAGCTGTTTTGCAATGGAACTATATGTAACAAACTCATGCGCATTGGTACATTAGACAAAGAGAGTCTAAGGCACAAAAGGAGACCTGTGAAGTGCTACAAAGTGCTTTTTGCCCTGATAACAAAATAATGCACCAGTCAATTGTAAACACGGCCCCCCTAGGTCCGGGGAATAGCGGGGACTTTTGACTTGGTCCAGCCAACCCTGGCTAAAATCCCTGGGGGGTTACAATTTACTGGTGCATAAGCACATCAATTCTTTTCACTAATGCATAAATTGCACTTATTAATTTATATAAATTAATTAAAAGTGAACGTTTCAAATAAATACATGTTTTAACTAAATCAGTGAGGAAACTCGGTTTGGTTACAGAATCCTTTTAAGGGAATTCACAGCATCGACAAATTAAAAAGTCTAATAGCTATGAAGTTAAAAACTAGAAAACATAAAATAACATAAGGACCAACCTCTATCTGTTCCAGCACATCATTGTACATCTCGGTGGCCATGCGGTTCACATCATGGTTGGCATTGTTGTACATGATGGCGTTGGTAAACATGAGCATCATATCGCGCTGGAACTCTGACGTCGTCCGGATCGTGCCGCTCTCTATGTGACGTTTGATCTGGGTCAGGTCCTTGGGTCTGGAATATGCAGATATAATTGATGTATACATGTCATCCTTGGCCTGGCCTTCACAAAAATATAACAGCATTAAGTAACCAACCATTTTTGTTATCTTATTTAGATTAAAGATTAAGTTGTTATCACTCGGCATTTGGTTAAAGATGCACTATTACTCCCAAATAATATTTACCACAATTTATACAATTGTTTCGATATACCAGAAAAGATGAATAAATGTTGAAAACAATGAGTTTAATTTGAAAGAAATGTCCAGAAAACAAGGTATTTCTACCTTATGAGACAATAGTAGATCATTGTAAATCTTTTAGCATTCACCAATCATTTAATATTTTTCGGGTTTCAGCTATTAAATACATGGTTACAATCTTGTTATCAGTAATTAATATTTTCCGTAAATGCATTATTTAGTAAGAAGTTCAAGATTTATCCATCAAAATTTATGTTTGTTATACATGTGTTACTGTATGTATTGATTTTGAATAAGTGTCGCTTTGATAGATTTTAATGCTCAAATATTTTTTTCTCATAATAGTTGTGAAACTAGCCCCTGATTTAGAATGACATGGTATTAATTAAAGATAATCTTTATTGACTTCAATGTTACAGTAAAAATACATGTCTTTTTATATAAATATAAAGTATTACCACATATCTTTTATACATGACATACAGGACAAGTGCCTAGTTCCAAGAAATGCTTAAAACATTGGACAAAAAATAAACAGAGTCAGTAATAACGCAATGGCATTTAACACAAAATTACCTTCAAAACCAAAATTCATCATTAATAAGTCAAGTTTGCCTGATTTTCAAATACCACCATGCATGATAAAGTTACAGCCAATACACGACCAACTATCCACTCAAAGTGTGACCTTGAACTTTTAAGAATTTTTGCCTTTATGTATCAAACATATGTGCCAGTTATTTTGAAAATCCCTCTATGCATGGCAGAGTTACAGCTCAGACACTGAATAGCGGATGGACGGAAAAAATCACAAACACACGGATGGTGCAATTCCAATATTATCTGCAGGCCATACAGGGGCATAAATATTATCTGCAGGCCATACAGGGGCATAAATATTATCTGCATGCCATACAGGGGCATAAATATTATCTGCAGGCCATACAGGGGCATAAATATTATCTGCAGGCCATACAGGGGCATAAATATTATCTGCAGGCCATACAGGGGCATAAATATTATCTGCAGGTCATACAGGGGCATATATATTATCTGCAGGCCATACAGGGGCATAAATATTATCTGCAGGTCATACAGGGGCATAAAAATTATCTGCAGGCAATACAGGGGCATAAAATTTATCTGCAGGCCATAGAGGGGCATAAATATTATCTGCAGGCAATACAGGGGCATAAATATTATCTGCAGGCCATACAGGGGCATAAAAATTATCTGCAGGCAATACAGGGGCATAATTATTATCTGCAGGCCATGCAGGGGCATAAATATTATCTGCAGGCAGTCATCACTGAACTTGTGAGATAAAAAGTCTTTTCTAGTTACCTTTTGACCACCAACGAGTAGCCTGGTGCAAAGTCGTCCTTGACTGGATGCAGAAATACACTGGCATACCTGTAATAGAGAATGAACACTGATTATCTCACCCCAATAACACAAAGTCCCTTATAGATGGATCAAGCTAGGTACATTGTTTTGTTTTTATGTTTTGGTATAAATTGTGAAACGTTCTCCTTTTAAAGAGCTTTGAGAGATTAAATGGAAACATACTATTTTAAGGATAATCATGAAAAACTATATTGTGTTATGTAAAACCAAGTTTGGTTACATCTTGATGTTACCCTTAAGTTAGATTTTTGAAATTCGAGCCAGAGAATTTTAGCGGCCATGAGTAATAGTAAAAGACCTAAATCTCAAGTGTTTCCATTTAATAAAGTTTGATTGGCAAGTAATGTAGGTTTGACTGTTTGACCATTTATAACAGGGGCTGGATTTTGTCTGACCATTAATCGTAAATAACCATACTTGTGGTTGGCAATTCCCCTCCAGACAAGCATGATGGACTTCTTCCAAGCCTTGTACGCCTTGTCATCCTCCGTATCAGAACTGAAATACAACACAGATCTGGTATAAAACACACAACTGATAAACAACACACAATAGTCTAAATAAAACACAGAATTGAAATTCAACACGGAACCAAAATTCAACACAGAACTGAAATTCAACACATTATTATTAATACAACACAACACTGAACTTGTAGAAGATCAAATCTGACAAGATCACAATGGACAGTCGCCATTCAATAAATTTTCGATTGTAATCGATCATCAGAATAAAACTAAATTCAAAGCTAAGATTTACAAGTTACAGTTTTATATGTTTACTATTGCACCAATGAGTGGTAATTACCCTAGATTCTTCATTAATGTAATGACAATTTTGAAAGTTTATATACCAGTGTGAGCTATGGGGACTGTTAGGAATGGACTCGGAGAAGGCTGCACTGCCTGCCGGGGGCATGTTTGTCACACTGGAATCCCCATCATCATCTGATGTCTCTGCATCACTGGGCCGGGAGCTCAGGTCATCCTATCAAAAGTATAATATGATTTTGATTAAAAAGGACTACTGAATGTTGATACCAGCACTTTTTCTCAGATGACCAAGTAGGGCATGGATGTGAATAATTTGGTCAGGTATGCTGGAACAATTGAAGTACCCAGTACTTGACCAATATAGTAATAATTTTTACATAACTGCTTGCTTCTCCGTTACAAGTGCTTTTTAATAGATAACTTTATCCCACCTTTGTGACCGAGCTTACATGAACAGAGGTGGGATTTTGTCTTCATTTGAAAAAAAACAATGATAAAATTTCAAAATGTTCTTTCAAACTGACTTCCAAAATTTACTTTTAAACTTTATTTATTTTTGCTTCAAACTACATAGTTAAAAAGGAACATATTAAAGTCTATGATGTGTTTAATCTGCGGTGAAAAATGTATATACAGGTGTCCTTAGGTAATTGACAATGCAACTGACGATTGGGTATCAGTCCATGCCATATGACCAAGTGGCAATGCTTGATTATTTCAGCCAGAGTTAGAGAGTGTGTATTATCATAGTAAACATACATACAATATCTTGTTTATCACAGTTTGCAATAATGATTTATAGAAAAAATGCAAGTTGATGAAGACGACACAAAGGCTATGACGATACCTATAAGTTTGTTTTTCAAAACAACAAGCAAGCTAAGGCCACAAAAAGTATTTCCTATAAATAATTCTTTCCAAGCTGTGATATGTGCTATGACAAGGTAAACACTTTCTATAGTAAAAAAGTACTTTACAAACGCATCACTAATAAGTACTTTTTTAAGTGTTTTTTTCACAACCAAGAGTGTTTTTTCAATAATGAAAATACTAATTAAAGTATATCCAATGACTATTGAGATGTGTTACTGTGAAATCATTAATGTTCGTGGGCATGAAATTTCGTGGTTTGCCGAAAAAAAACAATTTCGTGGGAACTTAAATTCGTGGATTTTCATTTTTGAAAAAAAAATCGAAGATGCGATCGTCCTAGATCGTCTGCATAATATCCACGCGCTGGCCCGTGATTTCCGTCTTCTACGTCAATCGGTTTATGACACTCGCTAATGTGGTACGACATGCCAATTAGTGCATATACCCATGTCACTTATCGATTTAATTGGGAATAAAGGTAATAAAAGAAGATGTACCCTGATCATAAATACAGATAGGGGAAGCCATTTAATGCTAATTAAGAATTTTGCAAACTGTGAAAACACCGAAAAGGTGCGTATATTGTCACGTTCGGTGCTTAGTAACCTTCAATGTACTAGTAATCGATTAATTATTTCATTAAATAAAAAATCGAGTACAGACACTCATCACGCACATCTTGTAAACTTGGAGATTTTCATTAACAGCACACGTGCTTATAACTGTCATTTGCTGCATAAAACACATTTAATTGATTTGGTTCATTATTTGTTAAAGGCAGTTATAATATATTAACAGAATATTGATCGTAAGTTATATAGTGAGACAGGTTTTAACACACTATACTGCGACCTCTGTAAATGATATACTAGAGTATGTACGTAACAAGGCAATTAAAAAAGTGAATAAAGGGTTTATATTTCGTGGTATCTTGAATTCGTGGATCACCTAACCCACGAAAACCACGAACATTAATGCCCCACGAACATTAATGATTTCACAGTATATATAAAAACTAGAACTGTAAGCCAAAGGCTAACGAATACCCCCCAACCCTTCCCTGTGATATTCCAAAATGAAGGTGGACGGGTGAATTTGGCAGTCTGCCAACCCAATTTCTGTTTACCCACCCCCACCCCCCACACATGAGTACCAAGGAAATAATACAGGTGTAAAATATCACATATACAAAGGTTCACATAATGGTCATGGATATCCATGGATATCTGAAAGTTTGTTGTTTCTCTCATTTTCACCATAAAGGGGTCATGACTCCTGGCAGGATATTCCAAAATGAAGGTGGACGGGTGAATTTGGCAGTCTGCCAACCCAATTTCTGTTTACCCACCCCCACCCCCCCACACATGAGTACCAAGGAAATAATACAGGTGTAAAAAATCACATATACAAAGGTTCACATAATGGTCATGGATATCTGAAAGTTTGAGAAAAATATATTGAAAAATGACAAAGGAGTAGGCCACCAAAGCGAATATTACCCCACTCCCACCCACCTCAGGGGAGATAACAAACCTGTTTCTCTCATTTTCACCATAAAGGGGTCATGATGAAAAATGACAAAGGAGTAGGCCACCAAAGCGAATATTACCCCACTCCCACCCACCTCAGGGGAGATAACAAACCTGTTTCTCTCATTTTCACCATAAAGGGGTCATGACTCCTGACAGGATATTCCAAAATGAAGGTGGACGGGTGAATTTGACAGTCTGCCAACCCAATTTCTGTTTACCCACCCCCACCACCTCCCCCCACACATGAGTACCAAGGAAATAATACAGGTGCACAAAATCACATATACAAAGGTTCACATCATGGTCATGGATAGCTGAAAGTTTGAGAAAAATATATTGAAAAATGACAAAGGAGTAGGCCACCAAAGCGAATATTGTAACAAATTTAAGGCCTGTATGCACCTAACTTCAGGACTTTTGATGGTCTTTTTAAGGACAAAATCAATTAAAGGTCTTTTTAAGGCCATGCAAACATTCTGATTAATGCAGGTGCACCAAATCACATATTCAACAGTTCATATCATGGTCATTGACATCTGAAAGTTTGAAAAAGATTTATAGAAAAAATGAGAAAAAATGACCAAGGATTAGGCTAGACAAAGCTGTATAATTTTTGCCTATTTTAACTTATTCAGGGGCCATAATTGGAGACATGATCATGTGATTCCAACCACAATCACAGGGGCAAATGTTCTCACCATGGCTAAAAGTTTGAAAAAGATTCATTCAAAAATGACGAAGGAGTAGGACGAACAAAACTAATTTTACCCAATTTAACTCATTAAGGGGCCACAACTCCACTCAGGATCATGTGACTCCCACCAAATTCATGGAGGCAAAGGTTTACATCATGGCCATTAATATTTGAAAGTTTGAAAAAGATTTGCTCAATAGCTTCAAAGAAGAATCCTGGACAAAGCTAATTTTGCCCAATTTAACTCATTAAGGGGCCACAACTCCACTCAGGATCATGCGACTCTGACCAAATCCACGGAGGCACAGGTTTACATCATGGTCATTAATATTTGAAAGTTTGAAAAAGATTTGTTCAATAACGACAAAGATGAATCCCGGACAAAAAAACGGACGGACAGACGGACAGACGGACAGACAGACAGACAGACCGACAGACGGACAACCCGATTCCAGTATACCCCCCCCAAACTTTGTTTTGGGGGGTATAATCACACAAGACTAAAATGAGGAACTGATTCAATTAAGATGGTTTATAAATGCCAGTCCCAGTCATCGAAATTAAACTTTTGAACAAGCCCGAATTCTTATACTATTGCTTAGCATCATTTTTTTTAACAAGCCCTGCTATATAAAATTCAGAATTTGAGCAAGCTTGGAAGACATTTTACCAGCGCAAGGGCTTGTGCTAATTTCGACCACTGCAGTCCAGAACGGAACTTAAAAGTTATTACTCACAGTTGTGTTTGATTTGCGTGTAGACCTGAAGCTTCCACGGCGGGCACTGGAAGACCGTCCTGAAAAACCAAGGGTGAAATATTACACAGCGTTGGCACATTTCTTGTTATAGTTACAGAGTCTATAAATAGTAACATATAGTTTATAACAGATGACCATTCCACCTGTGGTTGGCAAGAAATATGGAAGTTCAAAAACAGGAGATATCAGTACTAGGATAGTTTTTTAGTTTTCATAATGAAATGTTTGGAGAGGTATAAAAATTCATATCCATAATACATAAAGAAGTTTTACATTAACTTTTAAGTTTGAATTTTGTATCGAATAGGGCCATCGTAACCTAGTATTTTTGTTGGATTTTCTTTTAATAGCCCAAAATTAGGAAAGCTGCTCTTTCATCATAAAACTTAAGAATTTCAAGAGCTTTCAAAAGATGTGATAAAACAAATGAAAACAGGTATCAAAATTTAAAATTTCTGCTGCTATGAATGTTTATTAAAAATAGTTACTATTTGCCTGCCAGACAATCCCAATCACATGCTTGTGACATCACCAGTTCATTTGCCTATTCTTGACCTTTTTTGTCTTTATTTCCTACTTTCTTTGCTACTCAAGTATGTTCGTGACTATGTTTAGAATCCTTCTTGTTACTGATATGCCACTGCCAACGTATTTTAAACTGAACTGCAAACTATGTAGGGTGAACATCCGGCCCTTGTTGTCATGGTATTTTCCCCAGTTAACAGTAAACTACAACTTTTGGTAACATTTTCTTTAATAATATACATTATCATAATCAACAAGGACACAATCTTTAAACTCAAAAGTATGGCCACTCAAATTACATATAAAATTATCTTTTTCCTGTATACCTTTCCCTCGTCGTTGTGATGAGCGACTGCCAGTGTCGGATATACGGGAAGAGATACTACTGGCTGGTGACACGGGTTCTGCCAGGGGAATGTCATCCTCCACTCCCACTTCCTCCCCTGTCCCCATGGTGGTGCTGGTGACCTCCTCTACCACACCCTGGAAACAGAAATGTGTAAAATATGACTTGGGTTCTATTCCATAGCAGAGCTCAGCTACATGTTAATCTTTAAACATTTAAGTCTGTCAAACTTCAATTTATTAATGCTTCAAAAAGATACCTCAACTTTTTTCCATCCATTGGATTAAAAATCTAGTATTGATTTTCTGGGCAGATTTACAAAATCCCAATAGAAAGCACAAATTAATTAAATTTTATGTTGCATGTCATCAACATGTATTTCAAAACTGAAGCCATTAATCAGATCAAAAATTCTGACACCCATTGACCAATTCTTACAAAACTCTCCCCTAATCCTCACCATCTCCAGTTTTGGCATGGTTATTTTCGCCTCAGTGTCGGGTATAACTGCGGGAGTCTTGATGGGGCTCACATGGGTCATGACCTCCACTGTTTCCTCAACAACCATTGGGTCACACTCAACTATTTCTTCCTTGATGTGGCTCGTGTCGATTTCAATCTCTGGCACTCCTGGAATAAGGTTACAAATACTCCTTAAAATCTAGACACCAAAACGCAGGTGTAAACTTCAACACTTCAGTTAATAACACTAGTAAATGTTGGATAAGTCAAAGCAATATCAACAACACCTTAAGAGGAGAAAAAAATATCAGAAGACGTGATTGAAAAATCATTTGCAAGTAAATAATGAATTTTAAAGACGTCTTAATTCAAAACAACTTCATTCTGGCTTCACAAGGATGATGAAAGCCAAAAATATTTACTACTATTTATGATGCAATTGTCCAGCCAAAAAAACAAACTGAACAACTGTCCAACAGTCTAAAGTTGAACACTTTCCATCCTAATTTCAGAATCAATCCTGAACTTTACCAAACCTGTAAATTCAGTAAACTACCATTTTTATCTAAGACTTATATTGCTTTCCTGTATTTAATATATCAATATCTGTCTATGTATCATTCCTGTCTGTATGATAAAAATGTGTCACATTTGGGCCAAGAGTCACCCCACACCCATAAAACCAAATAGCCCATACCCAATTCTTCCTCACCTGTATCCGGGTGTATGACATGACTTGTGTCAGTGTGTACAACCTCATCTTCTAGCTTCACCCCCGTCACATTGGGATCCATAGGTTCATTCTTTACTGGACATTCTTCATCCACCTCTTCTTCAAACACCTCTATAGAAATAGAAATATTCATGCAACTTGCAACAGGTTTCCAGTAATTGATTGTCAAACTTTACTCAATAATTATTTCAGTAAGATTTACACGACTTTCGACTGTGACTATGATGTATACTTAGTTTCATAAGGATATTATGAACATGATATTTATAATAGTCAAAAGATAAAAGTTTTTGGCCAACGCCACCAACAAAGTTATAACAATACCCCATCCTTAAATAACCCCAACAAACAAACTGAGTGCAGCAGAGCGAACACCAACATACTTTTAGTCATTTTTTTTTCTAGTATGGGGCTTAAGTATAACTAGAACTCCGCGAGTCGGATGTGTCGCCTGACGAATTATTTACTATCGACATTATAGTTGTTAGATTGGCATTTTATTCATTTATAGACAATGATGTCTCCATTTAACTTTGTGGCATTTGAACTTAAGATAACAACGTTAGGCCAGGAGCAAGCATTTGGTTATATAAACAAAGATGAGCACAATAAATACTGAAATCAATCAAAGGGAAATGATAAAAAAATGTGCAAGGTAAAGTTAAACATGAAAAATAACAAAAGATTATAACTCTAATATGGAAGCAAGAGATACATTTTTGTGCACTGCACTCCCTCTCAATAAGATCTATCTACCTATAAAGTTTCAAGTTGATAACTCTTATAGTTTTCGAGATATGCTCCGGACAAAAATTAACAAGAAAATTAACAAAGGGCATAACTCTAAAAATATGGAAGCAATAGTTACTGCTATTGTGCACTGCACTTGCCCTCAATGAGATCTATCTACCTATTAAGATTCAGGTTGATACCTCTCATAGTTTACAATATATGCTCCTGACAAAATTTAAGCTTGAAAATTAACAAAGGGCAATAACTCTAATATGAAGCAAGAGATACATTTTTTGTGCACTGAACTCCCACTCAATAAGATCTATCTACCTATAAAGTTTCAAGTTGATAACTCTTATTATAGTTTTCGAGATATGCTCCAGACAAAAATTAACAACGAAAATAAACAAAGGGCAATAACTCTAAAAATATGGAAGCAAAAGTTACGGTTATTGCAAACTGCACTTGCCCTCAATGAGATCTATCTACCTATTAAGATTCAGGTTGATACCTCTTATAGCTTACGATATATGCCCCTGACAAAATTTAAGCTTGAGATTTAACAAAGGGCAATAACTCTAATATGGAAGCAAGAGATACAGTTTTTGTGCACTGCACTTGCCCTCAATGAGATCTATCTAGCTATGAAGTTTCAAGTTGATACCTCTTATATTCTTCAAGAAATGCCCCGGATAAAACTTTTAGCATGAATATTAACAAAGTGCAATTTCTCTAAAACTAAGAGAGCAAGAGTTACTGTTATTGTGCACTGCACTTGCCCTCCATGAGATATATCTACATATGAAGTTTCAAGTTGATAACTCTTATATTCTACAAGAAATGCCCCGGACAAAAAATTAAGCATGAAAATTAACAAAGGGCAATAACTCTAAAAATATGGAAGCAAGAGTAACATTTCTTGTACACTGCACTTGCCCTCAATGAGATCTATCAACATATGAAATTTCAAGATAATACCACTAAAAGTTTACGAGATATGCCCCGGACAAATGAAAACGGGCTGCTGCCGCCGCCGCCGCTGCCGCCGACAAAAGTAACCCCTATATGTCGTCTTTTCAGGCGAAACAAAAACCAGAGGTTATGACTACAAAGGTTTTTAAGTTTTTGCATATTGTTGTTGTTATGAATAAGTCAGAGTAATTGGCCTTACCAAGTTCAATTATAATACCATTTGACAAACAGACCAGCTAATACAAAGTATACTGTTATAGCTCGAAGGTTAAGATGACTGTGAGAATAATCATAAACCTTTATTCGTGGAAACCCAAACATTATAAAAAATAGATACATGACATAATGTGTTTATTTTTAGAAATTCACTTTTCCTGTGGTTTTCCAGAATTCTATAGATAAAACACAACTTGTGTTAATTATTTCTTTTCTTTCTGAAAGAATGTTTAATTGTTAACTCAACTACTATATTATATCCATCAATACACTATCTGTCCAACAGAGTTATAATTTTAAAATATTGTAAAGAAAAACAAAATAGTGACAAAGTAACAATGACATGGTATAACCTAATGTTACCTATAAACTACTTCACTGAATCTATTCAAACTGCAAAACTTATAACAGAACAAAACTGACAACTCCTCCATATATAGGACTGTAATAAACACCCCTTACTGTGGACCGGAGACTCGCTGGTTACCTATGTCTATACCCCAGTGGTCACCACTAGTCCACTTTTGCTTCCTCAGAAAATTAATATTTAATACTTTTAGGCTCATAAGTTATTATAATTACTACATCTTGACCCATATCTAATTTAAGTCCATGCCAGGCCCTGATATCAATATTCATAACTGTAGAAGTTGTAATAGCTGATTATTATCAATCCTGAAAAATAGCCGCTCTATTTGAGTATGTGATATTCATGCCCAAAGGCAAGGTCAACAAGCTTAGACCCCTTTTCAAGTTGTTTCAAGAGTTATTTTACCAAGTTCCAACTGCCATACAGGTGCATAATATTGTCTCTGGCCATATCTGTACCAAGTTTCAACTGCCATACAGGTGCATATTGTGTCTGGGAGCATGTGTACCAAGTTTCAAATGCCATACAGGTGCAAAATTATTGTCTCTGACCAAATGTGTACCAAGTTCCAACTGAATATCTTGAACTGGTTTTTAGGTTATGACCAAGGTGTAATTGAGTGTAAGTGTTTGCATGTTGTTGTTTTAATGAATAAGGGGCACAACTCCACAAATATTTAAGTCAGAGTTATGGGCCATACTAAAAACATACTTATTGTCTCTGGTAACATTTGTACCAAGTTTAACATGAATATTTTGAACACTTTTCAATTTATTGCCAAGGTTAAAGTTTTTTTCACTACAATGACAACGATGCCACCTATTTTGAAAAGTACTAACTTTTTTTTCTTTGACAAACAGACCAGCTAATGCAAATTAAACCTCTGATAGCTATGAGGTAAAGATCTTTGCGAGTATAAATAAAAACCTTTAATAGTGGAAACCCAAAGATTATTAAAAATATGTACATGACATAGTGTGTCTATTTATAGAAATCCACAATTCCTGTGGTTTTCCAAACTTCTGTAAAAAAAAAAAATTGACACACAACTACTTTTGCAATTAATTCTTTTCTTTTTGTTCAAATGTCTAATTGTTAAATCAACTACTAAATTATATCCATCAATACACTACCTGTCCAACCGTGTTATAATTTTAAAACATTGAAAGGAAAATAAAATAGTGACAAAGTAACAATGACCTGTTATAACGAAATATTACCTATAAAATACTCCACCGATATTATTCAAACTGCAAAACTTATACCAGAACAAAACTGAAGAATCCTCTATATATGTTACTGTAACAAGTACACTACAATGTGGACCGGAGATTCACTGGTTACCAATATCTATACCTCAGTGGTCACCACTAGTCCACTTTTGCTCCAATATCTGTACCTCAGTGGTCACCACTAGTCCACTTTTGCTCCAATATCTGTACCTCAGTGGTCACCACTAGTCCACTTTTACTCCAGTATCTGTACCTCAGTGGTGACCACTAGTCCACTTTTGCTCCAATATCTATACCTCAGTGGTCACCACTAGCCCACTTTTGCTCCAATATCTGTACCTCAGTGGTCACCACTAGTCCACTTTTGCTCCAATATCTGTACCTCAGTGGTAACCACTAGTCCACATTTGCTCCAATATCTGTACCTCAGTGGTCACCACTAGTCCACTTTAGCTCCAATATCTGAACCTCAGTGGTCACCACTAGTCCACTTTGGCTCCAATATCTGTACCTCAGTGGTCACCACTAGCCCACTTTTACTCCAATATCTGTACCTCAGTGGTCACCACTAGCCCACTTTTGCTCCAATATCTGAACCTCAGTGGTCACCACTAGCCCACTTTTGCTCCAATATCTGTACCTCAGTGGTCACCACTAGCCTACTTTTGCTCCAATATCTGTACCTCAGTGGTCACCACTAGCCCACTTTTACTCCAATATCTGTACCTCAGTGGTCACCACTAGCCCACTTTTACTCCAATATCTGTACCTCAGTGGTCACCACTAGTCCACTTTTGCTCCAATATCTGTACCTCAGTGGTCACCACTAGTCCACTTTTGCTCCAATATCTGTACCTCAGTGGTCACCACTAGCCCACTTTTGCTCCAATATCTGTACCTCAGTGGTCACCACTAGCCCACTTTTGCTCCAATATCTGAACCTCAGTGGTCACCACTAGCCCACTTTTGCTCCAATATCTGTACCTCAGTGATCACCACTAGTCCACATTTGCTCCAATATCTGTACCTCAGTGGTAACCACTAGCCCACTTTTGCTCCAATATCTGTACCTCAGTGGTAACCACTAGCCCACTTTTGCTCCAATATCTGTACCTCAGTGGTAACCACTAGCCCACTTTTGCTCCAGTATCTGTACCTCAGTGGTCACCACTAGCCCACTTTTGCTCCAATATCTGTACATTTGCTCCAATATCTGTACCTCAGTGGTCACCACTAGTCCACTTTTGCTCCAATATCTGAACCTCAGTGGTCACCACTAGTCCACTTTTGCTCCAATATCTGTACCTCAGTGGTCACCACTAGTCCACTTTTACTCCAATATCTATACCTCAGTGGTCACCACTAGCCCACTTTTACTCCAATATCTGAACCTCAGTGGTCACCACTAGCCCACTTTTACTCCAATATCTGTACCTCAGTGGTCACCACTAGCCCACTTTTACTCCAATATCTGTACCTCAGTGGTCACCACTAGCCCACTTTTACTCCAATATCTGTACCTCAGTGGTCACCACTAGTCCACTTTTGCTCCAATATCTGTACCTCAGTGGTCACCACTAGTCCACTTTTGCTCCAATATCTGTACCTCAGTGGTCACCACTAGCACACTTTTACTCCAATATCTGAACCTCAGTGGTCACCACTAGCCCACTTTTACTCCAATATCTGTACCTCAGTGGTCACCACTAGTCCACTTTTGCTCCAATATCTGTTCCTCAGTGGTCACCACTAGTCCACTTTTACTCCAATATCTGTACCTCAGTGGTCACCACTAGTCCACTTTTACTCCAATATCTGTACCTCAGTGGTCACCACTAGCCCACTTTTACTCCAATATCTGTACCTCAGTGGTCACCACTAGCCCACTTTTACTCCAATATCTGAACCTCAGTGGTCACCACTAGCCCACTTTTGCTCCAATATCTGTACCTCAGTGATCACCACTAGCCCACTTTTGCTCCAATATCTATACCTCAGTGATCACCACTAGCCCACTTTTGCTCCAATATCTGTACCTCAGTGATCACCACTAGCCCACTTTTGCTCCAATATCTGTACCTCAGTGATCACCACTAGCCCACTTTTGCTCCAATATCTGTACCTCAGTGATCACCACTAGCCCACTTTTGCTCCAATATCTGTACCTCAGTGGTCACCACTAGCCCACTTTTACTCCAATATCTGTACCTCAGTGGTCACCACTAGTCCACTTTTGCTCCAATATCTGTACCTCAGTGATCACCACTAGCCCACTTTTGCTCCAATATCTGTACCTCAGTGATCACCACTAGCCCACTTTTGCTCCAATATCTGTACCTCAGTGGTAACCACTAGCCCACTTTTGCTCCAATATCTGTACCTCAGTGATCACCACTAGTCCACTTCTGCTCCAATATCTGTACCTCAGTGGTAACCACTAGTCCACATTTGCTCCAATATCTGTACCTCAGTGATCACCACTAGTCCACATTTGCTCCAATATCTGTACCTCAGTGATCATCACTAGCCCACATTTGCTCCAATATCTGTACCTCAGTGGTAACCACTAGCCCACTTTTGCTCCAATATCTGTACCTCAGTGATCACCACAAGTCCACTTTTGCTCCAATATCTGAACCTCAGTGGTAACCACTAGCCCACTTTTGCTCAAATATCTGTACCTCAGTGATCACCACTAGTCCACATTTGCTCCAATATCTGTACCTCAGTGGTCACCACTAGTCCACTTTTGCTCCAATATCTGTACCTCAGTGGTAACCACTAGTCCACATTTGCTCCAATATCTGTACCTCAGTGGTCACCGCTAGTCCACTTTTGCTCCAATATCTGTACCTCAGTGGTCACCGCTAGTCCACTTTTGCTCCAATATCTGAACCTCAGTGGTCACCGCTAGCCCACTTTTACTCCAATATCTGAACCTCAGTGGTCACCACTAGCCCACTTTTACTCCAATATCTGAACCTCAGTGGTCACCACTAGCCCACTTTTGCTCCAATATCTGTACCTCAGTGGTCACCATTAGCCCACTTTTGCTCCAATATCTGTACCTCAGTGGTCACCACTAGTCCACTTTTGCTCCAATATCTGAACCTCAGTGGTCACCACTAGCCCACTTTTACTCCAATATCTGTACCTCAGTGGTCACCACTAGTCCACATTTGCTCCAATATCTGAACCTCAGTGGTCACCACTAGCCCACTTTTGCTCCAATATCTGAACCTCAGTGGTCGCCACTAGCCCACTTTTGCTCCAATATCTGTACCTCAGTGGTCGCCACTAGTCCACTTTTGCTCCAATATCTGTACCTCAGTGGTCGCCACTAGTCCACTTTTGCTCCAATATCTGAACCTCAGTGGTCACCACTAGTCCACTTTTGCTCCAATATCTGTACCTCAGTGGTCACCACTAGCCCACTTTTACTCCAATATCTATACCTCAGTGGTCACCACTAGTCCACTTTTGCTTCTTAAGAAAACTACTAGTAAATACTTTTAGACACATAAGTTATTATAATTATTTCACCTTGTCCCATAAATAATTTAAGTCAATGCCAGGCCCTGATATCAATATTCATAACTTTAGGGGTTAACAGCTGATAATTGCAAATCCTGGAATCTAGCCGAAAGTATGTTCGAGTACGAGGAATTTATGCCTGAAGCAAGGCAATGGAGCTTAGACCACTTTTAAAATTGTTTCATGAGTGATTTTTTTGTTTCATGAGGGATTTTTAATAATTCAATAATTCCAAGGTAATTTCTACTATTTATTATGCAAATGTTTCGGGGGAGGGTCAGGTCATGTCAATTCTTACTTGCCTATAAGACATTACACATACAGTCAGAAACCTGTTGGCTCGATATTGCTTGCCTCAATTTTCTCTATGGCTCAAACAGAATGTTAAGGACCGATTTTGTTTCACTCTTTGTAAGCATTCCCGCTTGTCTATTCGCTAGGCCCTAAGTATTTTATTTGGCCAGTCCCTGAGATATCGAGCTAATGGGTTTCAAGTGTATATGTATGCAATAATTATCCGCTACAGAAGTGGATATCCAACTATATTGTTTCATATATTTCTGTTCCAAAAAAAACTGTGGGCAAATACAACAAAAAGACTAGCCTACCTGTGGTTTCCACTGAGGTGACCATGATCTCTGGCTCTTCATTGGTCGACTGGATGAGAGGCTCAATCTGATTGGCTGCCTGCTGCGTCTGCCTCTGCGCATGCTCAGCTTCAGCATCCTGTAAAATTTACAATCAAATTGCAAACAGGCACAAAGTCCTAAATTTCAAATCGTTAGTACAAATGGCTTGGAAATTTAGTGTTGAACACTTTTTACCTAAACATGTTTTTGTGTTATTCAATCAAAAACAAACAAAAACCACCGCAAAGTGACCGAAAAGCAAGTGACTGCTTTACACGTAAATGGCAATAGTAATCTATTTTTAGCCCAAGGTTTTGCAAAACATGAAAAGACAAACCAGCCTGCAGTTAACAGCTGTAGATGTTTAATCCATATGCATTTGTTTGTCAGGGGTTTCACATCTCTTCACTGGATCAACAGTAATGACCAGGGAGGCTCTGATGGACTTAACTCACATTTTTAAGCTGCTGGAGATGATCAACGGAGACCTTCTCGCTGGAGATCATTTGTGAAAGGATGGATGCAGAGCTGGTGGGTTGGGCGCTCCATTCACCTCCCACACCCCCAGACACAACCTCCCCTGCAACAGGGGCACCACCGGGTGTCGCTGGCAACTCATCATCTGTTGTCTGAAAAATGAACATATTGAATTCATTTTGGCGTAAAAAAAATTATGGTTAGATAATGTTGCCAATACAAAAAGATGCATCTGTAACATTTAATCTGGCATTAGTTTTTTTTCATTATGCACTATGATAATTTATATTGGACAGTGGCTTTTTATAAAGCTCTTTTAACTTTTGTTTATTAACCTTTAGTTTAAGTAGAAGTATAAGTTTTTATACATAATAACACTTGTGTCCACAGGGGTTTCATAATAATCCAGTAGCAAAGTAAAAACAAAAACATGTCAGCCAACCCATCTACTTTTTTACAATCCATTCAACCTGAAGGTCCTCCAAATCCCAAGTTGATTTAATTTCAGCAAAATCCTGCTTCTTAACATAAAATGAAAACCCTGGTCTAGCATTTAAGTCTATTTAACCCCGAAATGAAATGCTTGTGTATAAGCCAACCTCTAGAATGAATGTAATGGGTATGAGTCCTGCGTTAAAGCTGCACTCTCACAGATTTACCATTTTTACAACTTTTTTATTTTTAGTCTTTGAAAGATCATTTTTTGGCATAAATATCTGCAAACCAATGATACAAGACTGTTGACAAAAGATCAGATTGCAGATTTTCATATTTTCCTTCGAAAATACTAACAGTTTAAGAAAAATGCATAAAACATCAATTTTCGATATTAAATATAAAAATCTGCGATCAATTTATGTTGTCAGCAGTCTTATATAACTGGTTTCTAAGGATTTTCGCAAAAATTGGCTCGTTTCAGAACAAAAAATAAACAAGTTGTCAAAACGTTCAATCTGTGAGAGTGCAGCTTTAAAAGAGACAAGGATGTGATTGACCTAGCAGCTGGAGGGCTGAAACATTTTCGGCCATGGGTTCTTGGGGGGTCAAAAGCACACTGCCTTAGAAGAAAACTGACTTTTAAGAAGCTCTTTTGAGGGCTCTCCTGACTTCAAATTTGAAGCAAACTGGGATATCAACTCTTAACAACCAAAAGCAACCAAATAACTTTTTTAATCAGCTAAAAAAAATAATATTTTTTTTATTTTTTGGGGGTGGGGGTGGGGTTGGATGAAGGGGTCCCGGGGGCCATTAGATCCGCAGATTTCCGCGGACAAATCACATCTCTGAGAGATAATACCCAGACATATTTACCCACCACTACAAAGAGGGTGTTGGGTGTGAAGTTTTGCTATAATCAAGATATCACCTAGATGTGTTTACCCACCTCTACAATGAGGGCTTTGAGTATTGTGTTCTGCTATAAAAGAGATACCATCAAGACGTATTTACCCACATATACAATGAGAGTAGAGATATCACCAAGACGTATTTACCCACATATACAATGAGAGTAGAGATACCACCAAGACGTATTTACCCACATATACAATGAGAGTAGAGATATCACCAAGACGTATTTACCCACATGTACAATGAGAGTAGAGATACTGCCAAGATGTATTTGCCCATATATACAATGAGATTATCGGGTATGGAGTTTGGTGCTAATAGAGATATCACCCTGATGTATTTTCCCACCTCTACAATGAGGTTATCGGGTATGGAGTTTGGTGCTAATAGAGATATCACCCTGATGTACTTTCCCACCTCTACAATGAGGTTATCGGGTATGGAGTTTGGTGCTAATAGAGATATCACCCTGATGTATTTACCCACCTCTACATTAAGTGTGTCAGGTATGGAATCCTGCGTACTCTCATCCACCTCTGACATCGTACTGACGCTGCTCGTGGTCCGGGACAAGCCGCGACGCGCAGCTGAAAGAAAAAGTAGCTCAGAATACATTATCCTTATTATAAAGAAGTAATGGAAACTGCAGGAATAAGTCAAGTGGGGGACAAGTCAAAACGGGGGGAAAAGTCCAGAATTACCCACCATGAACACGTGCCCTTTCTGCAGCCTCCTCCGCAAGTCGCCTCTCTTCTGCCTGTCTACGGGCTTCCGCAGCCTCCTTTTCCCTGCACATACATACATGTACACATGCAAATCACACATGCTCATATGTATGATAAACAAACACCATGTAGTAATGTGCATAAAAGCCACTTTCTCTAGCATTAACTATATGTTCATAAATCGCTGCTATATGACTCATTCCTTTTACAACCCTTTCCATTGATGACGTCAAAAATTATTTCACTAGCAATGCATGAAAACAACTCAGTGATATTATTGAATGATGGCAACATCATTTCTGATGTAATACTAAACATTAACACAATTCATGGTGACGAGCTTGTTACTCACGCTTGCATGCGTTCCCACATCTCATCAAGCTGGTCATCATAACGGCCCGTCTTCAACGCCTCAATCTCACGCTTTAACTGCCTGATACACAAACAATGCTCTAACTGCCTGATATACAAACAATGCTATAACTGCTTGATATACAAACAATGCTATAACTGCTTGATATACAAACAACATTCTAACTGCCTGATATACAAACAATGCTTTAACTGCTTGATATACAAACAACATTCTAACTGCCTGATATACAAACAAGGCTTTAACTGCTTGATATACAAACAATGCTCTGACTTCCTGATATACAAACAATGCTTTAACTGCTTGGTATACAAACAACGCTTTATCTGCCTGATATACAAACATTGCTTTAACTGCTTGATATACAAACAATGCTTTATCTGCCTGATATACAAACAGGGCTTTAACTGCTTGATATACAAACAATGCTCTAACTTCCTGATATACAAACAATGCTCTTACTTCCTGATATACAAACAATGCTTTAACTGCTTGATATACAAACAATGCTCTAACTGCCTGATATACAAACAATGCTCTAACTTCCTGATATACAAACAACATTCTAACTGCCTGATATACAAACAATGCTTTAACTGCCTGATATACAAACAACACTTTTAACTGCTTAATATGCAAACAACACTTTAATTGGTTAATATACAAACAACACTATAACTGCTAAATAAACAAACAACACTTTAACTGCTTAATATACAAACAACGCTTTAACTGCTTGATATACAAACAACGCTTTATCTGCCTGATATACAAACAATGCTTTAACTGCTTGATATACAAACAATTTCTAACTGCCTGATACACAAACAATGCTCTAACTGCCTGATATACAAACAATGCTTTAACAGCCTGATATACAAACAACGTTGTAACTGCCTGATATACAAACAACACTTTTAACTGCTTAATATGCAAACAACGCTTTAATTGGTTAATATACAAACAACACTATAACTGCTTAATAAACAAACAACACTTTAACTGCTTAATATACAAACAATGCTTTAACTGCCTGATATACAAACAACGCCTTAACTGCTTGATATACAAATAACGCTTTATCTGCCTGATATACAAACAATGCTTTAACTGCCTGGTATACAAACAATGCTTTAACTGCCTGGTATACAAAAAGAGTTAATATCAAATCTGTCTATAATGACTTCTTCTATATCAGCTATTGTAAAAATATAAACATTTAAATGTAGTTTTCAGTTTGTCATTTAGTTTAACTTCATGCATGTAGTGTGAAACTTTTAACAAAAACATTTGATGTCAGATATTGCCAACATGTAATACAACCTGGATTTCCTTACAGGATATTTTTATGTAGTTCAGTCATTAGTTTGCATTTATGATAATGTTTTTTACATAAAGTTCACTCCTAGAAGCTTTTATTTAACTTCAATTTAATAAAGCGACAATACATTTCCTAGATAAGATGTATGTCATTTAAGCTGCAGCTCTCCAGCACTCAAAAAAAATAAATATGCAATGTTATGTTATTAGAGAGCCTTTTGTATTTCCCAGTGGAACAGAAAATCTCCCTCTAGACCTAACTGCAAAAACCATGTGGACTTTCTCCAGGTATGGCTTTACATTACCCACTTTTTTGTTTTTGATAGCTTTTTATACTATTAACCAAAATCGCTTGAAAATCATGTCATTGGTAAGATAAGGAGGGCTCATATGTGTTACCATTGAATAGTAGTCTTTCTAAGCAACTCAGTCCAAATTTCATATATGTGCCTGGTTACCTGAATTTGCTCTGTTCCTGTTGGACTGTCTGCTTCAACTCTTCAATACGCTCAATTGTGAGACGGCGCACGATCATGACAGCAGGTGTCTCCACAACCTCTCGCTCACCTTTCTCCCCACGCTTACGTCTACATAACAAGTGGAAGACATTTCAAAGTTAATATGGGAAGGAGAAATATAAGAATTATTGTTAAACAGTCATATTTAAATTGTGTCTGTGATTCCTGGCTATCTGAAATTCAAACTGCAGTACTGTTTTATGCAAATATTATTCAAATTATTGTATGTCCCAACTGGGACTAAGTGATAAGGTATCGAAACATAAGCGTTACATTTTTCCTTTTGCTAGTCACTGGTGAATTCATATGTAAGGCTTTTACATAAAGCAACTTTTACATTACTTGGCTCTTGTTGATCCAAATAACTACCACACACAATTCTAAAACAAACACTTACTTTGGAGTTTCAACCTTTTCCAGAAGATCAGCATACTGCATGGCACAGTTCTGAGAAAAAATGGGGGGGTTTGTAAATAGTTAAGGATCATTTCAGTATTTCTCTACCTTCTAAGCTAACTGAGCTGCTTAAACATTTATCTAAAAAGTATATTAATCTTGTTTCATTACTGTGTCCTGGAAATGGGAATTGTTTGATTAACACTTTTTCTATTTACCTGGTTAACATAGCAAATAATGTTTATGTCAAATATAATTATTAATGTTAATCATTTTAATTTCATTTTAATTTTAAAAAGTGTGATATAAATTTAATATAAAATACATTTGCACATTCAATTTAGGTTTAGCACAAGAAAATTGAAGTCTAAATCAAAATAAGGACTCCACGCATACATGTACTTTAACCAGCCCAACTGCAATCATATCCCTGATAATGACATCAATCACGCAATTCATTACTTATATTTACACCAATAATTCTTTATTTATTTCCAGAATTTCTAAAAAAAATACTTAATTTCATTTAAAAAAAAAAAAACTTTCAGTAATTCTTTCTCACCCATTTGTAAATAGAACGACCCAACTGTAACAAGAAACAGTTTGTCATATGATGTCATAAAAATGCGGGAAAAAAATAACAACTTCATAGTTGATTTTGACGTAAAATTGAAACACTAGTGACACCAATATTTTCACAAATCATAATTTAACACTTTAACATATGTTGATTAAAGCCTTTCGTGGCCTGCTGACACAATAAAAGCAATAAAAAGATGATCAATTTCAATTTACATGTATATTTATAGGCAATCATTCGCAATCTGAGCATTTCCGAAGATGTTGCGTTCATTGGATCATAATTGCAATTGCCGAATGGTTGCTCATTTAAGGAATGAAAGTTGAGGTGTCAATATTGTAATTTTGGCCCTTGCCGTGTCGCTCTAAAAGGTTGTTTTTTTCAACTACTTGGCTTGTCCCTGTATTTTTCAATGTTTTATGCAGGGTTCTCAAAAGATTTTGGGCTGTACTCTCCTAAAAAAAGTAACCGACCTGTCTACTTATGCTTTGAAAATAATTGAAAAAAAATTGTAAATTCTAACCAGATTAAAACCAATTTGAACTGTCCATTTTGGCCACCACCCGGTTCTGATTAAGAACCCTCATTATTATTGTTTGTTGATATTCATGAATCAAATTAAAGTGGTCACCAGACACGCGAGGGTCCTGACCACATTTAGTTTTTTAAATGCATATTTATATTATTAAAAAACACTAACCTATACATAATACTATAATTGTAAAGTGTACTAACCTTCTGTGAAAACCAGTCTTGAGGTCTTGTTGATTCCCCAAATGATTTAATCGCTCGACTTACTGATACCCTGAAGCATTTAATACCACATATTACTGATAATGAATATTGTGAATAACCATTCTAAATACTGTATTACAATACATGTATCTTTAAATTAAAATTTATAATACAGTTTCACTTGCACAGAAATTTATAAATGCAAGCTGGTTTCTATTAAAACAAAGTTTTAACTTTTAAATTTTGCCTAATAAGAAAATATACAATGTTTTCCAAGTTTTACCAACATGTAATGTGAAATGGATCAAAACCTAAAAATTGTTAAATGAGTAAAGACATCTTATTTCCTATTCTTTTTTTCCATCTGTAAAAAAATTGAACATTTTAATACTATCATCAATAACATAACAAATTGGTAAATACTGAAAAAGTCATAACTTTCCAGCATCAGTTAAATTGCTTTTGACAATATTTCAAGGTACATTTCTTATGTATGACTAGCACCGAACACAGATCTACAGGATCTAAAGTTGAATGTCACACTATTTTAAATACACAAGACTAGCTAAAGATCTTCAGCGTACTCTGGTCAAACTTTGCTATCTGTGCTTTAATTACACTTGAGTTTATAAAGGACCAAGAGATCTATTCAAAGAGTTAGGGTATCGCATCCTTACATCTTAGCTGTCCAACTAGCAAATTTCAATGTTGCCATTTACAGAAGATATATTAATCTATAGATTTTAGACTTTCATTGACTGATTGATGTTGATTGACTGATTGATGTTGATTCATGTTAAAAAAACCACACCTTAATTTACACTTTCAGTACATGACAAAGTAAATTAAATGTTAACCATTAGAATATAGATTCAAAGAAAAAAAATCTATAACAGAAACTGATAACAAACTGCTAATTAATTAATACAGGCAGGATATTAAAATGACTTCACAATATTCAATACATTTATAGACTTAGAACTTGGAAACAATAGTTGGTAACTTAAGTGTGTAATATTAAACTAAGGATGGCCTGCTGCTTATTTCATACCAGTTTTGATCTCCACTCAGACGCACAGAGGAAGCAAGAGCCAGCCTTTCCCTGATTGACCATTTGTCCAACGGTCGCTTTGGCAGTCGGTATCCTGAAATAAAAAAATAATGTCCTGCCCATTAATAATAGTAGAAAGTAACCTAAACTTTATAACTCGACACAGCCATTATTTAATCATTATTGTAACTTTTTGAATGGTTGCCATTAGTCATGTTTTTTCAAATCAGTTGAACTCCAAACACGTCTTCAAAATTATGAATTTTTAAAGAATATAGGAATTAATCAAGCGAAAACATCAAAATTATTTATTTGCAAACCTGCGGGCGCCGCCATTTTGGTTATTTACGCTACCCTATTATCAAAAGGTTACATTGGACTATATTTTATTTAAAAATTGTAATATCCTACGCAGTGATCTCCCCTAGCGAGTTTCGGAACAGCGGGGACGTGGTGTTAGTGTACTGTCTACAAAAGTATTCGAAGTTAATTCAATGGTCAATTTACGAATAAAGCGAAACCATTTCTATTTTAAAGAAATGCATTTGACCCGGCCCAATGTTCATGTTAAAGATCTTTTGGTTTTTGTTGTTGTTTGTATAACCAATTAACACACTCAGATATAAATAAATACTTGTTTTGCAATATATCCACTTATAAGGCTACTTGTACCAATTTCTAAATGATGGATAGATACCAGCATTGGACTATGCACATGTATGTACTATTTAATGAGTAGGAGTCTGAAACCTCCCCAGATATATATATTAAATGAGTATTTATTGAATATAGTGAATTGTATGCAGTATTCAGGTGTTTAAAAATGAAAAGGTTTAATTTTAAAACACATTACGTTGCAGCATAGAAGGGAAAGCCGGGTTACACATGGAATATATTGGTCTGTATTATGGTCTCCGGTTATGCCAGCATTAAAGATATTTATTAATGATGGACATACAATGATGTAGCTTATGTAAAACATTCAGAAACAAACCGCTCATACCATACCTTATCATATAACCATTGAGAAACTAATGCGGTTGTTCCTTTCTTTCACAGGATAACAAATATGACTTCACTCCCCAAATATTCATATCATTGTACTTCCTAGAATTTAAGCTCATTTTTGGTAGGAACCCTCTGCTGTCATGGAGACCAGCATATGCACCAGGTCACTTCTGCCTTCTTAGAACTAAATGCTCGAATAGTTTCTTTGTATTGTTTAAAAGCTTATAATATGATTTAAAATCAAGTCAATTAGCCCCCAAGTAAAAAAGCCCCCATTTTGATCAAATAGCCCCCATTAACATTTTAAAATTGGTCAAATAGCCCCTAAAAAACGCCCCCACTTTTTAAATTTTTTTATATGTATGTATGCATACTTATGTTATTCCAAAACACCTTTAAACCTTTATTTTAACAAAATGAAGTGTAATTAACATTATTTGTATATTAATAAATCTGAAAATTTTACCAAGTAAGAATAACAAACGTTTTAAAATGTTTCTAAGTCATAAGTTTGTTTTTTGGTGTTTTTCTTTATTTTAATATTGATTACTTTTGCTTTAGCATACCCTTTAAGCTAAACACAAGTCTTGCTGAGTGATATTCAATGTATCTTTGATAAAAAGTGTAGTTTATACATGTATACATGTTTTATAGTCAATTTCATTGATGTTTTATATGCTCAGTTTGTAAGATTTAAACTGTGTGTTTAATTAGAACTTTGAGTGTATTAAAACATGCATTAATAGCAGTTTAAGAATTTAGAATGTCAAGTAAATGATATAAATTTTCAATGTTTTTATGATGTTTTCTGATTTTTACCCTTTAAGAGTACCCTTTAAGAGTATGTTTTGTGACTTTTTTGCTTTTTTTCTTTCTTTTTTTCGACCACCCGGTGGACATTTTTTCCAAAAATTCTTCTAAACAAAAAAATAAAAAAGGAGTGGCCTGAATATGAAAATCTGCGACCTATTTTTTGTCAGCATTCATATATGACTGGTTTCCATGCATTTTCGCAAAAATTGGCTCGTTCCAAAATTAAGGAACAACAAGAATATATAATTTATAATTTTGAAATAATTTACACATTATTCACATCTTTTAAATACACATTTACATGTACAATGTATGGTAAAATGTATTATGTATTCTCATTGTACAATACAATTTACATTAACATAGATAGGGGAATGTACATTATATGTCAATACATAGTCCTTATGCAGCTGTCACTAATCTTCTGTTTCATTTGTTTTTGGGACGGTGTGCACATATATAGAGGGAATCTTTTTTAGCAAGCCGGTGTCGGTCAGATCGCCAGATCTGTACAAGTCCCATGCAGCGAACACACGTCCCTGCATGGACCTGTACACTGCCTTCTGGTTACGCTGCAAGTGTTGTTCCAAGACCATGCGGATATATATACACATATCTTAAAAAAAAATTCAACTTACCTTCAAATATACATTCAAATATCTTAAAAATACTACAACTTACATTCAAATATCTTAAAAACATTACAATTTACCTTCAAATATAATTTCAAATAAAAAAAGAAGTGGGGGCTATTTGACCAAAATGGGGGCGTTTTGACCAAATTGGGGGCGTTTTGACCATTTTTTTCCAAGTGGGGGCTATTTGACCAGAAGTGTGCGGGCTATTTGACCAAAATGGGGGCTATTTGTCTTGGGGGCTATTTGACCAGGTTCCTTTAAAATACTAACAGTTTAATATAACTGGCAGTTGAAATCTAAAATAACTTTTATTTAACACATTTCTACAAATTGTTTTCAAATTTATAATATTTAAGTACCAGGTACTTGACCCTTAGCTTTTCTGCAGCACCATGTCCCTTTTAAACCCTGACTGAAACCCTAGATTTACATTCATAAAAGCTATAAAGCCTGCAAAGGATGGCCTTAACCTTCAGATGAGGATTTTCTTCACATCCCAAAACAATGTGCACTTTTCATCCTGTCCGTTTTTCTGCAGCACCCTGGCTATTTTAACCCTGGTTTAAATACTAGTGTATTGTTCCGATGTTTACGTGACAAAATGGTGGCCGCCGTAACGGAGTTGCCTTACCCACGACTTCCCAGGCTAAGAGTCGGGACGAGTCATCTCGGATGGGAAAGTAATGTAATGTTCCGCTGTAGGCGGAGGTGCGTTCTTAATGTAGTGTTCCGCTGTAGGTGGAAGTGCGTTTGTAGGATGTTGATGTACTTAATTATATGCAATTTTGCAGAACGAGGTCTCCGTGTGGATGGAGACTACATGTATATGTATATAAAAGATCAGTCGAACCCTTCAGGGTTGAGCATGCTTTTCTCTGAAGGGCCTCGTTGAGCTTGCAGGTTAGACTAGATTACATTCATAAAGGATTCACTGAATAAACCTGTTATATAAGCCCTAGCTACTATAAATATATGTAATACACTTACAATGAAAACTGCAATGGTTGACCTTAACCTTTCAGCTGAGAATTTTGGAATTGTACCCACAGCACATTTCTTGATGATGCTCGACAAGAATATAAACATCGATTTAAATCCCCTTAGCAGTGACAAAGTCAAACTGCTATAAATTCTCTATACCCCAGCGGTAATCACCAATACTGCAAAGTGTGACCTTGACATTTGAACTGAGACCATGAAAGCTCCTTCAACAGTGCTTTCCAATTCTGTAGCTTGTTTAAATACGGTATTGATGACCTTTGAGCTGTGAATGTGTTGGATGGAACACACATAGCAAAGACACGAATGTGAGCCTAGCTCTGCCTCATCACTTGACGAAGGTTGATTGTCAGAAGTTGACAAAGTAATCCAACAGATTATAAAACCGTGTATCCTGGTATTATTCAATGAGGCAATTTTATCTCTTGATTGGTAAATTGAATGGTTGAATGAAGACCAGTGTCATGTCAATTCTTTGCGCCAACACAATCCTTCATGATATACATGCTCTTGCAATACCATTGTGAATATGCCCACCAATAAATACTGTATTGTTCCAATAGAATAAATGTATACTCTGATTCCTCTAAAACGTAGTCATTGTGATTCTGTACGCAAAGTCATGTATTCATGATATTTACTATCTATATTCCAGTGATGCATGAAAAACACATACATTTTATGTGTTTCCACATTTGTTATTGATATCAGTAGGTTGAGGTAAAAAGTTTTATGAAAACTGCCCATACCATGACTCAAGAGTTTAACATAGGACCATGAAACTTCAGTGGTAAGTAGGTTGCCCTTGACCAGAAGATGACCCCTATTGTAACTGAGGTCAGTAGGTCAAAGGTCATCATTTAAAATGTAAGAAAGACAAGGCAATTTCACATTAAGAAATCTTTTATTAGAACAATAAAATGACCTAGATCATTCTAGCATGTGTTATATTGTGTCCCCATTTACTGGGCAAACAATACAGCCTTTATATAGGAAGTATATGCTAGATTTGTTTTATATAAAAATAGCTCTATAGCTTATTTACATATAACAAGGATGAAATGTAAATATGAAACAAAGTGGATTGACAATCAATCTAAACAATGCTACTGTAAGATAAACAATCTTATAATTGAGATAACAAGAAATAACAAATACTCCATTTTTTTGGCAATTAAGAACATTACCAAACTTGAAGCTATATTTATAATTTATACAATAATTCATCATCGACTACTAAAACAGAAATAAGCACAAGTTTAAAGGTTTCATGTGAAGGATATAGTAACCCTCCAAGGTCAATAAAAGTCTGACTAATTTATACGTTTACGTACCTAACCTTACACCAAAAGCCAAACAATAACAAAAATGAGGTAAAACCAAAATATTTCAATGCAAAAAAAAACAAGAAAATGCGTGGACTCACTATTTAGAATACCATTTCTTATCGAGAAAAAATTGAAAAAATTCTATATATTAAGCAATGCAAAAAAGAATGAAAGAATTAACACAATTAAAACACTGATACTGAACACAAGTTGCATTGACCGTGAGAAGTTCTAAGAACGTTGAGACAGAAACTTGACATTGATTTAAAAACAGTTAGCGTGAGAATCGTCAAATCAAGTTTGCCCTACAACAGTCTTCCTAGGCTTGGCAATGTTTGATGAGGATTGGTCGATGAAGTTGAATGTTCATACGCGTGGTGGGAAACGATGTACTGAGTACATTATTATGTAAAGCACTGCATTTTATACCTCTAACAAGCACGGTTTGGAGTGATTACCTTGCGTACCAGTAAATCACTTCTCATAATGATATAAGTAGCAAATTAAGGTTTAAATGACTTTCTGTAATACAATTACAAATCTTTCCTCTATGCATTATATGACTATCGTAAATATTGCAATATTGAACGCAGAAAACTTCCAATCAGTGTCTTACTTACTCTGTTAGTAAGGGAACCTGTTAAAATCCTTGATACATAAGAATGAGTACAAGATAACATGAAAAATGACTGAGATCAGTAGGAAAATTACAACATAACATTATCTCCCCCTGATACATAATATTTGCTCCCAAAAACAAGGGGAGGATAATAAATCAACCAAGTGCTCTCCCTTTAATAAGAGGTTACACATTAGCCGATTACAATTATATATCACAAAATATCAGCATTCGCAGCGTAATCTAGTAATACAATGGCTACCAATCCAGTTATTTGAAAGCGGTTAACTCCACGAAGCTTGAGTCATAGTACAAACAACATCTACCATCGTTATCACAAGGAATGTTAAAATAATCCCAAAGTTGGCTAACATAGCACAGTCCTGTCTGGCAAAGCCATTGGTTTTCCTTCATAAACAAGGACTACAATGCACAGTCAAATCCAGTTTTAACAATATTTGGTTTTGGTCATTAACAGAATGTACAGGAACTTGAAGCACTTATATGCCAGTAACAACACTTGTACGCTAATCCCCATTTCTCTGTGAAGTTGGAAACAGTGGTTTAACACAGTAAAACTATTGTTATGTTAATCCTCTTCTCTATAAAGTTAAACACATCAGTTTAACACAGTACAGCATATGTACAGTAATCTCCTTTTCTCTATAAAAGTTAGAAACATTGGTGTTACGCAGTAAAACACTTCAACGTTTATATCCTTTTCTCTATAAAGATGGAAACATTGGTTTAACACAGTACACAGTTTTACTGCTCACTTCTCAATCTCATTTAACGAGTCCTGGATAATTTCATAGAACATTGTGACTGTATCACATGTCACAGTCTGTGTGTGTGTATTAAGGTCAAAATCGAGAACACCAGTCCAGGACAGTGTATTGCTCTTTAACTTGGCCACTTCCATGTTAAGTCCGCACAATCAGGAATACCATCTCTACAGAATGGCTTCTCTTCACTTTCAGTCCTCATAATCCTCTGGTTCGGCCTCCATTAGCACAGCGGAGGAGTCTTTCACAGCATGGTAAACTATATTCTTAATCTGTAGCTTATCCTCATGATTTGAGTGACCCGAGGAGAGATCTCGGAATTCTTGAGTCAGCTGAAAACAGTGGTGAATGTTTTCAGGGGAGACAAAGTCCTCTGCGACCTTGATGCAGTTGTTGAGGTTGCGAACCTGATGCGGGGCACCCGCAGGGATGAAGATGGCGTCCCCTAGGCACTGGAGGATGGTGTAACCGAGGACACCGTACTCGCAGGCTAGACGTTCCCTCAGTTCCTCATCTAGGTACCAGGATTGGTCGTGTATCGGGTCATGGTGCTGTTCGATTTCCTCTCCTCGCTCCTTAGCCACCTGAAAAAAGAACAATCTAAAATATAGAACTGTTTTTGTATATATTTTTAAATTTAAAACTCATTGCATTGATATTCAGTGATTTAATACAGTATGAACTTCTGCAATTTTCTAACCTCTTTATACTCAGTAATTGCAATTAGAACAGGCCACAAAGCCCTACACTGGTCAAATGTTTGCCAGGCCAAACTGAATTTTATGGAGATGAGCTGTAGCAACTCACAAGCCATGCAGTGATGTTTGAATTTAGGCTTGTTGATTCAAAAGCCTAACTTCGATAACTGTCAACTGAGTTTAATATCAATAAGCAATATCAGTAAGAACACTTATATATTATTACCTTATTCAGAAAATCCCTAATTTTGTCAGCATCAACTGCGTCAAATATGTGCCAGAGAGCGCCCGGCGTTTCACGGACCTCACGGATGCGACGTTTGGTGATGGGATCACACTGGGCCATCTCCATGGCCTTGATGGTCTCTGCATCCTTCTCTACAAAGCCACGCTCCTCCTCGTCCAGGTAGCCGACATGCACCATGACATTGGTGGCATCTGACACGTCAAGATGGAGGTTTGTGGTGCCCTCCTGGGGGTGCTGGGCGGAACCTGGGGGTAGAAAGGAAATTTAGTATCATGTCATCACTCAATCAAAGCAAATGTTGTTTCATAGACTAGATTTGGTTGAATACCTCAATACTGGTTTATTTATTATTTGATCACTTAAAAACATTCTTATCCAAGGAACAACAAAATACAATAAAATAAGACAATAAATAATGGTTTTATTTCCAGGTAACCAACAAGTGACCAACTGATATTATACCAGGGATTTATTAAGCTCTGAATACCAAGTCATACACGCATTGTGTTTCTCATTCTTCTTTAACATTTGCATTAGCAAGATGATTGGATGCATTTAAAACAATGTAAATATAAGACCTTGGACTACTGGTTTATTGCGTGAGAGTCATGGTCGCAAAGAATACAAGTACAATGAACCCAGGAATATAGTTACCAATATATGAGACTCAAATTGATCTACATTTCTAACAAGAGACATCAATCTAAATGGATCAAACACCATTCTCGACAACTCACCATAAGCAATGTACATCTTGGGCCCAAGGTCGGGCTTTACGAGGAAGTCTGGAAGGCGGGCAACCAGGTTGAGTTTGCCATCCCTACGCGTATACTCAGGGAGCGGGAGGGCCTGCATGAGGTCAGCAAACTGTTGGGGCAACACATCACTAAAGTCGTCTCCTGGCGGCCAGTCCTTCAGCTTCAACAACATTGGCGTACCATTCTCGTCTACAAGACGCTCTGGAAAAGGCAAACATGATTGTTTAAATATAGAACAATTTACAAGTGTTAGATTTCTGTGCATAATAATAAATTTAATGCAATTTTTATTTAATTCAACTGTAAAATCATTCAATTAAACAAAAACAACAACATAAAAACTAATGCAACAACCTCAGACACCTTGAAAAAATCTCAAGGGCCAAACTAAATTGAGTGAGTAATAATTCAATTTACTTAAATGGGTTCACATAAGTTTGCTCTTAAAAATAAATATTAGTATGAATTCCAGATATAATTCAGTATGGTAGAGCAGCAGCTTTGATAACTATAGAGTCAACTCACCTTCCACACAACCAAAGCCATCCCAGAAGTGCTTCATGGGATGTCCAACCACCAGGCAGCTTGTTCTGCAGTTGATAAGGTCATTTTCTACCTCCCCAAAGTGTTTGGTGTAGAATGCTGGCTTCCAGAGGTCATGGTTGATGTATTTGTCCACTCCAGATACGAGCACAGGCTGACCTCGGCGCCACTGTTCCATGAAGATCTTCTGGTTACCACGGTGACGGGAGTCATGAAGACGCAATAGACGGCCATCACACAACCAGGAATGGGGCACATCCGCATAGATCACACTGGTTTCCGTGAGGTTGTGAACAATTATTGGTGTTTCTCTAACTAACATGTGACTGCTCACCTTTGGGGTGTAATGAAGCAATTTCATTGGTTTTTCACATTCAGTTCCAGCCAGAATTTCTCCGGCCTTCTCATAGTCTTTTGGTGTCTTTTTCTCCACTACATTTTTGATAATGTCATTTAATGAAGAATTCACATTTTTGGACTTTTTCTTATTGGTTTCAGAATTATTTTTCACTTTGCCCCCTGCTGTCTTCGTTAAGAGTTCTCTAAGAGTTGAACAACTGGATGGTAACTTTTTCTCACTACTGCCTGGTGACACAGGTTCAGTGATAGGATTATACGACTTCCCATTCTTTCCATCCCCCTTTTTATTCAAGAGAGGGGATTCACTTCGGTCCCTAGTTTTCTCCGAATCCATCGAGGCCACATCGGCCAGTAGACTAAGTGGAGATGTATTGTCTGGATTGTACACAGAGTTTTTAATATTGCCGTTCTTTGTTTTACCCTTCTCTTCCTCGTTATTGACACCATTCACAAGCTTCTTCTTGGGAGATAAATGTTTGATGGCTTCCGAGATCTCGTTTTTAATGCCGTTTTTCTTGGCATTCACCTTTGGACTGCATGGGCAGGTTTTTGCCATACCCCACTTGTCTCTAACTTCGTGCACCAGTCGGCCAACTTCCCATAAAGCTGAAACAGACGATCATTTTTTATTTATTTTTTACCCAAACTTAGGCAAACACATACATCAAGTCTTTGGGCTGGCTTTTGTCAACAGTCTAAAAGCAATAAATAAATATTCACATCTAGGTGTAGATATCTTTCAAAGCTTAAAAAAGACAAGTGGCTGGCACCATCAATTTGAATTCAATTATCTGTCTGAAACCCAATTACAGGTTTCACCCAAAAATAAATCTCTACCAATGCATTATTCTGTTACTCAAGCCTTTTTTCTGCGTAAAAATGCTCAGAAATCTAATCAATCAGACTCTTCAGAATTTTTTTTATAATCAAATTCTTTTCAATTCATTTATGTGTGTACAGCTGTCTACAGCAATCAAAGCCTGAAGGAAAAAATGCTTCGGTGCATTTTCTTTACATGATTTTGGCTTATAACAAATCTGTTTATAATGATCATCTGATTTCAGCAAGCTGTCACAAGATCTTCTAAATACATTCAAGTTACGGTATGAAGAATTGATGTAAAATATATGCAATGATGTGGCCTCTGAGCAAGCATAATATAGCGAATAGTAATAAATATTATAATTAGATGAAACAAGTATTTGCATTAAGAGGTAATTATCATTTGATATCATCCGCATTAAGATGCGGTAATTCAGCCACATGACTTTATCATACATATACTTAAAATAACTGAATTTGTATGAATATCAGTAACATCTGTTTTAGTATTAAATAAATATCAAAAAGAAGAGCTGCTTCATTGATAAATATTGGGCCAAATTTTCAAAACTTTGTTAAGAGTTAACTCCGTAACTCATTACTTAATTGTCGACTTTTAAAGGTGGAATATTTTACTATGTGCTCATATAATTAAATAAAACAAGGACTGCTAAAACAGTTACCTAAAGTCTTGTTATGCAAGTTATGTTCACATAAACTCATTTTTCAAATATCAATTTACGGCCATTCAATGCGTTACACTCCAGTTAGTCTAATGTCTATTACATATAATTAGTAAGACTCAAAATCAAGGGATAATAGTAAAAGAGTTCTAAGTGGCATTAAATACAGAAATAGAAAGAACTCTTTCGCTTCCCCCCCCCCCCCTAAAAGGTGTCCAGTATTTATTTAACATCTTGTTCAACATGTGTTAACATATCAAGAGTCACCAATATAATCAGAACTCACCATCCGAGGGTATAATCTGTGTGAGCATGAGTTTGTCTACGTTGTGAGGCTGACGGTTGGCACTGCACGTGAGCCACTTGCGTTTCTCTTCCTCACCCCCACCCGAACCATGGCTCCCTACATCCGAGTCCGAGTCGGAGTCAGACTCTTCACCAGACTGGGACTTCACCTGGTAAGGAAGATGGGGTAATATTATAGATGGGGTTATATTATAGAAAGAAAATTTCCAGTTATTTGAATAAAGATCCTTTTTTCTCAGTTAATATGATTAAATAGTTAAAAAAAAACTTCAAATCTGTTCAAATCCACTTCAGGCCCCAATTTCTCAAAGCTAACCTCGCTATTATTATTTTGGTATCATTTTTGTAATCTTGTCATTTTAAAGTTTTTTTTAGACTTTTAAGGGAAAGCCTGCTATGCTTAAGATTTTTCAAGAAATGGAGCCAGGAGTCTCTGCTATCTGCGAGGTCAAGGAATCTTATTCTGAATAGCCTTTATTCTTCTACATAAGCATGAATAATCAGTTGTCTAGCTATCTTTATATACCTGCTTTGCAGGACCTATGCTTTCGTATTCTTTCAATTTCTTTAACTTAAAACTGAACCAAAGACAAACCTTGTAGCAATCGAGGCAGACAACGAACCCACACTTGCGACACACCCAGTGCATGTTGAAGAGTGTCGTGTCACAAACATCACACATCTCCCGCACCCCTGTGACCGCTCGCTTCCACGCAATCTTAGCTGTAAAGGGAACAACCATTTAGTCTCAATGAACATATAATAGGTGTGTATATCGATTGTTTTTCATAACATGTCGGTTTTATTAGCTCGTACCTAAGACTTTCTAATGACCAAATAATGATGATGGCTGCTTAAGTACACAAAGTCATAGACTATAAAACAAGAAAACATCCAGGTCATAAAAATATAAATGAAGTTATCTCCCTTCCCCTATGAAATACATTATGTTGTATTAACTAGGTCATGTTTGTTTACATAAAATACACAATACTGCCAAAAGCTCAAGAAGTATGATTTATGTATTTAAGCTGGGATACTGGTAACTGACTACGTAATTGACACGTCATTAGAAATTAAACTGATGAAATAACAAACCTATCCATTTGAAAAGTAGACAACATTTAAACACCAATTCATTATTATTCAAACTATGATCAAGCATTTTAAATTTATTCATAACAAAACTGCAACCCAAGACGGGGCAGGACGAAAGATTGGGTTTCATTTAACTTACAATAAGAAGGTTAATGCACTATAAAATGCTTCTTTAGGATTGTTTTTACTTCCCATCCTACCCATTAAAAGAAATCTCTTTAATTATACCCAGTTTTTTTAATATCATTTAGTTAATGAATAAGATTCAAAACACCTTAAATATGTTTGAAATATCAATCATTTTCAAGGACACAGACGGACAATATCATCACATGCATTCATGTTATAATGCAAGGAATGATTAGATGTTCCATAACATGACGTGATAATCTGATAGAACCAACCATTATCTCCTGCGCAGATCTGGGCGTCTCTCTCCTGTTGTACAAGCTCGCAGAAATTGTCACCAATTCGATTGATTATAAACCGAGCCATGTCCACGTCAATTTTTGGTTCGATTATCGGGGACTTGGGTATCCAAGGGTCAATATCGTCCTGCTCTGCATCGCTGAGCTCAGAAAAACCATCGATGGTCACAAAGCCACGTTGACTGTATTTCAACCTGTAAAGAAATACGTCATAGTTTAGACATTTTTTTTTCTTTATGATATGTTATTACTTATAAGGTAACCAGTGGTCGAAATAAGCACAAGCCCACAAGGCCTGCACAGGTGAAATGCTTTCTGGGCTTACTAAAATTCTGGTTTTTATAAAACCAGGTTTGTTAAAAAATTTAATGCCAAGCAGTACCATATGAATTTGGGTCTGTTGATCCAAAAGACTAATTTCGATGACTGGGTAACAGTAACACTTTCTAGTCAAGTTTTTGTCTTTCAGCTCAATTATGAACAGAGCTATAGAGCTGATATGACTTATGATTCCTGGGTTGGATAGAAACCAGTACAAGAGACCATGAGAAAGTGCCCTGGTACAGATTGTATTGAAGACCTCTTGGATGAGAGACAGACACCGCCTTACTCCTGTCAAGGGTAACAGTTAAACACTTTATCAATGTTTCCAAAATTTTTTTTTTAATTAAAAGCCTGACCCAGACGCATAAATTCCGTTCTGATAGCGGGAACTACTTGCAATGGCACAGATCTCAAGTGAGCAATGTCTAAATCCTCTTGTTTACACTTCACATCATGAACGCTTGACAGAGTCATTTAGGTTTTATGCTCTTAAGTTAATTATCAATCCATGAAAAAACTTTGTTATGACATTTATGAGCGAAATTGAGAAGAATGTTGAGCTTATATCTAACAAGGCAAAAACTTTAACTAATAATACCCATTTATCAAGATCTGACAAAGTTTTTTTGTCTTGTTTTTATTTCAAGGAATAAAGTTTAAGTTCCGCTTTAGCTCAAGTTTGTTATTGATAGCAAAAACTAAGTTAAAAGATCTGTTAGGTAAATGATCAAATTCATTTTAAATCTTCTTTACAGCGACCATGACATGACATGGTACCGTATATGATCAAGAAATCTACTCTTTATTAACTTTATCTTCCCCATGTCTATGCTTGAATCATTCAAGGTTTTGATAACGACCAGGATTTGTAATGTTGACATATGTAATCTCTGTCACACCCAGTAACATGTTTCATGTCAAAATTGATAATAAAATTATGTACAGAACTCAACATGTTTAGCCATAACTGAAAAGTGTGTTTTAAATTGGGTCTATTGAACAATGCTTAGTTTTACAACGAACAAGACATTGTACATTTTACGCTCAGCTGGGTTCAGTCATGTTACTGAATGTATTACAGTCAGGTGGTTTCAGTCACATAATTGTACGTTTACAGTCAGGTGGCCTCAGTCACGTAATTAATCAGTGCATTAATGATGTGATTCATCCACTTCCATTCAGATGATGCAGGTCATCAATGTAATGACAAAGACAATGCAAGTTAAACGTATTATTGTTTTAAGTAAAATGATTTCAAGACAAAACAATAGTTAACTTCAATCTTTTGCTTTTGAGTAATAATATTCAGTTTTCCCATGTCACTTATTCAGATTTCATATTGACCCAGTTTGATGCATTATCTAGAACCAACATCTAGATGAGACTAATATCATTACACACCTCCAGTAATTTTATTTGGTGCAACTTACTGCCTTCTAAAGGCTGTTTCCCCTTGAGAAAAAATGCCAATTTTTCCCAAAAAATTATATTTTTTTCCCAATTTGATAAAAAAAAATAATCCCAAATTGAAAAATGCACATTATGTTAGTGAATAAAAAAGCAATGAATTTCTTGAAAAATAAACAAAATCTTGACAAGATTAACTCTTTCACTGCATATAGTGTGCTTAAAAAGGTGAAAACATGTTTATTTGCCATTATATTTGATATTTTGATCTGATTTTGTATTTTTCCCAATCTGACTTTTTTTCCCCAATTTGCAAGGCACAGGCGGTAATAATATTTCCAAAAATTACTGAGCTCAGATGTATTTTACCTTCTAAATGCATAGAATCTGCAGAAGATGTTGGGTACAGTTTTCCCTCGCTGTGTTGGGGTCATGCGGCACTCGCGACACTTCATCAGTTTGGGCGTGACCTCACTGCATGAACCATCTTGAAGAAACGGTTCACATGTCTTCCGCAAGTCGGCATCTGACAGCTTCACCAATGGTTTGGAAAATGTTGCTTGCTGGGCTGTAATATTAAATATTTGGTTCAGTAAATCAGAAACATACCAAGGGAGTAGAGTATACACACTTCAATTTTTGCAATAAAATAAGTTCAATAGTGGCACTTTTAAGTATTTAACCCTTAGAAAATTTATTATCAATCACTTTATCTGATTTGTGTAAAAGAGTGCAACATAATCTTATTACATACCTTTCATCTCTGTTTCCTTCAGTATAGAAGGCGGAGGCTGGTAAACATTTTCAATGGTTTCTACAATATCCTCTTCCATCTTATCCACAACTTTCTCCCCTTTCTTTTCTTTCAGCTGTTTATCCTTCTTTGTCTTCTTTTCTTTCTTCTCCTTATTTTTCTTGCGTTCTTTTTTCTCATTCTTTTTGGTAGATTCATTTTCTTGGGGTTCCTCTGCTGGACTGGTTTCCATATCTACAGGATTGTCAGACTTCTGCTCAGAACCAGACTCAAAGTCATATTTTTTGTCATACGCCTCTTCTGTTGGCTTGGATTCTTTCTCTTTCACAGTTTCCTTGCAGTGTTCAACAATCTTCTTGATCTGTTCTTCTGACATGTTGTCATTGGTAACCTGAAAAAAGAAGACATCAATGTTTAACATTTAAGCTCTAAGAGTAAAATGTATGTCTAAAATGAGGACTTTGCATATCAATTTGATACCTTATTAGATGTTTCACACAATTCCCAACATCAATGTTCATCAACGCATTTCATAACCCACTTAAGACGCCAATAAGGATGTTTAACATAGCAAAAAACAAGACCAAACGACTATTCAAACATCTGAAGATGGCTCATTAAGTTTGACAGAAGTACAGGTAACAAACCTTCATTTTGGTGAATCCAATCATGTAAGAATGAGGCATAAAGATCAAGATTGTTTGGCAAACATGGGAAAGACCTGTAATTATCTTACAACACAGACAGGTTGTGTTTTTGTCTACTCAAAACAACAGCCGCAATGTTTTTTAACAATTGAGGGGGCATCTCAAAGTTATCTAAATGATGCATCATAAAAAATAGTTTCCTAGTCATATCATAAAATCTGTCAACTTACATTTGATAAATGATATTTATTAGTCTAAAATGCCTTTAGGGACATTTGGTTTTATGCAGATCATTAAATTCATTTACATATTTTATGTTGTATAAATCCACCAGGTGTAACATATACAAGTCAAGCCAGGCCCTACAGATAAAATTATGAGATAATAATTTTCACAATAAAATTTTACAAAAACTCAGTTATTATCAATTGAACGCCAAATCAGTAATCTACCTGCCAAATATTTGAACATAAAATAATATCTAGTAATCTACAACCATGCATAAAATTTGCAATTTTTTGGCAATCAATGAAGGTAATGTTAAACATTTGCAATCTTTGAAAGCTTATATTTAGAATTGATATTGGATTTGATGGCTCACAAGTATCAATAAAACAATAATATAGGTTTAAAACTATTAATATGGCTAGATAAACGGAGTTGAAGTCATCAATGTAAATCAAGTTGGCGGTGTTACGCAATATAGTTTTCATTAAGATGACAAACTGCTACAGGAAATACGGACATTTTCTTACACATATTTGATACTCATGGCTAACAAGGATTAATGACCATTGTGACCTTTTTTCATACCTATGCAGACACCTAATTTATTAACTGTCACTGATATGGGATGGCTATGTGTTTGCCTAGTTGAAAACTCAACAATGTGAACTCACACTGAACCCACTTCAAGCCCCCATGGCCTTCAGAATGTGGACATTTCATTCCCATATGTCCGGTCATTTTGACACAACAAACACTGACAAATAAGCCTATGATAAGTTCATAGGGGATTATTTATAGGCAACAAGTCCAGGCATGACATGCTGGACTGCTTAAGGATTAAACATTATAGTCTTACAGTTCATCGGTGTATGGAAACATTTGGTCAGTACATTTTTATTGTTGCCTTGACCAAATGATTTCAAAACCAAATGAAGGACAATTCTAAAATATTCAATGTTGATATTTACATTTATTTGTAGTTTTTCTTTATGAATAACCACCTATAAGGCTGAATAATAATGCTCCAAAGACATTTATTATTCTTAAAAAATCAGCTAACTCGGCGCCTGGTCAGGTTCCAAGCTGTTTGCAACTCAGTCAATATATCCCCGAAGTTTTAAGTAAATTGAAAGAAATTTAGCCTGGTCAGGTTCCAAGCTGTTTGCAACTCAGTCAATATATCCCCGAAGTTTTAAGTAAATTGAAAGAAATTTAGAATAAACCAGACAACATTTTTGAGCAGACGACAATTTACCCAGCATGCAAAGGGTTAAACAGCAGCGGCGTCAATGACATTTGTTTAATAGACGTCACATACATATCCTGCTATGAAATATCACATGCGGTAAACGTGTACTAAATGTGTTCTATCAGAGGAATTCCAAAGATGCTGCATTCATCAGAATTTGAATGCAATTGAAAAGATAAAGATGCATTCACTTAAGAAAGCTTAGGTGTGTAAAGCGGTGTAGCAGTTTAAAAATTTACCCACTTTTAAGAACCAGACACTTCATTAGGAATCTTATCAAAGAAACAAGATTTCTGGCATGATGTTATGAGATTTTTATGGGAGTTTGTGGGTTGTTTCTCAGGCAATGAGAGGATTTCCTGGAAGTAAGCGAAGTGTTTACATTTGATGCTCATTACATAGGAAAGCTGATGGAAACCATATGGCATCGGCCTTTCTCCCGCTGGTTCTTACAATGCTTCAATGCCAGTACAAACCCATAAATATCAGGGAACCGAAGATAGATGTTTCCAAGGTTTCTGTTATGTCATTAGTTAACACAAGCTGTTTTCTAGTAGACACAAATAGTACACATTCCGTGAGTTGCTAACTGTATGATTAACAGTTGAGAAATATATTAACACATTAACAGCCAATGACAAAAACCTATTTACAGAAAGGATGAAGCAGGGCAAAACACCCAGGACTAGAATTTCTGCAGGTTTACTCAGGGAAAACAATGGCATTTGAGAAATAACTAAATTGAAATGGAATTCAAACATTGTCACTTCATTATTTCTTGGAAACAAGTTGGTCCTACTTGTATGAGTAGACAGATGACTTGGGAACCAGCCAAACAATTTTCCTAAACTCCACACCCTTTCTCCCAACGTAAGGCTGACTTCCATATAATTCACAACCTTTCGATAGATGAGAGAGAGGCTGATTGACTTCCATATTATTGACACCCTTTCTCCCAAAGTGTTTAATATGAGAGAGATGAGCTGACTGATTTCCATATTATTTACAGCCTAAATCCTAATGTTTTTGTCTAAGAAAGGGACTGAAGTACCTTATTTTTTGCAGCATCCTTGCTCCTTCGGTTTGTCTTTTTCTTCCCGATGGCCGTGCTGTTGACGCTGACTTCCTCTGTGGGTTGGTCCAGCTTAGCTTTCTTTGGGTTCACAGCTTTCTCCTTCTTGTTTTTTACTCGCTTACGACCATTTGGTCCACCGTCAGGGTTCTGAAAACATTTTTGCAAGAATGTAAAAAACCAAAATGGAACATAACAGTTACGATTGGATAGTTGTAAACAAAAATTCAATTTATGACAAGTTTTATAGCCATCCTCTGTATTAACATTTTTTGTTAAATGCTGCACTGATTGACCTATGAATGTTTTGACCATATAAATATTGTGGATGTTAACATGAACAGTAACAAAAGTTCAGACAACCCGTTTTTTTTATTCATGCGACCTTGACATTTCTAGATCTAACACTGTAAATGTTATCTCAGTTGAATAGGATACATCCTTGTTATTTAGAACAGCCATCAACACCTTTCAACATGCATGAGGAAAAACATCAATTACAATAACAAAACACAGCCAAGCTTAAGTACCTGTACAAATAAAATATGGAGAACAGCTTCACCGAGATAAAGAATTTTTGTAATCTCCCTGTTCATCAACCTGAAATCCCCCCCTCCCTCCTCATACATAATTCCCCAATGAAAATAAATGCTAAGTGCCCTACATTCAATACTTCATTATTTCTATAATAGTTTTGTCTTCACAATTGATTTCAATGAACAAGATAATAAGTTATGGTAATGTACAAGATGTTATTTTTCCGAACGCCTTAATTATGATCTAAATGCACATTTATGCCCATGATTAAGGATGATAATTTTTGTTTGTTTTTTTATCCCTGCTAAATGAATTAAGAAAAACTTTCCACCATAAAGCACAATCCATCATAAATTTTCAAGTCCATTAAAATCAAAATTTAGAGACATTCATAACAAATATGGATGAATTTTTTTTTTTTTTTACATCACTCAGTGGTTTAGTGTTTTTTCATAAAATAACAGAAGGCTGTGGTTAGAGCTGATCTAACAAGCCATAAAATCTACAGTGTTTACAAGCACTCCTCTCAGTAACTTGGCTGTTTAATTCCAGCTAATTAGGCGAACGTAAATAAATATTACTACACACCTGTGTTGTCTCTGCTTCTGATGCGGATGTCGTTGACTCGCCATCATTTGTTGGAGCTGGGGGTAGAGCTGGTGGGGTCTCCTTGCCTTCTGTTGGACCGTTAGGGACGGCCCCTTGGAGTGAACTGATGGGCGATTTAGAGCCCCCGTCCTTACTTGGTGATATGTAGGAACAGTTCACATAGCAAGTTTTCACATTGTCTTTATCCTCCCCAGTCGGACTACCACTAGATCCGTCCGACATTACTGGGTTGGAATTTGGGGTGGCCAGGAGTGGGTTTCCTGGTTTGGTCACATTTTTGTCATCCTCTGAATGCCTTTGTAACCAGGCTTTCTTCAGATTAGGGTGTTTGGCAGCGGGTTTGTTTTGTGTTGTGTTATTACCGTCTTGTTTTAAGTGAGGGGGAGGGCTGGGAGCACTGAGAGTGTCACTATCTGTATCCACTTGTCCATTTGCCGGTCGAGTATCGGCCAAGAAAAGGTTGGAACTACTGGCGTTATGTGGAAGATTTGCAGCCCCCTCCTGACTGGTGTTGGCTTGCTGTGCTGTGACAGGAGTACTCGACCGTTCCAGACTTGACTTGGGTTTGTATGGCTGGCCTTTCTGAGCAACAAACTGCTGTTCCAGTTCTTTTAATTGCTCTGGAGTCGGCTTTTTCATCTGCCCGTCTTTCTTTGCCAGGTCAGGGTCAGACATGAAAGCATTCTGAACAGTGTTCTCAACAAATGATTTAAAACTATCCATGAACCCTGTAAGACCACCAAGTCTATGGTTGACCACTTGTGTCACAGTTGTGGCTGTGCCAGGGTTAGCTTGTGACACATGCATTGCTGATGATGGAGTGTTTCCACTACTTGTGGTGTAGGGCGAGGGATTAGAGACTATCTGTGGTGTGGTATTTGGGACAGTCAAGTTGAGAGGGTTGTTGCTTGACTGTGACTGATTATCCCCACCCTTCTGTCTCTTCCTAGTCGCCCCCTCTTTCTGCCCTTTTCTCTTTGTGCCCCCTGTTTGACCCTGGGGGCTGAAGCTGGGCGACTGGGCAGCTCTAGGTACCTGGGCAGTGCCCGTCACAGAAACTGTTCTCTGAGACTCTGCCGGGTTCTTGGAATTAGTGGAATAGATGGGATTAGGAACAAGTCCTTGTGTGATTAGTCCATATGTGTAACTAACTGAGTGAGGTAATGACACTGGGGGTTGGGCTATTGCTGGGGAGAATGCTGCGGAATTTGAACTAGAATGGTGTGGGCTCGTGTTGGAGCCTGGGCTGCCTCGGTTTTTATTCACATTTGGGCTACAGCGATAGTCCATAGGCTGCATGACTGCAGCAGAGAGCTGCTGGGGGCTCGCAATCCGTAGCGGGCTTTGAGATCTTGAAGTGGGTTGCCGGGAAGGGTCACCCCTTATGAGATTATGCTGGTGGGCCAGGGCTGGGCTCATGCCATGGGACCCAGGGCTGGAATTGCTGGAGCGAGGCCTGTCCATGCTTCTTTCAGGGGTATGGGCCGGCTTTGGCTGGGGGTGAGGAGACATGTGGGAGGGCGGATAGTGGCCGCCATGAGGACTGGATGACTTTACAGTCTCACGCTTGTTTTCTACTATCACAGAACTGTGGGGTTTTGTGTCTTTTATCAAGGGAGGTGGCACTGATAACCCTTTCTTTGGTGACTGTGACCTCCCCAGTTTTGAATGTTCATAAGATTGCAACTGATCCGCCGAGATGTATGAAAACTTCTCCGGCTGGTAGCCATACAAGCTGAAGCTTGCCGTACCCACTTCCTGCTTAATGCCTGCCACATTGCCGGGCTCCACCTTGGGTTGAATGTGTCCTGGGTACACGGAGGGCTTCACGTCATGTTTTATGTCTGGTTTCTCATCCCCACGGCGGTGGTAACGCTGCTGCTGTTGCTTGATGAACTCTTCCTGTTGGTACATGAGTTCCTTGTGTTTGCGGTGGACCATCTCCTCTTGTCGACGCATCATCTCCGCTATCTTCCCGTCAGTCTCCAGCTGCTGCTCCTGAAAGAGAACAAAGTACATGTATGTATGGTAATAAACGTAAACGAAGTTCATATTTAAACACAATGTCATAAAATTTCTTATCAGCCACAGATAAATTGGTTTTAGTTCAAGAAAGTATTTATTAACAGCAGAACAATCAGTCTTTTGAATACCTGCTTCATCATGAGTGTCTTGCAAGATGTTCCTTACTGATATGCTAGATAAAATTGATTTGTTGTGTGGCCTAATTCTTTCATAACAAAGAGAAAACGTGCAGTTTTGAAGGTATGATTTCATCATTTAATCCAACAGTCCAACCTTTACAGATATTTACTCACTATTACATTCCTATTTTAAGTATAAAGTGCTCTCTCTATTTAAACACTACTTTCTAGAACAAAATTACAATTGATTTACATGTAGAATTTAGACAACTTTTTCCCAGAAATGTAATGTGCAATCAAGACCTTTTACAGGAATCTTTATAACGGAGATTGGCAGTTTTCCTGATAACCAATCAGAGGACATCTTCTCATTTCCGTAGCAACATGAGGAATGCAAATGACACTTTGGTAAAAAATATTCTCCATGGAAATGACAAATACAGGCCTCAGTCTACTTAAGAACATTAGAACTCAAATGGAAGAGCTATTTTTAACTTTCAAAACTAATCTGAAAGATTATTTAAACCACTAGAAGTTCCTTTCTCTGTTACAGATCAATACCAGACCCATTAAGATGTCAATAATTCAACCAGCGAAATGGATTAAATCTGATAGCTCTTTGTGACCGAAAGCCATTGACCTCTTAAAGACTCCAGCCATTTCCACATGGCAAGTCATTACAATATCTCCCTAAAGGACAAACAATAATCGAAAGGACAAACAATTATCGGAGAATTTCTTCAGGAGAACATTTCACAACCTACATACAGATGAAGAAAACCTAACACTTAGGCAATCAAGAACAATGTAATACAATCTCAAACAGCAGTTAAATTTAAATTTAAATTTCACTTTTGATCATTCATTACCACTGGAAATGTATTCAACTACGAAACATAAAAAAAAAAACAGCTGCATTATTTTTTTGCTGCTCAATCAATTTCAGTAATCCATTAATGGATTAGACAGGCAATCTCAACCATTATCAATGTAATGTTACGCATTATTTTCTTGACTAATCAATAGAAAATGCAGTGTTTGATTTTATACCTGCACTTTTCCCTAGCAATTCATCGATTGATTCTAGTCTTAATGTAAACTTCATAATTATGATTCCACCCACATTTAACGAAAAAAGCCAAACATGTAGGATTCCCATGTACCCTATCTCCAGTATTTCATTTTATGCCAACATATTCGACTGTCAACTCTGGCAATTAAATCAGCCATACTTCTTTTAACTTATTCAACCTTTGAAATTCTTCAAGACTACTACTTAAGGATCACTCACAAATCTTATATTTCGTAGGCTTGGTATTTTAAGCTACAATTAATGTCTGTAGGGGATATTATTTCTGTGCTTAGTGAAGCCGTCACATGAACGTATCAAGTGTTCGTTTAAGTTGATGTACATTTGGTGCAAACTCACTAACTTACAGAAATAAGCACTTGAATATTGGTTCCAAGTTTCACTTGGTTAACTTAATGAAGTATGAATCATAATAGCACACTAGAAACCGTGTGACAACCATGATAATGATGACCCTGACATGACATATTTCCATAGATGTTTGTAACCACATTTGTGTGAACTAGGTACTGCGCATTTATACAAAACTTCCATTAATTTGGAAATAAATAAATATACAAGCCATCAATTAGGGACTACAGTCTTCTGCTAACTTCGACCAATGAAAAATACCTGTTTAATTTTCTGCTCTGGCTGTATATCGCCCTGTATGGTGGCAAGGTGCTGGGGCGAGGGATGGGCGGGGTGGTGGGGGCTTGGGTGCTCTGTCTTGGGCTTCCCCGTACCCAGGGTGATGGACGGCTGGGGCCACATACCCGTCTGAGCAGCCTGTAAGGAGATAGAGGAAACATGTGAAGTCACATGGTCAAAAACTAGCGGGTCATAGTGTAAGAAATAGACTAATTGTTAGGTCAAGGTGCGTTAAATTACAGAAGGAAAAAAGTGTAAAGATCAAAGGGGCAAGTCTGTCTTATACAGTGATATATGTTTGCATAAACTAGATGCTAGAACCAAGACACAGACCATTCTCATAAATAATATAACATTAGTAAAAACAAGTTTCCCAATATCTATACAGCAGATTAACTACTAACAAATCTACTTTGTAACGCAAGATCATTCTATAAACAGCTATCGGACTTACAAACATAACAATAGTAAATATTTTACAACAAAGAAAGTAATCAATTCGCGGTGAGCTATATAAAAGGCTATTTTTTGTTCCGATTGACGTCATCACTAATAACATGAGTGCTATTTATCAAGGAAATTTGATATTCATTTTGCATGTAAAACAGTGACACTAGACTGGTTTTTACAGTCGATCATTAACATTTATTGGCAATATATAATCTCATGAAAATCAGGTTGACCTCGCGCAAAATATAAAATATTTATTGCTTTTCCTATAAAACACTCATATACGCTAACAACTGTTATTATTGTTTCGCATTTTGCAACACGCTACACAGAAATATGATGCCTTATGAAAGATAGGTTAGCACAATTGCTTCTGTTTTTAACCATGACATTTAAGGCCGTGTTCAGAGAAGATGAGGAATTTTCAATATGACAACACGATTTCTGTCACTAAAGTATGAAAGATGTCATAAATTTTCCTGGGCAGCTGCACAGTGATCAAAATAGGGTCATAAAAGGAATAACATTTGCAACAAGAGAAAGATTAAACAGGATTTCATGCCGATTCATAGTAAAGCCATGCTGAATAAACACACAAAACATCCACTTTGGCAGATTTTTTTTCTCTAATGAAACAACACAAAAATACTGATAGACACTGAGCGGTTGGTTTGTGCTGACTTTTACCGTGTATTTAGGGCGGTAGTTAGTATTAGATGTATACTGGTATCCGTCCTGCATTCCGGACTGGGGTCCTTGGTTAGATAGCGACTTCCAGTTCTTTATATGCAAATACATAGCAAACCTTAACATGCCCTTCTAACACAGTCTCAGCATCTGCCCTGTGTAAGATTTTCAAACAACCTGATTTCGGTCTGTCTACTTTTATGATTAATCTTTTAAATTTTGCACATCAAGACGCCCGTAAACTTATTATTGTATGTAGCATGTGAACCGGTCAAGCCTTTGTAATTTACATGCATTGTTAAATGCACCATAAGAGTGAACCAGTCATCTGTAATTGTTACTCACTCCTACACTTGACATTCAAGTCATTCAAGGTCATATGCACACTGCAACATTCCCCCCTTTTTCCCCATAGCAATAATTGAGTCATTGTTCCTTTTTTACATGATCAATACCAATTATTCAAATTTGGTTATGCCTTATCTGTCTTTCCACCAAATATGATCCTAAAAGGACTGTGACCTTCAACTTTGATCAGATTATTCCTCCAATTTTCTCATCACTGTGAGAAATGAACAAGGGGGGATATTAATTTGCTGAATGGATTCTTAACTCAGTAACCTTATTTCAAAATCGATTTTCCTTTCCAATGAAATTGAAAATCTGTTTCTGACTCATCAAATGACTTAATAACCAGTAGCTAATTGAATAAAACTGGGTAATATTTTTCAAAGGTTATCTTTCGGCTAGTTTGCACACAAAAGCGTAATTGATTGGTCAAAAGTAATTGACCAATCAATGATCAATTAAACATTTGGAGTAATTTTATCAAAACCAAAGAATTAATCGATTTCATACAATTGGCCACAGATTTAAACAGTCAACATGCATGCAATGAAATAGATGTGTGGTTAACCTACAGTAAACAATATCATTAGTCATGAAAACAAATAGTTTCCTGCTGGTAGAATATATTATATGACAAGGTCATAAAAGACAGTAGATATTGCACTTTTAGTTTTTTACAATCAACACTATTTCATCAGAATACAAGTCATAACAATGCCTTTGGCATTGGTAAGATTGACTTTTTAATTGTCAACAACTATTAAATCTTAAGCAACAATTATCATTTTCTGTACTTGTTATGCATAAAAAATCTATAGTCTAGTTGCCCCAGGCAAACATATAAATGTTACTGTTTGTGTTAAGCAAGGTTTCACAACCTTTTAACAACCTTGTAAAGGTGATAAGTTAAAAAGAAATAATAAAACGATCTTGACAAAGATTTACTATTGTTATTCCACTTAAGTTAATAAGTTAATTCTTAGTCATTAAAACCATTGATATTACAACTAGCAATGCTAAGCTTGAAAGCACCATCCACTTACCCGCTGGCTAGCCTGGCGAAGGGACTTGTCAAAGTGCTGGTCAACAGCAGACTGCGGGTCTACGGCACTTTCCTTTAAGATACGACTCCGTTCCCGCTCCAAGCGCTCCCTTTCCAGCCTTTCTTTTTCTTGTTTATCCCGTTCAGCTCTTTCCCGTTCCGCTGCACGTTCTGCCTCAATTTTTTCCCGTTCTCTGCGCTCTCTAAAATGACAAACCAATGATCTTTTGCAAAAAAACTATATTCCACATCTTTGATAAAAAAATAATGTACATTCCTATTGAACATTAAAATTTAGTCACCAATTTCACTAACTTGTTTTCATTTTAGCATGCTAAAATCAAAAGAATTATACCATTCAACGCACATGTGATATGACTAATCTCCAGTTGAAAAGCCAGCCATGTGGCCACCCATTCATGTATACATGTACACAGTAACCTGTCTGATACATGTACACACAGTAACCTGTTTGAATAGCTGAGTGCAGTGGAGCAAAAATAATCCCTTCACAAGCTATCTGTTTCAATGTACATTTACAAACACATGCACAAATACTACAGTACAATGGGATTAGCTGGCTTGCATTAGGAAAAACTGTGATAAAATCATGCGACATTTTGTGTAAGAGTCAAATGACAAGACCACAAAAAATCTATTTTATTTCTGCCATATCTTTTCATGATAACTTTTCAAACTGATAACAAATATTTTTGACATTGAAATATGAGCCAAGATTTCACAATTCAACCTTTCATTTCATCTCATTGAACAAATAAATACACCAGCATTATGTTAATACAAAGTCATGTACCATGAATAAATCAAACATAAATCTATGCAAAGCCAATATTATCCTAGATTGGATACAAGCCGATTGCAGCTTAGCTTGTAAGAAAATAATCACATATTCCTCTTCATTGTTGAAAGCTAACGTTGGCAAAGTAAAAAGTATGACCTACTGTACATGAGAAATGAGTCTAACAATGAAAATACATCAAAACACCCTTCTTAAACATGCACAACATCATGGCAATGTTAACAAGAAAAGAAAATGATTAATTACCTGTATTCAAAGCCAACAACAAAAGTTAAAACTTGCAACAATTTGCACAAAAGCTTTCTGTCAAGATGGCGACTGTAGCGTAAGACTGATCAATAGTGAAGCAAGGTGAAGGTCGTGGGGGGAAATGAAGGCGGCCAGATAATATTCACTGGGGTGTTATAATACCAGATACTAGCCTGGTGTGCCATTGATTTCCTTCATGAGCATTACTAGACCCCATAGTAATCACATCATTTATGTCTATAAAAGGGTAGACTCGGTCTATTCAACAGCCCCGTTTTGAATTTTCAAATCGCGAGATAAAGCAGGAAGATAAATATGAAGTCATGAACACAGATATAAAAAGGCCTTTCAGCTTGAACGCCTTTCAACTTTTTAAGTAAACAGTCTCAAGGACTCTTTTCAGCACTATATTCTCTATTTTGCAGGCCACGCTCTCAATTACATGGGAACCCCATCCTCTTACAATGAATTTTTTTATATTTTTAAAAAAGATATTGCCACTTACTTGCTTACATTGTGCAGTTATTGTGACGAGAATAAGCCATTGTTTCAAAATATGTTTGCACTTGAAAATGACAGATTGTCACGTAAATGAAGTGAAAAACGGAACATAATAATTAATGAGATGCAATTGAAGTTCTCATTTCCTACACAATGACAATATCAAGTGTTTTTGCCGTTTTATTACAGTCAAAAGTAGCTACGAGTATTTCTTTTGAATGCTAATTTCTGTTAGCCGATGCGTTTGTGAACAGAAATTTGATGCAAATTACATCATTTTTTAGTTTAAAAAAGATTCTCCCATCTGTTAACTAATGAATGTGCCACCAGCATTGAGAAGTTTATTTACATAATTGAATATGCAATTTGACCATCACAAGCAACAGATGTCTTATTATCTTAATGTCGGTAGAAGAGTATAGATTTTTTTTTTCATTAATAAGCATAACATAATGCAAATTTGCTGACGCGGTGCGGTTAAATTAGAACGATGACAATCCCATGTCCCTATGTTCTACATGGAATATGTGAACACCTTCAAACTTGCTTAAGGTAATCAGCATTTATATCATCATTCACAGATTTAAAATTAGCGGCAAAGAATTACAATTTTTTTGTTTCAAATCCTACCTGTCCATTCTCTCTTTCTCCATGCGTTCCCGATCCCTCCGCTCGCGTTCCTTCCGCTCCCTCTGTTCCCGTTCATGCATACTTCTTTCCCGTTCCATGCGTTCCCTCTCCAGCTGTTCCTGTTCATGAAGTAGCCTCATACTGCCCACGAGCTCATCATGCTGCTTGGCAAGGAGCCAGGGTGGGGGTACGGGCAGAGACGGGTACTTCTGCTGCCAGAGGTGCTCCAGCTGGGCCTTGGTGAGCGAGCCCGTACCCCGAGGAGGGTAGGACATGGAAAGGGCACTATTGTACTGCTGGCTTAGGGCGGCAGCCAGGTGCTGCTGTTGTACAAACTGCTGGTGGAGGGCCAGGGTTGCAGGGTCCAGCTGGTGAAGCCCTGGAGGCATCAGACTTGATAGTGAAGCCCCCGGGGGTAGGCTCGCTCCAAGGGCTGACATTGGGTACGCTACTGATGGAATCACAGGAGTCCGTGACTGGCGCTCCAGACCACTGGAAAGTGGCGTGGAAGTCATGCCTACACTTGATGGTCGAGAAGCTTGAGTTGGAACTGGCTGATGTAATGCAGGATATGAAGACTTGTGAGAATTATGCATACTGGGTACATTACTTCTCACCGGATTCTTGCTCATTAACTCTGGATCACGGTATATTTGCAATGGTTCACTTTTGTCAACTATCAATGGGCTTGAAGCTGGACTACTTTTCACACTTTTCAAATCATCGACCCTGGAACCAGGTCGACGGGCTTCATCCCCACTGAGTCCTGAACTACACCTGCTGTCACTGCTTCGTGACTGTGAACGTTCTTCCTGAGAATACACGCTTGAAGAGTTTGTACTATGTGAACTTACGCCTGAGGTTGTGTTACTTTTGAAGTCTCGACTACCTGCCACTAATTCTGGTTCAGATGAATTAGACACAGGTGATAACAATGAACTTGATGTGGAAGATAATTTATCGTCACCATTTAGAGAGGTTAATTTCTCTGCACGAGCAAGTTGATCAGTCACAGATTGGTTTAAATCTAAATTTTGGGTGGAAATACCACTATTTTGAGGTGTCTCTGTTAAAGATGCCCCTGCTAATTGTTTCTTTTTTATAAAGTGCATATTATTATCCCCTAATTCATTGACTGTTTCTTTAACATCCACACTTTTAGAACCTACAGATTTCTTACCATTGTTCTGTGTTTCTTTAGTAGTGACAACATTGTCTTTCTTTTTCTCACGCTTTTTAGTTTCCTTTTCACCATTACTTTTACATTCCTAGATCGTTTCTCTTTCGGTTCACCTTTAGTAATCCCTGATTCTTTTTCCTTTTTCTTATAGGCTGATTTGATCTCTTTTAACTTTTGTTCAACACGATCATTAATGTTGTCTTGAGTTTCACTCTTATCACTCCCTGATTTTAACTTAGTGTTCGCAGAGTCTGTGAGGGAGGTGGAGGGTTTTTCAACCTTTTTAACACGCTCCGGTTTCTCAGTTTTTGTGTCACTGGTTTCAGATTTGGCACTAACTTTGTCCTCCACTGGTTTATCTTTCTTACTCCCTGATAAATTAGATTTGATCACAGCTTCTGCTTCTTTTTGCACACTAACACGTGTCCTACTTAACGACCTCCTACGCGGAGATCCACTTTCATCTCGCGGAGATTCGTTCTGTATTCGACTCTGCGCCTTGCTAGTACCTGATGGTGTAGATAGTTTCTCCTCCCTTCTCTGCTGAGATCGATTTCTATTTCTTAGACTGTCTGCTGCACTTTTATCTACAGTTCCACCACCACCACCAGTGTCCTCTATATCAGGTTCTAACACGCCACTATTTGCAGCTAGTTTGTCTCTCTCCCTACTCCTGTGAGGTCGAGTCCTTTCCTTGGTCGGAGTGCTGCGTGGGGAGACTCGTAAACTGAGAGTTGCGGTATCGTTGTCTACAGCAGGGGAAGGCGACTCTCGTCTATTCAGGGAAAGAGGTTTGGCTTTTACTCCGCTGATTTCCACCACTCGTGGCTTTCTCCTTGAAGTAGGTCGTGCCTTCTCAGATACTGGAAGTCATAGAAAACATTTGTTATTCATGAAATCCTAGGTAAATATTTTCCCAATGATAATTAAATAGTTTCATCGCCTGAAACAGCATGTTTAAACATTAATCACAATAATAACCTCAAGCAATATTAGTGCGAATGCATTCCACTTCAATTCATTTGAATAAACCTCGCCTATGAATGGGAAATCCAATACATTATTATTGGTTTGGAAAATCTTAATCCTCTTATAAATTAATCTACTAATCTCAAACCAGTGTAAACTTTGATTTACAGCCAGTGACCTTGCAAGGGTATTCAGAAACCACAGACAAGCAGATAAGATTTATGATTTATTTCATAAGCAAAGTAATCAATTACAGGTTTCCTAAATTAGGTTTTTGTGTTTCTTTCTTTGGATAAGCTCTCTTTAATCTAATGGTTATGTACTGATGGCAGAGTGCCGAGAGCAGAACAGAGGTACTTGGGCTATGAGCTGTTTACAAATACCAGCTGCTGAATGCATCAATCTACAGCAGGCGGAACCCAGGAGACCTAGTGCATTCAGCGCTCTGTAATGGCATAATAACCAGGCACCAGAATGCCAGGAACCACTCCACTCCGCCATCCACACATTCTCCATGTGATTCAGCTTTTTCTCATTTTTTTTTCTCCACAAGTCTAATTAGCGACCTTACCATTTTGATTTACCATTGTTTACCTCACCACACTGATACACAAATAATCCTTATTGTGTCCCATCCAACCTAAACCATCAGTCCCTCTCCTGAATAACGGAACAACGTCCTCCATAACCCATTACAGTAATAAATGAAATAAAAGAAATTTTCCAACTTTTCCTTTCCCTTTCATCTTTCTTCATCTCAAAGTGATAAGAATCAATCTCATGTAATTTGTTTACAAAAAAATATACAATACACAGGTGCTAAGATATAAGATATAAAAGTTTTAAGTCGAAGACCACTTTCCGTTCAGCTTAAATAGCTTAAAAACATACCAAACACTTTTTTATAATCCACTCTCGTCTAATGTTAACAATAGTATCATTCACTCTCAGATTTTCCTAACAGTGATGTCATCCACTATCTACAATCTATAACCATTTAACATCTCTCCACAATGAGCAGCGCAGGAAATGGTTTAAGTATTTGCACAAGGCGAAAGTACTATAAAAATCTTCCCTGTCCTCTAAAAACTTCACATAAGTGCACAATCAGAAAGCTAATTATAATACGAAGTCCAGGTTTTATTAATTTATGCACAACGCATGACATGAATTGTTATACAAACACAAAAGCCTTACAAACGAGAAATCTTTATCACAAGCTTAACCCGCCTTTTCAAACTACCTTCTACAGAAGAAATCTAACACTGTTTTAGAAGAAACGCAATGACACATAATACTTAACATCTGATAACGCAATTGAAGTTCTCCACCCATGTGTAAAAAAGTCCTGTGAATATTTACTTTGTAATTATTTTTCAAGCTGTGTGAGTTGGCGTAGCTAGACACTATCTATACATAGACACTATCACCATTTGTGGTTCATGGCCTTTCCTTGTACAAGCCAGCTATCATATTTCAATATTTGTTTGCCTCAAGCCACTGTTTGAACTTATTATCTAACAAACATTGAATACTAAATCTCAACAGCATTTCAAACTTATTGAAATAAGGCAAACTTGCAAATTTACTGCCTTAAAGCATAATTCAAACAAAGTATATATTCTGACATTTTCAAAAAGAAATCCTTTTGTAGCGCAAAAAAATCCTCAAATTAATTTGTTTATTCCAAACACAAAAATAACCTACGATCATATAATTCCAATTCCCCTGAAACACTTATCGAAGTTTAATTCACAAAACTGGTGTCAGTATTCAATCTATAGCCCATCTCAGCAGAAAGTGCATTAAACCTTCACAAAGAAACCAATTTAGTCTTTCAATCCCAGTGTATTGTCTAGATTGAAAGGCAGGATTACAACACAAAGAAGTCTTCTCTCTACATTGAAAACAGCTTATAGCTTGCACCACCAGATGTAGAGGTCATAAATTCACTGAGATACAAAAAAAATGCAAACCTGGGGGTGTTCTCAAAACACTACTAACCTGGGGGGTGGTCTCAAAATAAGTAAATGCGTTCCTTGGCTGTCAGTTTTGGGGGTCGTTTATAAAGACTGCTTATCTTGTAATGAAATCAACTCTCTCACCCACAAAACCTGTCTAATATACCTGAGATAACATCTATGATGTAATGAAATGTGATAATAGCATTACACTTTTGGAAAGGAGAGAAATTCTACAAGATTGTGTTGTGTGTTAATGTGAAACCACTGGCAAGTGTGAAGTATAATAAACAGTGACCTGCACAATTTCGGAGTTTAAAAGGTTGGAAGCCTAGGTTGGAAGCCTTGGGTGCAGAAATAACAATAAAAAACAATGCAGTTATGAGTAATTTGTGAAAAGCCCTCCTGTAGAACAAAACTAATGGTTGAGCACAAGAGATAAGAACTATATGTCCCCTTTTCATGGGCTTTGCAGGAAAATTCTGTTCATTGAGAAAGAAATAGGAGAGGATAGAACCATTCTGAAAGTTTATATTCAAGAGAAAGCTTATTCATACATTTGGCATGGAGTCTTTGTTCAATACTTGGTACATGAAAACTCCCAGGCATCTAATAGTGTATGCCAAACAAAGATGTGACAGACTGTATAATAAGACAAGAGCAAAATCAATGTCCTTTCAGGAAGAAATTTACATGGATTAGAAGACATAGATCTCTCTTTATTTCAGCCTTTACCTTACTAGACTTCCCAATATGCTTAGCAACTGAATAATTTCACCCCAGTATTTCTTTAGGCCAGTCTTCACTTCAGGAACCCAAATCAATACATCACAGAAACCTCCTTGGAAATTCTCTTATTCACAAGACACAGTCTATTATTTACAGTCAGAGAAAAAAAATAGCATCTCTTCTCCAAATATGAGAAGGTCAAAGTAATATAAAATGTCATCAAAGGCAGTGCATGGGCATTTTGCTTAGACAATACATTATCCTGGCCTCACAGATATATTGATACAAAGAATAAGTTGCCTTATGTGGAAATAACAAGACAGTATACTAGTGTGAAAATTTCTTAGATTTAAACAAGCATGAATTACATAGGTGATTATTGTTTGTTCAGTGCAACATAATCTTTATTTCATTTGCATGGGCACTGAAAATGTGATTTTTTTTTGGTACCAACACGATCAACTATAAAAAAAAATATATTCCACTGACACAAACTTTTTTTTATTTAATACCTAAAACTGGTTAAAGTTGATGTTAGTATTTAAAAACAAAGAGTGTTGGTGGTGTTGGTATTGTGCGCACTTTCGATGGATTTAGACAGCAGAACGATCACAGGTTTAAAACAGTGAGAAATTTATATATTACTGATAAAAGTCTCTAAAGTTGACCAGACAGGATGAAATAAAATGTTATCATATATATCGGTATTATTACACCTTTTTCTATTATATACAATTAGAAATGTACACAGTCAAGTGACAAATTTCACCAATACCGTCAAAAGTCAGATATTATCATATAGGAAGCAAGCTTACTAGCCAACAATGCCCGGGGCTTTTATATTACAGTAGTGGTATATATGGTAAGATCAAGGGGTCATGTTGCAGTGAAGAGATGACAGCGTGTCAGTGACAGTCAATCCATCAACACGCTACACATGCACAGCTTAATTATTAGCCTCCAGTCACATACAAAACCATAGCTGATGTATACATCGTTAATTACACACTTCTAATTAGTTAAAACCAGAATAAGTATACTTAATGTATAACTTACTTAAAGGCAAGCATGTTAATTTAATAACAATTATAAAAAAGGTACCTTTGCAATGCAGTGTATGATGTATTACAAAAATTTGAATTGGCTAAAAAACTAAATATTTTTAAGATATATTTGGTACTAGTGCATATAGTTCATAATATAGTATTTCCATTCTAAAAATAGAACTGAGCATTTGGTATGGAGTTAAACTTTTTGAAATGTGGTTCAAACTTACACACTGAAAATGCTATCAAATGTACAGCACATCACTTATTTGTATTTAATAACATTTATTGAAGCTATGTGCTTGGCTGCCTTTAAAATGAATTTCAAATTTATTTCATAACTACTTACAAGAAACTAATCGCAATAAATGTCACAAACTTTAAAATACATCGTTGTAACAAAATCACAACTTGTCGTTGATATGTTAACATAATTTGTTAACCCATATTCAATAAATCAAGGAGAATTCAATAAATCAATGATTTGAGGACAAAATCTATTGGCCAGGATATAAAGACAACATTCATAAACTGTTTCCTTGCATTTTTATGTATATTTCAATCACCTTGGGAGATATTTGCATTGGGTTTACATATCTGCATTAAAAAGAACCTTATCAATCGGCAAATATTAGGTTTACCAAGCATTTCCATTAAGATAACCTCCGCTTATGATCATTAACGAAACAAGTATAGTACAGGGAGAGAGAGAAGTATTGAGCGGTTTAAAAATGTGACGGCTTTAATACAAACACACAAACACAGCCCATAAAGCAAGACGAACATGAAATTAAAGATATATATGACCTAGGTATCAGTATGACTCATGGGCAAATTTTAACAAGCGGAAATGCATTGCTCGACAAAGGAACAGAGTTTTTATCATAGCACGGAAGGAATGTAACATTAACCGCCTAAAATCGACCTTGCCGACAGCCACTTTTAAATCCCAAGCAAGTAATTAATGAACATGTTTCTCCCCATTTGATTGGCCATTTTATGCAATATTAATTCAACCATGCCCCCATGGCAAAACCCTAACAACTGCTTGTAAAGGTCTGAACAGCAATTTAAGCATAGCTCGAACAAAACAGATGAGGAGCTTAACATAGAAACTGACATGGAAACATTTCAAGAACACATCTCCATAAGATCATGAACAGACAAGAAGCTTATCATTAACAGCCAAGGAGATTAACATGGAAACCGACATGAAAACATTCAGAGAACATGGAGAACATCGCTGCATTAGATCGTGTGATGACTAACAACACGCAAATCACATAGCTTAAACATAAGATGGCAGACGCCCACTCTCTGATATTCCCCAGTAAAGTTGTGAAAAGCCATAGTTCTGTATCGATCAAATCTCGTTCCTGCAGCTGCAAGTTTTTTTGTATTATGCAAACTGTTAATTAAGCCTCCCTGATAGAGACCCCTCACAACTGCGTGAAGAAACAACTCTTTGGTTGTTCACGGCCTTGCTATAAACAGAATTTATAAATACAAAACAGTTGTGTGCGATAATTAATCTACACAGCTTGAGACAATGAAAAACATTTATGTGTATAACATATTTGTTTCAAAACTTTAGGCCACAAGAAATTCCTAACAGTGGCACCAAAACAAACAACTTTTCCACTAGAATTATGATTTCAAATAAACTATCTCTAATAAACTATCTCTCAAAGGAATTATTGACCCAACAGTTCCACCTAGCTTGTGTATGGAATGTTAACTGCATTCAAGTTTGGTTTAGTAATTGTTACTGTTTAATTTTCTCTTTGCTAATCCATTAATTGACGTCATAAGCCTGACACAGCTTGGCTGTCTATTGAACTGTTTACCGAAGGAAAAATAAAGACTTAGTGGAACCGCTGTTGCTTTTGTCAGATGCTTTTAGGATCCATCTCCCAGAAGTAGAGGCATGGGCATAAACACTCATTATATATATCTTTAAGCTCTTGCTCGAAATCATTTCAGTTGACACTGTTTGTACATCCACAACGACGTTGTTAAAGGGTATCTAACCTTTTTGTTCTGTGGGTAGGGGTGAGGGTACTGCTGTTACAACAGTGGGTGGGGTAGATGTCACTGTGGAAACAGCCTGTTGGGAAGACCGCGGCTTCTTTAATACGCTACTGCGTGTACTTGTCTGTGGCGTACTGTTATTAGCACTGGCTCGACTCTGAAAAAGGAAATATTATTGAAAGTTATTATTTAGAATGACACTTTGCTGTTATCTTGGTTTGATGTAAAATGGAGTTGTTATCTTGTCTAAAACAAAGGATTTTTTTATTTTTTATTCTTTGCCCATTTTCATATGTCCTTTAGTACACATACTGTGTATACATATTGACCACATGAGCGTTATTGAACAATAAGGCCACTTATAGGCCGATCTTATATCAACTGTAAATATAGATCATATTTACACTTCTTCCTATGCCACTTGATCAAGTACATAGAAACAAACAATACTATTACAATCTATGTAATAAGACAGTAATTCAACTGTACTATCTCACACAAAACATGGATGCCCTTGGCGTGTTTGATCAGATCGGGGGAACTGCTTGGTTATCACCAATCAGGTGATTAAACCATTATCATTCAACAATCAGCAGATCACAATCAACCAGGTAGAGATCAAAGTTTACAAAGCAAAATTCCTTCATTGGCTAATGTCTCATAGATATGAGATACACATTTTCCTACGATGATACTTGATATTACTAGTTACTATTATTAAGTACAAAGGGTATTACCGGAGCGTAATGAAAAACCCTTTTATTATAATACCACTATCATTAACAAGTAAAAGTACGGTACAGTCAGAATATCACTGTGAACATAAAATGGAACATAAAGATAGTAAATTTAACAACGACTATGCTTTGAATAAAGCCGATGATATATCGGCAAACAATGTCAAAAGTTCAAACTACCTCCTTGAGGAAATATGAATGTCTGGAAAAGTGATTAAATAATACAGGCAAATAAACAAGGTACTTCATTTCAAGTATAACAATGCATTCCTTGCTTTTCCACATCATGGAGGGAACAGCAGCGCTGTTGGAATGTGGGTTGTTTTTTTTCTTTATCTGGCCACCAGCCAAGTTCACCAAACTGATAGATAACAGGGCACCTGACTTCACACAATCCAGATTATTTTCGGCCTGCACCAAAGGTCATAGAAAACTGATTACAATCTAAGAACACAAACCACAATACCATTTCATAATACTACAATGTAAATATGATTAGACATGAACTTGGCGCTCTCCTGCATATGAATAAGCAATTTCCGCTACACTTCACTTAAGTTATGTTGATTGGCTCTCTTAATGGGCTCTTCCAAGAACTATAACCAAGATTTTGAATGTCTATTGTACCATGACCTTCATCTAAAGTACCTGTTGTGGAAATCAATTTTAAACTTTTTAAAAAATTAATATTACTTAAACAAATACCATGACCTGACTTTAAGTACTTTGCCTGGCAATTGTCGCCAGCTTAGCCTTAAGCCGCTATGAAATCAATTAATACTCTGTTCTTTAAATAATGTTCTTGAAATTTAATTCTGCTATGTACTGACGTAGCTTAGTAAGCAAATGAAATATGGGTCTATTGCGCATACAGATCTCAATCTCATGAAATAATAATACACAAAATGTTCTTACCTCTCTATCACGGTTACATAATCAACTATCGCTTAACTCATTTGGAATATGTTTTAAGTCCAAAATTCACAAAAAAGACCTGCAAATCACGCGGCAGAAAGCCGAGACAGCCAGCTGGAGGGCTTCTTGTTAACTATATCCTAACCTCAAAGATCAAGAGAAAATAACCAATGGCACATGTAAATAGATCTGACATCAACTAAATCCTGGCTGTATTAAGAATCCTGTGCTATTTAAACCATTTCCATGGCAACAGGTTTCAGATGACATCTAAAGGAAATGTCATCAGTAGGAAAAAACAGACCTCTGGACAACTGAAAGCCGTCTATTTGCACTTTAAACAAGAAAACCGCCAGTTTAACACTTACATCATCGATAATCACAATCCCGAGTCTTTAAATTCTTCACCAATAGTTTCGGTTTAACAGCAGCAAAAGTCCAATTTGTCTGTTATAATAAATCATAAGACTAGTGTAATCCTTTTGATAAATGTTCTGCCTGTCTGAATAAGGCTTTGTCTGCACTGTGCGAAACTCCAACCACGTGTATTGGCGAGCTAACCACAGCGGTAACAGTGGGCCTCTGACCTAGATTAGAACTCTCCGCCAAGTTCACTGTTTGTTAATGTACGCCAGTGTATACAGATAGCTAGTGAGCGTAATCTATACATTGGACATTAATCATTCAAACCAGGATATTTTTGCACCACAATTGTAGGGTAATTTCAATACTGCGCTAACTGATATACAGGTAATATGGCAGGTAAGTCAAACATCCAAACAAGAGACCACTATTAATGCCTACAGCTATAAACTACTGACAGCTGAGAGCTTTTTAACAAAGCAGCCATTATACTGTGTAATCAGGGACTTTCTCAAAACATGTTCAGCATAAATATGATGAAAGGGGGATGGTTTCAGCACTATAAATAACCCTTCTATTTTAGAGGCTTGATTTTAATTTTTTCACTTAATACTGTCAAGGTGTCAGGACTTAGATTGTTATGTGAAGATTCTATGATATCTAAAAGAAATAAACTTTGAAACACACAGAAGTCTGAATGTCATTGTACTGTTTTGCTATGACCTTCAGAATTCAATGACAATGAAAGTGTCACTAGTCTTGCAAGTCAGTAAGCTCTGCAAATAACAATAAAACAACATCTATAAATGTGTAAAACCTTAACAATATAAAAACAGTGCGTAACTTGGATGAATCTCAAATGAAAGCAATTAAATACCTATATGGACCATAAATCCTTCGTAATATAAATCATTTCCGCTAGCTGTAATTACTAAAAGGCTTAACGCTATAGTAAAAATATCTCTTACTAAATTACAAAATGCTGGTAAAGTAAACAACATTTAAAACGGCTTTAACCTTCACAATGAATGAGCAAACCTAATGCGTTGTATCTCATGATTTCATCGCTACTATCTTCAAGTATTCGCTTAGTCACGGGCACAATTTAAATCCAGTTTAAATGTGACAAATTTAAAACTTAGCCGCGAGCTAAAACAGCTATCAGCCTTTCTCGCAATAGTATAAATTAACATGGGAAAAATGACTCGAGTGGTTTACTCTTGTTAAAATTCATTACACCAGTCCCAAATTACCATATTTTCCTCTTTCCGTGCATCCAAATTGCACAATTTGCAATGGAAATGAATTTATGGCAATTTCTATCTGTAAGGGCAATTTGTGGTGTGATACTTTAGGTTTTTAATGCATGTACTTTCAACCCACAGAGCAATACTGATTATGAAATACTATAGCCGTATTTGAACAAGCTTCCATCTGTGCCTTTTTCTTTCATAAACATTCTATTTCAGAGTGTAATGAATGAGGTTCGAAAAAATATGAGAAATTCCGAGAAAAAAAGGGGAACAAGGGAGGGGGGGAATGAAATATTGGATTCATGTACTAGACATTATAACATGCAATCTGCTGTTACAGAGAGGACATCAATAACATGTCAAATAATCGTTCACAAGGTTATTAGCAGGATACAAGATTTGTAGGCATTCTCCATTCAGAATCAATACCATCAGCAGATGCAATTAGTGAGCACAGAAAGAATGTGACAGGAATCAATGGTGTAACTAACGGCAATGGCACATAGAGACATTTCTGCTAGATTACCAGTAAGTGCATGTCAATTAAAGTCATGAAAAAGGACGGAAGGCAACAGGACCCTACGGTGACATGGCAGTCATTAGTTTCGTGTTTTAGCAGGGGCGGAATATGTGACATGGCAGTAATTAGTCTCGTGTTTTAGCAGGGGCAGGATATGTGACATGGCACCCATTTAGCAGGGGCAGAATATGTGACTGGGCACCCATTAGACTCATGTTTAGCAGGGGCAGAATATGTGAATGGGCAGCCATTGTTCTCATGTTTTAGCAGGGGCAGAAGAATATGTGACTGGGTACCCATTAGTCTCATGTTTTAGCAGGGGCGGGATATGTGACTGGCCATTAGTCCCATGTTTTAGCAGGGGTGGGATATGTGACTGGGTACCCATTAGTCTCATGTTTTAGCAGGGGTAGGATATGTGACTGGGTACCCATTAGTCGTATGTTTTAGCAGGGGTAGGATATGTGACTGGGTACCCATTAGTCTCATGTTTTAGCAGGGGTAGGATATGTGACTGGGTACCCATTAGTCTCATGTTTTAGCAGGGGTAGGATATGTGACTGGGTACCCATTAGTCTCATGTTTTAGCAGGGGCGGGATATGTGACTCGGTACCCATTAGTCTCATGTTTTAGCAGGGGCAGGATATGTGACTTGGCAGCCATTGTTCTCATGTTTTAGCAAGGGCAGGATATGTGACTGGGCAGCCATTATTCTCATGTTTTAGCAGGGGCGGGATTTGTGACCAGGCACCCATTAGTCTCATGTTTTAGCAAGGGTAGAATATGTGACTGGGCGGCCATTGTTCTCATCTTTTAGCAGGGGCAGGATATGTGACTGGGTACCCATTAGTCTCATGTTTTAGCAGGGGTAGGATATGTGACTGAGCACCCATTAGTCTCATGTTTTAGCAGGGGTGGGATATGTGACTGGGCAGCCATTGTTCTCATGTTTTAGCAGGGGTGGGATATGTGACCAGGCACCCATTAGTCTCATGTTTTAGCAGGGGCAGGATATGTGACTGGGTACCTATTAGTCTCATGTTTTAGCAGGGGCAGGATATGTGACCAGGCACCCATTAGTCTCATGTTTTAGCAGGGTTGGGATATGTGACTGGGTACCCATTAGTCTCATGTTTAAGCAGGGGTGGGATATGTAACTGGGTACCCATTAGTCTCATGTTTTAGCATGGGTGGAATATGTGACTGGGTACCCATTAGTCTCATGTTTTAGCAGGGGTGGGATATGTAACTGGGTACCCATTAGTCTCATGTTTTAGCATGGGTGGAATTTGTGACTGGGTACCCATTAGTCTCATGTTTAAGCAGGGGTGGGATATGTAACTGGGTACCCATTAGTCTCATGTTTTAGCATGGGTGGAATTTGTGACTGGGTACCCATTAGTCTCATGTTTAAGCAGGGGTGGGATATGTAACTGGGTACCCATTAGTCTCATGTTTTAGCATGGGTGGAATATGTGACTGGGTACCCATTAGTCTCATGTTTTAGCAGGGGTGGAATATGTGACCAGGCACCCATTAGTCTCATGTTTTAGCAGGGGTAGGATATGTGACTGGGCACCCATTAGTCTCATGTTTTAGCAGGGGCAGGATATGTGACTGGGTACCTATTAGTCTCATGTTTTAGCAGGGGCAGGATATGTGACTGGGCACCCATTAGTCTCATGTTTTAGCAGGGTTGGGATATGTGACTGGGTACCCATTAGTCTCATGTTTAAGCAGGGGTGGGATTTGTAACTGGGTACCCATTAGTCTCATGTTTTAGCATGGGTGGAATATGTGACTGGGTACCCATTAGTCTCATGTTTTAGCAGGGGTGGGATATGTAACTGGGCAGCCATTGTTCTCATGTTTTAGCAAAGGCAGGATATGTAACTGGGCAGCCATTGTTCTCATGTTTTAGCAGGGGTGGGATATGTGACTGGGCAGCCATTGTTCTCATGTTTTAGCAGGGGTAGGATATGTGACATGGCAGCCATTGCTCTCATGTTTTAGCAAAGGCAGGATATGTAACTGGGCAGCCATTGTTCTCATGTTTTAGCAGGGGTAGGATATGTGACTTGGCACCCATTAGTCTCATGTTTTAGCAGGGGCAGGATGTGACCAGGCACCCATCAGTCTCGTGTTTTATCAGGGGCAGGATATGGGACCAGGCACCCATCAGTCTCTTGTTTAAGCAGGGGCAGAATATGTGACCAGGCACCCATTAGTTGCATGTTTTAGCAGGGGCTGGATATCTGAATTGGCTCTCATAAATATCCTATTTTAGCAGGGGCAGGATATGTGACCAGGCACCCATCGGTCTCATGTTTTAGAGGGAGGATGTGACCAGGCACTCGTATGTCTCGTGCTTAAGCGGAGGTGGGATATGTGACATGACACCCGCAAGTCTCGTGTTTAAGCGGAGGTGGGATATGTGACATGACACCCCAAGTCTCGTGTTTAAGCAGGGGCGGGATATGTTACTGGGCACCCTTTCGCCCTTCTCAGTCATTTAGAATTGTCAAAATATGTTCCACAATATTCCATTGGCAGAGGTATAGGTGGAAACATTAAACTCTGGTCCTCTTTTACTTGAATAAAAGTTGAAATATGAATGTACAATGAGTTTTGTCTTTACTACTGTTAGTAAGAATCCAGTTGTCACAGAACAAGTTAAGTGTTTACGCTTCAATTTGACGAAAGTTATTATTTATTTTCCTTAACTAAACCATTTAATAGGCACTCGAGTTGCACCCGGCTGAAGTAATGGTTTAAGGAAGCAAAATAACCATTACATAAAAGTACATTTGACAGCCCATTTACAATGATCTCAGTAAAGACTTGTCCCTTCCAGAACCATGGCCTACTCTGTATTGAGTTAGGATATTGATCTAATGAGAAAAAATATCCCCCCCAGTCTCATTAAATGTCAAGAATGGAAGCGGATGAATTATTAACATTTCCCTACCACAAATAGTTGCACATCATGACACAATGGGGTTTGTCATCAGAAAATCAATGTGCTCTAAAGTAGATGTCAATTGTGAGGTATTTGTGGCTGATTTTAATGGCCATATATTGTGAAGGCCATGAGCGCGTGGCTGGTTTTATAAGCTCATGGTCCGTTATATGGTCTTGTAGTCTTACCGTAGCAATAGCAGGAAGGACAACAATGGCCGATAAATGTCACCTTTACAGATTAAGCCAGAGCGTAAAAACAGCAAATGACTATGATTTTCCGGTTTTGGGAAATTCCTTGGACTGCGGTTGTCTCACGGGAAATACTGCAATTAGGTTTTTTCTGAGAAGATCTCTGAATATTAAACAAGAAACACTGAATATGAACAAGATTGCATGATGTCAATACTTTGTTATTTATCCAATCGACAAGAGTTATGGAAGCAATCATATTTTCTCGGATATAAATATGGAACTACATAAATTGCCAAAATGGTATTGAATTGCTAAACTGAATTTTCGGTCAATTATAAAATTTAAGACCAACATCCTCAGGTTTTGCAAGAGATATAACTGTCTAAAATGGTAATTAATTTTGAGGAGAACATTACTTGACCCAGTTTCCATTAGGCAAGACCATTTTGGCTTGCTCAATCCACTGACAAAGAGTCATTGAAATATAGTAAGAGAACAAATCAACATTGTAATTACTATGTAAAACAGCGCTACCTCTGCTATTAATCATTCATTCAAATCCCACTCTGGAAGCCTTTATACGTATTGAACAAATTATTTCATGAAGTACATTCAATGAAAGTCATTATTTTGTTAAATTCGCTAAATGGGAATGACGCCAATACTTTCATTGTTGATCAACCTACATGATCTCTACATAATTACAGTTCGTGATTACGTTATTTAACGAGGACAAGACAACAATATTGATAGGCAAGCGTTTTTTATGAAATTCTGAAGCTAACAGAGCATGATGGAAAACAACACAAATATGACTACATCCAGACATACATGTATTATTACATCTCGACTTACATACATTACATCACCCCTAACAAAGTAGTAAAATTTCTCCAAATTAATGCCATGCAAGCAAAATTTATACTGAAGTGTAATGCATGTGTTAGAACACGATGTTCCTGTTGTATAGACCCTGACATAAGATACGACAATGTAAACTTAATTTTAGTTGAAAACATTCACAGGGTCGAAGCAAACAAGAAGTCAATGGCATTAGAAAATTTCAAACAAGATTCCACAGTTGACGCTTTAGGCCTGTTTGCACTTCTCTGCAACTCCTGGGTAAAACGTTGCAAAAAGTGTTCTACTTTTATAGGCCGTGGTTTGAAAGCCACAAGGTTCTATCTGTGTCTTCATTTAATGTCATTTATAGCCTTTGTGCTTTCATCCAGCGAGGCACAAACCTGCAGCTGCAGACAACAGAAGCTGCAGTCAACAGGCTTGCACTGTGAATATTTTTATTGCTCCCAAGCATATTTTTGGCATCCTGTGCAAAGAATCAAGTTTGAGGATATAAAAAACAACAAACGATCACTTTGATGAACGTCATCTTATGTTCGACAGACCCGAATCACCTAGTAACCATAAGGTATATATGTTTTATTCCCCCATTTCTGAAGAGTTTAAAACTTTGAACTTAAATATCACAGTGCTCGAGAACAAACATCACTTCAACACTTCATAACTTTACAACATACCTTCATATATCAAAATGAAGATAAGAATTTTGATTGAGGGTCATTTTGATAAAAGGGTCATTATTTGGTAGTAAAATCTCAATGATAACAGTAGTACTCACACCAGATCATAGTACACAAGGTGACATACATGGACGATTTTCACTGTAACTGATTAATTATCAACAGCTGGATCTTGTGGCAAGAAGTTTTAGAGCTGTAAATATATATTTAGACTACAACCTACATTCTCAGCCAATGGAATTGCAGATAGACATTCAAATACTAGACTTAATCATTTCAGAATTTCAACTTTTGACGATGTTTAAAGGTCTGCCCACTGCCAATCAGCCGATTCAGACTCCCTACGTCAGTTTTTGCGTTACATTATGTCAGCCAATGAGGTTGTGTTCTAAGTCAGTTAGATGACCTGAAGTAATATGTGAATTATCAAGAAGGGCTTGTTTGCTACGCTCACTCAACCCATTCTTGATCATTAAGATCTTACTCCATGTCAGTTAACTATTACCAATACAAACAAAAGGATAAATAAAAGTATGATGAAAATAACCCACCAAAAAATGCATTTATGACATCAATAGTGACATCAATAAACTACCGTCATGTCCATGCAAGAGCATATTGATCTTGAGGCAACCACAAGATAAACAGTCTGATAAACCCTCCAAGCCCTCTGTGACATTTCTTTTTTGTAAATACAGCAATACAGGCAGTCAAGGGGCTATCATGTGGCCACATTCCTGTACAGACAGACAGCAAACATGTAGAACATCTAAAGTGATGAGATCATCCCAATCTTATCTCTTTTTCTAAACCTATTGACCTTTCTGCTGGCCCACTTCTTTGTGAGAAAAATACCCATCATATTTTTATCCTGTGTTTTATGTCCTGTTGCAAAAATGAAAGAATTTCAATTAAAATCTGTACTTTATATGCACTTAACCTGTTTCTCCCCAGAATATGAGAAAAGGGATTGACAATCTATTCTCAAAAAATTCCGGAAAGCAATTATTTCAGAAGCTTAGAGAGTATAACAAAAACGATCACATCGTAAAAATATTAACAGAAACATTTAATCATTTTTTTCCAAGCCTTCTCAGTCTGTCCTACTGATCGAAATAAGAACAAACCCATTTATAAGCCTGATGCAAGCCTCAGCTTGCGAAAAGAACATTGATGGATTTTGTCATATGTTTAAATAATAGGGCTTGAGGGTTATAATCTCATTATTATATGAATCACGATAAGTTTCCATTTCAATGAATCTCTCCCTGTCTGAGAAAAAAAGATGGCGGCTATTCTGGTTATTCGAAAGGGAATATAAGAGACAAATTGATAAAACTTTCGACCATTATCTTTATATGACCTTTAAGAAGGCTGTCTTAAAGATTAATCCAAAATAATTCTTACCGTTGTGTTTTGGGTTTCCTTTTCTTTTACAGCACGTGGTCGTCTCCTTGGCGCAATTCCGCCGATTTCAACACCGCGCAGAATTGAGTCAACCACTAAAAACACACAAACATAACAATCCAATGATAAATGTGTCTAATTCATTTAAACATTCACTCACTAAATACTCCAATTCGTCACAAAACGTATTTCTATTTCACATAAAAAAGAAAAGCACTTAATTCAGAGCATATGTCAGGCAATTATTCAGCCCACATAAATGTTTAATATTGGTACACTGGGAAAATATCTCTTATTTACCTTTAAACGTTAAAAGTGATAAATGACGCCCATTTATTTTTACATTCGAGGTGATTGCTTAATGCAACAGTCGTTATCGCAGGTAAAATATCTCTAGTAAATGCCAGTACACATCTGATAAAAACGATAACCTGTACTTTGAAACTTGCTAATCAACACGCGATGACGTAAACCACAGAGTAACCTGTATGAACAGCATTGAACGCAGCCGTGCATTTTGGGTGTATTTTTGTAACCGATAATTACTACCTGTGGAGACCGCTTTCAGTGCATAACATGAACACAACTTTTCATAATGATCTTCATCAGGGATAAATTGACGAACATGTTTAATATGGCTTTAAAAACATAACATGCTTAAGCTAACAAGACTCAAACCAATTATAATTACAACATCACAAGAATTATTTCATCATGTAACAGAATGTCGAACTACCATATTACCCTAGATTTTCTTAATATAATTCTTGCTAATGATCCATAATAACCTGACGGCATATCATCATTATCTTGCTACTGCTAATAGCACCAGAAATAAGAGAGAAAATAAAGTGAGAGAAGTAGAGAAACCAAGAGAAAAAAGAAACAACCTCAATATCAATCTTGCTATAAATCTGCCCTAGAAAAACACAACAATGTTGCCAGTATCATAATAATTATGAATCTGCCAGCACAAAAACACAATAATGCTGCCAATAAAGCCATTAGTAAGAAAACATGGCAAAACAATTCTGAGAAGAAGGTGAAAGCAGCAAGAACTGAAGTTTCTTTTCATGGAATTCCAGGAATATAGCAGAATAGCAGTACATTAACTTCTCATAAATCATGATTACCATTGTGAGGTTTATCAGGAAATCCAGACACATCTCTCTCCCAGACTGACAGTGGCTGGTTGCTGAAGTGCCCAACCCCAGGGGAAGGTGTCGAAAAACATTGACCTTCACCTTCGAGGTCAAATAAGACAGCTTGTGAAGCTTGTGGTGATCCATAGAACGAATTCCGAGCATGCCGCCAAACATTTGTATCCATTTGTCTGCAGGGAATGAAATTTTGGGGTAACATGCCAGCTTGAGAAAACCCTGAGATGCCATTTCCATGATAAGCCCGGGTACCTAAGATAGAACGACTGACATCGGACCCTGTGATACAGTGGGTGTGGTAAATCAACCCTGAAGTAGGTAGGTCATCTTGCCCCACATAGTAATACTCTGGATATACAAGTCCTCCATACATATTCCAAAAATATCTTTTAGACACAAATCCAAAGCCAGCCAAAGCAGATTTATAACAATTAATCCACGAATCCTAATGTTAAACCACATAAACGACTCAAACTAATCATGTAACGTGTTCAAACTTGGCCAATCCTTACTTAATAACAAACATTCATGAATGTGTAATCTACTAAGCTGAAAAACCTCCTACCTCAATATGACGAACCACACACATCAAAACTTTCAAGTACATCCAGTGACTAAGAGAAATCTAGTCAAAAACAACACCGCAAGAGTATGTGCTTGCTAATGTGTCAATGTGTTCAAGTTTACAGTGTAAATGGATTTCTTTCATGTCCTATTGTACCTGACCGCTCCCCACAAAATCCGCCTGCCGCCTTAAGATTTCATTTAAAACCGGACCACATATCTCACCATGTAATCAGTATAATTCAACTCCGCACACAGTACAAAGACGGATTGTTAAATATTTTGTCAACATTCAAGCGCACTGAAATAGATTTGACACGACAAGGTCAACAGACCATTTAAACCAACAATCCAAGTTTCTTTATACAGTTTGCCAAGGGGTTTAGTGACTAAAGTGTAACTTGTATCGGCACGGCTTTGTGATCGATGGTAATTTGTGACCGCAAAGCAGAATGAGATACAATACGGAAAATAAAGACTCGCTTATCGCCACATGTTATCAAAACAGAAAACTCAAAAGCGATTTTCCATTTCAGGTCATCATTCATTATCACCTAATTTATCAGCAAGAAGCAAGAACAATGGACATCTACGCTTTTATTTCCCTAAGATGAAATCAGGATATGACGATTAAGTTTGCAATTGTGCACTAAGTTCATAAGTTACTTAATATCTACAAAGAAACACTTAAAATGTAATTAAGACCAAAACAGAACAAGGATCATATTACTGTAATACAAAAAAAGCAACAAGAGATCGTCTTACCCTTTTTGAAAATAATACCTCATCACAATTTCTAAATGAAATCAGACAAACATACTGCTCAGCCATCAATTCCAATATAAACATGCCAGCTTGAGAGAAATAACATCAGCAGACAATAAAGTCAGCCAGCACTAATGTTTTTCATGCCAATACACTAGAACAGGGAGAAAGTGTAATCGATCAAGAAGTGTTTGATTACCAGTCGGCTGAGAATTGGACTAAGCCATGACTTAACCATTTCTTGACATTAGCAGGGTCTTGGAGAGCTGATTTAATACTTTTCTTTTAAAGAAAGTATCTCTTTTCAGACGCAGGATAGCTAAGAAGGCTCAGTTAATTCAACAACCTCCATTAAGACTAACAGATTTAGGGGGTTGACCTGGGGTATGCTGATCCTAAATTGCTGAAGTGATTTTTGTCAATACCAGAGAAAACATTTAAATAAAATAGGCCAGAATACACCATTTCCGATAAAAAATGCCAACATTTTGTAGTGAGAGGACTTCCAATCCCCCACTTACTGCATTCAAACCAGATTTTTTTAAAGCAACCCTCTAAAATGCCAAATCTTGGAACCAACCCTGAAAAAGTATTTTTTCTGGCTTGTAATTGTTTGATCTTATGTTCTATGTCTTTGGCATTGACCCTGTGCCATTAAACGGGGTTTATGTTTAAAGTTTTGACTACTGTTCTTGTTTCTGAAGCTTTTTCATATAAGTGTATATGATCAAACCTTCAACTATTTGCAATGTGAATAACTTTAAACCCTCAAGAATGATAAGAGAAGTTCATAACAGACATATATTTCTAAGAAAGAGAATAAAAAAGTCCAACAATGAGGTAGAAATCTACACAAAATACATTCGCTGTTCAACATACCTGTAATTTTCTTTAACATGAACAAAAAAGTATCAAAATTCCTTTGGCTTTACACACAACTGTTTATAAACCACAAAACGTGAGTGACTTCTACAAAAATGATTTTTTATCTGGAAAACATTTTAATATCATAATCTGACATCTGGAAGTTGGCAAGCGCACCAGGGAAAGCCATAATGTTTATCTGTAGAAATGCCATGTGCATCTATAACAGCTCTGCATACTGGATGCAATCCAGCTAAGATTTGGCAGGTTAGCAGGCTCTAGGGCAGCCAACTTGGCATAAAACATGGAGGAATCTCGGCTCTCAGAACGTGAGGATTGATGGAGATGTCAGTGAAATCGGCTCCCTTCAAAAGAAATGGATGTCATCATATCCATCAAGACGCAAGTGGCCAAGTGCATTGTTGAGTAATGAATGCTATATTGCATCAATTAACAAATATTATGTGATTTAAATAATAATCAAGGAACCAGACCTCAAGTTACCCAAATTTACTTAATAATAATTAATTCAGTCATCGAAATGAGACTTTTGAATGAACAACCCCCTTATGCTATTGCTAGGCATAAAATTTTGAACAAGGCCTGCTATATAAAATTCAGAATTTGAGCACGCCCAGAAGACATTTTACCAGTGTAGGGCTTGTTTTGTATGATAGAAGACAGAAATGTCATCTATTTCCGATTTAAGTTGAAATAAAGGCCAAATATACAAACTGTTATTAAACTTCATGAAAGCTATATTTTAAGTCACTTGTTTTACAAATTAGTAAGCAGTAACCAACTACCTTTCAACTAATACCAAACTATGTATGGGGGTTCACCAGACATCAATATTTAACAGCTATTTGAGAGCTATCCTTTTTATGGACCCTATTTTGTAATGTGACATCAAGACATGACCTATCAGACATTAAGGGCGCCACCTCCTCTGTAAAGGTGATTCAATAAAATAATGGCATCATTTTCCCTTGGTAGTTACTGGTATACATATATGCACTTCAATAATTTACAAATTCTTGTCGTACAACCATATAAAATTCTGAAACTGAGGATGAAACTAAACTTAAAATATTCTTGCTGTTTTTTTTTTTATATACCCCCCCCCCCCCCCCCTCAATTTGAATAATGTAACCAAAGATTTTTTTCTTATTTATTTTTAAATGCAGTATTCTCACACTTATGTCTACAGCAACACATTAAAATTTTGTTTTGGTTCGACATATTTATCTCCCCCACCCCCCTAGATTCAGTTGTTGAAGGGTAATTATTTGTTATTTTATTTTCGGCCTGATCTATAAGCAGGCTACTAATTGAGGTCTTGATCAGGAGTTAGGTACACAATAACAGCCACTTGAATAAGTTTCTAAACCCAGAGTTTCAGTGCATCTCCAGGTTCAGACATCAGGAAAAAACACATTTCCCTTGTCTGTATATTTGCTGGCAAGCGTGGGAAACATAGATAAATTCAGAACATATCTATAATAAACAACACACCATGTGGCTTTCAAGAAAAACCCCATCAAGGCTCGATTTTATATGAGATGTACCAGAATGTGGTAATGAAATCACTCACATGGGGAGAAGCAATAAATAGTTTCCTTGTGCCCCTAGATTTACAAAGATTAATTGAAGAACTCAAGTAATAAACCAGGCCATGTTGCTTGCTGAATATTTCATGGGCAATTACGAAAATGAAGACATCATTAAAACGGCTGAAACCAAATTTCTGGAGTGAACTCAAAAAACACACCCCAGTAAATTACGTCCATGGCATTCAAAGATTAATGGATGTCAAACATGTGTAGCTCTAATTGAGGAAAACAAAAACACTTTCTTGGTAAACACAAAAACAAATTACAAGCCAATAAAATGAAAGTTGATGCAGGACAAAAATTAGGAAATGCACAATAAATTACACTGAACGCAACATTATTGTGTTTTATGTGATTTTTAAGGGGTTTTAGCTAAAGAGTAATGGAAGGGTGCTGCACCCTGTCTTTTTAGGGTAGCACCCTTCTGCACTCACGGAGACAAGCTTGGGCTCCCATTTGCCTTCATAGAGTGAAAAGCTGAAGAGTTGTGGAAGGTTGCTGCACCCTGTCATTTTTGGGTAGCACCCTTCTGCATTCATGGAAACAAGCATGGGCTCCCGTTTGCCTTTATAGAATGAAAAGCTGTCAAATATTTCTTTCGTTTTGATTTATTGATTATAAATACATACAAACTTTACATGTTTGACCGTTACAACCCATTATTACTTCTATTAAACACAATTTCTATAAAATTCAGAACTTTCCAGTTTTTCACAACCCTGATACAATCTGCCCTTTTCTCCTTTAGCAGCCTGCCCCTCTTCTGCAGCAACCTCTTGCTATTACTTTAATGGCAAAGGTGCAAGTGGACTCTCCAACTGACCTTTGCAGACTAGGAGAGTTAATAGAGAAATATCTACTGGACAGCCAATTAGTGGCCATGGCAACACCAGGTCCTTATGTCTTAACAAGTGTCACAGCGAATCCGATCTCAAAGACTATTGGGGCGATCACAGGAAATATGTCTGGTAGACAGGAAGATGGAGAGGATATCTTCAGTAAAATCCAATCAGGCTTTATTTCATGTCTTTGAGGTTCATGTTTATATGTATTACAATTTGCCAAGACCTATCAGAGCAGATTTCGTAATACAGTATTTTAAAGATTACAGATCCTGATGCAAATGTTTTGATATCTAAAGTGAAGGACAATGACTTGGTGAAGTTTCTTATTAAACTCTGCCCAATTCATTTCTTATACAATCCCGACCTCATAAAACCATTTCTTATGGAACTCTTCTTTTATAACCATATTTATAATTATATAAATAAATATTTGCAAATCTATTGAAATTGAACTTGATATGTATTTGTCATATATTTAGTTTAACTTGAAACTGTCAGAAATTTTGTCCATTCATACATTTCACTGTCAGAAAATTGCCGATTCATACAAAGGTGAAGGCAGTTTGGCATGACAAAGCTTTATAAACAACATCTGTAAAGAATGTACAGGCCTCATAATTATCTTCCATTTCCATCCCACCAGCACACCAACCTGTCAGTAATGAGATAATCAGGAGACCAGCCATGATCATGCAGCCCACTTCGGGCTCCAGAATCTGGGAGGATGCCAGAGGCAATCAGGAAGGTCATACAAACAAAGCTTGACTTCTTTCTTAGGGTTTTAGATGAAGGGTTATGGACTGGAAGGGTGCTGCACCCTGTCCTTTTTCAGCAGCACCCTTCTACCCTCATTGAGACCAGCATGGGTTTCCTTCTGCCTTTATAGAATTAAATGCAGTCAAATATTGCTTTGAAATTGTCTAAAACTTCTAATTAGATTACAAATACACACAAATTTAACATATCTGGCAGTTGAAACCCTAATATTACTTCAATTAAACACAATTTTCTCTGCAAAATTCATAAAAAATCATAATGTTCATGTTCTTCAATGCCATATTCAATGTGCCCTTTTTACCCTGAGCACCCTGTCCCTTTTCTGCAGCACCCTGCCCCTTTTCTGCAGCACCCTGTCCCTTTTCTGCAGCACCCTGTCCCTTTTCTGCAGCACCCTGCCCCTTTTCTGCAGCACCCTGTCCCAGCACCCTGCCCCTTTTCTGCAGCACCCTGTCCCTTTTCTGCAGCACCCTGTCCCTTTTCTGCAGCACCCTGCCCCTTTTCTGCAGCACCCTGTCCCAGCACCCTGCCCCTTTTCTGCAGCACCCTGTCCCTTTTCTGCAGCACCCTGCCCCTTTTCTGCAACACACTGCCCCTTTTCTGCAGCATTTGTCCTTTGTTAAATCATTGCAAAAGCCTTCTCCTATAACACATTGGAAACCAGTAAGAAGCTGAAAGTAGGCTTAAAGGGGCAACAGGACTATATAATGAATATATGCTCAATATAATGAGGATTCTCTTCAACAGTGTGAAGGTCACATTGTGATTGTATGATGTGTGTTGTAATTTATAATTCTTTAGATGTATTGTTATAACACTTGTTTCTTAATGTGAAACCTTCTGAAAACAAAGATGCTATTATTATTGTTCCAGGTTGGTCCAAAAATGTTGCTATGTGTTGATTTTGATTTTTAGTTAAAGTACAAACCATCTGTTGCTTATTTTTACTACCAGTATCTGGTTTATCCACACCAGAATCTGTTTTGACAGTCTGTCTGTTAAGAACATTAAACTATATGGAGGCATTCAGGGAGATGTTCCATGAGTTCAGCATGGTTCATGCAACATTGCATCTGTCTAAAACGTCCTTGTCCAGATAGAACAACATGTTTTATAACTATAATGTTGTCAGATGTAGCATGTCAGTTGTAAGTGAACATCTTCATGACACATCATTCTTAGGCTTAAAAAAATACATTTGGTTCAGGTTACCCGACCCTACCTACAAAATAGGGGCCGTCCTTACCATTTTATAGTCAGGAGGTACAAAAGAATAACAAATATTTTTTTTGTTTTTCATCTTTTTTATGTATGTGTTTTAATATGTAGTTTAAGTACCTTCAAGCTTTATTCCAATAATAATATTCTTATAAAAAGCCTTGAAAAAACAGCCTACCTACCATACCTGTTTTTGAAAAGGATGTAACCCTAACCAAACCATTTATTTATTTTTGCCTTACTTTAGCATTGCTTGAACGCAATAACATTCTAGCTGCTAAATGTTTCAGGAAAATAATCATGACCAAACCATGAATAAGTCAAAGAGATTTTATTCAAGGTGTTAAGTTATTTTTAGCCCAAAGAACTTACCTGATCACAAAACTCAATCACAAGACACCACCTGTCTCAGAAAAAAAACACTGATAAAAATCCAGAGATAAAAGACAGTTTCCTATCACTCTAGGTTTCCAATTTCTCCTTGAAGTAATTTACAATTCTCAAGAAAGCATTCCATTCCCCCAAGACAATGATTGAGAAACCAGTCTGCCAGTGACCCAAGTGTTTACAGTGTTTACTGGGAATGCAGCCTCCTGTGTTGGCAAGTGATTCCAATCCTATCTGTTTTCATCTTCAATACATTATCATTAGCTTTCCAGAAAACCAGCAGTAAGAAAACTACAAATTTGTGAGGAAAATACTTTCTGTAATGATTTGATAATCAAGTTCTGCAGGGTTTTTATCAGAAATTACACTTTTCTACTTAATATGCATGGAAGCAATTAACGTTCAGGTTCCATTTATCCAGGAAGAAATTATTTTATGCTAACTATGATAAATACTTATCTCTCTGACTATAATGTCTGTAATTGTTTTTTGAAAAAATTTGAGTATATTTAATACATTTAACATTGTATTGTTTTTCAATAAAATATACGGGTACCAGTGCCTTACCTAGGCACCAGTGCCTTACCTAAGCGTACTCCAAATCGCCCAGGCGTACAAATCAATTTTGGTTCTCCAAATGGCAAGCAAAATCAAGAATGAAAATAGGCTGAGCGGTGTTTATACATGTAACTCACAACGGGTGTAAGTTTTGTGTAATTTCACTGAATGGTGATGTTTGGAATGCTTGAGAAAGTTCTTCAGAAAAAAAATTCAAGCCCCCACCCCCCCATACCATACTGACATCAACCTATCGAAAGGCCTTCACCTTTCATCAAAATTAGACTTTGGGCAAAGAAGCCCAAATTCCGACACTAGTGCTTAGCATCAACATTCTTAACAAACTCTGCTATGTAAAATCAGGAATTTGATTAAGTTCAGAAAGCATTTTACCAGTGCAGAGCTTGCAGGCTTGTGCTTATTCCCACAACTGCTTCACATATCGAAGCTCGCCCATGAGCATGTGAATATAAATTCTAAATGCTACGCTCCTGGATACATTGGTCTCGAAGTTACCAGCAAATACATCTGCCCTTTGAGTAACAGTAATACAGGAAACCTACCTCCGTCATCAATCAAGTGCATCTGTATAAGTGTTGGGTCTTCATTGTGTTCTTCCAGAACAGTGTCATCTGTCACCGACAGTGTCTGAAACACACAACACATTCACATTCATTCAGGTGGCACTCAACAGGTTTACAATGGCACTGAAGCCAGATACCATACATAATGATGTTGAAGTCTATCACTCATAATAACAAGGTCAGGTGATCACCTTAAGGCTATTAGAAGTGCATTTGTATTCAAGGTGCACTTGTACTTTAACAACAAGTTATTGTAGATAACAGACTTCATGTTCTTTGGCCATGAATCATCTAACAAACAAATATTATTATTGCACAATATCTAGCATAGCTAACTTTATCCCAACAATAATTCAGGAGTTCTATTCTTTCCCTTCTCTGATGTTAAAATTGATCTAATTTCTAAGAAATAGAAGCAGAAAAAAAATGAGAAACAGAATTTTATATGTCATTTTGCAGAGAAAATTAACCAGAGGACAAGACAGAAATCCCATAAAAACAGAAATCCCATAAAAACAGACAGCAAATGCTTTGGGGTAATTTCTAGACTTTGTTCACAATGTTGAATAAACAAATGTTTTTTGGTGTAATGAAGGAGTTCATTACAAAAGCAACCCCGGGCAAATTTCCTGGAATTGCAGTGATTATCTTGAGAAGAACTTGTAAAAAGACTGTGTTGTGCAGGAAGTGTGCCAGTTACTGCCAGATTATTCATTTTCTGCAGAAACATTCTCCTTGGTTGCCATGGAAACTTTGTGGGATTTTTTCAGGTGTCAGAAGATTTCCAGATTTTTAGCATGTTTAGGGGTGATCTCAAAGCCTCTAAAACATGGACTGTTTTAGCACAATAAAGCATCACTTAATGCCAAACAATGATTTTAATAAAAAGTTCGTTCATTTTGTTACTGAATTTTACAACAATACTAGAAGCGCCGCAATGCGACGAAACCAGGTTTTTGTTATGGGCAATCAGAAATTATAGCCAATTAATTTGTTGTATGACCTTATCTTTACTTTTATCAAAAAGAGATGTAACTGAAAATTACTCTAATTAAGTTTCTTATGTGTAAAGAGACGTTTTCTTGAATGTTAGAATGAAATTAAGAAAAGATCTTACAAGATGTCAATCAAATTTCTAAACAATACTGCAACGGAAATCTTACAAGATGTCAATCAAATTTCTAATCAATACTGCATCACCAATGCTGCAAGAGTGCCGCTTCTGCTAAAGCTACCATAAGCTGGATTAAGGCATTAACTTGTTAACCAATAAAGTAAGAAAGTTTTGTTTTTCTATAAATCAACAGGAAAATTAACTTACCTTGTAAAATATTCTCAAAAAATCAGTTGTCTGCTTTTTGAAAGTTTTTAACTTACACTCAACAAATCAAGTACCTTGACCTTCTTCCCCACCCTCAAAAGCAAGTTTAATCTGCAGCTTCATATAAGCTATATTCACACTAAGATTCATCACTATCCATCAATTCTAACTAAGTTGTTGGGCAGAAAAACATTTTTCTATTTTTAGGAACAGTGACCTTGACCCCAAGCTAGCTCTTCACATAAGCTACCTTCGCTCTAAGTTTCATCAATATCTATCAATGCTAACTAAAGTTAAAGTTATTGGGCAGAAACCATTTTTCTATTTTAGTAACAGTGACCTTGACCCCACCCCCCTCAAAAGAAATCCCAAGCTAGCTCTTCCCATAAGCTACCTACACACCAAGTTTCATCAATATCTATCAATGCTAACTAAAGTTATTGAACAGAAACCAATGTTTGAAGCCCGCCCATCCGCCCGCCCGCCCAACGACAACCTCATTCTACTAACCCTGTTGAAAACCTGGTTAAAAACCAATAATGGCCATTTTTCTAGACCAACAGCAGCTGCAAAACAGCTAATAAAGGAAAAAGTCTCAGGAAATACTAATTATAACAACCTGGGGGGGAGGGGGGGGGGGGGGGTCCTTGCCTGTCCATTATGGATGGATGGTGGGGTGAGGGGGGGAGTGTTTGGTATTCAAATGTCGTAATTGGTATTTTAATATTTGATGGGGGGTAAAAAGGTTACAACTAGTATTACTCTGAGAATATAAAAAAACAGTTTAAAAACAATTTATACATCTCCTATATTGATATACAACCAATTTTCAATTGCATCAGGTCTTTTAAAGCCGTCTGTTTTCTTCCCCCACAAATTTACACAACCCAGAGACCATTTCCTTATATAATCCCATTGTCAGTAGCCAATTCTCAATGGACTCTTGGAATAAGAAATCCAATTTTCCCAGACATGACAGCCTCCATTATAAGAAATGTAATAAAGAAAAAGAATCCCTAAAATTGTGAGGGAAAAGCTAAATCATTTTCGTTTCTATGGCAACAGTTTTCCAAGATCAATTGTTATTTATGAAATTGGTCCCAGACTAGAAATTGTAATTTGGTTAGCAGTTAATCATGTCACCAAGAAAAAGGAAATGCTCTTTTAAATCATTAAGTTATGAAACAAGATATTTGAGTTGCCAAACGCCGAAAGAATAATGGCAATATTGACATAATTAGAAAATGTTAAATGTTCAATAAACCTATTTACAGTTCAATACCATTTATTACAGCACCCATGTCTAGATACAATCTTACTGCGCTAATGACGGCCATATTGATTCTTCGGAAACTACTGGCAAATAAATTACTCTCTTTTTAATAACTATGGATTGCTACTTCCCTAACAAACCATGTTATCCTTCAGAGATGTGGTGTTTATGCAATCATTTTAATTCAGAAACACTGCTGATCAATATTTGTAACAGCTTTTAAAGTGATTATAGTATGTTAGGAAATCAATTTTTGCAGGAAACAAGCATAGATAAATTGTGGGTCTTGACATTAGTGTCCCAGGGCTCAAACTAGGTCATAGCAATTTTGTATCATTAACCCTTTCGGCGCCAAAGTCGCATAATTGCGACAACTAGGCTGACCGCCAAAGTCGCATATTTGCGACAAAACAATAGGGTAGTGTTTTCGCTATTTTTACGCTCAAATATTATTACAGAGCCGAGTGATTTCTACTTTCGATTCAGAACGAGGCTTTTTCATGTTACTTCCGCATTCTTAAATTATTTTTCACGTAAAATTGAATTAATTACAGTCTTCTAAAGTAAATTAAAATCGCAGAGCGATCTGGACAATTCAAGATGGCTTCCAGGAAAAGGAAGCGGGCTTATACTTGCAAGGAAGTGCTAAATACGATCTGTAATGACAGTAATAGTAATATTCCGGACATAGAAATTGGATTCGGATATGTCAAATGAAAGTTCGGATGACGATATTAGTGAGAAAACTGTTTCAAATCCGTCATCCAGACCACAAACACCTTCAGGTTAGTTTGAATAATGCTTTTTTTCTGTTATTATTGATGTTTTATCCCCATGAAAATGTCAAATATACCATAAATAAAGAAATAAGCACTTGGCAGCTAAGTAATTCAATATAATATATATAAAAGAAGACTAAATTAAAAAAAATATATGGATGAAACTTTGCCCAGTAGGTTGAGAGGTTGGCGGTCGTTTTTTTATGATATCTTCAAATTCGTCTGTTTTTGAGTTCTGGCTGCTTATTTTGATCAAATTCTCAATTTATAATGCAGTTTGATAATTAAACATATGCCTATATTGATTTATGACTGTTATAGAATTATTTATTATTTATTTAAGACCACGGACAAGAGGTTGAGGGGACAAGGTAGAGCGATCGGGAGAGGGGAATATTCTAAAAGAAGAAGCATCGATCAGATTGTGCAGTGCGAAGTGACAGACAGACTCCTGGATAAAACAAACATATTTTAAATGCAATGAGTGCAACATTCCTATGTCATTCACACAAACAAGAACTTTCAGGAAGCTTGACGCGTGGTCCATAATGTTGATGCATAACTATCTAGATGTGTTGTTTGTACACATGTAGATTTGTTTGTAAGCAAAAATGTTTTCATTTTAACATAGTCATTTTTTCTATTGTATAAGAAGTAAAGAAAGGATATGTACACAAATGTAATCACTAAATATTTATGAACTTAATGACATTTTTTCATTTTTTAAAATTTATTATGTAATTTATTAAATATTTTGTATAATAAAATTTCAAAAAATCATATTTGTTTTGATCTTATGTTTAATATATTATTTAATTAATTTACTGTGAAAATTTGAAGAGAAAAGCTTTATAAATAAAAAAGTTATGGTCAAGTGAATAACCTTGGTAGAATTCTCTTAGACTTCCAGGAATTAATTTGGCACTGAGATGAACTTTTGACTATTTATTTGGCACCGAAAGGGTTAAAGTCATCACACAGTTATCATAAACAGCTGTTCTTGGCTTACATGAACAAGAATACTGATATTATTTTGTCTATTTTGGACCTGCTATCATACACAATGCACTTAATAAATGTCAGCATACTTCTGTCAGAAGAGAGGTTGGACACAGGGGCAGATCCAGGATTCAACGTTAGAGGGGGCTTAACTTAGGTTTAACCTTTTTGACTTGCACCCCTCCCTCCCTCAGAACTGAAATTTATTTGGTTTAAAGTGTTTGCAGGGGGGCTTGGGGGTACTCCCCCTAGACAAATTAAACAAATTCAAGTCTGAAATATTTTTTTTTTTTTTTACTTTTTTCTCCTAAAATAAAATAAAAAGTAAACTTGGACAATTTTAGGGTGGGGGTGGGGGGTGGTTGGGAGGTATCAGACCAACAACTGATGTACAGTTTCTACGCCAGTGTCTTGTGGTGTTACCTTGGATGTGTGGTTGTAGGACTGTATGACTGCTGTGTACCACTGTGTGGTGCCCTCTGCGCGGTACACTTCAAGCCGGTAGCCGACGAGGACGGTGGGTGTGGTAAGCAGGATCTTCTGTCCGTCTTGATAGTCGAGCCACTCCTTTAGACCGTTCTGCACCGCTGTACGCGAAACGGCTGTTGGATGACTACGTTCATTACCCTCCTGGAAAACATACAAATATACAAGAGTCTGAGATTTAAAGCTTGCAATCCTTCAGGATAAATCCTGAACTTCCTAAAAATACCATCTTTATTTCATTCCATTTACAAAACTTATGTATGTAATAGCAAAACTTAGTAATAGTAATATAGCAAAGTTCACTATTTCTCTGCTTCTTGGAAATGTTACAATGAAATAAAAGAAGATTTGCAGTGTCGAGAGGCGTTTGAACTCAGCCTTGAGACTGTTCGTAAACATGGCTTTGAGTACTTTTGGCAGTATTATCTCAACAACTTCCAAAAATAAATATAATGCAGTCATGTATATATTGGTTTAAACTTAAGCGTTTGTGTACCATACAGACAGAAACCTTAATGAGTGAAGAGGACTCATCATTGTCATGATAGCGGGCCATACAAACTTTATCACCAGTCTTGAGAGCTTAGCTATCTTCCACATAAATCATTCCCATCAGTTTGTTATCCATAAGGCCAAACAGTAAAGTTCTTACTTCTGACTTACATCTCAAAAAAACAGGGTAGGTAGGTAGGCATATTTTTTTTTTTGGATAGCCAGAATTATGTACCAAACCTAAAGACCTATATCAGGGTATAAAGTGGTCAAAATTAGCAATAGACCGCAAGCCCTGCACTGGTCACATGCTTTCCTTGCTTGCTCAAATTCTGGGATTTATACAGCAGGACTTGTTGAAAAATGTAATGCCAAGAAGAAGTTTAAGAATTAAGGCCTGTTCATCCAAAAGACTAATTTCGATGACTGGGTATAGCACTATTGTAGATTTTTTTAAAATATAACTCGGTCAAATTTTAACATGCTCACTCAAATAAATGCTTTTTTTTACACTACAGCAAAAAGAATTGTAGGGTTTGAAGGAAAAAATATGTTCTATCAATTAGTGGAAACAAAGAATTATTTGTTTATGCCTAAGCAAACAGGGCTTTATCTTTAAAATATCTTATAGAAAGATTAGAGGACCCCATGCATATCATATTACACTGTTTAAGTTTTTAGTCAATATACATTTAATATCAGACATTATATATTTTATTATAAAATACAGATTTGCTATTTCTTTTTCTATTGACAAGGACAGTTAAATCAATATTTCCACAAATCTTTCTATAAAATGTTCTTCATATTTGTTTAACATTTTAATTCTGTTTCTTAAAAGCGTCCTTTCATTCAACAGAATTAGATTAAATATTTGTTGATCAAGTTAAATCAATATTGGATAATTTTCAATTTAAAAAAAAGAGGAATATTAAACCTCAAAAGAAAAGATGAATAAAGCATTTAAGAACAGACTTCATAATACACAATCTTTCCCTTTTAAGTGCGTAACAAAAGTATCTCGAAGTGTGACACAACTTAGGCCTAAGGGAAGCAACTCAAATTAAACTTCGGAAATGGCTCTAAGATTTTAAACTTCATATAAAATTTATATCCCTTTGAAAACTACACCGATGCATTGAGCAGTATGTGTTATTACTGTTTCCAGCAAATATTCAATTTATGATAACTGTAAGAAATGGTGATGAGACTAAAGGGTCAGGTCAGTTTTACACTTTCAACACACCCAATGAGTTCGATTCCAAATCAAACCAATTTGGGGAAGATGCATAATTTCGACTAAAATATGGAATTCCTAGAAACAAATAAAAATGCTTTGAATGAATGCAGAAGAAATAAATAAAAGAATGTGATAAAGTCTGTTCATGGATGTGATTGACCTGGCAGCTTAAGGGCTGAAACAAATTTTGGCATTGGGTTTGGGTGTTTTAGTCCCCTAATGCGGATGATTCACCCTGCTACAGAAGCAAACTGGCTTTTTAGAAGCCCTTTTGAGGTTTCTTCCGACTTCAAATTGGAGGCAGACTGGAGTGTCAATATAACAACAAATAAAGTTACAACCAAAAGCAACCAATAAACTTTAATCAGTTAAAAAAACACAATATAATTAAATGCTTTTCATTTCTTTAGTCCCTGGAGACATTTGATTCATGGTTATATGCGCCCAAATCATATTCCTGTTTGTTACTTAAGAATACACCATCTGTTCCATACAAAAATGGTCTTGGTCCAATTCTATTATTATTTTTTTCTTTCATAAAACATAAAATTAGGAAATATTTTTTCCTGGTAAATTTAGGCAAAAAGTATATGTTAAAGCATTGTGAAAGGGGCTGATTTTTGCTCCAAATTTGACAGAAAAACACTGCATAATCACGAAGAATTCTCACTTTGATCAGTTACCCCTGAAATTTACAAACAAACTAAATGATTTAAGAATTTATTTCAAAATTAGGGAAAAGCAGCTGCTCATAAAATGCTAAAAAAATGCCTGTGATTCAGAAATTGTTTTCAATAATAACTTAATTTGATCAGGAAAGTCGACAAATCAACTTGGAGTATATTGGCAATCAGCATTTAGTTGGCAATAATCTAGGTAATTAATTAACCCAAGTAAACTGCATAGTTTCATGCTCTTAATAATTTAGACACTCATGGACTGGTGGATACAGGTTTCACCTTCGTTTATGTGTCCTACAGTCCTGATCTGAAACTCATCAATGCTTAACCTTGGTCACACTTTTGTTTACATTGCACAAGTTCTTCTTAACTTATTATTAACCTGCTGAACTAGTAAAATACACCGGCAAATATTTAAACAAGGAAAGTGTGGCTGATAATTTTTTTTAATTAAAACAGGTTTTAAAATGACACGCACATAGGGTGTCTCTTAGGGCACATACGGTACGTAAGAAAAGAACAAAAAGAAGGGCACATATATATGGTAGGTAACAAAAGAACACTAAGACATTTCTGATGTCATTCCATTAAAAATAAAATTGAATCAGTTAAAATCAGTTTCAACCAAAAACCAGTGTACAATGTAAATATAGAACACCTTTATAGCTAGATATTCACAAAAATGTCAACACTTGAAAATAGATTGCCTAAAATTACTCATCAAATTGACCACAGTCATAAACCATGCAAAAACCTTCTAAAATTTTAATAGCGTTTTCTTTACTTTGTAAATGTTCAATGTTTATTGAAGTGATTGAAATATGCTCTCTCATCCACTAATATCTTCACAACAAAGGCAGGCACCCCAAGGTAAAGTACACACATCAATAAATATGGAAAAGAGCCAACCTCACACTTTACCCACTTTACATGACTCTAACTTGTTATACACCTAGCTGGGGGCATCTCAAAATGTTCAGTACACCGGTAAACTAATTTACCTGTATGTACAAGATCTATCTATATTAAAGTAAGTTGACAGATCTTGTAGCCAATAAAATTTAATGTTTCATCATAATTATATTTATACTTAAAGATAAATGCCGAATACCTTTTCCCAACCAATATGGCAACAAGGGTTATTTTTCCTGCATTTAGAAAACAAAGTATCAACAAATTTAATTTTTAAATAAAAATACTGACTGTACATATAGTCATATTGAGAAATTTAGCCGCAAAAAGAAAAACCTTATTCCTTCTTATCAGGGCTAATAATCTTTAAATTGCATGTCAAGATCAGATACTAAATACATGACAGTAGGAAGGTCAGTGCCTTTAAATTATACATCAGTGCAAAGTATAATCTGCATCGGTAAGTTCCATCATGAGAAAATATTGTATTTCAGCTGAATTTTATTACCATAGTAACATGAGTTTGTATTCATTTCTTCTCATTTATAATGCTGATGTAATGTTATTCATGAAAACACTGTCACATTTCATTTCAAACAGAAGCACAATACTGCCATACAGAATTTCTTGTGTCTGAAATGTGTTACATTAATGGTAGATTCACGCCAAATATTAATACTGATAGAAGAAAATCAGGTAATGGCATTTCCATAAAATCATGGCCAGGAGAGAATAGAGGACCTACATATTGAGTCCACTGGGACATGAGAATATCAGCAATATCGAAGATCAAAGCTGGCCCTGAACAGAATGATTGATTGCTCTCTGCTGATCAATTTTCTCTAATTTTCACCCCAGTTTGTGTTGTGAAAGAGAAAGGCCCCAGTATTGGATCAATGCTGCACATTTTCTCCTATTTTCTAGTATTCTGCATTCAGCATCTCAACTGAGCTCCTTCAAGCAGACAATAATGCATTCTTGGACAATTCCAGAAATTGCAGCTGATCACAAATGACAGTAACAGAAGACTTTGCCACTCTATCCACCGGCATCGATCCAAATCGGGAGAAAAAACATTTTCCAAGACAATTATTCATAAAACACTAAGCCAAAGCTGGAATCGATAGCAGAGAATCTTGGAATCTGCTTCCATTTTCTGTACTCCCAGAGAGTGAGAGACCAATCCATTCTGGCTTCTATAAATGATTAAAGCTCACAATATCACAACAAAATGTACACTTTATCAGGCAACTTGCTGTCTCCAAGCCAAACAATGCTGGCTCTCTGCCATTGTTGATGTGTATTTTTGTCCAGGAATTATCTTTTATCTTAGAACAACGATGCAGAACCTACTAAAATTAAAATTAAGATACTTGAACATCAAAACTTGCATCCAATAATGATTAATTTTGAAACTGAAGACAACAATTATCATGGTCTACAACACTATGCAGGAACAAAAATAGAAAACAAAATTCCAAAGAACATTTAACAGGGACAAAATAAGTGGATAGGGACACCATAAGTGGATATAAATACACATCTGTTTTTTCTCAATTGGTAATGGGACATGTTTCAAGCAAATACCGTATTAGTCTTAATAGACGCCTATGCCCTTATGGATCTGTTTGTGGGTATATAGTAAAAGAGTAGACAAGACTACTTATGCAAAATTTGTTCTAAAGGAATGGTCTTATAGGCATAGAATTGTTACTACTAACATTAATGTCGGGAGTCAGTTCTAGTTTAGATATTTATAATCGTTTTCTCTCTAAATGATTATTGATATCATAATACAATCGGTTTTTGACAATTCCTTAATTGTAGTTTTATTTTTTATCAAACTAGTAATCCTTAACTATGCATGTGTTTTGTGTAAGTTTGAAGTTATTTAGTGTTTTTGATGCTTTCAGCAATATTGTTTACGAACACTTCCAAATGTATCAAAGAACACAAAGGAGAAAATTGGCGTAAATAAACTGAACACAAATAACGACAGGAAATAAGTTAAACAAATCGCTGGTTGAATCAATGATAGATTATGGCAAAATACAATCGATTGCAGACGATTTCAGGCCCAACAAATAATTTTTTCATTATAATCAGTCATTGGAACATCACTTATTAACATGACACAAAAGGAAGTCTAACTCTGCCTGGTCACTTGCCAGATGTTGTTTGTCAGAGCTGGTCAAAGTAATCCATTTGATTATACAACCATGTGCTTATATTTATTAAAGAAATATAATCCCTTTGTTTGCCAATCGAGTGGTTGAATGAAAAACAGCATCAAGTTAATTATAATACCAGTATATTAATTGTTTTGCCTTGTTTTTCTTGTGGCAATATACAAACTCATACATCAATGAGGAACATTCCCAAGCCCTAAAGACATGTAAGCCTGTCCTGCTAATTTTTATTTCAGGATGCACAAATGTTTTCTGGAATAAATCATAATCTGAGACTCATTTTCAGAAAATTATTTAAAAGCATGTGGCAACATCAGTGCCAGTGAAGCATGCAGGCCAGAAGCAAGTCCAGGTCTGGGGGTATTAATGTATTAAAGCTTGAAAGTAATAATCTTCAAATAACATGGGTTTTTTTTTATGGTATTCAGGATTGTTCAATAACATCATAATTTTGATGACCACTTGACAATGTTATGTACCTGGAAGACCTGAATCTCCTTCTCCTCAACCAGACCAAGAAATCTGTCCACCAAGAACTCCACTGGCTTCCTCTTGCATGCTGCTAGACCTGCCTTGTCCACTACCGCACGGAAACTCTGCAAGTAGAAATACATTCCATAAAGGACTGTACTAGCTGTGAGATAGATATAGGTGGCAGTATTGGGCAGGGAAGATCACTGCTTACTTTACATACATTAACAAATAAACAACTTGTCAACAGAATTTTCAAAAATAAAATATAAACATTTACAAGAAATATATAGTTGAAAAACATGTAGTACAGTTTATTTACAAACTCGTTTTTTCAAGATACAAAGACCATGATTGAAATAAACTATACTAAAGAAAATGTATGTAGTCTATTTACTATGACTTTCATTGTTCATTGTTTACAAGTTTGTTTTATAGATGACCTTGAGGTTTATTATTTATTGTAAGAATAAAACTGTATGACAGTTTGCAGAAAAACATCACTTTGCATTATGACTATTCAAAAACATTATACTTAAGGATAATGCATCATTGCGCTATTCTACATTCAAATAAAACTTTGTAATTACTACTGAGCAAATTAATCATTACACAGACCACTCAGCAGTATATATGGCTACTTATTATAGTAACTAGGTCAATAAACTTATAATCTATATGTAGAAATGCTTTGAGATGACCCCCATACTTGAGGGACTACTTTCTTTAGTAAACATTCTACTATACACAGCATATTTTTTCCTATCCCAGGTCCTTGTGGCCATTATCGACTATTAACAGTCAAGATAAGTTTTATATGAAATAACAAACACTGTAATAAAGTATTTACTACTTTAAAGGAACTGGTTCATGTTTTAAAGGGTCAGACATAAGCAGAATGCTTCTTACAATGAGAGAACTTCATAAAAAGTTTAATGAGAGCTAAAAAGTTACTGTAACAATTATTAAATAACAGGAAAGCTCTATTTGCCAAAAAGTATCAGTAATACTATTAGAAATGAACTATTTAAGTCTTGGATTCAACTCAAATGAAAACCAGCCAGTTATTATTTGGTGTTATATAAAAGTCAGTAAAATAGCTGAATAGTTTACAGAACTTGTTTCCAACATAAAATCTATGACTATACTGTAAACATGTGCCTGTAGGTAAGTTGTTTGATATTTTGATTAAGAAATTAGTTAATCATTATAAAATTCAAGTGCCTCATGATATCAATTGGTTAAGAAAATAGTTTACACTGAATAAATTTAAAGAAACCGTATACATATTGAGTACAATGTTTTTAAAACCTACAAAACAGCTCAAACAAATAGAAGTATAGAGTATCTCTGTCATACATGTACAATCACTGATATAACGAGATTCAATTCACAACTAAATGCTAAAAATATATGGGCTTTCGGGTCCTTTTGGTAATCAAACTAAAGGGACTTTTGAATTTAATATAGGGAGTGAAAAAAATCACCTAAAAAGATTAAACTTAATTTAAATTGTTTTATATACCTTTAAAATTGTTTACCTTGTTTCCCTACAATCTTATTTATAATTATTTTGAAATATTTTTAAATAATATTCAACACATTTTTAAGCAAAATTAATGCCTAAATGTGCAAAATTAATGCTTTCACGGCATGTTATGTCTGTTTGAGAGATTCATCAATTTAAACAATTTGATTGTCTTTTCCTCAAACCTCTGTCAACAACAAGAACAAGAGGACGAGGAGAATTATCAGAGCGACGACCAGCATCTGTGAGTGTTTGAACTACAGACACCCTGAGTAAATCAATCCAGCGGTCATTGACCAATACCTCATAAATATAGATTTATCTTAAATGTTTTGTAACATATGGAAATGGGAGTAGTGTTAAACCAGCTATCTAATAAAAATAAAGACAATAATGATTTTCACCATACAGTCCTTCTGTGTCATGAAAAGAGAAGTTGAACAGTCTAATACCGGTGTGTATAAATTTCCGCCTCCTATCAAAAAGAATGTGTACTCGAATTGAGCCGATTCAAACTTTGAAATTACTCTGAAATTGTTCCCAAACTTTTTGCAGCACCATTATATATCCATTTCAATTTAAATTTTATACAGGTACTGTAATGTTATTCATTAGAAGCAGTGTGTAATTAGATCTTGAAAAAAATAAAAAAATAATCAGGCATTAATAAAATAATAATCAGGCATAAAATGTTACTGTTTTTATGGGAAAACCTACATATCTGACATATGACCTTCAAATTGAACAAACAATGCCATCAATTATATGGAAATAAGAACAGGCCATTTCTGTGGGAAATGAAATAAGAGCATAATTAGTGAAAACACTTATATTTTTCATTCTTTAATTTTCTTGAAGAATCATTATGTGTCGAGGGTAAAAATTGGCTCCAACCAATTTGTAGAAACAAGTTACCGGTACATGTTCTTTAGGCTATTTAAAACTCTGTGCTAGCATTTTTTTCTTAATAATATACACATTTAAAAGCACATAAATTCAATTATTATCATTCTTTACAATGATAATGTAAGAACTATTCTCTTTAATCTTAACCAGTGCACTGCACATAAATATCGATAAAACTTACAGTAATTCAGTAAAAATAATCAAGAACAAAACCATAAGAACAAGCTGCTCCCTTTCTAGATTAATGATCACATAAACTGCACTAATGCACCCTTTCTATAAAAAAGAAATAACAAGAAAATTGCAACATCATTTTCCATCCCTGTACTCTGAGGTTAAACTACTATTTCAACATTGTAAAGGCACTTATTTTTATTCAAGCACTGTCACGATAAAACAGATTACGTACATTAAAAAAATGGGTTCAACTTTTAATGATCCATTCCCACTTATTAATATTGAGATCATATTTTTTTTACATTAAACATTACATGAAATCAACAAACATTATCACATACGTCACTTGCATAGAAGTTGCCAAACTAAAATTAATGGGCGTTTTGGGGCAGAATTTGATCCTTTTTGGGGGATTTTATAGGACTGACAGAATTTTATAAAGATCAAGTCATGGACAAACATCCCTAGTTATCTGTTTGGGGTCCTTCGAAAACTGATGGATACGATTTGAGGGCTTCTGGTAATTTTATTATAAGGTGTGGTGGGGGGGGGGAAGTGGGTATGCACAGTATGTTGGAGGCCCCTTGAAAGGAAATTAAGTCAGGGACACATATTTTCTGTGTCAGGGATTTTTTTTATTATGTCTGTAATCTTAACAATGTTTGTCATTTATTATCATCATATCATACAAAGTAGGAGTCATACAAAGTAGGAGTGCTTTAATCGCAACTGTGACTGAATTGACAGGTAACCATTAATTTATCTCGGATCCATCTTTGGTTTGAACCTCTTTTGGCCAGACATTTTGCCCTGGTAGACTTCAGTATCATTTTTATAACATAATTTTGCCCTACACTTTCAATTGATTGAAACCACAGACCTTATTATGGCACACAAAGTGGCAAAATTTATGACAATACAGGCCAATCAAAATATAGGTACAGCTGCATTTATAGCTTTTTTATAGCTTTCATAACAGTTGTTGTATTTGTTACTACAGCTGTAGCTATAAAATTCAGCTGTAGCTATTCATTAGCAACAACTTTTCATGATTCTTGTTGTGTTTTACTTATAAGCCAGGGGATTCGTGAAAAGAAGTTTGGAAGTATTTCACTCACTAGAAATGGGCTAAAACTTCTACATCAGTCATCAAAATTAGACTTAAGGATGAACAATCCCGAATTCTTATATTATTGCTTGGAATAAAGATTTTTAACAAGCCCAGCTATAAAAAAATCAGAATTTGAGCAAGCCCGGAAGACATTTTACCAGTGCAGGGCTTGCGGGCTTGTGTTAATTTCGACCACCACTGCTACATGGTCCTTGGAAGTAAAGAAACATCCAACATTCTATATCTTCCGAAGGTAAAAGCTTCGAAGTTCAAACAATTAAAATCTGTTGTCAAAGTCTCATTTAAGTCTTTAAGAACTTTGATAAAAATTGTTTGAATACACTTTGTGTGTTGGCATCTTTTATTTCATATTTAATCAGGATAGTTGTACAAAAATGGAAATATATTTAGTGTCCAAGAGACTTGAACTTCAATTTTAAAACGAAAAAATTGGTGGCAAAGTAGTTATTACTTTTCAATTTCAAATTCTTATTTGGAAGCCCTGAGCTATAAAATAAAGCAAGACCTATACATGTATGAAGGTCAGCTGTAGCTATAGTTTGTGTCTTACAATTGTTATTGTCCACTTTTCAGCCACTTAGTACACGATATTACCTTTGTGTGATAATCTTCAAACTATCTTATAAAATGGACAAATTAAAGTCTTCCTTCTAAGGAAGGATTTTTCATACCATCATTAAAGATATTTTGCCTTGCCAGGGTTTAAACTCTAGCACAGGCCATCCTTGCATAAAATATATCAAACTTTTAAGAATCTTTTTTTACAGAAAATTTTATACAGTTACAGGCCTAGCGTTACTGACTCAGGCTTCAAAATAACTATGATTAATTAAACAGATTAGAATAAAGCCCTTGTCTAGCTATTTTTTTATTATTTTTCAGTAAAACATCTCAACACCACTTAAAGTGACATTGTTAAATGACTTCTTCGCAGTAGAATATTTCGTTGACGGTACAACTTTTATAACTGTGTTTCACCTTCAGATTCTTGAAATCAATGATTAAATCTTGTATCTATTTTTGTTTACAAAATTTCGGCAGTTCTGTATTCTTATCATCAGTTCTGTACAACTTTGAGAAGGCCCCCAGTTACCATAATTAGAAAGTAGTTCATGTTCAACATGGCAGATTTGTTTACACTATTGTCATAGGCCTTAGGCAGTTTTGGACAAAATGCTTGAAAATAGACATGTATTTGCAAAATATTTTTATTGCATTCGAATCAACACATATAACATGACAAAGGTGTTCCAGTCATAACCAAACGCAAGTATGCATAATTGATCTATCACACACAATTTAGCAGCAAACTGGTGCAGGCCTCTCTCATAGCAAGACTTCCATATATTCATGTCTTATTCAACACTTCATCATGTCCACCTTGGACTAGCCAATGAAAGGTATATAATAGTTAATGGACACAATTATTTGAATGCCATCTAAACTTTGAGTATTCAAAACAAAACATTACACTTTTGGTACTGATCATATCAGAAATCTACCTCACAAAAAGCAACTCAAGTATCTGTAAAAAAAAATAGTTTATTACTAACAGCGGCGATTCAGATTGCAGTAATGATTGTAGATGCAAGATTTGTCCATGAACTCACACAATACCAAAAGGAAAACCATGTTTACAGCAAGAAAAACAGGTTGAGTAATGATGGCTGTATCTTGTACCTTGATGAATATAATCTCTCTTCAATATGATGAACACGGACAATGCAATATTGTTTCACAGCCAACACTGCCTTTCAAAAGCAAGGCAAACTTGAAAACTTATTGTAAATAAATGAATGATATTTGGATCAGTTTTTTAACATTTGAATATTGTTGCCGGAACAAAAAATAATATCAGCCATTCAATTTACATTTGTCAATATTAAGAAACTTCTGAATCAGTCTTTTTTCAAAACGGAGCTAACAATGGAATGTGCAAATCAATATATTAGAACATGAAAACCTCACAATACATTATAATGATACGGGATTGTACATAAATGTTTTTAATCTTAAACCTTAATGGAGCTAATTTTTTTATCAATCTGAAAATCAGTAAGAAAAAAACCCTGCAAAACAAGGTTAAAACTTTTTCTTTTTTTCTAATTTCAGTAATTAAAAATATATTGTCTTTTCAAAATAGTGTTTAAAGTAGCGAACATACATATTTTTACAATGTTTATGCATGCATTTTAAAATACTGGATTCATCCATGCGCTGGTCATGTTAAGATTTTGTTTGAATTTCAAAAGAAATTCATCCTTTTTTATTTGTTCATGAAAACCACCAAAAAAGAAAATTGGACAATCCCTTTTTCACAATAAAATTAACAAAATGTTGATTTGAATTGGTATCAAATGATGAAAAAAAATGATCAAGGACTTCCATTCAATTGTTATAAAACAGTCTTGTCATTGATGTACCATTTTTCAGTTTTGTTATGTAAGAATGATCTCCAAATTCCTTTGTAAATGAACAACAACATTGATTTATGATGATCAACTTTCAGATACAAATAAAAGGTTATTCCAATAAAAAGTATAACATAAATGCAGTATTAAGTTCGTTTGATTGTTAGAGACCAACAGTTCAATGAATAATTTAATTACTTCAACATTTTATTATATAGTATCTACTAAATGTACATGTTTATTTGTTTATCACCAGAACATCACACCCTAAAATTTCATTAACTCAGTGTTTATTATTTCTGTTTTAGCTTACAATAAGAAATCCAGTATATTCCACTAAAATTTAATTTTTATTAAGATTGACATGAAACATTAATTTAATGTCAAAATTTGAAACTAAAAAAAGGAGAGAACTGGTTCTGTCATGATGTCAAAGCAACCTAATACACATTGTTTTTTACCCTAAACAAGACATTTTGCTGCAACAAGTTAATTTGATTATTATGCTGAATATTGCATGATCCTAGTTTTTTGCACCTGCCATAAACATAATTTAATATGGGCTGTGTACAAGACTAAAGATATCACAGATATGATTTGCCTTTATTTCTCATTTATCAAAAGATTTTTATTGCAACTTCAAACTTTGTACAAAAGAAAATGAATGTAGACATAATTTGTTTATTTTACAGTCTGTTTGGTTTTGTGTTTGATATATTGTCGCTTGAACAATGTCATGTAGTCTAAAGATAATGAAAACATCAATTAATAAGATACAATAGAACAGGTAAACTGAACATTTGTGTACAGAAATTCAGTTCTGATTATAACCTACAAATCCACCAATGAAATTAACTAGCAACATGCTTAATCATTAAAAATTGAATTTGAACACATGATATGACATTTTGGTTCCCCACCTGCCTAAAACATGTTATAATCTAAGTCAGGCCTAAAAAAAAATACATTTGGTTCGGGTTACCCGACCCTACCTACGGAATAGGCGCCGACCCTAACATTTTTATAGTCAGTTTGAAAAAAAAATAATGAAAAAATAAAAAAAAAAATAAAAAAAAAATCTTTTTTTTTTTGCTTTTCAATATGTAGTTTAAAACCTTAATTGCTTATATAGAAGATAACTTTAACACCATTCTTCAATGATGAAAATGACATTCTTATATAAAGCCTAATAAAAAATTAAAAAAAAAAAAAAAAAAGCCTACCTACCCTACCTATTTTTGAAAAGGATGTAACCCTAACCAAACAATTTTTTTTTTAGGCTTCAGTATGTTATGTGTATTGACTAAAACAGGATTGCTCCCCTCACTGGCTTTGCACTCCATAGTATTCATGAAGATTTTATATAACATATTCTATTTATTATATGGCATCCTGGTTCGGTTACTTGGTATAAAATAGAACATGTAAAATCTTCATGAAAGCAGGATGGTGTGAGAGAGCCCTTCATTGAACATTATGAGTTTATACTGTTTGACATAGATATTAACATGTTTTCTGCAGGTGGGTAACCAAATTATGATGACATGACTGTTGTTTAGCTGCAATAAATAATTAGGCATGGGACTTATTGGAGGCTGATATGCAATTTGCTATAACGTAATAATTAGTATTCTCATTATATGTGTAATAGTTACACATGTACATGAAAGCTTTAGCAACAAAGTTGAATTCAAATATTTGTGTCATAATTATGTATCAATGTGAAAGTTGAGTAAATGACCGTGCATAACTACTTGAGATTTTCTTACTCTAGTTTGAGAAAGTGACCCTGGTAGGAATTAAACCCTTGACCTATTGGATGAGGCTGACACCTATTTATACCATTACACCATTTTACTCTGCCTATATGTTAAAGTTCATTTTGGCGATCTACGGAAAATGGAGCGAGCACAGGGGGGCTGCAGGCCGTAAAAGCTTCAGTTAATAGGGTAAATCCTTGATTGTCATTGGCCCAAAAATATGTGCAAACACGAAATATAAATAGATTTTATAAACTACAGTTTACATTCATGTGTGGGTTTAATATTAGACTAAAGAAGGTACCAACACCTTCAATATATTTCTGGCATTGACCCCAAAAGTGTATCTTGTGAGTACATGAACTGTGCCCCATGACGTGTGAATCTAAGCTCTCTACTTACCAGTCCCGGCCAGGAGATGGACTGCCGAGGTCTATCCGGGTCGGGCCTCTCTGCCCAGACCAGCGTGTGCTCTACCAGAAAGAGCTGGAAGATATCGTGCACACGAACCCACTCACGGCGTGACCAGTCTATGTCATCAAACTCAATCAGAACCTGTAAGAATGAAAATGTAATGTATTTAAAATGAATTAGTTTACGACCAGTCATCAGAATTGAAATTTGGGTCAACATGAGGCGCAAATCCTTACATTACAACCCTAGTTTATGCATACAAGTCATGTACAGTAAATTGTATTATCTAAATTTTAAGCATCTATGCCTGAAAGCAGGCATGTGCTGAATTCAACCATAGCTGATATAATTATGCACTTTTCTGAAGTTAATGATACAAACATTTCAGATTACAGAAAAGTAGCCATCTCCTTATCAACTGATCTTTAAACACTTTGCAACATGCACATTCTGAAATTGTCAAGGAAGATAGTCTGACTCCACAAAGTTCTTATCAGCATAATTATACACTGACAGAAGTCTCATCAAACATGACTTAATGCTCTTCAAAGAAAATAATTAACAAAGAAGTGTTCTTATTATTTTTTTTATAGAATAAACTAGTGTTCATGAAAGATGTCTTACCCACCAGCCAAGGCTGGTAAAAATTGAACTTGGTAAAAAAATGCCAAAAAGACAAAGAACAAAAAGTATTGAAGACGAGTTTTCAGTCTGGTAAAATTTGTTTCTGTTTCCCCAATGTCTGACACCTTACAGACTAAAGATTTGAAGTTTCTACACGTTTTACAATTTCAAGAAAATATAAATGACTATTTTGTATTTTCATAAGAATGAGCAGTTTAATCTTATGTAACAGACTTGTATATGTATAAAAAAAAATATTAGGAGAAATTGTTCTCTATTTGTTTTCAAATCACAGTACTATCGATCAATCTTGGTGGACTACAAACATAAGATCAATAGCCTCTATTCAATATTTATAAGCTTTGGAAATAACCATGGGACATACTTTTATACTTCTACATCATAACATTCAGTTTGCGACTTCGGTCATAAATATACGCTTGTCATAAATTATGAGATTATGACAATTCCTATGTGCAGCAAAATGATGGTTTTTTACATGCAATAATTGTATAAATACGTACAGCGCAAATTATGTTTCAAAATTGTACCATGGGTTTTGTTTTTAAACAAAACTACTAGATTATACTACATACAGCTTAAGTTTACATCACATAACACAGTTGCAAATCACGCCCATACAGTTGTTTTTCTCAAGTGTTTACTGGCCTTATTATATAATTCATAACACTAGAAATCTTAGCCACAGAAAAAAAGCTTTGGTTCACATTACAGTATATGCCTTCATTGTAACGTTTTACTGTGATGCATGCAAATATTTATATTCACTTCAAAGTGTAAGAATTGTTATCCTAAAAGAATCTAGTTTTTTAATGACATAGCTGAACACACCAATATAATAAAACAAATAATAGGTCAGCTAGAAATAGTACTACTTATAAATACATGTTATACCGTGACCAGGAGTCATATCCATTTAGCTTATTAGTGAAAAGTTTCAGCTTAATGAAATGTTCAATTTTTTAACAACAATATTTTAAATACGCTCTATTTCTTATCCAATTTATTCATATATATGCCTTTATTATTATGAACATTTACTGGCTTAATTTCTTATTTTTTTGTAAAAGCATTGTTAGTTATCAAGAGGCACTCTTACTCCAAAATAAGATTTACCACAATTAATAATATTGTTGTAATATTCCAGAAAGGATGAATAAATGTCGAAAACAATGGTTCTTATGAAGGATACCGAGTTTAATTTGCAAGAAATGAGCATAAAAACACAGTATTTCTACCTTATGGGACTAAAGAAGACAACAGTAAATCTTAGCATTCACCAATCTAAATATTTTCGTGCTTTCTGCTATTAAATACATGGTTACAATCTTGTTATCAGTAATTAATATTTCCCATATATGCATTATTTAATAAGTAGTAAAAGGTTTAGCAGTCAAAATTTATGTTTGTTATACATTTGTGTGTATTAATTCCGAATAAGAGTGTCACTTTAACATTCAAGCATATTTCAAGCAGTTGAACAGTTTTACTTTAAAAGATTCTTCATCAATATGGCCCAAGAATAGGACTCACAAGAAAATCAAAATACACAATGAACACATAGTTATATTACACATAATCATTTATTCTAAATGGATGGGCAAATCTGCTTGTAACCTCAACACTTGACTCTTGTTAACAACGGGAAACTTAGTGTAGTGAGCGAAGTTGATACTGATTTTTTTAATTATGAATTCAGGGAAACTGTTAAACATTTACACAACCACAGACAAACCTCAGATGTTTTCTTAGCAACTAATGGATTCACTAAACAGGTACAGGACTCTGGGGTTTAAGCCAGGTTTTAAAAAGACAGGGTGCTGCAAAGGGGGGACAGGGTGCTTTAATAGGGCGAAAAGGATACATTGGATCAAGCTGTGAAGATATTGAACATTATGAATTTGACAGAAAAAGATGGTAAGAATAGCGTCTAACAAAGTAACATAAGATTTCAAATGCCAAATATGTAAAGCTTGCATGTATTTATAATAATCTTTATAAGCATTTAATTCAATGAGTATGAAGGCAGTAGAGTACTAGTGAGTACAGATGCTAGTTTCCATGAGGGAAGATGAGTGCTACCACAAAATGACATGGTGAAGCACCTTTTATTTTTTTAACTCTAGCTAAAACCCTAGTTGGAACAGAATATCATGAACAACATTAATTAATGAACAAAGTGATCATGGAAAATATATTTAAAAGAGTAGTAATGTAACATAATTGTACAATAATTGCTGAAAATATTCTTGTGTACATGAAGATTTAGCCATTTGTTGATAACATGTGAAATACAATTTCTCTGTACATGACAACGACCTATTTGCCAGAGGGTACTGACCTATTTTTATATTCATCAACCCAATAGACACATGTATAATTTATGACCTCTGGATTGGTACTGGACAGATCTAACATACATGTATATACTGTACAATGTGCACTAAACAGGTACAGCAATGTGAATTACAATAACAAAATGTACAACAGCTCTTAATGCTTATTTACAGCTAATATGCCCCTGGCAAGTTACATTATATTTCACACACAGAACAAAGCTTGGGGTTTATATGAAGGAGATCATCCTACAATATATATATATATATATATATATATATATATACAACTATTGAATCACTCTTTAGAAACCGGTTCATATTAATTAAATGAACTCAAAATGGCAACTGACAGAAGGCTGGAAGTCATTAAAAATTTAGTTTTCAATATTATTATTCCATATGCCAAAACATACCAAGTTCTTTCCCAAAATGTAAAATAAAAACACAGCAACAACCCTAAAAAGGAATAATTGGGCTGAAAAATGATTTTTGCAAGAAATGTGTTGGTGCGGAAGAAATGTTTAATTCAGAGAAATCATTTGTGCAATTTAAGAGTCATTCAGACTCTCAATTTTTAAATTTTATTTTTCAGTAGAGGTGTCTGAATACAAAGGTCATGGGCAAAATCAATTGGATATAAGAGCACCGGTAGCTTTTCTATAAAGAAAGTCAGTGTTATTTACAATTGTATTCTGCCTGGTGGTTGTTTGGCTTTTAATCCAGGATTCATTGACTTCAAAAAGGATTCTGGTAGTCTTTTGGCAGTCAAGACTCTCCTTTAACATTGTTCTCTTACTTCTTGCCTTAGTTGTTCGTCTCATGTAACCCCACCAAGCCCCTAGTTGTAACCCCACCCTCCATTTCTTAATTGACAAAAAATCAGCTTTGATGAAAAGTGGTGGAAGAGAATCAGAGAAACTGTGCAGAATTTAAAACATGCACCACACGAGTGACAGCTGATCCCTCTAAAAAAATGACTGTCTGAAAATGTTGATATCTTATAACATACACATTATAGTGTTTTGTTTTGTACTCATACTGGTAGAACTCTCTCTACAAAAAAACCTGCATGATCACCATTGGTCAGTGAACGAGGTTATAACAGTAATAAATACATATATAACATAATATATATATACAGTATATAAATATGATTACATTACAAATGGATATAGAATATATATTAATTAATATCACCAGTGATAACACTGACCTATAAACCATGGACTGGAAACTGCCCATATCCGTGGTACAATAAGAAGTAATAATTTACCCCAAAGCACTAGCACGGGCTAGTCAAGAAATGGAAAATTCCACCAGTTCTTCAATCGAAAATAATCGGCGATCTCTGTTTATTTCCAGCAGCTCTTCTACATTTAGCACCGACACGAGTGTCCATGTTGTGAGGAATTAATCTGCTGTTGTTTTTTATCATTATGAACTAATTTTACTTGATTAAAATAAGAAATATTAAAATAAGTAACATATTTGATGGAAGAACTCCATTATTTTACATTAAATAATAATATGGATATAATAAATGCTCGATATTATTGTGAAACCAAAATTATTCTGCCACGCTCATCGGCGCAGAAGTTCGTCAAAATCACTTTTCATTCAACATATTCAAAATTAATGTGGCCCTTGATGTGGTGTGGAAATGCATACATGCCTGTCACAACTTGTGATCTATATGACATTTTCAGTCTATGAAATAACTATAAAAGATAAGTCACAACATCTTGAGGGAGGGAATTACATCAGATGACCGGTCCGAGACGAGCAGTTTTATTTTCAGTCCGGAAGAGGCAGAATAAAATTTGTCACAATGCTCTATTTAATACTGTTTGAAAAACTACATCCAATTGAGTTTCTTCCAGCCTGAATTATATGTAAACTTTGTTTTAATTGATTATAAAATAATCAATTGGGGCCCTATTAGAATATTAATTTTATGAATTTTCACCTGTATTTGATTCTGAACGACTGCAAATTAAAAATAATGTATTTCGCAGACATGACATTATGTGCATTAAATGGTTGATGAATGCACTTTTCCCTGTAGAAACCTCTTTCTTCTGCTCTACAATATAGTTTTGTTATAAATCCGATGAATTTTAAGTATGTCATAAAATCATAAAAAAGTTATGAGAAACTTGCTCTAGATAAGTAGACAAACTTTTCACAGGAATATATTTCCTGGTGATAAAGGACGTATTCTACATAATACAATAAATAACTTGAAATTTAATGCAAATTTACTTAATTTCTGCACGAAATACTTACTGATAACTCTAAACTGGTTGTGTCTCGGATCGAAACAGCCCTCACAACACCGGACCGCCATTCCCACTCGGAGATTTTCTGGATTTTCAATTTTTGTGGGCTCCGAACTGATATGAAACGTTTTCCAACTAATTCTTCACGATAACGGCACGCCATTTCACACATTACGTATCCATTATATGCATTATAATTCCAAATAACAGACTTTTCAAAGAAAATTTATCCTTCGGAATGTCTACTCACAAGATTACGCTGCGCAATGATACAAATACACATTTCACATCTAGAAGGTCATTGGGTCGGGTGCAGGACGAAGTGAACCATTTCACAAGTGAACCAGTTCCTAAGTGTACCATTTCAGGACCAAGTGAACCACATATGTATTATATAGTGGCTATTGTGTGATGGCACACTGCCTGAAAGGTGATAATAACTAGTTATTATCGCCATTTGAATGCAAGACTTCACACATTTGTTACACTGTTAAAGATGTTTGTGTTCTCCTTTATACCCTAGTTCTCACTTTTCTGATGTGATTTGCCTCATCAGTGTTTTATTTTTTCACTAACAAGCCGGCGCGCACCGTTCATGTCAGTAACACTCGGAAGAGGAGTTGACATTAAACAGAGATAGATAGATAGATGTTTATTTAGCTGTTAGAAATTGACTTTTAAGGTTCATGACAATTAATATAGTAGCTATTTTATGATACATGTAGTAACATAAATACAAGAGATGCATTAATATTATGATATTTGTTACAAATCAATAAATGAACAACACAGGTTACAGTACAAATAATTGATGTTAATAATAATAATGTTTAAAGCACATTATACAAAGCACATGGTTATAACAAAAGCACTATATAAATAAATTAAATTCAATGATATGGGCATAAAACATGGTAATACATAATTCATAATGCAATACACAACATGTGTAAATATGCCTACTTATATACAGGCTTTCATACTAATTAAAAAATGTTTGAGTCATATGTCACTATGTCTGTTCACAGCTTCTGTAAGTGAGCTGTTAAATTAGTAATTACCAATTAAAAAGGCCAATTAAAATTAAAGTACAATTATCCATTAATTACACACACACTTATTTGTTTTCGGTACATTATTGAGGTGTAAATAATAAAAATAGAAAATTTTTGAATATATATATGGAATAAAATTCAACAAAGTAGGATGTATTGATAATATATTCTTTATAAGGATTAAATAAAAAGGTTTTTTTTTTTTCATTTTTCTTTTCCTTTTTTCAAAACATTGGTATATCAAAATACATAATTCTAATAAATCAACACTTTGATATGATTAACAATTTATTCATATTATTTATTAAATCATTTATACTCAGGAAAATTAACTCTGAAACATAATATTTCATTAAGAGAATATTCCCTATATAACATATAGATGGTTCACTTCGTCTCACCAAGTGGTTCACTTAGTCCTGGTTCACTTGGGAAGTGGTTCACTTCGTCCTACATTCCATTGGGTCAACATACGCCATTAAGAAATAGTACCAAAACATTTTGGATGTATTTAGATTTTTGTTGCAATAAAAATGAAAAACATGTTCGAAACAATGATAAACCAACTTATATATTGATGACATTAAACAGATCACTAAAGTATTCGCTTAAGTTTCTGACCACCGTGCAATGATAACCTACATTTGCGATACACATCTCCTTGCGTATGGCCGATTGCACTAAAATCGTTTAAACCAAAAAATAGTTGGAAAATGTTAGATTATTTTATGGATTACAAAAATAACTTATTACCTCTGTTTTACAATTGAAAGCACATGGGAATGGACAGATTAAAAACAAAGTTTTGGACAATTTCCCAAACCCTATTTGTGACACATGCGATGTGGGGGATTTTCTCAAGATACACTCGCTCCTTGAGTGTTGGTGTGTCTACCGTACATGATCTAATAAGAAGTAACTAGACTGTCAGAAATTATTTGAATATCCTATAATAAATGTCTGCATCATTTTTTTTTTTGGTGTTTTTAATTCAAACTTTTGTTTTCTTTTGTCTGTTAATTAAGGGTTTCAGCCATCAGTATCTTAGTTTTAACACTCAAATTGATTTGCGAAATTAATTTCATATTAAAATAAAAAATTTCCATAAAAAGTGCATTATACCTTGAAATAGTCCTTTGATGTAACAAATGTTGATATATGCTGAATTTCTTTTTAAAAATTCCGAGAATTTGAAAAGTGTAAGACAAACTATTCAGCAAAAGACTGTATCGTGATTGGTTGATTGACATTATCACGTGATACTACCAATGTATTTGATAAAGGTTGAAATATCAGTCAGCTAAGGTTCAGGTCCCTGTGGGCAAGTGGGAAATATATAACTAAGATTCCTTGGTTTTCATTTTCTACACCCCTTTCTTACTTTCTATGTTTTATGCTCTTTTCGACACAAGTTAATTTATGAATCAATTTTAGAATAATAGATTTCAATCATTTTTTTCAAATGTTTGTTATATCATTTGAAGAATTTAAAGCAACGATGGCATGTCTTGTAAGCACAATTACATTATTATTATTATTATTATTATTATTATTATTATTATTAACTTCGGAAGTTGTAATATGTATTTCCACGTGCATTCCATGTGCATCGTTTTATGTCACATGTTATTAATACTTTGTAATGATGTAGTGCTCAAATTGATTATCATAAATGAATATAGTATAATGTATATATAAATATGTATGTATTTTACAGGTTTTTGAGTTGTGTTTTGAATAAAACCAAAGAACCCGAATCCTGTTTGCTCATGTGTGGTTGTGAAACTCCCCAACGTCAATACAAACACAGAGACCCAGTTACATCACTTTTCTATTTTTTTCTTGACACTGTTGACAGTACCAGCGTGGGTTTGCTACCCACAACAACCAGGTTGTTTATACTTTAATTGTGCAATTTATCTGCATTGTGTAGGAATCAAAGAGTAAAACAATATTAATAATAACATAAGTGTTTTCAAGTGTTTACCAGGAAAACTCATTTTTGGTGCCAAAACATGAGCGAGTCCACTCATTTTTGGTGCCAAAACAAGTTAGAGCAAGTCCACTCATTTTTGGTGCCAAAACAAGAGTGAGTCCCGTTAAGAAGTTTTGAGAAATCAGGGCATGGTGTTTCATTGACTTATTATCTTGACATAGTCAGATTTTGAAGTTCGCGATGGTGCTGACGAAATGCCACGAAAATGCACTAATATATATAATATAATTTATATAACTAGCTTAATAAAAGAAATTAATGACTGAATGGAAATTTGGCAGTTGTTTTCCTTACTTAATGAAAATTGTAAACTGCTTAATGATTTTTAGCTTTTCCCATCACCAACCGTCCAGGTCTATCTGTCGTCCATCAACAATTGCTTTAAATGACATCTTCTCCTGAACCACCTGGCAAATTTAGGTGAAACTTCACTGGGATGTTTCTTTGATGGTGATGGCACCCTTTCAAAATTTGAATTGAATTTAATGCAGAATTCTGGTTGCCATGGCAACCGAAAGGAAAAACCATGTCCTGGCATAATACTAGTTATACTAGTATTTCTCTATCAAACTTGTTCAAAATCGTGCTCCTGGGGTCAAAACTGGCCATGCCCTGGGGTTCACAATTTCCTCAAGACTTATAGGGAAATATTTGAAAATCTTCTTGTCTGAAACTGCTAGGCCCAGACCCTTGCTATTTTGCATGTATCATCATGTTGTCCTCTGTGAAATTTGTTTGAATCATGCCTCTGGGGTCAAAACTGGCCCAGCTCCACAGGTCATAAGTTTCCTATATACCAGTACTTGTTTAAGAAAAAGTTTGAAAATCGGAAACTGCTACATCCAGCATCATACAGTAGTCTACGCCCAGCATCATACAGTAGTCCTCCACCAAGTTTGTTTAAATTTAGACCCTCTGGATAAAACTGGCACAAGTTTCCTATAGATTTATATATGGAAATCGTTGAAAACCTTCTTTTCTCAAACCACATGGCCAAGACCTTTGATATTTATTATGTAGCATCATGTAGTGGCCCTCTACCAAGTTAGTTAAAATTATGCTGCTGGGGTCAAAGCTGGCCCAACTACTTTTGACCTACTTTCTTATTATTTTTTCTACAGCAATGACATTTGGACCATGTGTACAGTTTTGGAAACAAATATCAATGTTGTCCACGGATGACCTTGACTGTGACCTTTTGACCTACTTTCTTATTTTTAAAGCTACAGCAATGAAATCTAGACCATGTGTATAGTTCTAAATAAAATATTGATGTTGTGCTTGGAAGACCTTAACCACTACAACATTTGACAATACTTGATCATAATTTAATCTCAAGTGCAATTTCATAAACCAATAAACTCACTCATTCTCATTTAAAAACAGGTTATTAAGACTCGGACATGTACTATTAAGGCTCCAGGATGTTGGCTATTAAGACTCTGACATGGGCTTTTAAGACTCAAGTATGTTGGCTATTAAGACTCGGACATGGGCTTTTAAGGCTCCAGTATGTTGGCTATTAAGACTCGGACATGTACTATTAAGGCTCCAGTATGTTGGCTATTAAGACTCGGACATGGGCTATTAAGGTTCCAGGACGTTGGCTATTAAGACTCCGACATGGGCTTTTAACACTCAAGTATGTTGGCTATTAAGACTCGGACATGGGCTTTTAAGACTCCAGGACGTTGGCTATTAAGACTCCGACATGGGCTTTTAACACTCAAGTATGTTGGCTATTAAGACTCGGACATGGGCTTTTAAGACTCCAGTATGTTGGCTATTAAGACTCCGACATGGGATATTAAGGTTCCAGGACGTTGGCTATTAAGATTTCGACATGGGCTTTTAAGACTCAAGTATGTTGGCTATTAAGACTCGGACATGGGCTTTTAAGACTCCAGTATGTTGGCTATTAAGACTCGGACATGTACTATTAAGGCTCCAGTATGTTGGCTATTAAGACTCGGACATGGGCTTTTAAGGCTCCAGTATATTGGCTATTAAGACTCGGACATGTACTATTAAGGCTCCAGTATGTTGGCTATTAAGACTCGGACATGTACTATTAAGGCTCCAGTATGTTGGCTATTAAGACTCGGACATGTACTATTAAGGCTCCAGTATGTTGGCTATTAAGACTCGGACATGTACTATTAAGGCCCCAGTATGTTGGCTATTAAGACTCCGACATGGGCTTTTAAGACTCAAGTATGTTGGCTATTAAGACACGGACATGGGCTTTTAAGTCTCCAGTATGTTGGCTATTAAGACTCGGACATGGGCTTTAAAGACTCAAGTATGTTGGCTATTAAGACACGGACATGGGCTTTTTTTAAGGCTCCAGTATGTTGGCTATTAAGACTCGGATATGGACTATTAAGGCTCCAGTATGGTGGCTATTAAGACTCAGGCATTGGGCTGTTAAGGCTATTTAGACTCAGACACTGGCTATAAAAACTCCAGTTTGTTGGCTATAAAGACTTAGACATGGGCTATTAAGGCTCCAGTATGTTGGCTATTAAGACTTGGACATGGGCTTTTAAGGCTCCAGTATGTTGGCTATTAAGACTTGGACATGGACTTTTAAGGCTCCAGTATGTTGACTATTAAGACTCGGACATGTACTATTAAGGCTCCAGTATGTTGGCTATTAAGACTTGGACATGGGCTTTTAAGACTCCAGTATGTTGGCTATTAAGACTCGGACATAGGCTATTAAGGCTTCAGGACGTTGGCTATTAAGACTCCGACATGGGCTTTTAAGACTCAAGTATGTTGGCTATTAAGACTCGGACATGGGCTATTAAGGCTCCAGGATGTTGGCTATTAAGACTTCGACATGGGCTTTTAAGACTCAAGTATGTTGGCTATTAAGACTCGGACATGGGCTTTTAAGACTCAAGTATGTTGGCTATTAAGACTCCGACATGGGATATTAAGGTTCCAGGACGTTGGCTATTAAGACTTCGACATGGGCTTTTAAGACTCAAGTATGTTGGCTATTAAGACTCGGACATGGGCTTTTAAGACTCCAGTATGTTGGCTATTAAGACTTGGACATGGGATATTAAGACTCCAGTATGTTGGCTATTAAGACTCCGACATGGGCTTTTAAGACTCAAGTATGTTGGCTATTAAGACTCGGACATGGGCTTTTAAGACTCCAGTATGTTGGCTATTAAGACTCCGACATGGGATATTAAGACTCCAGTATGTTGGCTATTAAGACTCCGACATGGGATTTTAAGGCTCAAGTATGTTGGCTATTAAGACTCGGACATGGGCTTTTAAGACTCAAGTATGTTGGCTATTAAGACTCGGACATGGGCTTTTAAGACTCCAGTATGTTGGCTATTAAGATTCAAAGATGGGATATTAAGACTCCAGTATGTTGGCTATTAAGACTCCGACATGGGCTTTTAAGACTCAAGTATGTTGGCTATTAAGACTCAGACATGGGCTTTTAAGGCTCCAGTATGTTGGCTATTAAGACTCGGACTTGGACTTTTAAGGCTCCAGTATGTTGACTATTAAGACTTGGACATGGGCTATTGAGACTCCAGTATGTTGGCTATTTAGACTTGGACATGGGCTTTTAAGGCTCCAGTATGTTGACTATTAAGACTTGGATATGGGCTATTGAGACTCCAGTATGTTGGCTATTTAGACTTGGACATGGGCTTTTAAGGCTCCTGTATGTTGGCTATTAAGACTTTGACATGGGATATTAAGTCTCCAGTATGTTGGCTATTAAGACTTGGACATGGGCTATTAAGGCTCCAGGACTTTGGCTATTAAGACCCAAGTATGTTGGTTATTAAGACTTGGACATGGGCTATAAGGACTTGAGTTTGTTGGCTATTAAGACTCGGACATGGGCTTTTAAGACTCCAGTATGTTGGCTATTAAGACTCCGACATGGGATATTAAGGTTCCAGGACGTTGGCTATTAAGATTTCGACATGGGCTTTTAAGACTCAAGTATGTTGGCTATTAAGACTCGGACATGGGCTTTTAAGACTCCAGTATGTTGGCTATTAAGACTCGGACATGTACTATTAAGGCTCCAGTATGTTGGCTATTAAGACTCGGACATGGGCTTTTAAGGCTCCAGTATATTGGCTATTAAGACTCGGACATGTACTATTAAGGCTCCAGTATGTTGGCTATTAAGACTCGGACATGTACTATTAAGGCTCCAGTATGTTGGCTATTAAGACTCGGACATGTACTATTAAGGCTCCAGTATGTTGGCTATTAAGACTCGGACATGTACTATTAAGGCCCCAGTATGTTGGCTATTAAGACTCCGACATGGGCTTTTAAGACTCAAGTATGTTGGCTATTAAGACACGGACATGGGCTTTTAAGTCTCCAGTATGTTGGCTATTAAGACTCGGACATGGGCTTTAAAGACTCAAGTATGTTGGCTATTAAGACACGGACATGGGCTTTTTTTAAGGCTCCAGTATGTTGGCTATTAAGACTCGGATATGGACTATTAAGGCTCCAGTATGGTGGCTATTAAGACTCAGGCATTGGGCTGTTAAGGCTATTTAGACTCAGACACTGGCTATAAAAACTCCAGTTTGTTGGCTATAAAGACTTAGACATGGGCTATTAAGGCTCCAGTATGTTGGCCATTAAGACTTGGACATGGGCTTTTAAGGCTCCAGTATGTTGGCTATTAAGACTTGGACATGGACTTTTAAGGCTCCAGTATGTTGACTATTAAGACTCGGACATGTACTATTAAGGCTCCAGTATGTTGGCTATTAAGACTTGGACATGGGCTTTTAAGACTCCAGTATGTTGGCTATTAAGACTCGGACATAGGCTATTAAGGCTTCAGGACGTTGGCTATTAAGACTCCGACATGGGCTTTTAAGACTCAAGTATGTTGGCTATTAAGACTCGGACATGGGCTATTAAGGTTCCAGGACGTTGGCTATTAAGACTTCGACATGGGCTTTTAAGACTCAAGTATGTTGGCTATTAAGACTCGGACATGGGCTTTTAAGACTCAAGTATGTTGGCTATTAAGACTCCGACATGGGATATTAAGGTTCCAGGACGTTGGCTATTAAGACTTCGACATGGGCTTTTAAGACTCAAGTATGTTGGCTATTAAGACTCGGACATGGGCTTTTAAGACTCCAGTATGTTGGCTATTAAGACTCCGACATGGGATATTAAGACTCCAGTATGTTGGCTATTAAGACTCCGACATGGGCTTTTAAGACTCAAGTATGTTGGCTATTAAGACTCGGACATGGGCTTTTAAGACTCCAGTATGTTGGCTATTAAGACTCCGACATGGGATATTAAGACTCCAGTATGTTGGCTATTAAGACTCCGACATGGGATTTTAAGGCTCAAGTATGTTGGCTATTAAGACTCGGACATGGGCTTTTAAGACTCAAGTATGTTGGCTATTAAGACTCGGACATGGGCTTTTAAGACTCCAGTATGTTGGCTATTAAGATTCAAAGATGGGATATTAAGACTCCAGTATGTTGGCTATTAAGACTCGGACATGGGCTTTTAAGACTCAAGTATGTTGGCTATTAAGACTCAGACATGGGCTTTTAAGGCTCCAGTATGTTGGCTATTAAGACTCGGACATGGACTTTTAAGGCTCCAGTATGTTGACTATTAAGACTTGGACATGGGCTATTGAGACTCCAGTATGTTGGCTATTTAGACTTGGACATGGGCTTTTAAGGCTCCAGTATGTTGACTATTAAGACTTGGATATGGGCTATTGAGACTCCAGTATGTTGGCTATTTAGACTTGGACATGGGCTTTTAAGGCTCCTGTATGTTGGCTATTAAGACTCTGACATGGGATATTAAGTCTCCAGTATGTTGGCTATTAAGACTTGGACATGGGCTATTAAGGCTCCAGGACTTTGGCTATTAAGACCCAAGTATGTTGGTTATTAAGACTTGGACATGGGCTATAAGGACTTGAGTTTGTTGGCTATTAAGACTCAGACGTTGGCTAATAAGGCTCCAGGACATTGGCTATAAAGACGTTGATGTTGGCTATAAAGACTCAAATATGTTGGCTATAAAGACTCGACATGGGCTATTAAGACTCCAGTATGTTGGCTATTAAGACTCGGACATTGGCTTTTAAGGCTCCAGTATGTTGGCTATTAAGACTTGGACATGGGCTATTAAGACTCCAGTATGTTGGCTATTAAGACTCGGACATGGGCTACTAAGGCTTCAAGACATGGGCTTTTATGGCTCCAGTATGTTGGCTATTAAGACTTGGATATGGACTATTAAGGCTCCTAGACGTTGGCTATTAAGACTTGGATGTTGGCTATAAAGGCTTCAAGACATGGGCTTTTAAGGTTCCAGTATGTTGGCTATTAAGACTAAGATGTTGGCTATTAAGACTCCAGTATGTTGGCTATTAAGACTTGGACATGGGATATTAAGACTCCAGAATGTTGGCTATTAAGACTTGGACATGGGATATTAAGACTCCAGTATGTTGGCTATTAAGACTTGGAAATGGGATATTAAGACTCCAGTATGTTGGTTATTAAGGCTTGGACATGGGCTATTAAGGCTTCAAGACATGGGCTTTTAAGGCTCCAGTATGTTGGCTATTCAGATTCAGATGTTGGCTATTAAGACTCCAGTATGTTGGCTATTAAGACTCAGACATGGGCTATAAAGACTCCAGTATGTTGACTATTAAGACTTGGACATGGGATATAAAGACCCCAGTAAGTCAGTTCCTACGCAGGCTTTTAACACTAAGATGTTGGCTATTAAGACTCCAGTATGTTGGCTATTAAGACTCAAATGTGGGCTGTTAAGGCTCCAGTATGTTGGCTATTAAGTCCCGGACACGGGCTATTGAGGCTCCAGTATGTTGGCTATTAAGACTTGGACATGGGCTATAAAGACTCCAGTATGCTGGCTATTAAGACTCGAACATGGGCTATAAAGACTCCAGTATGTTGGCTATTAAGACTTGGACATGGGCTATTAAGACTCCAGCATGTTGGCTATTAAGACTTAGAAATGGGCTATTAAGACTCCAGTATGTTGGCTATTAAGACTTGGACATGGGCTATTAAGGCTTCGAGACATGGGCTTTTAAGGCTCCAGTATGTTGGCTATTAAGACTTGGACATGAACTATTAAGGCTCATAGACATTGGCTATTAAGACTTGGACGTTGGCTATAAAGGCTTTAAGACATGGGCTATTCAAGACATGGGCTTTTAAGGCTCCAGTATGTTGGCTATTAAGACTCAGATGTTGGCTATTAAGACTCCAGTATGTTGGCTATTAAGACTTAGACACAGACTTTTAAGGCTCCAGTATGTTGGCTATTAAGACTTGGACATGGGATATTAAGTCTCCAGTATGTTGGCTATTAAGACATGGACATGGGCTATTAAGGCTCCAGTAGTTGGCTATTAAGACTCCAGTATGTTGGCTATTAAGACTCAGACACAGACTTTTAAGGCTCCAGTATATTGGCTATTAAGACTTGGACATGGGACATTAAGTCTCCAGTATATTGGCTATTAAGACTTGAACATGGGCTTTTAAGACTCCAGTATGTTGGCTATTAAGACTTGGACATGGGCTATAAAGACTTGAGTATGTGGACTATTAAGACTTGGACATTGGCTATTAAGGCTCCAGGACATTGGCTATAAAGACTCGAACGCTGGCTTTTAAGACTCCAGGATGATGGCTATGAGGACTGAGATGTTGGCTATAAAGACTCAAGTAGGTTGGTTCCTATGCAGGCTTTTAAGACTCAGATGTTGGCTATTATGACTCCAGTATGTCGACTATTAAGAATCAAATGTGGGCTGTTACTGCTATTAAGACTCAGATGTTGGCTATAAAGACTCCAGTATGTTGGCTATAAAGACACCGACATGGGCTATTGAGTCTCCAGTATGTTGGCTATTAAGACTCGGACATGGGCTTTTAAGGCTCCAGTATGTTGGCTATTAAGACTCGGACATGGGCTTTTAAGGCTCCAGTATGTTGAATATTAAGACTTGGACATGGGCTATTAAGACTCCAGTATGTTGACTATTAAGACTTGGACATGGGTTTTTAAGGCTCCAGTATGTTGACTATTAAGACTTGGACATAGGCTATTAAGGCTTCAGGACGTTGGGTATGAGGACTCAGAAATGGGCTATAAAGACTCCAGTAATTAAGTTTGTTCCTACGCAGGCTTTTAAGACTCAGATGTAAGCTATTAAGACTCCAGTATGTTGGCTATTAAGACTCAAATGTGGGCTGTTAAGGCTCCAGTATGTTGGCTATTAAGACCCGGACATGGGCTATTGAGGCTCCAGTATGTTGGCTATTAAGACTTGGACATGGGCTATAAAGACTCCAGTATGTTGGCTATTAAGACTCTAACATGGGCTATAAAGACTCCAGTATGTTGGCTATTAAGACTTGGACATGGGCTATTAAGACTCCAGTATGTTGGCTATTAAGACTTGCAAGTTGGCTATTAAGGCTCCCGGACATTGGCTATTAAGAGTTGGACGCTGGCTATTAAGGCTCCAGGACGTTGGCTATTAAGACTCGGACGTGGGCTATGAAGACTCCAGTTTGCTGGCTTATATGACTCGGACATGGGCTATTAAGGTTCCATTTTTTGGCTATTACAACTTGGACGTTGGCTATTAAGTCTTGGACATTGGCCATTAAAACCAGTATCTGGGCTTTTAGGACTCAGACATGGGCTATTAAGACTGTAATGTGGGCTATAAGTGCACATATAAATTGTTTTAACATTTTTGAAACAGGCATTGAATCAGATTCTTACAAAGTAAGCTAGATAATTAGTAATGATGTAGCGTTATTGAGTCGGAAATATGAAATCATCAAAAAGATACTTCAAACTGTAAACAAATGAATTTACATCTTTTGTGGCATTAATGCACCAGTCAATTGTAACCACGGCCCCCCCAGGTCCGGGGAATAGCGGGAACTTTGACTTTCGGTCCAGCCAACCCTGGGTAAAATTCCCGCCCTTCGGGGACAAACAGATGGTAAAAGCCCCGCCAAATGCCCCGGCACCCAAATGCGAAAGAAAAAACCACCGTATTCACCCAGCACTGCGGGGCCACCTGAAAGGTAAAAACACTGCCCATTTCCTCGGCTATCCCCGGTATACCCCCGGACCTGGGGGGCTGTGGTTACAACTGACTGGTGCATAAAGGGGCACATTATTGGTTGATGCATTTTTTTCTTCATTTTAAATTTTAATGCATTGTCATACTTAAATGATAAAACCAAAAATACACAGATTTAAGAACAGATAAAAATATTAGATTTTTTCAAATTTTTTTTTATGATAATAGCTAGATCTACGTGGCCTCAAATTTCCCAGCTAGAAAAGCGCCAAAATATCGCTTACATTTTTTTTATCTGTGACTACTTTTCCTGAAATACCTTGTTCTGATACATCCTCCTGCTCCATGAACAGTTTTCCCTATGTGATGCAAAGCATATCTATAATAGTATTTGGAATATGAGGCTTTCGAAAGTGGAAAACGTACATATAATATTACAATAATACAAACTATTTAGTCATTTTCATTGTTTAAGAACTTTTTCGCAAGCAATGAAAATCATTTTTAAACAAATACAGGGGGCTTACTTGATCAAACATAAATTGACGTTGGTTTGAAGTGTATAGGTTATTTATTTAAAAATAAGTGTGATGAAAGTTATAAGATCTTCAGGGATAATCCAGGAGTCAATGTTAGAAGGGGAGCAACTTAGAGGCATAACCTTTTGACTTGCGCCCCTCTCTCAGAACCGAAATTTAATTGGTTTATAGTGTTGGCGGGGGGGGGGGGGTACTCCCCCAAGACATTTCTAACATTTAACCACAGCGCTAACCAGACAACCTAAATTCATTTGCAAAATTAATTCCTCTTATACATTGACAATGCCACCTGCAGATGCTACCCAGCCTTTTTTATGACATGGGAGACTAGACAAAACTATTAAGCAAATATCATGACAGGGACTTGTTTCCCCTGTCTATAGATAACTTTAGTACTAATATACAACTAGAGATTGCTTTTTGGAAAAAAAACGCTTGTCTCCTCTATTATGTGGTCGTAGGTGAGAAATAATCAATGATGGATATGACATTTGTACTTTTGTACTGGAGACTCAACAAACATTGGTGTAATCTTATGGTCATGACCAGCCTGCATATCAAGTTCATGGGTCCAAGTATAAAGTTCCTGGGTCCAAGTGTTCTTAAGTTATAGAGCGGAAAAAAAGTGTGACGTATGGACTTGTGATCTTGACCTACTGACCTTAAAATCAACCTCAAAGCGACCTTGACCTTGACATTTGACCTACTGATCCAAAATTCAGTATGGGTCATCAACTAGTCATGACCATTTGGCATACCAAGTATAAAGTTCCTAGGTTCAAGCATTCTTAAAGATGCACTCTTACTCCCAAATATGATGTACCACGATTAATATAACTGTTTTAATTTACCCAAAAGAGAGAAATACATATCGAAAACAATGGTTCTTATGAAGGATACCATGTTTAATTTGAATGAAAGGTGCAGAAAACACTGCATATCTACCTTAATGAGACTATAGTTGATCACTCTCAATCTTTTAGCACTCACCAGTCATTTAATATTTGTGCGTTTTCAGCTATTGAATACATGGTTACAATCTTGTTATCAGTAATTAACATTTCCCATTAGTGTATTATTTAGTTAGAAGCTAAAGGTTTATCATTCCAAATGTATTTTGGTAATATATATGTTTACATTAATTCTTAATACGAGTGTCACTTTAAGTTATTTAGCGTGACCTTTTTTAACGTCAAGGTCACCGCGACCTTGACCTTTGACATACCGATCCCCAAATAAATAGGGGTTATCTACTATTGATGACCAACTGGCACACCAAGTATAAAGTTTATGGGTGCAAGCGTTCTATAGTATTTGAGCGGCAACCATTTTACAGCTTTAGGTCACCGCCAACATATCGTTTTTTCACTTGAAGGTCAAAGTATGAAATTCCTTGGTGCAAGTGTTCTATAGTTTCTATTGGAAACTGTTTTTCAACCTCACGGTCACTGCGACCTTGACATTTGCCGTATTGATCCCAAAATGAATAGGGGTCATCAACTAGTCATGACCATCTAGCAGACCAAGTATGAAATTCCTTGGTGCAAGCGTTCTTTAGTTATTTAGCGGGAAACCATTTTTTCACCTCAAGGTACCTTGGCCTTTACTTTTTTACCTACTGATCCTCAAAACAATAGGGGTCATCAATTAGGAATGACTAACTGGCATACCAACTATGAAGATCCTGGATGCAAGCCTCCTAAAGTTATTGAGCGGAAACCGTTTTTTTTTTTCACCTCAAGGTCACCTTGACCTCGACCTTGACCTTTCACCTACTGATCTCAAAATCATTTGGGATCATCTACTAGTCATGACCAACTGGCACACAAAGTATAAAGTTCATGGGTGCAAGCGTTCTATAGTAATTGAGCGGAAACCATTTTACAGCTTTAGGTCACCGCCAACATATCGTTTTTTCACCTGAAGGTCACCGCGACATTGACCTTTGATCTTCTGATCTCAATTCAATAGGGGTCATCTACTGGACCAACTTGCATATCAAGTATGAAGTTCGTGGACCTCAAGGACCTTCAGTTATTGAGCGGAAACCGTTCTTTTCACCTCAAGGTCACCGCGACCTTGACCTTTGAACTTCTGATCTCAAAATGAATAGGGGTTATCTACTAGTCACGACCAACCTGCACACAAAGTATGAAGGTCCTAGGTTCTAGCGTTCTAAAGCTATTGAGCGGAAACGAAGTCTGACGTACGGACAGACTGACGGACTGACGGACAGGGCAAAAACAATATGTCTCCACCCACTCCCCCCATTTATGGAGTATCAAACCATATATGGCTGTATCAGTCCATGGGTAGCAGTAGCAGTCCATCGATTGCGTTCAGTCCAGGTACCAGCAGATAGGCTGCAGTATCAGTCCCCTATGGCAATATCAGTCCATAGATGGCAATATCGGTCAATGGATGGCAGCATAAGTCCTTAGATGGCAATATCAGTCAATGTATGGCAGCATCAGTCCTTAGATGGCAATATCGGTCAATGGATGGCAGCATAAGTCCTTAGATGGCAATATCAGTCAATGTATGGCAGCATCAGTCCTTAGATGGCAACATCGATTAATGGATGGCAGTATCAGTCCATAGATGGCAATTTCAGTCAGAGATGTTTATTTGTATAACCCCGACACACGTAGTAAAGCATAACAACAGGAAGTGCAGTGTACAAGAACCTTAACTCTATTAAGGCTAATTATAGAGTTATGGCCATTTGTTATTTTTCTTGTCCGGAGCTGAACTCGAAAACTACTGGGTGGAATTTAATTAAACTTCATATGATGGGAAAGCTCAATGCCCTGTGTTACATTTTCTTGTCTGTGTCATATCTTAAAAAATACTAGATAGAATTGAATTAAACTTCATACGATGGTAATGCACAATAAGAGGAAGTGCAGTGTACATGTACAAGAACCATAACTCTATATGTCAGCTCATCTCAGGTTTACTTCCCTTTCTTACATTTTCGTATCCGGAGCATAACTTCAAAAGTATTGGATTGAATTATATAAAAATCATATAATGAAAGGACATAATGAGAGGAAGTGCAGTGTGCAAAAACCGTAACTTTATTTTAGCTTATTACCGAATTATTGCTGTGTGTAACTTTTTCGTATCTGGAAAATGACTTGAAAACTACTAGCCGGAATTTGAATGTATTGCTTACAATGGTCAAATAAAATGAAAGGAAGTACAAAGTAAAAGAACCATAACTCAATTCGGCGTTATTACAGAGTTATTGCCCTTTGTCACTTTTTCTTATCCGGATTTTAACTTTATATAACTTAATAATTTGGCGAAACACAATGAAAGGAAGTGCAATGTGCAAGAACCATAACACTTTTGAAGCTTACTACAAAGTTATTGCCCTTTGTCACTATTTATTGTCCTGAGAATTACAAGCACGTTAAAATGAGACTCGGCCTCTTTAACGCACTAGCCACATATTATAGGGTTATGAACCTGGTCTTCGCACTCCTAGTTGACATCCTTGTGATGGGAAAACCTTCGAAGATCACTTATTAAATCTCAGTGAAACGTTGCAGCTCTTTAGACTTCGTGGTCGGAAACTATAACAAAAGAAATGTGTTCTTCTGACAAGAACTGCAGTTTCTCGGCATAATAGCTATTGGCGATACATTCACAATGACTTCTGCTGATACTGAAGCAGTTTCTAGCTGCACCGTTCCTTAGTGCTCAAAAGAAATCGAGCTTTTCATGATGCAGAGTGAAATTGTGCACTGGGGATCAGCGAGTGCCCAATACATAAAAGAGCAACATCATGGCTGTGGCAGCAGTGGCAAGCCGGTGGACCGAGGGTGCAAATCGATATTTCTGAAGTAGCCGTTTTGAATGAGTCTGACATTCAGGCTTCTCCGACAGCAGGCGTGAGACCACAGTTATTTTTACTATATGTTTCATATAGACACTAACCTGGCTATTGACTTTATACACACCCCAATTGAAAAACAAGGACATGGCATCTCTAGAACAATTCAAGACACAAAATATAATCACAAGAAAACACCATGTTGACCATTGACCCGACTGTCAAAATTGAGTTCAAATACATAACCCTTCCGCCAGGGAGTCAATCGGCTACAAACAACTAATTTTCAGACTTCCACAAGCTATGATTTTTCCAATATTTACATTGAAAACTATCAATTTCTGCAATAGAGTGTCAAATTCAGTCAAGTTCTCTGCAAAAAGAACATTTTTTGCTTCTTTTTCATTCAATTGTAATAAAATATTGATACTTGAACACAAGCACTCTTTGTTTCTGTATTCACATCCGGATCTTGGTCAACGGGGGGCAGATAACTGTGGTCTTGAGCCTATTTAAGCAACATTTTTTCAGAAACAGACTTCAAAACTCCTATAGTTCAGCTTCAGGCTATATGCAACACATACTGAAAGTTTGGCAATGATATATCAAACACTAAATGAATGAGACAAGTATTAGCACCTGTGGTATTTTCATAAAAAGCAGAAACAGCCATTTCCCTCAAATGTTAAGCCGCAAACCTTTGAAGAGCCATTATTTCCTTATGCATTGGAATAATTTGACCAAGTAAAGTTTTCCTTGTAGCTTTTAATGGTGTCTATAGAACAGCACCACAAAACTGGCCTGCCTACTCTTTTAAGATTTTTTCTAAGCAAAATAAAGTTTTTCCACTTCATCGGCTTAGTGTTTTATATAAAAAATGACATAGAGCCCAACTGAAATGCCTCAACTTGTCAAAATTTTGCTTTTCTGGTCCACTTATATACAAAGGTAACAGAACTGTTCAGTTTAACACAAGAAATTTAGTGATAATGTGTTAATAGACAGTCTAAACAACACTATATGCCAAATTGTTGGCTTCCGGGACAAATGGCGCAACAAAGGAAATGGCAAAAAACACACCAAAACTTAAAGATTCATGACAACTGCTAGTGTTTTCATGTATGAGGTGGCTACATGATGTAGAAAATGCAGAGATAGCATTATTATGCCCATTTTTAAAAAAAATTTACTTTAAGAATCTGTTTTGAAGGCTAGATTTGGCATTAAATTCAGAGTACAGCACTTCACTATTGTCTATAAGATGCTTATTTACACCTGATTTGCTATAAATCTCACTCATTGGAATCATTTACACACAAACAAGCACTACAGAGTTGACTAACATCTTCATTCTTCTGAAATATTGGATTCAGAGCTGCATCTCCTGGATTCAGATTGCAGGACTACCGCCTGGGGAAAAGGCCGCAGCTAACTGGAGCTTATTGGCACATCATGATCTGCAAGCAAGACACAAAAGCAATGTTTTACACAAATAAAACTATCTGCCACTACTGTTAAAGTTTGAAAAAGGCCTGTAAACACTCATTTGAGGCATACACAACCTTTAATATAGTCATAAATGTGATAAATATGCAGAAAAGTTCATGAATTCAAAGATTTTCAGGACAAATTTAATAGAATATATAGTCTTTTGGACATTTTGCAATCAGTTTTTAACAACTCAAAGGTAAACCTCATCTTATTGAGTACCCAGATGCATTTTGCAAGCATTCAAACCAGACATGCTTAGAATTTCTTCTTACTTGGAGATGGTATTCCTTTCTTGAAAATCCTTGCCGAGAGCCGGTATGGAAAACCACAGAGACCACAGTTTTACCAGCACTGGTTCTTGTCCTTGAAAATTCCTCTGTGGCTACAGCAACCAGGCTGGCTATTAAAATAAGCAATAAATTAGGGTTTTTAAAACATTTATACTGTATTAAGGTTGTGTTTTTTAATGCATTAAGGGAAAAGGCTCTATTCTTTATGAAAGCTGCTCACTTTTTATTTATTTTGCCTTGAGAAATGTCAAGTTTTTCAATGAATAAATTGAATAAATGAATGAATTAATGAATATATATATGAATGATTGATAGAATGAATTAATGAATTAATGAAAGGTGGCATTATTTCTTTAAAATTGGGATCTCATTGTGTTGCTGTGATTGTTAAAGTATATGTTTTCTTGTCCATAAGCTGAAAATCATATGCACACTAAATAAAACATCATTCTGCATCCTATGTGCAGTAAGTTTTGTTTAATTGCTTATAGAATTTGCAATTATTGTAATGTTTGCTTAAAAGAGCAAACAAAATGTGTGAATAGATGCACAATACAGACCAAAGACTGATACAAGTCAGCAGTTTCATTAGAAAATAATATTATTATCAAAGGCCACATCCAGAAATGATTGACAACAAATGAAAGAATTCATTTAGGAATGGAACAAACAGTCTCAATGGGCTTTTATGACCAAACTGTCTCACTTTGTACTTCAGTTTGGATACCATTTTCTAATATATTATCTTGAAGTACTTACAAATTACAGCATGTTGGCAAACACCAAGTACAGCTTGGCCTCTGGTGGGCAGCTTGGTGGGGGGGGGGGGGGGGGGGGGGGGGGGGGGGGGGGGGGGGGGGGGGGGGGGGGGGGGGGGGGGGGGGGGGGGGGGGGGGGGGGGGGGGGGG